>NC_138070.1:8325276-9050276 GCF_964194185.1 Rhinolophus hipposideros
TGGCTTGTAGGTGGCCGTCTTCTCCCTGTGTCTTCACATGGTATTTCCTTGGCCCGTGTCTATGTCTAAATTGTCTCTTCTTATAAGGACACCAGTCATATTGGATTAGGGGCCACCCTAATGACCTCACTTTAACTTAATTACCTCTATAAAATCCCTATCTCCAAATACAGTCACATTCTGAGGTAGTGGGGGCTAGGGCTCCCACATAGGAATTTTGGTGGCGGTGGTTGGTGGGGGAACACAATTCAGCCTATAACAGATGATACTGACCCTGGAAATTGTATTGTAACCACAGGGACCCTTTTGCCTACTATTAGCGGGGTTGAGTTTTCCATTTGTCCTGGGGATGTATTCCTTCTCTACAATGCGGCCACATACTACATTTCATTAAGTGATATTTTAAGAGACTTCTGGATGGTGACAACCAGCACAGCACATACCATGGCGAGGCCACCCTCCCATTAGAATTAGGGACTCGGATAAAGGAAGAGGTACAAGTACCAGGTGATTTCCACGAGCATCGAGATTGTTATAGACCCATGGTTCTCAATTTGGGTTTATGGTAGGCTCATGGGGGGAGGGGTGGGCTCTGAATAATCCATTTGGACACCTACACACACCTGGAAGAGTTCAGGAGTTAATAGTCTCTGGAGGGGGGGGTCAGGAGCTGGTGGATAAAAACTCCCCCCGCCCTTCTCCCATGTCTTGGATGGAAACATTTGAGGTGCAGTCTGTGGGGTACCTCAGAAGGTGCCCAGGTAGGACCGAGCAGGTGTCCCCAGCGGCACCCAACTCAGTAATACAACTCTGAGTTGAATTTCTCTCATTCCTATGTCTCCAATCTCGTCCTTCTCCATACCATCCTTCCCACCCCTGCTCTGGCTCCCTGGGACCACTTCCCCAAATAACTTTTGTCTCGGGCTCTGACTTGGGGGAACCCAAGATGAGAGCGTTAGTGCGATGTGTGTATTCAAGACAGGTGCCCACAGTGTCTCCCATTTGAGCATCGCTATTTTCCACGCTCTGTGTGGGAGCCTTTTCCACGTACTTTCTGCGTTGTCTCCACAGCCCTGGTAGTTCTTACTTTCTTCTTGGTACACATGACGAAGTGGGGGTTCAGATGGGTTAAGCCACTTGTGCTTGGGTGTCACTGACCTCACGGGGGTGCTGTGAAGTTTGCAGGAGTTGATCCTCACTATTGGCTGGACACGGGCTTCCCACCCCTACCCCCCAGACTCCGCAGTTCTAATTAAGTCACTAAAGAGCATGACTGTCAGAAGCATGGCCTGAAGAGGCTTGAGAATCCTCTAAATCAGGGTCCCTGGGGACATTTGACAGTGTCTACAGAGATTTTTGGCTGTCACCACTCAGGAGGTGGGGAGCTAATAGATGGCGGAATAATGCCCCTCCCCAAAGATGCCCGTCTCCTAATCCCCAGAAACTTGTGCACATGTTATGTTATATGGGAAAGGGGTACTGAAGGTGGCAGATGGAGTTCAAGTTGCTAATTGATTTGTCTTATAATGGGGAGATTATCCTGCATTATCTGGGTGGGCAAATGGAATCACAAGGGTCCCTGAGCGGGGAAGAACGAGGCAGCAGGGGAGGACATGCGACCATGGGCCAAAAGCCAGACGTATGCTGTGTCGCTGGCTTTGAAGGTGGAAGAAGGGGCCACGAGCCAAGGAATGTGGGTGACCTCTAACACAAGAAGAGGCAAGACAACAGACTCCCCTCCTTGAGCTTCCAGAAAGGAAAAGAGCCCTGCTGACACCTTGATCTTAGCCCAGGGAGGCCCGTGTGGGACTTCCGATCTACAGAACTGTGAGAGAACATATCTGTGTTGTGTAAGCTCTAAGAGTGTGGCCATTTGTTAAACAGAACTGCAAAGCAAATACAACTGGCATCGAGTGGGTAGAGACCAGGGCCACCACTAAAGATTCTTCCACGCACTGGTCGCCCTGCAAATTATCCAGCCCCAAATGTCCGCAGTTCCAAAGCTGAGAAGTTTGGTGATTCTAAACATTTGTTGGGGGTGGAGGGAATCATGGGGCCTCTTTGCAGATTAGTATCTTATAGGCTGTGTGGGCAAACAAGTGCATTCAGTGTCAGGGGTTCCCGGAACCCCTGTGGGGCTCACAGGCCTAGGTTGAGAACTTCTGTCCTGGGAGAGATGCGTGATGGAATTCATTCCAGGCTGGAGGTGGAGCGAGAACCAGGACCAACTGTGGTTGCTGTGGTGTTTCGGGAGCTGTGGGGAGGGGCTGGATTGCTGGATTGCTATCCCAGCTTGGCCACCCCCAGAGCTTCCATCTAAGAGATGGGAGGAGGAGGGGGGACAACAATTTGCATTTCCAGCAAGTTCCCACATGCTGTTGCTGATGCCCGCAGGCCCACGATCACACACTTTGGGAACCACAACCTGGTGGCTCAAAAAACACCCAAGTGTTTGGGGGAGGCCACATGACAGCGCTAGAATTACAGACTCTAGGACGTGTGCGAGTTTGACTCCTGGCTTTGTTGATTCCTGTGTGACTTTTGAACCAGCTTCTGAAACTGTGCCTGTATTTCTTTATCAGGAAATGGGGACGATAACGCCTTCTTTCGCGTGGCGGAGGGTTTGATGTGTGTCACCCAGAGCCCTAACCACACTGCCTTGTATGTAGTACGTGCTCACTAAGCCTGGCCCAAGAAATAATATCTGGTTTAACTGAAGGTGCCTCGCAACAATCTCCACTGAGTAGTCAAGAGGCCGTCCGTCTATAACAATTGCCAGTGGGGTGGGAGGGAAAAAGGACTACACTTGCACTTCATAGGGTGCACAGGAACCCCCTGGGATCTTATTAACAACTGGATTTGGATTCAGGAGGGCTGGGCTGGGGCCTGGGGCTCTGCCCTGAGGTCCACACACCAGCCTTTGCATGTCCAGGGCTTGGCATCTCAAACATGGGTCTCGCTGCCAGTGGGCAACTGTTGGCAGAGAAACTGGGGAGGTGGTAGGACCAGGACTCCCCTGTACCTCTCAAATTACGCCAGGACTCTGCCACTCTGATGGTCCAACATAACCTAGAATGTCCCCTCATTACATTTTAGGGGCGGTCCCGAGTTAAGATGCAGAGGAGAGGTGGCAGAGTGAGAGGAAAGCAGGCTTTGAATCCAGACAGACCTGGGTTCCAACCCCTACTCTGCCACTTAGCAGCTGTCTCACCTTGGGTGAATCACTGCCCTCTCCGAGCCTTAGTTTCTTCCCAGGTAAAATGGGAGGGAAAGGAAGTGCCCAAGATCTCACCAATAGCAAGTGGCTGAGCCAGGCTTCAACACCCACGCACAGCCTTTACCACAGCTCCCACAAAGCACAGATGGGTTGATTGATTTTACACGCTCGGAGGGCGGAAAGAGGTGGCAGGCGAGAGTAGCCGAAAACCTACCTACCCATCTGGAGAGGATGATGGCAGAAGTAGGAAGCAAGATCCTAGAGTCGGTCGGGATCAGGCTAGAGCCATGGGCTGGCCCCTAGCCTGAGGATGCAGGTGGTGATGGAATGGGAGGCAGGACTGGATTTCCATAAATACCTGCAGAGCATCTACCAAGCGTCAGGCAGTGGGTGTGACACCATCCCATGGAGGGGACATTCTAAAAATGCAGAGTTTTCTCCTGAGGTGCTTTCCAGCTTCCCACCCCCTCTCCAGATTTCACCATGATCTCATTCTCCACAGACCACATCTCTCCTGTCGCTGAGGACAGGTTTGGGGAAAGTCTGGCCTTGGTTGAGCTACATACAATTCAATTTTTGTCACTCCACCACCTCGCAGTAGGTAGGATTCAAGACACAAGTTGTTGCCCCATTTAACAGAAAGCAACATTGAGGCATGCTATGTCCATAAAATTGAAATCCTTGTCACGTGGGCAGCCCCGGACCTGGATCAGTGAAGTGACCGAAACCCCTGGCAGGGTGTCCTCAGACCACCCTTTCTTTCCCCGTCCAAAAGTGGCTGCAAAGTCCCCACTTTGGGGGATTTTTAGCTGCAGCTCATGAATGGAGTTTGGGGAGTCGGAAGCGTACATGCCAGGGACTTGCCCGTCTGTGAAATGGGGTGGAAGTAGCCATCTCATGTTCCTCAGGAGGGAAGGGGCTGAAATGAGCTGTGGGCAACACAGCCTTCCACCCCAAGGGCACCAGAAGAGCCCTTTGGGTGTACCCCAACTTCTAGGACATTCCAAAATGTGAGCAGTGTGTCTCGTGATGGGACACGATGGAGTCATTCAAAGGTCATGTAGTCCAATCTCATTTTACAGGTGGGTAGGCTGAGGCCCCAAAGGGCGAGGGCTATTTTCTCTAATAGTATGATAAAAATAATTTTTAATCTTCGTTATAGGACAGTGTTTTTCTCCAGAGGAAAAAAAAAAGCATTTAGGTTTATCACATTTGGAGAATACAAATAAGAAAGACTGTTAAAAAACAACCTTACCATTAATTATAATTAATCTAACCATTCAGGTATAAGCATGCAACATTGATTTAATATATGACTAACACGATGTAAAATGCAGATTATTTTTTTAAAAGATAGATCAGTCGTACATGATTGCTTCCAGCCTGCTTTTTCATGAACCTTTTGAACATTTTCTTTCCAAATTACTCAACGTTCTGTGACATCAGCTTAACCGGCCTCTTGCATGGCATTATATAAATGAATTGATTTAACCAATCTCTTGTTGTTACATATTTGGGTTGTTTTTCATTTTTCACCTTCTTACCAATGCTGAGATGAAATCATTCAGTTGCTTTCATGGGAGCCTCCCTTTCTCTCCCCACAGGGAGGGAAAATCCCTCCTGCCAACCACTCCTCCCCTTTCCCATCAAGTCAACCATTCCCTCTTCTGTAGGAATTGTTTTCAAGCGAGGTGAAATTTGGCCACAAGGGGTCCTCCGCACTCTTCAAGCGGAAGCAACCTTTTGCCAGAGGAAACAGGGATTTGGAGCCTGACAAACTGGTTTGCATGCCACTCACTCTCCCTGAAGCTTTAGGACAAGTGAGTCGATCCTCTCTGCACCTCAGTTTTCCCATCTGAGAATTGGGGAGAACAGTCCTTTTGCCCACATTATCATAATCATCATAGCAACCTTGCAAGAAGAGTGTTTAGCATGGTGCCTGGCAGAGGGTGGCACTCGATAAATGACAGCTTTTCATAACGTAATCAATTCTGCTGTTCCCTTCCTGAAAAATGAGTATTGAAAGTCCCCAGCCCATGGGGGTCAGGGGAGGATTAAATGAGATAGCACACATAATGTACCTAGCCAACAGTTTCAGTTGATTAAAGTGTAACGTTTAACCATCAATAAATACTTTTTTTTAAAAAAAGATACCAGTATGCTAACATCCCCATTTTACAGAAAACTGTAGGAGATAAATTAGGCCAAACCTTTGGCAGGAGGTCAGAAGGGACAGTGAGCTCTCTGGAGGCCTAGGAGTGGACCCTTAGCACACTTCCCAATGTCATTGGCTGAGCAGGTCCTGATGGGGCCACCATATTGCACAACCCCAAGATCAGCTATTCACATAGACCACACAGAATGCAATGTAAGTGGCACCCCCTGCAGTTGTGCAGCAAAACAACCCAGGGCCTAGCTCATGCCCTCAGAAGACCAAGGACCAAGTATAGAAAACCCTTCAATAGTCCTGTTTTGGTGGTCTTCTCTCCAAGAAATTCATCCCAGCACCCCCTATTTTTCAGGGACGTGTCCCATCTGACACCAACTCTCCAAGGGGCACCAAGAGGGGACACTTTCCCAGCCTTTCCCTGCCAATCATCTTGAGGCGTTTAATGATTATCCGCAGAGCTAGAATTTGAAAACAGCTCCAGTCTGAGTTCAACACCAGAGCTCTTAATTATTGTTCAAGACAAATTACCAGAAAGCATAAGTGCTTAGTAAATATTGGCTGTTTTTATCCATCTACCATCTATCCATCTACCTACCTACCTATATTATATATAACTAATATATATGCACATAGAGATAAGAGCATATATAGAAAAGAGAATATATAGATAGGAAGCCTCCTAAATAAAAGGATAAGAGATATGTGGATACATACACATGCATATATGTAATTTTATATACACACACACACACATATATATAATAATTTAATCCTCTCAATAGCCCTATAAGGAAGGTACTGTTATCATCATTCCCATTTCGCAGATGAGCAAACTAAGGCCCACAGATATCAGGTGCCTTGCTTAAGTATCTATGCTCTTTACTGTGAGCTCTGCCGTGAGCTGAGACGTGGTAAAGCATTGCAGGGCCCTGCATCGTACCTGGCACATAGTAAGCGCTCAGTACCGGTGGCTATTATCACAGGAGGCTCTGAAGGGACCCTAGATAGGCAGCCAACGGGGTTCCTCCACGTTGATGCTTTTTAGCTGACCTTCTGCAGGGTGGGGGCACGAAGCTGGGTTATCTCACAGTGGCCTTTCAACCTCTCGGAGAACTGGGGTCAGGGATGGGGCAGCAGGCCTGCCAAAAGCTGGTGGGCTGGGCAGCATGGACCCTGTCAATATGAGACAGCCCAGGAGGGCTGCCGGGGAGGGCCAGGGATGGCAGGGGGGTGCTCCGCAATCCACTATCTAGCCTGGGAGAACAGGCTGAGGGCAGAGGGGCAAAGGGGCAGCCGATACTGCCCCTCCCACTCTCCTCCTTCCACCAGCAGCTCTCAAAGGTGTTAGTTTTAAGACTTAATTCTGTAACTTTGAGAAGTGTTAATGAAAATAAGGAAAAACAAGCCAGGCAGAGGGATATAACATCGTATCGCCCTGAGCTAACCACAGTGATCGTCTGATGTGTGACTTTCCCCACCCTTCTCTTTAATCCAGATAATACATATAAACATAGGCTGTTTCCCCTTTTGCAAAAACTGGATCCCATCACATCATTATTCTGCAACGTGCATTTTTCACTAATATGTCCTGGACATATTTTCCAGTGAAAACGCATGGGTCTACCTCATTCTCTTTAAGAGCTGCCTAATATTTCATACTGTCGATGTAGCATTGTTATTACTCAGCCGTCTCCCTACCAATGGGTGTGCAGGTCAGGCCACTTTTACTGATGGTACAAACTGTGCCACAATCAAAACTTGTGTCCCTGTTCTTTGAGTACTTACTATTACTATTGTGTCCCTGGGATAGAGTTCCAGAACTGGGTCAAAGGCCAACATCATTTTGAAATTTTAGATTTTATCCGATTTCTTTCCAAAAAAGTTCTAGAAATTCACACTCCTTCTAACAGTCCATTGAAGTGCCCGTTTCCACACAGCCCGAGTGTTTTGTGTGTGTGTGTGTGTGTGTGTGTGTGTGAGAGAGAGAGAGAGAGAGAAAAAAGAGAGAGAGAGAGAGAGAGAGAGAGAGAGAGAGAGAGAGAGAGAGAGAGAGAGAATATGAATGAGAAGATCAAGGATCAATGAATCTGGTAGGTGAAAACTGTCAGCATTCGTTTGCTATTTTTATATTTAAGACGTGTATAATGCACAGTTGGAAGGTTCCGGCATGTTTCAAAGGGAGAAGAAAATAAAAATCATGGTATTCCAATCAAACGATCACCTCATTTCACAAGGAGGAGACTGAAGTTCTGACAGGGAAGCACCTGGCCCTGGGACAGGGGACAAGGACAGTGGTGGCCAGAAGGAAAGCAGCCTGGGGGCTCTGGTGCACGTTGCAGTCAACTTGATGACCAAAGGGCAGGGTGAGGTGCCCAGGATGAAGGAAGGAGAATTGTTACGTGGAGCAGACATCACTGGTTCTCCGCCCAGGTCCCTGGCATCTTGTGACCCTACCCCCAAGTCGTCTGTGCTAGTGTGCCCCTAGGGGCCTGAATCTATTCCTCATGGGGCACTGGGGTTGCCCTGCCCTCATTGGCAAAGAGAAGTATGCGGGACTTTGTGTTCTCCAGGGGCGGATCTTAGGCGATGACTGATTGGTTGCGGGTGCAGAGGCCCAGGTCCCCTGCCTGGAGTTGGGACAAATTCAGAGGCGTAATTCATGCTCCAGAGGCCCCACAGGCTCAGGCTGGGACTTTGACTGAAATCGCATCCTTGCTGGACCTCCTCCCCTTTCCTGTCCTGCTTCCTCTCTCTTACAGGATTTCTCCTGTAAGAAGATAAATCAATGCTGTTGCATATCCTGCTCACAGCATTGTGGGTGTTTATGGTTCCAAAACTCGGGGATTAATACATTGTCACAGTCACACGATATATTATTAAGTAGAATTTTTTATTCCCTGGGAGGATATAAAGGTCTCTTAACATTGTTTATTTTGGGGAAACAAGATAGGTGGGTGGTGGTAGTTAGGACTTTTACTATGAATTCCCTTCCCTATTGTACTGATATTCTTAAAACATAAAGAGTATCAGAAAGTATAAAAACAAGTGTCAATAGGGGTTACCCAGGTGATGATACAGGAATACATGGTCTGGTCCATGATAACGTTCTCGGTGCTTTAGAAGGTAATATATTTACTCATTTCATCTTTGCAGTGACGATGAGGTAGCAACTATCATCATCCCCATTTCAAAGATGGGATGGTGGCACAGAGAGGTTTAGTAACTTGCTCAAGGTCACACAGCTGGCAAGTGGTGGATATGGGATTTGAACCCTGGCACACTGGCTCTAGAGTGCAAGTTCTTTAACCGCTAATGATACTGATGGTTTAAAAAGATTGATTTTGGGGGCACACACTACAGAAGGCACTAGTCCTCCATGAAGCTTCACTCATCCACTCGATAGGCTGAAGACACTTGGATGAAAATTCCAGGGTTCAGGACCCAATGTTTGATTCTGAAGCTGAGCTGTGTGATCTGAATCTTGGTGAAGTGATGACCTAGCCCAGCCCATTGGAAGCGCCATTGTCTGTAGGTCCAAGGCTCAAAGCCTGCTGCCAGGAGAAGCCCCTGAATTAAACCCAGAAGGGCTTTGGGACTCAGCGCCAGGAATATGCCTGGCCAGATGGCATCGCTTCAGTCTGCCAGACAACACATAAGACAGCCATGGTGCGCCCTGGGAGAGAGGGTCATAAACGTACCCTTCCTTCCCCAGGCCTGGCCATTTGGGAGCTGGAACTAGAATTTCATCTGAGATCCTCTCAAGCTGGCTTAGCACTAAGCCCTCCTAGGCTGCCTGTTCAGGTACCATTGTTTGCAGGAAGTGGGTCCTGAACAGCTTATGATGTCTTCAGAGCCCTGGCCAGGAATTCAGTTCAGGAATGCACTAGAAAGTGCAGCCTCCTTGCCTGGCCTTGAGCTACTACATGTCAGAGGCTAAGCCCTGCACTAGACTGTTAGTTGTGCTCAGGGAGACAGTTTACTGCATTTCGAACATGTCTCCAAGATGCTGACACCCTAAGTGGTCAGACAGGGCTCTATGTGGAGGCGTCTGGGTGGGGGATGAGACTGGGGTAACCTTGTAGTTCCCCTGGGGCTTTTGCAGGCCTAAGCTCAGCCATGGTCTGCGCTGGGGTGTCACGCTTGTCTCTGCGGTACTTGTTTTGGTGGAAAAATATGTGGGTTCAGATGCTCATTCTATCACTCACTATCCCTGTGACCTTCAAAAAATTGAACTTCTCAGTCTTAATATTCCCCTTTCCAAGTAGAGACAACCCTTCTCTCGTTAGGACTGTCATGAGCAGGGAAAAGAGGGTCAAGTTCATGAACATGCATAGAGTAGCCATGCCCAGCCATGTCATAACTCACACTTAGGATCACCTGGGACAGGGCTGGGGTGGAGTAGTGGGGAACAAGCGAGCGACACCCCAGAAGTCAGACCAGGAGAGAAAAATAACCTTGGTCACTTAGTGAACGTCGTGCTTGCCAGGTTTCTCACTCTGTAAAGCTACAGTTTTTCTCCTTCCATACTCTTCTCTGTTGGAGGGAACAAGAAGGGGATTTTATCTCCACCTCCTGGCGGGCAACATATTTACTTATATTGTTTGGGTTTCTTCTGTAAAGATGGCTTGTCCTCTTTCCCTCGTCAAGTGCTTTTGTAAAAAGAGAACTCCTCAAATTCCACCAAAATATTCATCTTTCTCCAAGACGATTCATGACATGCTGGATGATTTGAAGATCACCACCCCACACTCCAGTTTCACTCAATTTGTCCTGATTGGAGTTTCCCCAAAAGTTCTCAGATAAGACCCCCTGTATCAGCCTTGCCCTCAGACATCCTCCTGGGGTCAGACATCCCCAGGGGGATTGGCTGGTGTCTTAGACATGGCTTCTCACACGCTAGCCCCTGCACCAGAAGCATCAGCACCACCTGGGAGGTGGTCCCACGCTCCACCTGGACCTCATTCAGACTCTGCATTTTGACAAGACACTGGAAGCAGGACAGGAAGATCCACTAGCCCCCAGCAAGGGGGTCCCACTTGTGTCACCACAGCACCTGTTGCAGTTCTGGCTCCTGTGTCTTGCTCAGTTGGACAATTAGGAAGGGCAGAAGTGAGGGTCACAGAGGTAAGGGAGGATAGGCAGGTGGAGCAGAAAGATGGCTTGGAGACAAGCCTGAGGTTGGAGGGCTGGCAGGCTGGGAAAGGTGGACTAGAGGCGGATGGTGCTGGCATAGCTGAGAGATGAGTGTGGTGCCTGGGATGGCCTTAGAAGATGGATGAGAACAGGGCCCGAGTGATGGATGGCCTGGGGTAGGGGGCTGCTTGACAGCTGCAAGGAGCAAAGGGCTCAGGGTTCAAGAGTCCGCTGTGGGTGGCAGCAAAGCCCAACAGACACGAGCAAGAAGGCACTCCTCTTTCTCTGGAGCAGCTCAGAGGCATTAAATACAGTCACACTGTTGTGCAGCCATCACCACCGGGATGTTTTCATCTTGCAAAACAAACTTCATACCTATTAAACAACTCCCCATTCCTTACGTTCCCTAGCTTCTGGCAACCACCTTTCTGCTTTCTGTCCCTGAATACGACCACTCTCTGAACCTCATATGAGTGGGACCAGACAGCATTTGTCCTTCCATTATTTCTTTCCAGCTCCAGGACTGTCTTCTGAAATAGACAGAGCAGGAAATGTTAGTCCCCTAACAGAGATGAAGAAAAGTGATAGGGGTGAAATGATCTGCCAGGTGGATGACGGGGGACCCTCTAGGAGATCAGGGTCCAAACTCAGAGGAATGAATGATTGTAGCTTTTAAATATCCCAGCACCTGCCTCGGGCCCTGTCATAGAAAAGATGCTCAAATGTTTGTTGAGTGAATAAACTGTGGACTCTTTTTCTTCCTACTTTTAACTAACGATAAGCATTAGTTTGCGAAGGCAAGAAGGGGAATCCACTAAAGGAAGCGTTGGTAATAGAAATCTGGTGTCTTTAGTAAAAATGAGTATGCTGTGAATTCAGAAAGCATTCTTGGATTTTGCTGGGTCGCCCATGCTTGTCGCCGAGCACCCAGGGCTGTACCTGTGCACGTATCAAGTCTACGGCAGGATTAAAGGTGCGGCGATTGTGTGGCCATTCATGTTTGCCTTTTCAAGTAGAACCTCTGAAATGCACTTGTACTTTCTCTCCTGAAAGACAGTGCCACTTGGGGGCTTTCTGCGGTGCTCTAGACACAGGACATTTATTAATCACCAATCAGATACTGGCCTTTAAAAATAGGGATGTTTAATGTCTTTCTACCCCCGCCTTCCAAAAAGCTTAAACTTATTTTACTAGCTATGTTTTTTTTCCCACCAGACCAGGGCTTGACAAATTTTCTTCTGTGAAGGGCCAGATAGTAAATATTTTAGGCTTTGCGGGCCATCCAGTCTCTATTACAAGTATTCAGTGCTGCCATTGTAGTGTGAAAGCGGCCATAGACCAGAAGTAAACGAATGAGCTTGGTTGTTTCCAATAAAACTTTATTTGCAGAAACAGGTGGTGGGTCAGTTTTGGGCCACAAGCCATAGTTTGCTGACTCCTGCACTAGACCATGAAGTAGGCTGTGTTGGTCTGTGGACCTCCAGGGACTAGAACCCATAAGGTGTTCCAATCATTGGAAGCAGGAAACATGAATTAACTAGTTGCCATGGAAACTGCCTGGCCTGAATGACTGCAGAGTACACTGTTAGCCCCCAGATCTAGCCTGCATCTCTTTGCAGAGTCTGGCCAGTGGGGATTGGTCAAGGACTCCCTTGCTCTCCAACCTCCAGTGGCACTGTGCTGTTGGAAAGTAGAGGAGAGAGGTTGGGGCATTTGCCCCGCCCCCCTCCCTGCTGGCCTCTTCAGCTGTCGGGGCGCTAACAGTGTCTGCTTTTCCTACTCCCAGGATTCTTCATCACCCCCTTGTTTTGTTTCCCTGCTCCCTTTCCACACCTTTGGGGGGAGTTTAACGAAGGGAGCTCATTTGAATGCACCATATGTGTCCTGCTGGCACCCTGGATGTTAGGAGAATTATGCAATTACCCAGACTCCACACTCACACACCTCACCATCTTCATTCCCACCTGCGAGTCAGGTAAGCCTGCAGACAAGCTCTAAGGTGATCCTCAACGATTTCACCTCCTGTTTTTCATGCCCTTGTAAAAGTACCATCCCACCTCCTTTAGTGTGAGTTGGTTGCTTCTATCCAATAGCACATGACAGAAGGGGTGGGGTGTCCCTTCTGTGATATGTTCCATAAGAGCATAACTTCCATCCTGCTAGCAGACTCTCTCCCTTACTGGCTTTCATGAAGCAAGCAGCCACATTGGGCAGGCCCACCTGGCAGAGAACCAAGGACAGCCTCCCGCAGGCAGCTTCCCACCAACAGCTGGCAAGGAACCCGGGCCGTCAGTCCTACAACCTGCAAGAAACTGGATCCTGCCAATACAGGAGCCTGGGAGCAGACCCTTCCCCAGTCTGCCTTCAGATGAGACCCCAGCCAACACCTGGATTGTGGTCTTGTGAGAGACCTTGTTGCGAGGAGTGAGCCAAGCAACATACTCACTCTCCCCTCACCCCCAGGAATGGAGAGAACAAACACGTGCTGTTTTAAGCTGAGTTTGTAGTAATCAAGTAAGCAGCAAGAGGTCATGCAACAGCAAGATCATTGCCTCTGTCTCACAGGTGAGGACAGTGAGGTTCGGCTACGTGAGCGAACCTACCCAAGGAGACAGCTGTCGTTCCTGACAGTCCCACTCAGCCAACTGTCTCTCCTCTGTGTGCACATATTTCCACCACGTGGATGCTCTCTCAAGTGTCACTGTCCTTGGTGAATGACTGGCCTCTGAGCTCCTTCCTGCTGTACCCAGCACCACCCGGGGAGCAGCAGGAGGCCAAGGTTTGTAAAACAGCATCCAGCTGTCAGCGCTGGCATTTGTCAAAGGAAGTGACTGCACTTGGGCCCCAACACCATTCCCAAAGTGGACACTGCTTTTGAAGAGTGCTAACGTACAAGCTTGTCAGGCCCAGCCTGGGGGGAACTGAAGCAGTGATCTGATGCTGGGGGACAGATAAGGGGAGGCAACTGCCATGGCAACCTGGGCATCTCTTTCCCTTGCCCACCTCTTGCCTGAAGCAGCCAGAAGCAGCCCCTTTCTCCAAAGCACTCGTGGGGTAGGAAATGGTGGGCCGGGGGAACAAAACCCACCTCTCTTCAGATCTTCCTATTCCTAGGACCCAGAGCTGATGAACCAGTGGGTAACACAGACACCGTCCCTCTAATGGAAACCAGTGCCAAGGGAACAGAACTGGAAGGCACGTCTGCTTAGCCCTGATCAGAAGCTGGAGGGCTCCTTCCTGTTACAGGGTAGGGGAAACATGGAGATGCAGTCCACCAATGGAACGCAGTGGGGCCAGAATTTAGTGAGAAGTATACCCTCTGGAAATGGGACGTGTCAGTTTAGCTGCCTAGCTAAGTGTGAGGACATTCCCAGATAGCCCTGCCTCACGACCCCGCTTTATGTCACTATTGTCTGTCTGTTTGCCCCTATTAAAGAGGAACAGGTAATGACAGATAAAGAATGGGCTCAGTTGTCTCTAATGAACAAGAGGGCAAAGACTTCACAGCTGAAGAACTGGAGACACACGGTGAAGAAGACAGCACCTCAACTTCAGTGAATGGCTTCAACCACGTAATAAAATACTTAAGCAATTAGCAAGTGCCAGGTACCATGCCAGGAATACAGTAGGAACAAGACAAGAAATCCTAGCATTCGGGCTCACACCCTGGTGAGGCGCAGCAAATGATTGCTGAATAACAAACATCCCCAAACTTAGTAGCTTCAAACAAAAGTGATGTCTCATTTCACTGTGAGTCTGGCATTTGGGCAGGGCTCAGCTGGGTGGTTCTTCCATTCTACGTGATGGCGGCTGGAGTCATTCATGTGCCTGCATCTACCTAGTGGCTTGGACGGAATGCCAAGATGCCCTCTCGTCCTCCAGGATGACTTATCACTGAGAGGTCCAGCGTGGACATCCTCACAACATGGCAGCTGGGCGTTGAGTCCTCTCAAGGGCTCAGAAGTCGCAGAATGTCACTTCCACCACACCCTCTTGGTTAAAGGGCCAGCCCACACTCAAGAGGAGGAGAAAAGAATGCCCTATCTCTTACTATGACTAGGGGCAGGTGTGTACAGGGAGGGAGGAATTCCTGGTGGCCCTATTTGGAGACTATCTTTCCTATCAGACACATAACTTCCGGTACTGATACAATCAGCAATAAACATTAAACACAATAACGAGGGAGAGAAAAACCTGGAAGGTGAGAGTGAGAAACGCTGCTCACAGTGGAGGCGTGGGTATGCTATCATGCTGTGCTAGGAATTGACATTTGAGTCCATACATATCTCAGTGTATATAATTACTCCTCACAAGTGTTAAATTATGAGCATTTTCTCCATGATACACATGAGGAAATTGAGACTGAGGCCGTGAAATGACTTAAAAAATGACGCAGCCAGCAGGTGAAGGCTGGTGTTTGGAATCAGGGCGTGACACTTCCCAGCCTCTGCTCTCTTTGCACGAACATTCCAGGTGGAGATCGGTGACTAGATTGCTGTGGTCTGTCCCTTTTCCCGGAATTGACCCAAGTAGTTGCAGGGACAGACTTTTGCCACCTTCGTCACACGATCCCTTTGCTACCAATTTATAGGCAAAAGTTTGACTCTTCCCAGATGACAGAGGATTGTCTGCAGTGACAGAAGCGTCATTCATTTGATGGCACGTAGTCTCATTCATTTGCTGTTAATACAAATACAAACATAAGATGGTGCTGCCACAAAGCAACATGAAACCCGTGTGGAAATTCTCTCTCCAGCTCCACTGCCTGATGCCTGATGTCAAAGCCACACCTTGTGTCTTTTTCGTGTACTCAGTCCTATTACACTGAGCCAGGAACCACTGAAAACTGTGGCACCCATTTGGTCAAGACCACCCATATCATTATTAATCCATTCACATATACGAATACACGTTTTCATATATGTATAGATATCCATTCACATATGTGTCAACATACTTACTTATTCATATGAGTATATATGTAACGCGTATTATATGTGAATGAATATGTATGTATGGATCTAATACATACATATTATGTACATGTACGTAATACATACGTGTGTCTAACACATACATACATATTCTATAGTGTGTAACAACATGTACTCGTATGCATGAATGAACATAACATAGGACATTTATATCACAGGTGTATGTTTTATATACATATCATCTGTACTCATGAAAAGGCAAGGGGTTGACTCCTTTTGGCCATTTCCGTGTCCATTGCCACAGGGCTTGCAGGCGCGCATGTCCCCTTTGGCTCTCCGAGCCACTAGGCTGCGGGCTGGTGCGTTGGGAAGGTTGTACATTCGTTTCACGAAGGAGGCGCTGATAATCCCCGAATCCATGGCCGGGGTGGGGTGAGTTGGCACCGGGAGTTAAGGTTTCTACAAGTCTCTAGTCCATGAAAGGAGAACGCTTTGCTTCAACCCCCAGATTTGGGGGTTGATGGCGGTGGCAGTGGTGGAAGAATGGGGACCCAACCACTGCATACAGTACAAAGGGCTAAGAGACGGGGGAGCAGTAATGTACGCATCACCATTAGGGGCAGGGACTTTGGACAAGTCACTGATGTCTAGGTTACACACCTAGGGAGAGGCAGAGCCAGAATACGATGCCTCTACTTTGCCATCTGGCAACTGGGAGTCATAGAAGAACCTGGCAGCCACATAGCACTGCTTTAAGGCTTGGATGAGGCACGCAAACTTCGTGATTCCAGCCACAGAAATGTGGGAAATTTCCAACACATCATAGATGAGTTGGGCTTCCTTCCTCCACTCTTCCAGTGTGGCCCCTCTCCTCCCTCTCTTCTGGCACAAAAGAACCTGCAGAGCGGCCCCACAGTCCTCCTGCACACAGGGGCAAGGCTCCTGGAAAACAGCACGGCCCAGCCTCCTCATCTAATGCTGGGGGAGCCACAGACTTTGTGAGTCTCATGCAGAGCCCTGTGAAAGGGGCAGCTGAAGCAAGGTCTCCAGAACCCCAGCTCCACCCTCCTCCTGTGTTCTTGTGGAGAGAGCAGACGCCCACCCACCAGAGATAACACTCTTGTCTGCTGTGGGGCAGGAGAGACACGCTAACTTCTCCCTAGAAAGTGAGTTCTTCCAGGTAGGAACAGCAATTCCTCCATTCTTGGTGCTTGAGCATCGCAGGTTCTCCAAAGGCTCTTGTGAACAGCCAGCTTCCTAGAAGCACCCTGCAACGTCTTACTGGCTGCTTACCTGCTAGGAGTGACATCTTGGGACCTACTCTCTCTCTGGCTGCCCCAGACTTTGGTTTCATCTGCTCCTGAGGCTCCCTTCTTCCGGCTGGCCGGCCCCGCTGTCTGTCACAGACAGGACGGCCAACATCAGAGCAGGGTGACCTTTCAAAGACACCGGGATTTGTTTAATTTTCAGAATTCACCTCTCTTCAGCCTTCTTATCAGAGGCAGCGAGGCCCCAATGGGGGAGGCTGTTTGGCATCTTTCCCTGAATTTTGAGACAAATGGACTGGGAGCTTCTCAACGAGCAGGCAGTCCTTTTTTAAGCACGGAGAGGAATGGCAAAAAAGGAAAGACATGATAGCATGGAGTGTGGGTGGAGAAGAGTTACCCAGAGAAAAGGGGGAGAAACCAGATGCTCATGTAATGATTATAATGTCCGGCTCATCATCATGTCTTCCTTGTTCTTTACCACTGCACTTTCTATCTTAAAAATGTTCTCCGTGCACATAATTGCAGCTTATGTTTGCAGAGTCCTTATTCAGGACCAAGCATGGTCTCCTCTAATGCACGGTCTCGGGGAACCCTTACAGCAGCGCGTCGAAGTCCTGTTATCTCCATTTTACAGGTGAGAAACCTGAGGCCTAACCAGGGAAGTCATGGCCCAATGCTACACAATGTGTGGAGGGTCCAGGGTGAAACCCAGCTCCATGGACTCCGAAGTCCCGGCAGACGGCAATACTGAAGTCTGAATAAATCTCATCGGGTCCTCACAATAGCCTCGGGGAGAAATGCATACTCCCCGTTTGATTTGATTCATTTTACTTTTCAAGTCCCACAGCCAGCAAATGCGCACCAGAGGAATCATATAATAACAAATACTACGCAGTGTCTGGCCCCCATGTGGGGGGGTCAAAGCCCTTTACCATCTATGACTTTATTTAATCCCAACAGCCACATGAAATACTATTTCATGGTCCTATGCTTTCCATTTCACAGGAGAGAAAAAGCCGTCTCAGGGAGATAAAGGAAGTCCAGCTCAAACTGCTGGTGAGTGGCAGGAACAGGCTGAAATCCTAGCCATCTGCCCCTGCAGCCTACTGCATTCTTGACCATATTACCCCCCCTTGCTATGTAGACCATGGTCAGCTGGACGCCAACAGTGAGGTCTTTCTCCAGTGGGGTCACCTGGTGCTTACAGATGAATGATTCTAGACTCTTATATGCAGCAGGCTCTATGCAACTGCATTCCAACCTGCCTGCCTTCCTTTTGTTCCGTGACCAGTCCAGACACCCCACGTGTTCCCCTAGAAACCTCAGGGGCATTTTGAGGCTGGTGCAAACTGGTTTGGGTGGAAAACATCCCCGAAATAGGGAAGCACTGTAGCGGGCCATGGCACCTCAGCCAGGAAGGCAGAGGTTTTCTAGCAGAGAAGCTGCAATAAGGAAACTATCCTTGGGAATTATGGGCACACGCCTGTTTTTATTTTTATTTTTTTGATGGAGGGAGATTTGCCAAGAGAAGCTGAGCCTGAGAGCTTGGTACCTAAGTGCCCTCAGGGGCATGAGGGGACAATGTTATAAGGTCCTGCTCAGTTGGAAGTTCACAACAAGGCTCTTCCAAGTGGCCTCGTGCTGAGAACACGAACCTCCGGAAGACAGATGAGCAAGTTTCTTTCTTCTGGAGTCAAGCTACCTTAGTCTGACGATGTCTAGCACTCTGAACCTAGAAGATGAGAGCTTAAAAACACAAGGGGAAAAGAGACCAAGATTGGCACATTTCACTTTAGCTGATCAAGTTTTCAGTTTCCCAGCTTGACTTTATAATCGTGCCACCACGTGTTCTCCTTATTTCCTACCATGATCATATCATTTAGCATCTTACCTTATGCCTTATGTCAATTTCTACGCTTTGTCTTCTCCTCCTTTTACTGGATAATTTGGGTTTTAGGGGTCTCCCTGAATAAAATTGCAAGCAGGAGAAAATGCTTAGTGAGCACATACTATGTGCCAGGATACCACCCAGAAGAAGGCAGACACTGCCTCTCCCATGCACCCAGGGAGGTTAGCAAATAAACGTCAGTTACGACTGTGAGAGGTCTAGCCGGGGAATGCAGGGTGCTTTGAGAGCAGAGCGCTAGGGTCCTAACCTAGCCAAGGGAGTTGTTTTACACCAATTCTGTTATTTTAACCTTTGCTACTTTTATCCATCTCTTTAATTGGGTTTATTTTATCCTTTGTTTGGAATATGATCCATTTAGAATTTTATTCTTAGTTGATGGACTAGCAGGCGGGAAATATAGACATAGGGTGACCGCTGCAAGGACAGGTCCACACTGTAATCAAGGTGGCTCTTCAGCTGCCCCGTCCAGCAACTCTTAGCAACACCCCCAAATACACACACACACACACACACACACACACACACACACACACACACACTTTCTCCCTTCCACATTCTGGCTGTGGGATCGCTGACATTTACACCATAACTGCTGGAACTAGATTACTTTCTCAAACATTCTCTCCCTTTTTTTCTCTCTAGTTTTTGAAGTGGTGGTGGTGTACTCCGTGTGCCACAAGTCCTGATAGAAACACCCATGACCTTACCTAATCTCCACCATGCCGAAAGCAGCAAGGCACTCTTATTTCCCTTTTCAGATGGAGGAAACTGAGGCTCGGCGAGGTGGGGAAACTTGCCCAAGGTCACAGGGCTCCCTACAAATGAAGGCAGCCCTTGAATCCTGCAGTCTGCTTCTAAAGCGTAAGCTCTTCACAGCCCCTGTATGGCCACCCAATAGCCCTCAGCAGAGGACTAGCCTTGTAATAATAGTCTGGAATTAGCGAAGTCACAAAACCAACCCATCTCCAATTTTTAGAATTGAGTCAAACGCCTGTAAGGGAAGTTGCTCCCCCTCTGGGGCAGAAGCCACTGCTACATACTCTAGGGGATACAGAGGACACTTACATAGTTGGGGGACTGTGGTCCTTGAAGGAACGACTGTTACTGAGTGCAAGGTGGAACTGAGGTCTGTGTCTGCCCTTTCCCATCAGTGTGACTTAGGGTGAGGCTCAGTTTGCTTATCTGTGAAATGGGGATTCTACCACCTCCTCCCTCAGAGAATCGGCTTGAGGATAAAATGAAGACCATGAGAGGAACAGGGGTAGAACCATAGGACGTACTGACATGCGGCAGCTGGTCACTTCCTGGTAGAAAAGCACTAGCAGAGGTGTGGGTTAGCAGTTCTCATGAACTGTTGCTGCGAGGGTCCAGACCTCTCTGGAAAACCAGGTTGGTATTCACTAAATCAAGGTCAAGATCTCTATGCTCTGTGGTCCAGCAATTCCATTCCTAGCACCAGGAGACATGTCCAAGGACATCCATGTTAACATTTCTCATTCTTGCCCCAGACTGGACACCAGCAAATGTCCACAGCAAAATGGATACAGTGTGACTTGTTCATATATCATAAAAATCCAATTGGAAGGATCATATCACATAGTGATGGCAGATTTTGAAGCAGGAAAGAGCCTCAACATTGCCAAAATTCAAAGGCCAGCCTAGCAAGAGTATGGTGACTAAGACAGACAGGGAGTCCTTGGTAACACAAAGTCTGGTCTGTGACCTCCCTAACGCCAAGCCATGGAACTGAAGTGTTGAGGATGTAGAGGTCATCGAGGTAAAATCCACACCAAGGGCTATGGCTTCCTCTGACGGTGTCCCCAACAAGTGGTACCTGAACCCATGCTGTCTCCTTGGATGCCACCAACCCAGGCAGCCCACGTGAGATTGAACAAGGAGAGACTTAGACTTTTTCATCAGTTTTGATGGGGAAGACCCTCTCCGGGTACCTCCCACCCACTCCCACTCTTGGTTCTGCTTCCCTGGAACCACATGAGAGGAATTCCTCTGGATTTTTCCCAGAGGAATTTCCAAGATGGCATTCTTCAAATATGTGATGAACTTTCACCATCGCTGCCCATCCTTGTTCTATCCCAAAGTGGGAAGGCAGTGTCACATACTGGTGATAAGCCCATTATCTGGAGTCAGATGACTCAAGTTCTAACATGAGCTGCATATTAGCTGTGTCAGTTTGGGCAAGTTATTTAACCTTACAAAGTAACTGCTTTGTTACTTTGCAGTTACTCCCATCTCCTCTGTACAGATGAAAAAACACCTTTCCAGAGATTGTCACGGAGATTAAAGTCAGCACTTTAATCACACAGCACTTGGCCCGGACCTAATATGTGAGTTTTCATTACAGTGATTCCCAGATTTTGCTGCACGTTAGAACCACCTGGGAGCTTAAAAAAAAAAAAAATCTCAGAGGCGAAATCACATCTCATACAAATCAAATCATTGTCTGGGAGTGGGAGCCAAGCATTAGGACTTTTAAAAAACCCAACGTGCAGTCAAGTCGGGAACCATTGATTATTATCATTGCAGGTTCCTGGAGTCAGGTTTCAACTGCCTCGAGTTTCCCGACTCGGGAGAGCAGCTACCCGCTGGCATCAAATCCTAATCTTTCCATTCGCCCTGCCTCCAAATCTCGCCAGCGTGGGTGTACAAGATGAACTCAGCTGCTCCCGTGGTCTTCTTTGCCACTTGGCAATTCACACCGAAAACACATCATCAGCCTTCCCCCCCTGCAGTCGGTGATACCATCAACGCCCAGTTGCTCCCAAACTTGGGAGGCTGCCTTGACCTTTCCATCAGCTCTATTCAGTCAAGTCCGACCGAGTTCCTTCGACAATGCCTCCTTGCTGTCTCTCAAGCAGAGTGAGAGAAGCAGCCGTCGTCATCCAAGTCACCGTATCCCCCTCACTTCTCTGTCTGGATGACTCCAATAAGTTATCTGCCTTCCTGGCCTCCCCTTGAGTCCCCATTCCCAGGCACTAGCCTCAGGAGTCTTTTAAATGCACATCTCACCAGTCCAGCTTCCTGTAAGCCCTCACGCGCTTCCTGTTGCCATCTGGAGAAAAACCACACTCCTGATCCTCTGCCACCAGCTACTCTCATCTCAGCACTCTTCCAGCCCCATTACATTTCCAGGCTCTAACAGTACTCGCTTTTAATTCCCTGACCGCTTCAGGACCTTTGCACATGCTGTTCCATGCTCCTTTTACCCCCAACAGTCTTCTCTAAAGCGTCTGTTAGTACTCCTAGGGTGCCTTACTTTTTATGCTGTCTCCCCCACTAATAGGTGATGGAAAGGTGCTTGTCCCCTCCTAGCCACTGTTAAATGCTGTCCGTATTAACTCATTTAATTCTATGATGTGGACCCTGTTACCCTATTTTATATGTGAGGAAACTGGGGCACAGAGAGGTCGAGTAGTTTTCTTAAATTAACGTCACACACCTAGTGAGGTGCAGACCTTGAACTTGAACCTGGGCAGTCTGGCCCCAGAGCCTGCGATCTGGGCACGATCTTGCCCTGATTGCGAACAGGAGCATCTCAAGTGTGCTGCCTCTAGCTCATGACTGCACTCAGCCCTCAATTCCTAGAGCCTGGCACGCAGTGAGCACTCCCTGGTTTTTGAATGAATAACCCACAAATACAGAGGCAACAGCAGAAGGCTGTCCTATCCCTAATTCTAAGTCGGCTCAAACTCAAGAATAGACAGGTGGAAGCAGAGACTGGCCCAGCTCTAGGTGGCTGGGAGTACCAATGGGAACAGGCGTCTACACATGTGCCCAACGTGTCCATACAGCATTCCCTCACCAGAGCCGGGTCTTTCCCTGTTTGGAAGGAACCATCCAACCTTCCCCTGCCCCCTTCCCAGCCGCCTGGTCGGGGTCTCGAAACAGAACAACCCCGCTAATTCATCAGGGGACGTCAGCCTTGCAGAACGGTTTGAGGCATAAATCAAAGTATGAGGAAAGGTTTGAAAAAAAAGAGGTAGTGGGGAAAGAAAAATCAGGGAAGGGGGTAGGGAGAAAGAGCGATGGAAGGAGAATGGGGGGGCGATGAGATCAAAGGCAAAAATTCATCAGAGATAACGGAATTATTTATTTTTCCTGCTCTCATTCTCTGGGCCTTTGAGGCCTCCACACTGATGTATTTGGACATCTTGGGGCCGTCTGTTACTGGAGGCCACCCCATCCCCTCTGCTTGGGCCCAGCCCCCCAAAGGCACGTCGGTTCCATCAGCAGCAGCTGCCCCCTCGGCGGCTGCCCATGGAGCCTTTTGAAGTGGGTCCGGGTGGTGTTTACTCACCCTCGTGTAAGAAACGCGTGCATGGTGCTGGCGGCAGCAGCTGCCCTGGGTGGGGATGGGGGTAGGAGGGAAGGGGGTGCCCTCATCACTCAGAGCCTGTTTATTTGGGAACCAGAGTGGCCCTTTCTCCAGTTATTACTCAATGTCCTCTACAGACCAATCCACCCTCATTCCAGAAGGTGGGGCAGGAATAACAAACATACTACCCACTGCCAGATGTGCCCATCTTGCCGAGGCCCAGGGCTGCACTTGGCTTTCACAGCAGACTTGGAAATGAATGACCAAGAGCATGCTTGGCCGGTCCCAAGAGAACTGGCCAGGAGCACAGACTCAGGAGCCAGATGCCGGGCTTCAAATTCTACTTGTCTCTTACTATGTGACACTCTCAGACAAGAAAACCCACTGAATCCTCAAAACAACTCCCTTTTCTTCTATTGCAGATGGGGAAACTGAGGCTCAGAGAAGTTAACATAGACAGAGAACTTAGGCTCACTGCATAGGAAGTCCAGAATAAGTGTTATTCGAAGACTGGCAGTGGCTGAGAGCTTCGTGGGATTCACATGGTTCCTCTTCCTTAAAGATCGGCTCTTTCCACGCCCGTGTTTTAGTTAACTGGAAGATTCTAAAATGTTTAAGCTGTTTTATAGGAGAGTAGACTGGTTGAGAAGCTCTGGGCTGAAAAATCCAGTAGGCTGAATAACAGTGTTCAGGCTGATGGATAGTGTTTCTGCCAAAGGCAAAATGATCAACAGAGCAAGATGGTTTTTGTCTGTGAACAAGTCACCAAATCCGTGAAGTACAATATTAAACCGGGTATGTGGGCAGAGACAAGAATCCGACAGCCAAGCCTTAGAACTCGGAGCCTGCCTCTTGCTGGCTGTGTGAGCTGAGCACTGAGCCCCCAGCTTGCTTCTTTCCTCATTAGTGAGAAGGATACACACATTACTGTGTTCCCCGAAAAATAAGCCCTAACCGGAAAATAAGCCCTAGCATGATTTTCAGGAAGACATCCCCTGAACGGAAGCCCTAATGCGTCTTTTGGAGCAAACCTTAATAGAAGACCTGGTCTTATTTTCAGGGAAACACGGTAGCTCCTTCCTCTGTGAGGCTTTTGGGAAGATGCCATGCAGTTGTATATATGAAGTGACATTCTTATAACACGATACGCCAGGCGTTATTGTCAGTGCTTGATAACCTATTTGCTACTTTAATCCTCAGAGAAAGCCTGTGAAATGGGCACAGTCACCCCTACTTTACAGATGAGGAAACGGAGACGTGAATAAGGTTCCACAGAATAACATGGCCAGGGGCACACAAGAGGGGCACACACATTTTAGCTCATGTTCATGTCGTCGAAACAGTTCATAATTGCAAGATGTGGGCTGCTGTGCTCTATAACCGCTGGGGCAGGGCACTCCAGAGGCACAAACACGCAGGTGGGAGGTTACGACTCTTCTGGAAGTGATAGAATTCAAAGGTGCTCGAGCCGTGGACTGGAGATAAGGAGGTGGGGGTTGGGATCTCTTGATTCTCAGTGAAAGGAGGTGACCCAGCCTGTTCTCTAGCTTTTCCTGCAGAAGCCAAAGTCCTGCTGCGGTGGGGTGGGGTTTGGGCCCTGCAGGCCAATCAAATCCTGGCTGTTGGACCTCAGGTACCAACAGCCAGGAGCCAGGAGAAAGTGGGGCTCTCCTGCAAATGCATAGGTGAGGCCAGGCTGCTCCTTGGGGGAGACGGAGATCTCATGCTGGCTTCTTGTCTGTTGGAAGCAGCAGAGAAAGTGGTCCAGCAGGCCCCCCAGGCACTCTGCAGACTCTCCAGAGGTTGGAATGAAAGGTTGCTAGAATTTCTAGTACTAGTGACTGGAAGGGGAGCCTGGTTCATGCCATACTGGCTGCGCCTACAAACCTGGCCACCAAGACCAGGACAAAAGGAGCAGGTGGCATTCACCCAGCTGGATTGAACCTTTGTTCAGTCAATTGTATTATTATTTTCTAACACAAGTATGTCTCTTCACTCTCCTCTGCCATCAAGGGTATTTCAGAAAGCATGGAAGCAAATGCCTCTCAACCTTCTCTCCGTACACCTTTCATTTAATCTGAGCCTTGGAATACTCCTTGTGAAGTGGGGACAGATAGGTGATCCTTAGCGACTTGCCTTCCCACTCTCGCCCTGACACTGGCTGGCTTATGCTGAGAAGGAAACTAGAGAGAGACCCTTCTCTGAAGGAGCTGCTTGTAGAATGTGTAGACAAAGACCCCCTGGACCCCCGACACAAAAGCTTGTGGACAGAGGGGGAAGGCGGGTGCTGGCGAGGTGCTCGCTGGGCGAGAGAGCCACCGTCTGGTTTTGATTAAACAGCCATTATTTACTCACGTCACGAACAATGCTCAGGAAGGCAGATGTGGTCACATGACCATGGGCTGGTGTGGGAGCCGTCAGCCCTGCCAACCCTGAGAGTCACCATGCATTTATGTTGCCTCTACTTTGTGTGATGGTTGTGACACGGCTGCAAGACCTCATTCAATTCCCATGATGGCTCTACTGAAACAGACATATCTATTTGTCACAAGATTTCCTTACGCCTCAGGAAAATACTGATCTCTAGCCTTTCAGGCTGGGCAGGCTGCTCAGAAGACTTATGAAACTTTCACCTGGGAAACAGAAGATTCCAGACTTTTCCCAGGTCTGAGTTTACTATCGCCACGTAATTTCTGGCTTGAGCTTCAAAATAAAGTCATCAAAGAGTTACAGCCTTTTCCCACCCCTTTTCCTAGCTCGACTGGGGAACCTTCTTGAAGGGTATGTGGTTCAAGCCTCTTTTCTGCTTGGGGGAATAATGGTGGGGGTGAAGAAAGGGTAACTGTCATGACGTATCAGGCCTTAAGAATTGATGCGGTCATTTCAAGAACTGAATTCTTATCCTGATGCTGTGAGAATTGTCACCCCCATTTTACAGATGGGAAAACAGAGGTTCACAGCAGCTCATGATGCAGGTTTGCCCCCAAATCCTTACAGCTACGATGTGGTAGAAATGAATTACAGAATCGAGGTCTGTTGGACCCCAGGGTGCACGCTCTGAAGTGCTCCACAAAGGTGCAACTCTATGAGGGCAGGGGCCTCGCCCGTCTTCCACAGAGTGTAACGGTACCCGGCCCAGAAGAACTTAGTCTGGGATCTCAGGCTGTGATCACCCAGAGGGGTGACGATCGTTCCCAATTTTGTCGTCATTAAAATACATCGAATTAGTGGAACATCGCCACTATGTACCACTAGGTGGCGCTATGAAGAATATAGTGGATGAAATGGGGGGTCCTATCGCCAGGGCTTTTGTGTAATTCGAGGTACATTCAGAATGAGCTGAAAGGGACCTCAAAGAAGCACCTGTTTTGGTGACATCTTTTCATGGAGGTGTGGCCATCAGGACAGATGTCGCGGGTTTTCAGCCTCATCTCTGAGTATCCACCAGGTAGGTCTCTGAAGGCACTAGGGCCATATGACCAACCATTAGGAGAGGCAGGTGCCACCGCTAGCCCTCACTCCGCTGAGCCTCTTGACAGCCTTCCTCCTCTCAGCTAAGGCTCCCAAACACGCCCAGCCCAGAACCAACGAGGGTTCCAGTGTCTGCTCTTGTTCTTTATCAGAGAAGTTGTGAGTGTCTGGCTTTTTTAAATGTAGAACAAGACTAGCAACCTTATCAGTATTAATTTTTAAAATAAGCTCTATTTTCGAATCATTTTAGGTTCACAGAAACGTCATACTGTACAGAGAAACCCCGTATGCTCTTACCGAGCTTTCCCTAATTCTTTACCTTTGCAGTCCACGCAAATGTAAAGAATTGGCCAGAACTAAAACAAACACTGGTACATTATTTTAACACACTCCAGGCTTTATTCGAATTTCAGCTGTGTTTCCACTGGCTGTCCCTTTTCTGTCCCAGGGTCTAGTCCAACCACACTGCATTGAGAAGGGTATTAGCTGTTGTTTGTTTTTCATGTAATAGAGGACTATCACATATTTCCTAAATAAGCCAACTCATACAAAAAGAGATCAAGCTCTCCCATTGATGTCTGTCTTCCTGCCCCAATGCCATTTTAAGTTTGGTCTGTAGCCTTCCAGGCCTGTGCCATCCAATAGGGTACTTGCTAGCCAATGAGCAACTTCAATTTCAATGTAGAATTAACATTCAGTTCCTCAGTCACACTAGCAACACGCACTACTGAGCACTTGAAATGTGGCTCGTCTCCCTAGCACTGGGCAGCAGAGGTACACAGTACATTTCTCTTGTGACATAAAGTTCTACTGAACAGCACTGTTCTGGATCTTTTTCTGTGTGTTTACCTACAAATATATACTTAAATACATGCCTCTAAATGTCTACATGAGGATTGGAGACTACTGCATACTGTATAGCATTTTTATTTCATTTGTGTCGGAGATCACACCACATTGGCGCATATTGACCTGCCTCATTCATGTTGGCTGCTGCAGAGTGTCCCGTCACGTGGACCATTAATGTCATCCCCTCTTGAAGGGCACTTAGGTTGTTCCCAATTTTCTCCAATGACAATGAAGGCTACAAGAAACATCTTTCTTCCTTCTGAGTGTGCCCTAATTCAGGGCAGAGTTTTAGTCCAGTAGGAGACTGGACGCAGGGGAGACACTCAGCTAGGGTGTGGGCAGGATGCCAGGGTCTGTTTGTCTGATGGTCAGATGTGTTTTAGGCCACTGTTGAGAGGCATGAGCCAGAGACCCTCACTGGCCAATCACAGAAAAAAAGCCATGTGATAGCCACACTAAAAAAATTACATCCAACCAGGGTTTGAAGGTCTGAATTATTTGGTTTGCTTGGCAGATACCAATTGCACAGGAAGGACTATCAGTGGCTGGGTCTGAGAAAGTTATTGTATGGCAGCAGTGTACAAACATTTTAATGCATTTAATCCAGAACAACTCCCTTAGGTAGGTTCTGTTATCCCCATTTTACAGATGGGGAAATTGAGGTGAAGGGTTAGGAAACTTTCCCACTCTTCTTCTGTGAAAAATTCCAGCTGGTAAGTGGCAGAACTGGGACATGAACCCAACACAGAGCCCCTGGTCCAAACACATGCCAGCAGCCTACATCACCTGTGTGGGCAGGCACACAGAGATAGCACAAAAAGTTCCCCATGTGTTCTGCACCCAGCTTGCCCTAAGGTCGACATCTGATGTCACCATGACACATGTATCAAAACTAAGAAATTAGCATGGGTATATTACTATCAACTAAACTCCAGACCTTATTTGGATTTCAGCAGTGTTTCCCGCTTATCCTGTCCTCATCGTTGCCCACCACAGAAGGCCAGCTCTCTTCTGTAGGCACGAGTTCCCTGAGCCTCCAAACCCTCCTTTGTAAAATGGAGCTGTGTTCTCCAACTCAGATCTGTCCAAAGCCAGACTGTGACCTGACCTTAGATGGGTCAGTTTACTCAGGCAGGACGCACTTTAGTTTATACTCTCATTTGCTCATGTAATTATGTTGCTCATAATCAGAGTTGTAGGAATTAGGTAAGGCTTCTCAGCGGAGTGAGATGAGAATGGGGCCTTAAGGAATGGGCGGAATTTGGAGGGTGGGGTGCAGAGACCTCACTTGTGACCATGTGTCAAGCCCTTCCCCCCATCCTCGGCAACACTGTGGTAGGCACACAGAAACTTAGTACTTCATCGCTGAGAAATCCCAGGCCTGGACGCTTAAGACCCCCGGATCTCAGGGCTTCTGATCAAATTCAGCTGGCAATTCAGCCACATGGTTCAGATACTGCGTCTGCAAAACCTCCGGAAACGCTGTTGCTGGCTGCACGGCACGCGTGGGAGGGCCCCTCCACGTGCAGCATACAGGGTATCTAAACCTAGATCGATCTTCCGAGATAGCCAAAGGCCACGGGCCCACCTGTAAAACTCCCAGCCCAGGCATCCCCAAGGTGGTTTGTCATAGCGGAAGAGTATTTTATTGTGGTTTCAATTCTACCTCTCATTTATCACGGAGGACCCCTAACAATGGACTTTGCAGAAAATAGCCCCCAAGAAATGGGGTAAGGTTGCATTAGCATGCCCCAGGGTTGCTTTCAAAGCATCCAGAGGCATGGGCCCCACTCTAGACCTCCTGAAATCATAGTCCCGGGAATGGGGGCTTTGGCTTCTAGAGCTACGCAATCTCCTGGATGATTGGATCAACGCCAGTTTGAGCCATGCTCGTGAATGTGTTGCTCAAAGTTACTTTACAGGCATCTTTTCAGGTGGTTTGTGGAGAGAGGTGTCCTGAAAGATACCCTGGATGTGACCGGCAAATTGGGCCTCTGCCTAAATCGTTATTCCTGTACCATCTGAGACAAGTCCCTCTCCTTTCCTCCCACTGAGGGCGTTACTACTGGAAGCAAAGCAAGTACTCACTTTCCTGCATCCCATCTATCGAACAGTCAATGATGATTAAATGATGAGGCTTTGCCAAAGCTGCCCCACTGAAGTTAAGCTTTTGTCAAGTGTGCAGTATGACTCGTTAGAGAGAGAAGTACACACCTTGCCTCACGTTCAGAACTCTTATGCCCTGAACAGACAGTTCCAGGGCGGTATGCCAGGTTCCCAGAATGGAAACCATGGGCCCAAATGAAGACAATGAATGTATAACATTTGTGTCATCAAGAAACTACAATTCAGAAAATCCATGTACTTGAATACCTGACCTTTAGTTTATAAAGGGTATTTGGTTACTAAATCAGGATACCTAAATGTTGTCTCACACTGGAGCACTGCCCTGCCCCAAAGCAATACAAGTTAGTTTTTAGAAAACTAGTAAAATCCCCTATGTAGTCCTACTTCCCAGTTTTGCTGTCCTAAGGAAGACATTTGGTGATACCTGGAGATACACCTGGAAGGTGCGCCTGACGTTCAGTGGGTAAAGGCCAGGGATGCTGCCGAAATTTCTGCAATGCACAGGACAGGCCCCACCACAAAGACTTAGCCAGCCCCAACTGTCACTAGGGTTGAGATTGAGAAACCTTGTCTTAGATTTAGACATATTCCGTGTACATATATCCATGGGCGTATTATAACTGCTCTGACTTTTTCTACTTTGCACTTAAGATGGAAGACGTCTGTGTATTGCTCTGTGGTGTGCATGTACCATAGAGCATTATGTAAAAACAACAACAACAAAACTGGTAACAATCTAGGCTTATTCCCTACATCTTTGTACACTTGTCAGATGAGTTCTCAGTTCAAGTCACCTGAGCTATTGCAGATGTGTGTCTTGTTTTGAGAGATGGCTCTGGAACAGCAATAACAGGTTGCCAGCTGAGGTTGGCAGAAGTATACTCTGTGGTTATGCCCAGGCACCCGTGTATACTCACAAAGAGCCTTGTGTATCACTGAGCCACCGGGCCCTTGGAGAACTTTCTCTCCAGAAGCCAGACTTGTGCTGAGAGCTCATGGTAGAAGGTTGCTCTCTGGGTCCTAAGCCTAGAAGCACACATGAGTCATGGCTTTCAAATCCACCTCAGATGCCAGCTGAAAACAGAGGCTTTGCATAATCAAGTTGACAGATGAAGCTGGGCCTGCCCTGCTGGGGACAGGCTCATCCATATCCTGGGTTAAAAGAAATATTGCATTTTTAAAGAGGAAAGAAACATATTTAAGAGATAAAGGGGGGAAAAAAAGAGAAGAGTTTTCTGGTCATTAATTATAATAAAACGCTGGGGGAAAAATTCACTTTAAAGGCATGCTAAAGCCCTGTAATCTTCAAAGAGATAGAGGAGGCTTGCCTGCCTGGGAAGAAAGAAACTGCACCAAGAGACCACCCCTTCCAACCAATTGCAGACAGTCAAGGCGAGGGCTACAGTTATTGGGGGAACATGTTGGGTGGGGAACGAGTTCTGTTCCTGCCTCTCTGGGGTCAGCTCTTGCCCCTTAGGTGCCCCTCAGATCAAACCACATGCAGTGGAAAGGGCGCTGGTTTCCAAACCTACCCCATGGCCCATGATGCCACTCTCCTTTTGCGGTCTCAAACTCTTGCTGCCTGTGAGGACCCTGCGTCTTCAGAGCACAGTTCCAGTTTAACTTCATCAGATTCATGGCCACGCGAGAAAGCAGGTCCAGTGTTGCCAGACTTTGGACACAAGAAGCCCGAACTCCAAGTTTCTATGTTCATTTTTCTTGTTTTCACAAACCCAATGACATGCCTGCAGCTGAATTAAGCCCTGTTGTATTACTGTAGCCAGTTGGCCAAATGGTGGAGTTACTGAAAGCTTTAGACCATCTTAAAAGAAGTGACATTAATGAATGCCAGGGTATTAAAGGCTGAATATGGATTTATTTATCCGATGAATGCCTGGCTTGATTGTATGACCCATGGTGTCAGAAGAACCCATGAGTTTTCTTTGGTTGGGAGGGGTGGCAGTGGGAGCGGTTATTGAGTTAGGGAGGGACTTTGCTTTCCTTGGTATAAGCCCCAGCGGAAAGCTGGCTCCTGTTGGACCACTTAGTTCTCCCAGGTGAAAACACACTTCCCAGGGCATTGTAAGAAGACTTACACAGAATAGTTTTGGGGAACCAAATCTGCAAAGAGGCTTTGCAAGCTTTCCAATATTAACTACACCAACAAAAAATACCTTCCATGCTCCCTTTTCTCCCCACGCCCTGAATTTAAAAATCTTGGATCACCCTGACAGGATGAGTTCTGCCCCAAACACTCCTTCTGTCCTGAATTCAGCCACCACTTGCTCTGTTATGCAGAATTCACTCCGAATGCACACATTCTAAATGGCAGGTCACAACCTAGAGGTCTTAAATTCAGTGACTGAGCTAGGCTTTAAAAAAAAAAGAGAAAACCAGAGTTCGCTATCTACAGTAAGGGCACGTTTGCTTCAAGATATTTTTGTTTCAGTTACTTATGCACACGTGTGGATGTCCTGAGCTGGCTCTGACTAACCTGTGAGCCCATTTTTGACATCTCTTCCCTCTCCCACACTCAATGACTTCAAAGTGATAGTTTGAATTTGGTCGTTGGTGGGAGTATTTACACCATGGAAATTGGCAAACATACAAATGAAAACTTCTCCCTCTGGAGAGCTGGTTGTTGACAGGTCACTAGTGGTATACTGGTGAACATTAAGGCTGTGGCCCAAGCTCTTCTGCAACCCATGGTAAGAAAGTCACCTGATGTAGGTGCGTTTCCTAGGGTTTGCATGCCGGTGGGTTTGCGAGGGAGTATCCTCAGAAACAGCACCTGTGGGAACTGAGGAAGGAGGATTGGGCTTCTGGGAGAAATTGAACTGCAATGCAGCTGCCAACAGAGGCCTCAGCTGACCCTATGGAGAGCCTTGGGACAACTCTTCAAGGCCGTCACAGCTCCATAGTGCGGTAAGGAGAGATGGATTTCACACTCCTCATAGACTAACCATTGAACGTAGGTTGCCCTGAGAAGGAAGCATGATGTTGAGTAAAGCAGCTCTCGTGATCTGGGAGCCATCAGCATCCCAAACTCACAGCAACTGGGGGACTGAAGTTTGGGGACAGAGTGAGATCTGGGTGGCACACTATGGCATCTACTACTTTCCTCCAGCTAGAGTCTAATGCAGAGTATAAAGAGTACACAAAGCATGTGACCACTGTGAGTTACCCAAGCTCGCCTGCTAGAGAATGACAGACCATGCGTGCAGTCCAGTGGTCCCAGCTCAGGCCACTCTAGACCATCCGACATCCAGTTGATCCCCAAATACGTAAGAAAGCCCAAAGCTACCTACCCAACCCCAGCTGCCCGAACATACATGAATGAGCCCAGCTGAGACCAGAATACCCACCGAGCTGAGTCCCAGACTCAGTAGCAATAATGCATGCTTATCTTTTTAAGCCTTTGAGGACAGGAGTAAGTTTTACACAGCAATAGCTAACTGATCCAAGGCCTGAGATTATGCTGGCTAGAGCCACACTGAGGAGAAGTGAAACAAAAGGATGTGAATGTCTAGTTGGATCTCTCTGGCCTGTGTTTGGGGCCCGTTAGCAAAAAGAACAGACTTGATTCTGAAAGTAATGATGAGCCTCAGAAGATTAGTGAGCAAGAGTATCCCGCCCTAAGCTCTGCTTTCTGGAATCAGAGACCGTTGTGATCAAGAGTCTTTTGGCCACTAGACAAAGATCCATGCAGGCCAGCTCACGATTTAAGAAAGTAAAGGGGAGAATGGTTGTTTTAAAGGTGCGGATCTCACAAAAATCTATGGATAGGAAAGAAGATGTCTGGGCTCGCTAGGAGTCAGAAGACTCAGTAACAGAGGCTACTTTCCATCCCCCTGAGTCCACGTGGCCTCTGTTCTACCTCCCTGAAGGCCTGTTCCATTGTTTCTCCTTGGGTGAGAGAGCAGAAGGTCCAGTCTTCAAATATTTGAATACCTACTGTGTGCAAGGCCAGGACTGCTTTGCTAGTCATGAGCTCTTCATCTTTGCATCAATTTCTTGCCCTTCCCTGTGCTCAGCTCTGCATATAAAGACTCCTGTGGACTGTTTCCCAGGCTCCTGGCCAGTTGACTTTGTTTTGAAGAGAGGAGAAAAGAACCAGGCTATTTCTCCCTTTTCCTCTCTTCACGTGTTGCTTCATCCTTACTTCCAGGTCTTGTTGCCAGCCCCATTCCTCCCTAGTCACCAACTACCATTGGGAAAACTCAAAGTCTTTCCAGATTCAACTTGATGGCTCCAACCAAAGGAGGAGGTAAGGCCACTTCTTGGTTTTGTTCTCCACCCTCTGCTGCAGTGGCTCCCAGCTGCTGCTAATCTCTGGGTCATCTCACCTTACCCTGTTTGATCTAGTAATGCTTTCAAGGCTTTGAAATGGATTTTCTATATTAAATTCCCTTGATTGAATTTCCTGGCATTTTCCTTCTGCATGAGACTCTACTGATGGAGCCACCATGTCTGGCCATACAGATGTACGCTGCACAAATCTAGGGCACATTTCACATAGTGTCCCCTTTGAACTATACAGCACAACAATTCCATACCATGTATCCTCCTAAGTGTGGGGGATATAGCAGTGAACACAAATATTGAAATCCTGGTCTCTACGGAGCTCATATTTCAAGCTCATGCTACCCCCATTGGGGGAGACAGGTAAGCTAAACAAACACAATTTCAGGTGGTGACAAGCGCTATGAAGAAAACTAAAGCAGAAACGTGGGTGGACAGAGGGTAAGGTGGCAATTTTAAATATGCTAGAAAAGGTCTCATGAAGAAGGGAGCATGAGTAAAGACCTGAAGGAGATAAGCAGTAAACCACGCTACTATCTAGGGCGAACAGCTCTGTAGAGGGAACAGCAGGTATGAGGTCCTGCTGTTGGAATCAATAAATAACGGAACACTTTGCTTCTTCCATTCTGACTTCTTGCTTTTGCCACCATTGGCTGGACCCACCTGGATGCCTGAAAGTAAAAATGGAGAAGAGCTGACACAGACAGAAAGTAAAGTAGTCTGGTCCAGGTAGGATGTGGAGATGCAGAGGTGGGGCTCAATACTCATTTGTCATGGAGCCAGACCTAGTAAGTGAGTATGCCTGTATGCCTCTCTTGGACCAACTGGTTTCCCCTCCCACAAGTGCAGCTAAGAGCAGTCAAAGTCTCTCTACAAACAAGAGCTTTCCATTCAGCTGCAGAAACGTGGTTAGCTGACAGATTCAGGGTCAGCCTCAGCTTTCAAGCTGACATCATGCTCTTTCCAGGCAGCTCCCTGGCAATGACTGAGCATGCCAAGGGTATTAGGGACAGGTCATTTCTGTGCAGGGCAGGACTCTTCTAGAAGCCATGTAGTATTTACTTTTGAGCTCCCTATTGTGTTAAGTGATACTTTCTCAGGTCTGCTTTGTAGGCTGAGGCTCTCCCTGCCCCAATTCTGCTTCTTCCAACCCTCTTATCTTTCAGAGACATTATCAGTGGTGTGCTGGAAAATGGTTAACAATTGCCTTTCCGATTTATAGCATCTGCCGATTTCTGTGGTGTAAATACCCAGTTTCAGCCTACCCATCTGAGAATTCTAGTTTACAAAGCACGTCCCATCCATTAGCATGTCACCTAAACTCTCTCTCAAACGTATACTGAAATGGCTGACTTCCTTTCTGTTCTGGTTGTTCTAGAGAATGGACGAAAAGAGAACAATTGGCTTCAATCCACGGTGACAGGGTAATGTTTTAAAATCTCCTATCTTCTTAACACTTCTACTAGCTTCCCGTTGGCCTACAAATAAAAGCTAAACTCCTCTGACCTACAAAGTTCTACATAATCCAGCCCCTTTTGTCCTTCCCCAAGGCCTCTCCTACCATTCTCCTCCAGTCCCATGTGTGGCCTTTGTGCAGTTTGGCACCACTCAGTTGCCAGAAACCCCCTCTTTCTTGGTTCCTTGATCTGAAATGCTCTTCATCCCTGCTGTTGACCTATCTGGCTTCCTGTTCGTGATACCAGTCATCAGTTGTAGGAGGCCACCTTTGATTCTTATCTGAGTATCTGGGGATGCTCGGTAGGGTTGTGTGATGAAGAATGACTACATACTACGACCGGGTTAGGAAAACGATGGCTCTTTCTCAAAGACAAGAGATCTCATCGATATTCTTTTTTTGTTGTTTGTTTTTTTTAAGATTTTATTGGGGAAGGGGAACAGGACTTTATTGGGGGAAGAGTATGTACTTCTAGGCCTTTTTTCCAAGTCAAGTTGTTGTCCTTTCAGTCTTAGTTGTGGAGGGTGCAGCTCAGCTCCAGGTCCAGTTGCCATTTTCTAGTTGCAGGGGGGGCAGCCCCACCATCCCTTGTGGGAGTCGAACCGGCAACCTTGTGGTTGAGAGGACACGCTCCAACCAACTGAGCCATGTGGGAGCTCAGTGGCAGCTCAGCTCAAGGTGCCGTGTTCAATCTTAGTTGCAGGGGACTCGAGGAATTGAACTGGCAGCCTTGTGGTTGAGAGCCCACTGGCCCATGTGGGAATCCAACCGGCAGCCTTTGGAGTTAGGAGCACGGAGCTCTAACCGCCTGAGCCACTGGGCTGGCCCCTCATCAATATTCTTGACATCTATATTGTCAGTACCTAGAAGAGGGCTGGAACAGAGTAGTTGCTTCAGTATTTATTAGCTGAATAATGGAAGGCTAACCTTGTCCCACCAGAAGCTGGAATATGTGTGTATAGCTGGAACCCCATGCAAGCCGTCATCAATGCAAACTTCCAAATGTAGCACATGTGGCCCACATCTTCTTGGCCCACCCTGAACTTCACCTGCAACTTTAGCAGACAGTTCCTGTCCCGAGGCCTCCCAACTCAAAAGCACCTGCTTCTCTGCCTGAGTGTTTTCTCTGGTCACAGGAGCGTGCTAGAACACACAACACTCCAGAAGTGCTGAGATGTTAACACCCACAGTGACCCTCCGAGCTGGTGACAGACTGGGGTTGGTGGTTCAATACTCCCAGCTTTCTCACTCCTCAGAGAACAATCTTGAGATTTATTCTAAGCAATCTCTCAAGAGGCTCCCAATAGCATAAACCCAAGATGCTCAGGGTGGTCAGCCTCATCACAGCCCCTTTTTGGGGGAGGTCATCCCAGAAAGCATAATGGAATGGGGAAATGGAAAGAGGCAGGAGGAAGACTAATGAACTTAATTGGACCCCAATTCTTATCCCAGTTTGGGATCCCTCAAACAGACCCAATGCCAGCGAATCAGCTAAGCTGGTCCCAGTAGCAGTCTGTATGTGTGGAACCCAATATGAAGCATCAATTCAAGTCGCCAATGATACTTGGTCCTAGAATTGGCCACCGCTGGGCAAGAACAGTAGTCGGCTGCCTGGATCAAGCATGTCACCCACGGCAAACGCAGGTATGCTCAGGAGCTCTGGAAGGTAGAGCACCACCTTGATCCACTTAGCCCTGGCATTCTGGGCCAAAGATTGCAGGGCCCGCCCCCACCCCCCACGTGGAAGTCTTCAGAGGGAGCCTGGTCCAGCAGATTTAGGGATTGCAATCTCCTGCCTTGATCCTGGGCCATTGATTCAGCCTGCAGCCGCCCCACTCTGCATTCTCTACCTGCTCTGAAGTTATTGGGGCCTGGTGTGAATTTAGGAACAATAAAACCATCAAAGGACTTGGTCCTGAGAACAATCAGTTGGGGATTTTGCAATAAAGGAACATCCTGCCCAGGAAGGTGTGAGACTTCAAGGCAAGCTGATGGGACCCTTCTGCAAGGGCCTTCCCTGGGGGGTCTTGTAGGGTCCACCTGGGATGGCTTAAGGTGCCATCTGGCCTGGCGATGGCTGGGTGGCCCTGTCAGCCGCAGCGCAGGTCCTTGTCTCGCCAGGGCTCCGAGAGGAAGGCCATGCTGTCCTCCCCAGGACATCTACTCCAGGTGTCAATATCCCTAGCCATCATCAGGTTGTACCATGTTTTCTCAACAGCTTCTCCACCAAAACCCTTTGGTCCTCCTAGTACGGGACATCACCTTCCATTTTACCACCTAGCCCTTGCTTCTCTCCAATCTCTTCACTCATGGGGGAAAAGACCTTCAGAGCAGCCAGATGTGTGTGCTGCTCTGACGACTGGGGGATGCTGAGAACACAGGAGGTACTGAAAGTCACACCCTTGGGCAGCATCCTATTCTGGGGCAAAGAGTGCCCACTAGAAGACAGATGAGAAGGTATCAGATTGGTGCAAAGGTAACTGCAGGTGAAACAGTTAAAAATAATGGCAAAAACCGCAATTATTTTTTCACCAACCTAACAGTTCTATCAGGGAGTGAGAGGGGCAGGGCTAGCTAAGCAGGCTAAGGGATGGGGGAGGCACAGCAGGACTGCTGTTTTAGAGGATCATCGACTAAGGAAGGCTTCCCAGAACCTGAAGGTACAAAGGAAGTGAGCCATGCAGGTATGTAAGGTGTTCCCAGGGCAGAGGCGTGAAACAGGTACATGCTTAGTATGGCTGAGGACAGCAATGGATGATGGCCTGCTGTCTTCCCCAACCCTCCCCACGCTTCACCTGTGACGTTTCCTTTGCCTAGACATTCCCTCTCTCCCATGATATTGTTCACCTAGCCACGTCTTACTTTCAGGACCTTTACAACTCAGCTCAGATGCCACCTCCTCCAAAAGCCCTCCCTACGCCACCCCCAGCTCCATGGATTTCCTTGGGATGTACCAGACAGATTCGCCCTCAGAGATCACCTCAGCTACGGGCAGCTGCCTCGCCCAAGCTCCTTCCCTTCCCTGTGTCGCTCACAGCCAGTGACACACCTGTGCAGGGGTATAAATGCCTGGTCAGACCACCCCAGGACACCTCTGAAGGTCACTCTAGCTCCAGGGCTCCCCATGGGGTTGGCCAAAGCTGCCGTTAGGCTCACACTGCCGTTCAATTTCTCCCCGCTTCCACAAGGGTTGATCCCAAGGGCACCCTCTTATTAAACGTCACCTCAGCCTGTTTCCCAGGACACAGCCTGTGACCATGCCCGTGGCGCTTATCCCAGTCCGTTGTAGTAGCAGCCACAAACGGTGTAGTCCTGTTGAGACACCTGGCTCAGAGAGCCCAGCATGCCAGGATTTGGTGTGATCACGTTTTCTCTCCTGAAGTTGAGTATCCTCATCCCCATTTTGTAGATCCGGGTCAAGGGCTCCGAGGGAGGTAGGTTGCCCGAGGTTTCCTAGCAGATCAGAGGCACCGCTAGGACCTGACGTGAAGCCTACGCCCGTAGGTTTGAACCAGCACAGCGCCAATTTCTTGGCTTGCCTATCTCCATCTCATTCCTGCTCCCAGGATGGGTCATTGTCCTGGCCCCCACGACCCTGGACCCAAGAGTCATGTCTGCATCTCTCAAATGTACCTGTGGACCTGGGATGGACACCACCAGTCCCTCCTCGGCCGTGCCCTAGTTCTTTCCGTCTGTGTCATGTCATTTCCCGCGAGTGTGAGTTTCCTGGACTGTGGATATAGTTCCTTCCTGTGCTTCTCAGTGCAGAACCACTGACCACCACCTACTGTGACCAACCGAAGGACCAGCTGCTTGATGAACCAGTGCACACTTCAGATGAGACCACAAATCCTAGAGAGGGGGTGTGGTTTGTTCACAGTCACGCAGCGTTGGGATGGGCGAGCTCCTCCCTGGGTGACAGTCAGGTGCCTGTGCTTGCAGAGACTTTCATGCATGATAGAAGGGGACCTGCTCTGGGATCTGAGCCAGCACAAGGACCCTCAGGCTTTGCCAGCAAGCACTACGGCTGAGAGCACGTGGGACGCAGGGGAGAGTAAATGTTACCTCATCTGCATGTCCCTATCCCTTGGTGATGGGGGCAGCTCTGGTGTGGGGGGGAGAGCAATAGGCCAGGGAGTGGGATTGAATCACTAGACCTTCCAGGACGCACTGATTGGGCAAGCTCCGTATCCCCATTTTACAGCCCAGAAAGCCAAGTCTTAAAGCTAAGCAAATCCTGCCCATCTCTCAGCGGTCATGAAAAGTGCCTCTGATTTACAGCTTTTAGCAACTGCACGTGTTTTTCTCAGCAACTTCGTGTCCATCTGTAACGGAGACTGAGCAACTGTAAAACGTAGTGCCTCCCTGCTGCGGTGAACTCTGCGTGGAGGGAGGATACTTCTCACACCTTGAACGTCGTCGGAATCCTCCTCCAAAGGCCTAGTGCCCACTTTGTGGCTGAACGTGGCATTGGCTGACTTCTGTGTTTTGGGGGAAGGACACTCCTGAGGCCAACCTCAACCATCGGGCACCCTTAGAGGTGCTTTCCCATCTTCCCTCTTATGCTTTTTCGCTCTTCAACAAAGCACACACTGGGAGATGGTAGGAGTTTGCTAAATGCACAGTTCCAGACCCTTTCTGAATTTTGGCTTTTAGAAAAGCTATAAAGGGGTGATGGACTAGGCAATTAAGGTACCTCTCCAGTTACATCCGCCATTGGGATCATAGAGTTGTCAAAGAGATACACGCAATGACATTCTATAAGGCTCCAGCTGACATGGGCACATTATCTGGAGGCATCAGCCAGATTCTCCAAGGAATTGTGTTCTTGGAAGGGGGAGTGTGGGTAGGAAAATCTCCATGTGGTACTTGGGGGCACACTGCTTGGATCCCCTCTAAGAAAGAAGTTGCTGGTGGGTCGTAGGAAAGCATGGAGCTGCAGCAGCACCTTTGGGATTTGTCACTCCGTTCATGCTGTCACCATAGCTTTCCCAGGCAACCTCAGCCATTGATCAAGTAGGCTGGGGGTCCTAGGGCCCAGGTAGGGCTGGCGAGGAGCTCTTCTCTCAGGGGCAGTCTTTGCTCTGGAGCTGCCATTGGGTCGAAGACCTTATCTGATCTGCGTCGCAGCCTGAAGCTCTTCCTGCCTGCCTCTGCTCACTCTCCTTCATCTATCTCACAGAGCTATCACCCACCCTCCTTATAAACCGCTGTGTACCTAACTTCTGGCTCTTCCAGGCAGGAGTTGGTAGCACCAACTGCTCCACTCCCCAAGGAGAAAGCAGGACAGTGGGGGTGCAGTACAAAAGGGATCTGTAACTCCAGTTTGGGCATTTCCGGTACAATACTAGTGATAGCCTTGTGCCCAGTCTGAGCTCTGGTTCCCTGTTCTCAGCCTCGCCTTAGCCCAGCCTCCCTCCATCGGTGTCCTGCATCATCCACTTCTCCGGTCAGGACAGGCCTGCTCAGGTGGCCACACTTTCCCAGGGAGGTTCCACCCCAGCAACTCCCAAGGGATCTTTAAAACATAACTGCTGACCCAGGATGTATTGGTGTTGAGTTTATCACAAAGCTAAACGTTGGCATTTTTTTCCTTCAACTCGAGAGCCAGAACTAATGTAAACACCCACTCCCTGTTCGTTACCCTAATGCCATCCGCAATCTGAGCAGGCTTGACCCTAGGAGGTCTCCTGATTTATGGCCTTACTAACAGACGCAGCAGCTGAGAATGGAGCTGGGCATCTGGGTACCAGGGAGGAAGGTGGTTCCGAGAAATGTCAGCCTCCCCTCCTCAGCTGGGGAGCTACAGCCTTCTGCAAGGAAGACATTTAAGAAGTTGGGGGCTTTGCTGAGCGAATGGGAAAGGACAGAGGCCAAGCTGTCTGTCCTTAGGGCAGAAACTGAGGTGAGAAATGAGGAGGGTGCAGAAAAGAATTTCTAAGTCAGCTGATCTAGGAAGAGAGGGCGAGACAATTGCAAGCTTGGATCAGTGGCATGAGAAGGAGGTATGCGAGTTCTTATTCCCTTCGCCCTTACACATCTTCCCATGGTGATGATGAGTCCTGGATCCGACTTTAATTACAGCACGGTGGGCGGAACTCCCAAGGCAAAGTATCACTATAGCCATTCTTTTGCTTTGCTGTAAATTTTTATTGCATACATATAGGAAAGTGCACAAATCATAGATGTAGAGCTGGATGAATTTTCACAAGGTGAGTGTAGTCGTGGAGAGACATAATTATGTAAGTCATGCTTCCATGTTGAGATGAGTGTCATTCGTTTTAAAGATGTGCTTTCCAGAAGGACGTCCCATAGGCTTCCTTCCTCCATGCAGAAAGTCTCAGCTGGCTCATTTGGTAGGTTTTTAACTACCTGATTGGGGATGATGTCAACATACGGAGCCTGTTACAGCCCAGGGCCATTTGGAATTAGGATTATTTGGCAATCTTCGTAGCGATTCTGCCATGCCCTCTCGCTGTCCTCACTTCCGTTTTCATTTCAACCCCCTCGCACGTGCTGTTTGATGCCCGAGTTTGGTCTTAACTGGGGACCCAGATAAAGCCAGGTTTGCGTCTCATCTCTGCCTCTATCTTAAACATGTGAGGCCCATTTTAAAGTTCAAGACACTGAGTTGAACAGTTACATCTACCCTCAAGTTCATTTCCACAGTGCTGGACACCAAACAACAAGATCACGTGGGCAACCTGGGTAGCGCCTCCTGCCTTATGTTCCCCCTCTGAGATTCAGGGGAAACGTATTAGGATGTGGTCTCAGGATCCATAGTTGGGGTGCAACAAACGGGGGTGCAGCAATGTGAGAGAGGGAAGGCAAAAAATCACGCGAGGCCTTCTGATCGAGCCGTGTGCCAGGATACCTTGCCCCATTCTACAGGCCAGCTGACATAATTAATAAGAGCTGATGTAATTAATGAGAGCTGACGTAATTAATGAGACTGTAGAACTCAGCTCTCAAGTTGGCTTCCTGGCAGTGAGGGAGCTGCACTATTTATACCCCTGCAGCGATCGTTGGTAAAGGCGTCTAGTTCTCCACGTGTGCACCCAAAGCAGCCTGAGGTCTGTCTGCCAATGACAACTCAGGTGTTGGCTGTAAGGCGTGCAAGTGCTTCAGGAGCCAGCGGGCAGGAAAAGGACAAAACAACCCCAGGACATAGACTGCACTGAGCGCCTGTCTCACCCACACTCGAATATGCTGCAGGGAATGAGAATGTTTCTGAGATGCTAGACAATTCCTGTTGCGGCTCATGAAGAGGCCACTTCAGGGTTGAGGGCCCTGATCCCTGTACCCTAACCAGCCTTCTGAGCCATAGATTAGTTTTACCCTCTTCCACGTGGCTTTCATTGTACAGAGAATCACAGCCAAAGATCTGTTTTCCCATGAACATTAAGAATGAGGAATATCTCACTAAAATTTGTAATCGCATAGTAATTTTTGTAATCTCCGCGGTTGGCCAGGATAACGGGTACGGAACCGATGATGGCAGCAGCAGCAAGAGCAGTGCCCACGAGAACCTGAGAGGAGGATGGATAGCTATAGTTGCAGCAAGGATAACAACATCAGAAAGGACAGCTGTGTTAAGAACAGCATGGTGACAACTTCCTTATGACTATGTCAGCCAGGAAGACCACAGTAAAAACGGAAAGTCTCCAGATATGCAGGGGACCACATACTTCCTGGTACCAGAAACTACCAATCCTCATGGTAGCTGAGCAGAGGCCAAGAAATGATTGACAGCAGGGTACCTGAGTGGATGTGCTGACTATTGGGTTTGCCTCCAAAGATCCACTCTTTCTATCATTCTCCACCCTACCCTGTGCTCTGAGAGGAATACCTGTTTATATTTGGAAGGTAGAGGGCAAAAGAACAACATGATGCTATTGATGAGGGGTCCCAACAGGTGACAGAAAGATAAGAGGAGAGAAGTTGGGGTATTTAGTCCCCTTCCTCCAGCTGGTGGCTGATCCCTTTAGGACCTCAGCTTCCATGGTGACAGCTCACCATCAGTCCCCATGAGCCCTGGTTATTTCCCCTGTCCTTTTTATTCTGGGAGGGGTGTGGTTGTAACGAAGTCTTAAGACTCTAGCAGAGGGATGCACGCACCTCTGATTGGTTCCCTCAAGCCCGCCCATGCCTGGGAGTCATCACCTGACATGGATTCCATCTCCAGTTAGGACCCTAATGGAGAGAAAGGGTAATTCGTTCTCAGGATTTGATGAATATGGTGTGCAGCCTGGTTAGAGAAGGGCACAAGCTAAGCCAACTCTTATCACGACTAGGTCAGCTCACAGGCCAGCAGACTTCCTGACAGAGGACAGGACATGACTGCATAAGTAACTGGGAGTCACAGAGCCCTTCTTTCAGATTAACCAGAGGCAAGTTTTGGTACACAGAAACGTCGTTCAGAAATAGGAGATTACCCAAGGAGAGAAAGACAATTCCATCCATTAAAGATGTGCAGAAGTCCCTTTAAGAAGGGACTTACCCTCTTTAGGGAGGGTGGTCTCAGGGAAGAGCTAACTCTCTGGTGAGGAGTTCCTGTCCAGATCTATTTGTAAAGGCAGGTGTGTCTTGATCCCAGTGACCCCTCCTGGAAAGGCCTGTGGACAGAGAGCCAGAGGAACATTTCTCTTATAGTACGGTTTCCTTCCCAGGCCCACTTAGGACCATTCCCGGACCCCACAAGACAGGCAGAGATTCCTTACGTTTGACAGAGGAGCCTGACCTCACTTCTGAGGTCAAGGGTATCTCTAGCAACTTGGTTCTCCAGTTGAGAACTCGGTTCTATGACCTCAGGAATAATATTCTAGGAGCTCTTGCTTCATTGCTCTCATATAGGGTTGGCCAGAAATCTGAAGTCCTTCTAAGGTTATCTTAGTTCTGTTCCTTCTGTCTCATCCCATTAGGACACAGAAATCAAAGTCTATCATTCTTCAAGTGAGGTCTTTCTCTCCCTCCACTTTAGGAGAATTCTACCATCCTTACAAGAATTCCTGAGACTGCAGAATTCCAAATGATGGCCACTCAACATTTTTACTGTCAACTAAATCCAGTCTCCTCAGCAAGAGCCAAGAATTTGCCAATGGAGGAACACATTCAACTTGACACTCATCATTAGCTCAAGAGGCCAGATACTCAATGCCAAATCCTTAAAAGATCTTTAAAACTGCAGAGTGATGACAGCTTGAATGCTATGTTTCTGCTCTTGTCATTATCACTCACTTGCCAAGGCACACAAAGTGTCTAAATCACACAAATACAAGAAAAGGGAGGACAAAACAGATATCCTCTGAATTTTTCATTCTATGGCTATATCTACAGCTTTAGAGGTGGGTCACATTTATCTACTTCTGAGTCACACGACTGTCCTCCAGTTCCTAGACTTTGGGCACGGTTGGGCCAGTGTTAGGATTCGGGTTGGGACCCAATCTTGGTCATGGATTGTTCCATTTGTTCCTTCAGTAGTTAACTAATTCTCCTTCACCCACCTGAATAGCAATAATAACGATAGACTCCTATGAAGCCCATAGTTTTACTTTGAAATATGTTCGCATTATTTGCATTTCCTGTAACATTGTTTACTGCAGTGTTTTTATTACAATATAGAAGGAAGCCAGGGGCAATTTAGGGAAGGTTCTAGATCTGAGGAAACAGAGCTGAATCCAAGAGAGGAGTCCCAGTGGCTCACCTCCAAATAACATGCAGAGAGCTGCCTTTGAATCTCTCAGCTTGTCATTAACACTGCTGTCATTTCTGTTCATTAAGAACTCGTTCAAAATATTGTTTTGTTACTGTGACCCTCAAAAGGGGACAGCCTGAATTTCTCGTAGAGAGTAGGGATGACACTCTCTACTAGATTCAGGCAGTAGTAGTATAGAGGTCTACTCCCAAACAAAGCTCAAGAAGAGACCTTGTGCTGAGGGAGCTACAGTGACATTTGGGCACGAGGAAGTGACAGCACCCTATCTCACATGCCTCCATTCAGAATGAAACATGTTTTGAACTCAAAGAATTTTCTTGGGAAGATGTCATTTTGTGCTAGAGAACAGAGTTGGATTTCCATAAGGAGGCTTATCCATCTACAGCCCGGGCCCTGTTCACACAAGTCCCCAATATCAGGATCCTATTACCTTGCTCCTTGAGAGGAAAAGACCTCTTCAATTCCAGACTTGGGTTAGAGACACTAACCGTAAGATTTTTCTAACCCCAGTAAACTGTCATTCCCTCTGAGTCCATGTTATAAATTACACACACCGAAGATCTCTTTAGGTAAGGCATCGATCAAGCCCATCATTTTAGCCAGCACTGAACGTGGCGCTGAAAACAATGCTTGGATGGCTGATTACCTTCAGAAATCCCTAGGTTGGTTCTGAAAGCCACCATATTGGACTACATTCCATTCTATTGGTTCAGGAGGAACTAGAGACATTCACAAAATAACATTCCTATCTCCTTGAATGATCTCTTAACTTCTGTAAAAGGGAGAAGCTACATAACTAGCCAGACACTTTTTGTAAGGTTGCTATAAAAAGTTTTAGTAAGTTCAGTTCTTAGCTAGAAGATAGCATCAATATTGCAAAGACAAGATTACAACACATGCCAATATCTTTTCCTTAAGTTGATGCGCATGGCTTCCAACTTGATAACACACCTAATTCTGAGGTGTGTGACCTTGTCAAATTCCTGCCTCAATCGGGAACTGCATGGGGGGTCAGATTGACTCTGCCTGTTAATATTCCACCATATATTTCCTGGCTTTAGGTATCAGAAAGTCATCCAGAGGAAAGAAGGGCTTTCCCTGAAAGCAGAACTTACCTGCTACCCTCAAGAAAATCTGTATATTTTGGAACCCAACCATTTGACAAACCTTCTTCTGAAACCAGCCTGAGATCCCAGTTGCTCGCCAAATCTCATCTATGACAGATTGTTAAGGGAAGATGTCTCTAGTGTATGGTCTTTGGATAAACCCACAAGTGTTCTCATCTGGAGAACTGAACTGTTGGATAAAATTTCACAAGTCTGAGACTTCCAATAGCAGACAAGTCCCTGGTCCCGGCAGCTTCCAAAAGACCCTCAGACAACATCCTGATGAGAATGGATTCAAAGCCCCACACAACCAACAGACTTCCTGTCTGCTTGGCCGGAAACTTATTTCCTTTTGAGTACTGTCTCCCATGATTCAGGAATAGTTTCCAGGACTATAATAAGGAGTGGCCGGTGGGTATATCATTTTATGTTATTCTTTGCTTTCTTAAGTATAGTATGAAATACTTAGAAAGAAAAGCATAGAAGGCAAAAATCTAAACATAATGGCACAGAGCAAATCAAGTTGCTCCAGGAGGCATCTTACATCTCAACTTTGGCCAAAAGTTACTGGTTACTTTGCCTCAAAAGTTCACACTGTAAACTCCTGAGAAGTTTCCAGGGCTGGTAGAAACAATTAAGTGGCGACTGTGCAGACACTCATATCTCCCCCACAGCGATTCCTCCACATAAAGGAAATGGTCAAGAAACAGTCCCCTTCAGAGAGAACCTTAATGATGAGCGGTTCGGCAATGCATCTGGAAGGGCTTAGAACAGGGACAAAGGCTCGTATTGTACTCCTTCCTTCCCCCAGGCTTCTAGAGTTGAGGTGAACCCTTCACTCCAAAGGCCTTCAAAACACGGCCTTCAAGAAAAGAAGATTGAAAAAAAACAAAACTCTACAGCAGTGGCCTCAGTGAATTATATCAGCCCTTCTGAGTTTAACTCACATCGGGATCAAGGTGACGTGTTACATGGTAGAGCCCTACCTAGAGACATAGATGGTTGAGTTCACCTAAAGCTCGATGATCAGGTCAGTGGACCAATCCAGCATGAAGGGGGATAGGTTGCTCTAGAAGAGGTCACCCCCATTCAAGTCCCCGCCCTCACGCTAAGAGGACAGGATATGACAGTCTTTCTGTTCAGTGCTTCCTTGCCTGTCTCTTCCAAAGGGTTGTCCCCAGTTGGTCTCCAAGAATCCATAGTTGGTACCTTAGGGATTTTCAGCTTATGAGATTCAAGCTTATAGGACAAAGTTTTTAGTCTCCCTTCACCACCCGTGAAGCTATGAATGACGAGTCATGGCAGACTGCAGAAACAAAGTAGCTCTGCCCGTGTCCAGTATCCTAATCCCAAGAGATCCCGTCCTAACCAGTCCTGACGACGAGCCACACAGGCTTTGTAACGGAGATGCCCTTGAGTCTACAACTTGAACACCACAATGGACGGATTTGGTGGTAATGGGGCATGTGCCCCTGCCCTCCAAAAAAGCAACTCCCCGTATCAACAGACAGGTCACGAAGCAATCATTAAATAAGAGACTTAATGGCGACACGTTCAGCAACATCTCTGGCAAAGCTTAAGAGCAGTGGAGACTCTCATGGTTGCCTCCTTATTCTGAGTCGACAAGGACCATTTAGGCAGTGCCTTCAGGCAAACCAGCAAGATCAGAAGCCCGCTAGCGGTGGCCTCAGCTGATCTTACTACCCACCCCCTTCTGGGTTTTTGATTCAAGAAATCTCGGCATCAAGGTAGTGTGTATTATATGGTAGAGGCCCCCCAGGAGTCATAGCCGGGGGAGGGGACACACCTGACACTAGATCATAAGCTACCTGACCAGTTTTTCAAGAAGACTGATCCTTCTCTTCCGGTTTCTCAAATGCAAGATTCTTTCCCCTAAAACTAAAAGGCCAGTATGTTGTGCTCTCAGTATTTGAAATTCAGATCAATGTGCTCAAAGAGGAACTAGGGAGGAAAAATGGGACAAATAGCTGAAAGGGCATTCTCTGGCACCCTCTGTATATATACACATATATAAGGAGAAAAGACAATATAGCACTAATGTAGGTTACTTTTTCAACATTTGTATCAACCAGTCATAATGTCTCGTTGGATCCTGACTTGATTAATCTGTAAGAAAATAGACACAAGAATTTGAAGTTTGACCATTTACAGGTTATTTGATGTGAAGGACTTCAGTTATTTTTTGGTGTGCTAAAGTTGTTGCAATTATGTGTAGTTTATTTTAAAAGATGTGCCCATGTGACACGACATTTATGTAGGAAGAAAATCAAGGTTTGATGTTTGTTCCCAAATGATGCAGGGATGGAAGTGGGTGGAGCCATAGGTGAAACAAGACTTACCCCTGAGTGATCACTGTCAGAACTGGGTCCTGCTTACTTGAGGGTTAGCGCTATTGTTCTGTCTATTATCGTTCTGCTTATTTCTGAAGTGTTCTCTGGTTTTAAAAAGCAAAACCACAATTTGGATGTCATCGTAAGGAAGAAGAAACAAAGCTGGCAACTGGAAAAAAAAGAAAATGAGTTTTTCTGCAAGACGTCCACAGAAGTACGTTGACCATTTCTCCTGCACTGCAGATTAAAGAGGAAGATATATTCTTACTAGAGAAGGAGAAGATTCTTCAGAATGGGATCCTACTACTTTGACCTTCGGTCATGACACTTGTGAAAGATCCAGGGGTTGGAAAATTGATGATCAATGTCCATTTGCATCACACCCAATGATGCAAAAACTGGCAGCATCCACCGAGTTTGGACAGATGACCTTAGTAGATAAAAAAGACTCATTTTGGAGAACTACGCTTAAGTATGACATCGATGGAAGAGCAAGCGAGGCTTGATGGAAGTGAAAATAACCACCCACTTGTTGTACTGGAGCAAAATGACACTCAGAGGCCACGTTCTGAAGAACAAAATGACCCAATATTACAAGATGCAATTCTGACCGATGACCTTTGCAAACCAAAGGAGAAAGAAATAGATCTTAAAGAAACGAATTCTTTAATGAGGTTTCTGAGAGTCATGAAAAAAGAAAAAGATCTGTTGCATGAAATTGCCAAACTAAAAGCGCAAATGGACAGTTAAAAATAAGAATCAGAAAATGGAAAAAAAGTATTTTGAGGACATTGCAATTATAAAAGAAAAGAACGACCATCTTCAAAAGACAATACAACTGAATGAGGAAACACTAAGAAGAATAACATTTCAATATAATGGACAGCTGAATGTTCAGACAGCTGAGAATAAAAGACTAACCCCTGAACTGAGGAGTGGAAAACAAAACAAAGACTGGAAACAGAAGTTGAATCCTACCGTTCTAGACTGGCTACTGCTATCCACGGTCTTGAGCAAAGTCAGAAATCTGAAAGAGACCTACAGCTTGCTTTCCAGGGAGTAAGAGACGAATGGTTTGGTTTACGGGACAAAATGAATTTTGATATGTGTAACCTAAAAGATAGCAATGTGATTCTTTCTCAACAACTTTCTAAAGCTGAAAAACGTCAATTCAGTAGTGTAGAAACTGAGTTCCATCACACCAAGATGCTCTCAGAGAAAGGACTTTGGTTTTAGAACGTGTTCACGGAGACCTAAGCCAGACCCAGCATTAAAAGGAGGAAACGGAACACATGTATCCAAGTGAATGAGGAGAAGTGAATACAGACATTGGAAAGCTGGAATCCCTAGAGGAGAGGTGTTCTCACCTACAAATGAAAATACGTTGCTTGGACAGCAACTGGATGATGCTTGCAGGAAATGTCACAATAATGAAAAGAGAAATTAATATCCAAGACCAGCTTCAGCACATCATAAAAATACTTCAAGCTCAAAGTGAGAAACTAGATTGTATGCTTGAGGACAGAAATATGGAGTCAATCAATGAATTTAATTACTTAAAAGAAAGACAGTATCAGCATGAAAACGTTAAAGCAGAAAGAGAACTGGTTGTGAGACAACTTCGACAAAAGCAAGCTGATACCCTAAAAAACCAACGTCTGTCAGAGGCTTCACTGGAGATGACATCACGTTATCACGCGAGGTTAGAAGCTGAGACACAGGATCTGAAGAAGACATCAGAGGAAATGAGAAGTCGAGAAGAAGCAAAAAAGGCAGCAGTTGGAAAAAAAGAAAATGGTATGGATATTATTGAAAGTCCTCTACAAGAGCAAACAAATAATGACAATTTGACTTTTGTTGATGGAGCTAACCACAATAATAGAAGTGGTAATTTAGTGACTATCTGTGAATTTTTTTATTTTTTATTTCAACCTCATTTCTTGTGTATGACCAACGGTTGTAAGAACCCATAGATTCTCATAATATATGCTTTTTAAAGTTTACTGGGGTGACAATTGTTAGTAAAGTTGCATACATTTCAGGTGTACAATTCTGTAATACATCATCTATACAGCATTGTGTGCTCACCACCCAGAGTCAGTTCTTTTCCCGTCACCATATATTGGATCCCCTTTACCCTCATCTTTGATGACGGTAGAAAAAAATCTAGCATGTGTAGAACCAAATGTGATATTCATTTCTAGTAAGTATTTTTGTTTTTGCTAGAATGTATCCCAACTACTATCAACGTTTTCTTCTTGCAAATGCTTCAACCTTCTGAAATTCTTTTCTGCTATTACTTTTATCAAAATATTCACGAATGGGGAAAGACTTGAATGTGTATCTTAACATGCATAGTAATAAATACTAACATTAATGTTAAAAAAAAAAAAAGTAAAAGCTAGGACATTTTCCAGGTGATACCAAAGACCAATGCATGTTGTCTCTCACATAGTTTGGCAAAAGCCCCCAGAAATATTTTTACTTTTCCTGTGGTCCTGGATATAATGGTATACCACTTAATTCAAGGAAAGGAGAATCTCTTGGGTATCTCACACACACACACACACACACACACACACACACACACACACACACACGTTAACTTTAGAACTTGGAATGCTTTTTGCTTTGTTTTATTTTTGCTAACAGGAAGTGTCCATCGAGTCCATTGGAGATTCACGCTCTTGACAACAAGTCTGCATTTGTATCAAGGAGGCTGAAACAAAGGACAGCCACTTCATGCACCTTCAGCATCAGGTCCATCTCTGATGCACGTGACTCAGTGGTAGTCACGAGGTGTTCCCTATTCAACAGGAAAGAGAATCTGCAACCCAGCATGGTACTGACAGCAGCAAGGTGCTGCCCCGCCTGGCCAGGAGGCCCATACCAAGTCCACATACTCTAGCTCGATTCCAGAGTCAAGGTGAGAAGAACTCATCAAGGAACAATGGCACTCATAGTGACACCCAGGAAACACGGGGGGAAGCCCTGTCCTCCAAGATGGAATTCCATATTCATGTCCCAGTTGCCTGTTATTCCACACCTAAGGACCGGACTGGATTTTTCAGAAAAGGAATGGATGGGGACCTTGAGGGACTGGGCAGCTTAGCCTGCGCTCTTCCTCCCACTGGGCTGTGAAGTTTGAAGTTGAGTTGCCAATGCTCTACATTCTACATTCAAGACAGTGTTTCATTTTTCTCTAACAAGATGGTCAAGAGTTAAACAGGGGGAAATGGATTGAAGGGAATTAAAGGGGTAAAACAAGAGATATGACCTTTATCAGTTCTCACATTTCAGAGATTTGGGCCAAGTCATACAGATCACGATTCCTACTCCTGTAGTACGGCTTTGAATCAGCCTGAAAAAGCTGCTTATTGCCCTTTCCATGAGGTCTTCCAGGCTTCTCCATTGAGGCAAGGGAACTAAAAGAGGCAAAGGCCAGAAAAGCATAGAATAGGCAAAGGCTTTTTATCCAAGAAAAAAGCAAGAGCATAGACTAGAGCACCCCTGTCTATGAAGCGCCAGGCTGTTCTGGTGTAGCTGAAGATAAATGTCTAAGACGTTAGTGATGAGAGACTGCCCTCAGTGCATCAAAAAGTCATGTACCTGCCCTTCCAGAAGCTCCAACTCCACGGACAAAGCCACAGGGTTGCTTTCAACCTTGGAGAGCTGACCTGGCAGACGCAGAAGAGAAAAGGGTGCCAGAGTTCTCTATCAATGGGTTAGGAAACTTCATGTGTGGAGCTTTAGAATGTACCTTGTCTTCTCCTCCACCCCCCCGACCCGTTTAAAGTTAACCTTAACCTACTCCATGAATTCCTAATGATCCCAGAAACTGCCTCTTCAATTGCTAGCCTGGGAACACAATCTTGGTTGTTTGGGTGCCTGTTGGGAATTGAACCCACAGGAAGTTGATGTCTCCAAGCATGACCATTAAGAACAGTGAAAGAGGGCAGTTCAAGCCCAGGGAAAAAAGATCTGTGCCAGCCACACAGGAGCAAAGCCCTAGGGGTCTTCTTAGCTCAATCCCTAGCCCCCTGAGGAGCAGGTTCTCCTAGTGTTTGGGGGAGGAAGCCCAATTGCCTAGGAAAACCAGAAGACCCAGAGAAAGTCACCATACCTGTAAAAAACAGGCACTTGTCTGAAATCTCTGTAAACCCAGAGACGGATTCAAGGAGAGGTCTGTGTTAGCCCAGGGGTTGGTGTGAGCTCACACTGGCCAATGAAGCTTTAAGATCAGAACACACAGAATGCTGAAGTGTAACAGGAGTAGCTACATGTCTAAATAGCCCTGAGCTTTGGTTAGTCAAGGAAATTTTGATTTGCATTTGGTTATTTCCTCATCTGGCTTCTTACCACAGGGAATCGTAAATAGTTTTGGAGAGTTTCCACACACTTTACTGAGGAGACTGCATATCACTGAAATGTTTTTGCCCTTTCGAAGCTTGGTGCTGACCCAGTGCCTGGTCTGAGAAGGACCCTCTAGTTTCACACTGGGGACAAGCAGGCACGAGTGATATTCTAGCTCAAGTCTCCAGTGTCTTTCTCTTCTGTAGCCAGGGCCGGATCTGAGAATCAGTCTTTCAGTGTGTGTGCTTTTCAAGATGAACACTCATTGCAACTCTTCAGAGTGGCCAGCAGCGTACCTGTTCCAGGTAACACGAGAGCTTGGAATTGATGACCAAACGATGCCAAGAGTCCTTGGGTTAAGAGTGGCTGACTTGGGGAAATCCAGCTGATGATCAAATCTCTGGCTTATATGAGGTAGCAGGGAGAGTAATGGATCTTGTTACTAGATATCTTCCATTTTGGTCTCCATAAGACATTTAAGGGAGGCTGTCTGTTGGCCAGGAACTGAATTTATCATGGCAAAAAAACTGGAGTAAAATGACAGCCAGACTCTTCATCACTGGCCAACAGTACTTAAGTTTCTCCAGGAAATGACAGAAACAGATGCTTAGGTAGGGAAGGGGCAGGAAAAACTTCTTCTGGGTTGAGTTACTGCTCATTAAGAATCATTATTTCTGATTTAACCAGACAGGTGTTGCTCTTGTCATCACAAGTTCCACGTACTTTGTGGTTTTTTGAAAAAGAGCAGATCCTGGGGCAACGAACGTACCCAGCACCCATTCAATTATTTCTAAACATCATTCCCCACTAAAAGGAACCAAAGGCATTTAGACAAAAGGCCAATTATAGGTCTGGAGCAAGGCAAGTTCAAGATGAGCATGGAAAACATCGTGTTTAAAGCAAGGAAGCACGCAAAGAATATGAAGGGGAAAAAATATTCAAGCCAGCTTAACAAAGAGTTGGACAAAGAGCATAGTCTGTACAGAAATAAAAATGGATTACCAAAGTGATTAAAATAATCAATAAGTCTTACAGTGACAATAAAAAGAGGGAGAGAAAACTTTATGAAGAATTGCTCATTAATAAGTGTGTACCAGGCTGGCCTGGTGGCTCAGTTGGTTGGAGCGCTGTGCTCACAACGACGAGGTCATTGGTTCGATTCCCACATGGGCCAGTGAGCTGTGCCCTCTACAGCTAAGATTGTGAACAACGGCTCTCCCTGGAGCTGGGCTGCGGTCAGCAGCCAGAGGTTGGCGTGGGCTGCCACACACAGGCTGCTGTGTGCTGCTGTGGGCTACCGTGTGCTGCCGTAAGCGACCAGTGGCCCATGTGAGTGGCCGGCAGCCAGAGAGAGCTGCCCTGAGCTGCTGTGAGCAGCCAACCGGTGACCGACTACCTCAGCCGGGGGGAGCGCAAGGCTCATACCAGCATGGGAGCTGTATCCTACACAAATAGACTGAGAAACAACGGCTTGAACCGGAGTTGGGGCGGGAGGCGGAAGAAAGGAAAAAATAAATAAGTGTGTACCGAAGTGATAGAATTAGGAATGCTACCCTCCAATAAAATCAGTGATGCCGGAAGAATCAAACACATTTTAAGAAATTGGATGAAACATTATGTCAACTATTGAAGAGTTTCAAAGTCTCACCCCACAAATTCGTTACAAAAGGGAAGAAGTTCCCTTACAATGGATAAATGTTCATCTCAACCAAGCGATCAAACACTGCCTCATCAATAGTAACCCCCTGGCATTTACCTCTAGATAAGATGCCATCAAGAACGACCCACCCTCTACATGAAATTCTTGCTAAGTAGTATTTAACCTGAACCTGAGGAGGAGGAGCCAATGATGTTTGATGAGTCCAGATCGCTTGTCGTGCAAGTTATACATTCTGACGTCTATCATGAGAATTTGAAAAAAGCATGGTATGTGGAGCTGACATAAATCTTCAAAGATCCTACCTTGCAGACACATGGTAAAATGCTGGGAGGTGACCAAGGTAAAGACCACACTTGATGCTAATAGAATTCTGTCGCCTGTCCATATCACCTCCACGTGGCTCTGATGCTTAGAGCAGATGGAGAAAGGCAAACACACAGGTGACATAGTCCCTCTAGCAATGGACTCTGGGAAGTGTTTGGATATGGGGACTCCACAGGGCAGATGGGGCATGACTTTACCATCCAACTGCCTCTCAGATGAGAAAACCAGAAAGGGGGAAACTGGGAGTCTTCCTGCCAGTCCTTTCTTTATGTATATATATATATAAAATTATTGTTGGCATTCATTATTGTTCAGCTTCAGGTGTACAGTGCCGTGATCAGGCATCTACAGCATCCCTGAGGTGGTCTCCCAAATGGGACACGTGTCCATCGGATACCCTACAAAATCTTTACAACGTTATTAATTACGTTCCCCAAATTAATTTTTAAAAACCCGGAAGCCATTTTGTGGTTACCGACTGTTTCCTAATCCCTTCACCTTCTCCTTTACCCCCCCCCCCCCCGGCCATCTAACAATCCTCAGTTTTTCCTCTTTGTTCCCAAATGCCAGTCCTTTCTTGGTCCAGAACCAGAGAGAGGCGCCCAAGACAACACAATTTCTTACAACTTAGAGAAAAGCACATTATTCAACATCCACCTGATGTAATACTCGTCCTGGTGGAGTGTTCATAATGGCACCTGACAGTGTCATTTGGCCAGGAAACTGAGTCAGAGACACCTTTTGGGAAGTATAATCTGCTTATCCTTCAGGGGTATTCAGGGAAAGACTTTGGCGTCCACCTCAAACACACATCCTTTTAAGGTTCAGTATAAGAATCAACTATAACTCACTGCAATCTCCAGGTCTACACAAATTTGGCTCATTTGTGGAAGGAGATGGGAAGTAGAAAAAGTGGTTTGATCCAATCACTTGCAAGGTGGGAGAGTCTAGGATAAAGCCAACTTAATGAGGAAGAGATTCCAACTCTGGGAAATTCGTGCTTGCCAAGATGCTGGGAGGTACCACTCAGATCCCCCCTCATTCCTTTCATTCTGATAACCGCACTTGGTAGCAGACAGACCTCAGCCGTCAGCTCCCTGGGGAGGCGGGAGTTTAGCTGAAGAGCTACCTTGTCCCAGGTTAAGCCCCTTTCCTGACATTGACCCAGCCAGTGACTAATCAGCGTAGGACACAGAGGCAATGCTCTTGCCCCTCCTCAGGAGAGCTTTGAAGAGTCATCCACCTTTAGACCTCCTGGTGCATTCAGTTGACCAAGGCTTCCATCAAGAGTTCTCCACCTGTCCAATCCTGCTTCCTTCTTAGTAGAAACTGAGAACATTCTGGACTGCAGGACAGCAGGTCAGAGGGAGGAAAGCCTCAGGGCCTCCATTGAAGAAAGCCTCGTCAAGAAGGAAAAGCCATGTGTAAGACGCTAAACAAGAGTGGGACCCAGGGCACCTGGACCGAGGGTCTTGGTGCCTCTGCAGTGAGACATGTCTCGGGAAGTACCAGGCAGCAGCCTCGGGACACTTTGGAAAACCAGAGCTGTGATGTGTCCAGGAGGTGTGTATTTCTGTTTCAAAGCAGATCAGATCTTCACACATCTCTAATATATAGCAAGAAAGCAACCTGGGCAGGGTCAAAATGCAACCTGTCCCCCATCGATTCGTGTGAATTCTTCTCCCTCTTCTATAAGCTGAGCTACTTCCAGAAATCTTGTGTCCTGCTATCTCAAAGGCAGCTACCCAAGCTGGTGAGCAGCCTGCCGAGATACTGGTGATACCAGCATTCCACAGGGGTGCTAATAGGACTCTCACCTACTTGTCCCAGAGCATTTGAGCCCCCTTTCTACCACCACCAAGGAATTGAGAGAAGGAACAGCAACAACCTTGCCAAATGGCTCGAGGGGCCTTAGAAGTTCTGCTTGACGAGGTGCCAGGTACCATAGACCCAAAAGTCTACAGGTTGAAAGATGTCTACCTCATACTGCTTGTTTCTCAGCCTTCACTGCTGTCTCCACCTCAGGCTCCTTGCCTTCTGAGATCATCTCCACATTGGGCAAACATGCAAATGTACTGAGTAGGACTGTCCTAGCTCCTTAATTTTTGTGGGGGGAGGGAGAGGGAGAAGTCACCAAAATTTGGAATGTTTCTCCCTTGGGAGTTATACCGATCAAGCACCAAGGCACCACTATACCAGTGCTTTCTGTGGTCCCAACTTTAATGTTTGATGGTCCAATAGTTTCCCCCAAAGAACCAGCCAGGGCCTATAGCTAGCGGGTCTTGGATACCCACCACCACCTCGTTCAGTCTCTTCCTTTCCAGCTTCCTCATTCCAGGTCTAACCTTGTTTTATCCAGAAGTTCAAGTGGCTGGTTTCTTGTGGTTCTTCAGATATCAGCTGAAGTTACCACTTGTAGTCATGAAGACCAGGAGCCAAGGCTTGATGCAGACCATGGAAAAGCAGGTGCCCCTTCTTCCTGAGCAGGATCAGATGCTGAAGGAGGGAGCAGACCTTACTTTCCAGTGCTGGGACCCAAGGCGACAGGTGCTATTCCCAGAGGAACCAAGACTCTCAGGGTCTTACTTAATATCCAACAATGATTTTATCCCAGGAGCTGAAGTAGGACACCAAGGCTGAGGGAGAAGTTGCTTTGACTAGTCTCCCCTCCAGGTACATCTCTAGATGTGTTTGCAAATCAAGAGGGACTTTGGCTATGCTTTGGAAGATGAATAAAGATGGTACACCATAACCTTGCCGGGAGTCCAAGGAATCCTCTAAGGCATTCTTGTAGAGAAGGACCCACCACCACTGTTTGTAGAACAAGCCTGGTATCACTGAAGGAGTTTGCCTATTCACAGGTAGGATTCTCTGGCACACATACCATAGTACACAGTTTCATCCATGCCCTTCAGCACATATTTCCCTCCTTCTAAACTGTAATAAGAAGGTGGTTTCATCTCTAATATACAACCTCTGGATCTGAAAATAACCATGTCCTCTGGTTGTATATCTACACTTTGTTTTTTACTTACCACAATCTTCAGCATGCTCTCTCTTCACCAAATTAGTCAATTCAGAAGGCCTACTTCCCTGTAAGCTTCATTGTCAATATAGACCACAGGAAATATTAACCCAACTTTGGGCAAGTTAGGTTGGCTAAATCAACACCATCGTGAACATAACATTCTGTCACACTGGCTTAGTTCAGGAGATGCTAGCAGGATTTCAAGTCACATTCATCCTCTCAATGTGGGTTAGCAAACTCTTTACTGGGAAGTCAGTAAGTAGCAGAGATAGAACTACTATCATATTATAGCACAAAGGACCAGTTGTAAGATTCTAAATGCCCTCCCGATCAACACTTTTACCTGAACCAAAGCAACGTTGGAAGTACTACCCATTCCTGACCAGTGGGTATAAGCTCCCGGGCTTAACTGACTTCCTGGAAAATGAATCCTGTTTTCTGAACAATTGCTGGAGGGTAAAACAGAGGTAGACCTTGAAGCCATCATAGTTCTGTCTGAAGAGAGTCTTCGCTATACAGATGCTTTTTATAAATATGTGAATAGACAAGTCTTTTCACCCATGAGAGCAGGTGGCTGACTATAAATTGCCTCAATTCTCCCAGACAAGAAAAAGCTAAAGAAGTTCAGCACTAAACCATGTTAAAGAGACGTCTTTTAAAAAGATAAAAAATATGAATAATATGGCAATAGCTACAAATCTATCAACAATTACTTTAAATGTAAATGGATTAAATTCCTTAATCAAAAGACATAGGATCGCTGAATGGATAAGAAAACAAGACCCTTACATATGCTGTCTACAAGAGACTCACTTCAGATCGAAAGACACACAGAAGTGAAAAGTAAAAGAAGGGGAAAAGATATTTCATGAAAATGGAAAAAGAAAAAGACTGAGTATCAATAGTTATGCCAGATAAAATAGACTTTAAAACGAAGCCTACAACAAGAGACAAAGGAGGACCCAGTAATTTCATTTATGGATATTTATTCAAAGAAATCCAAAACATTAATCTGAAAAGACACGTGCATTCATATGTTCATTGCAGCATTATTTACAACAGCCAAGATATGAAAGCAACTTAAGTGCCCATAACAGATGAATGGATAAAGAAGAAATGGCACATATATACAATGAAATATTTCTCAGCCATAAAAAAGAATGAAATCTTGCCATCTGCAACAACATGGATGGACATAGAGGGTATTACATTAGGTGAAATAAGTCAAATACCATATGACCTCACTTATGTGTGAAATCTAAAAAACAAAATAAATGAACAAAACACACAAAGTCGTAGACATAAAGAACATTTTGATGGTTGCCAGATGGAAGGGGTGTTGGGGGGATAAAAATGGGAAAGGGATTCAGAAGTATGAATTAGTTACAAAATAGTCACAGGGATGTAAAGTACAGCATAGGGAATATAGTCAATAATATTGCAATAACTATGTATGGTGTCAGGTGGGTACTAGACTTATTGGGGTGATCACTTTGTAAATTATGAAAATGTCTAATCACTATGTTGCACACCTGAAACTAATAATATTCTATGCCAATTGTAATTGAAAAATAAAAATGAACGAAGTAAATTGCATCAATTCTTGAGGTCCTTATGAGTTATTTCATCCAGAAAACGATCCATGATTGATGCAATTAGGAGCCCCCTCTTGTGGGGCCTCACCTCCCCCAAAAATAAGGGAAGGAAGCTCGGCCATCTAGAGGCCGCATGGGGGAAAGTCAAGTGGTCCAAATCTAAATAGTTTCGTAGTTGGCATTCATGATAGCAAGTTTCTGAGTCCCTCTGGGAAGGGAATTCTCCTCCCAGGAATTTCCATGAGACTGCAAAACAGAAAAATCTTCAGCTTGGACTCGGTACAGCTTAGCTACAAGGAAGCTCCAGGGCAAATTGGTGCCCTTGGCCTTCACCTTCTCAGTTTTCCCTAAAAGAATGAAACGCAGAAAAGCAGAGGTCCCCAGTCTAGACGCCTTTTTCCCAAAGCATTTCCTGGTGCGATTCCCCATTTATCACATGCTATTGGCCCCAGTTACCCTGCTTTAGAGCCACCGTGGGAATCTCTTCTGAGGACCCCATGGCACACAACCCGCTCCTGCCTCCTGGCCTCAGTGACCTGAGGTCCTCATTCACTTTCATTCCCTGTTGGCACCAGGATAGGTCAAGGGCACTCCATCGATTCTGTACCCCTCCACTAGTGAGCAGCTCAGGATATTGGGTGGTTATCAGGAGAGTCTTTAGAGGAGACAGTGGGTTTTGGCCATTGACAGCAGGGAAAATGCAGTTGATTTTAGAGACTTCCTGCCCCAAATGGAGCAACATACCCACAAGTTGCCCCTTTCAACAATCAAAACTCCTGGAACTAGCAATAGTTTTATTTTTTTCCCCAAGTGCTGTGTAATTGCTCTGCAGAACAGAAAAAAGTTTCTCTAAGTAATATGGATGAAAAAAAAGGGTTCTATGGAAAGTAACCTTGCAGGGTGATCTGATCATAAATTCCTAACCAGGCAGGTCATGGGCAGTCCCGCCGCAGGCCTATAACTTTTTAGTAGAAGGTTTATCTTTGCCTTAAGCCAGCCCTGTCCATTGTTTTTGTGCATCTAAGTTAACACACCTTTGAAATAACCCCCTCAAGGGAGCACACAATCTCGTTAAATATCCTGTAATCCAATCCCCTCCTTGCTTTTTCCAATCTTCTTTATGTTCCCTCCTGAATTTCAAATGCATAAAAGAAGCTGCAAAGCTGTTATTCTCGGGAGCATTTGAGATCTTGCTCCCCGGCATATGCTGTCAGTGTGGCTCAAATAAACTTATAAAAATTCTCTACAGGTTTGGACATTTCTTACACTGACAGTAAGAATTCTCTTCAGTGCTATCACCAACCTGTCCCCAAACTCAGGGACTATTCCACTGATGCTTTATACAGTCTGCAACCAAAAACACCAGTACAGACCTCAAGGTCCCTGGCATACGGAACCGACTCTCCATATTTGTGGTATAGATTTGTGGGAGGGTGCGGGGGAGACAGAACTCAGGGAGGGAAGAAACCACTGCTAGCTTGAGCCAAGATCAGCATGAGTAAGTTATGAAAAGCCTTTTTCTTTTTTGAAGGAAAACTTGTCAGCTTGGGATGGGTACCTTTTAATCTACTTGGGCCCTTAGAGTAGGAGGGCTCAGTGTGTTTGAACTTGAGAGGGGCTCTAGAACTGAGCTTACTTTTGGGGAGACTTTGAGAGAGGCCACTGCTGCTAGCACCCCACTAGCACCCTGGCTGTAGGAGAGGCCGACTGATAGGAGCGGTGTGCCTCCATATGAGGAGGAATTCCCTAATCCTCTTCTTCTGAACTGCAGGTGACAGTGGCCAAACATTCCACTGGGAGCCAAAACAGCCTAGAAGTTACTGAGCAAGGAAGCCGAATCACCCCTTTGGTAACGAGGCCCAGAACAGGCCAGAATGGAGAATAAAACCCAGCAGGGCCACCTGGATGGAGACCCTCCTGCACACTGCTTTGTGGAGTCTGTGTCTCTACGGTGACAAAGGACTCTGGCCTCCAAGACTTGGTCCTGGAGTGAGGTGAGGAGCATGACACTGTTGTGGGTTCTTCTTTACGCCAGGGCACGTTTTTCTTAAACACATTTTATCCTGTATTGGGAGCCACAGAACGGACCAGGTGGATTCCTAAGTGAGGTCTGCTCATGCCTCCTGCTGACCAGGAATGGATGCACGGAACTGAAAGGAGACAAGAAATACATTTCTATTGTGTTAAGATACATCAATATGTAAACCACAAGCGCTTCTGTATCTGGGAGAAAAATAAGTCCAGAGACCGATCTAGAAAGCAAGCTTCAGAAACAGAAATCTAGAGGTCAATATGAATAGAAAGGAAACCAATACACTCATTTTCCAAGAGCAGAAGATTCCAGAGAGAAGGTTCACAGTCAAGCAAATGCACTAACTCCACCAGCTAACTGGGCAGCTATAGTCAAGTCAAAAGTGCCCATCAATAGATGAATGGATCAAGAAGAGGTGGTACATTATCTACAGTGGAATATTACTCGGCCACAAAAAAGAACGCAATCTTACTATTTGTGACAATATGAAGGGACCTAGAGGCTATTATGTTAAGTGAAGTCAGAATAGACAAAGACACATACTACATGATTTCACGTGTATGTGGAACCTAAAGAACAAAACAAACAAGCACCCAAAACAGAAATAAACACACACACAAAAGCAAGTTTACAATAAACTTTAACTTCTCCAATATCTAAGAAGAAAGCATCAGAAAGCAAGGAGAGAATTAGTTTGAGCTCCCTCTACCCCAAACACTTACATTGGGAGAATGACAAAAGATGAGAAGAAATGATGAGAAGGCCAGGTGCTGCTCATTAGGGAACACCTGACGTTTCAATGGTCCTGGAGACACCTGGTGAGGAAGGACGGTAACAGGAAAGGGAGAGGAGCTCCAGGCAAGGATCCTACGGCCCCCCCTTCCCCCATCAGCATCTTCTCAAGTGTCCAGTCTCCTGAGAGCAGGGAGCAGGTTTGGAGTCAGACAACCTGTCCACTCAGATCAGTCTCAGAGGGCACCCCCCGGCCCCCCCATCTCTGTACCACCTCTGTGTCTGATCATTTTGGCATTTGAGTGTAATCCCTCCTTTCTGAGCTGATACAAAACAAACACCATTGCTCCCTTTCTTCTTTAGAGAGAGAGAGATCTCATCTGTACCCCCTAGCAGCAGGGAAATAGACTTTTGCTCTCCTAGGTCAGGGAAGAGACACTCAAAAGATAATCTGTTCCCGAGGCCCCACCCTCCCCTTATTCCTGAAGCCAGAGACTGGAGCCACTGTCAGCTCTCATTAGAGAAGCTGATGATCCTTGCTTCCATTCTTAAAATGGCAGAGATGGGGTAATCACCTCCCCAGGGAGTCGGTGTGGGGGTGGGCACTCTGGACTAAGTATTCAGGCTCATTAAGACCAGATCCAGGAGGTGCCATTTGTCCCCCTGCGCTGAGCAATTATGACGAGCTTTGTTCGGCTACCCCGTCGTGGCTTAGAAACTAATTGACCCTCCAAAGCCTGGAGGTTCTGCTTGGTGAATGCAAAGCCACCATAGGAATTAAAGATAAGTGGCACAGAAGACAAAACTAAATAAGTCTTGGAGTTTCCCAAAGTGGTTTTTCCTAAAATACATCATTTTGGGCATTACTCCATTCAGGTAGGACTTCATGCACCCAATTGCAACAGGTTTGGAAAAGTCTGAGCATCAAACTAATTTGGTCATTTAGAGAAGACATTCATTCAAGACCACAGATGTTAAGTAAGACAAGTAAGGAGAGCTGAGAGGAAGCTAGAGTTTAAAGGGCATGGTTCCAGTAGCACCGTAGCCAGGAGAGGGGTCCAGAGAAGGCAGGCAGAGAAGCCAATAAACATTTTTCCAGAGAAGATTCCAGAAGAGAGGTTCACCATGAAGCAACTGCACCAGCCCCACCTGCTGTGCAGCTACTGTGTTTCCCCAAAAATAAGACCTACCCCGAACATAAGTCCCAGTTAAGATCGTTAGCCAGACGGACACATTTAGTACGTTATGACGATGTTCCAGAAGATGACATGACTTTATTTGAATAAATGTAGATTGTTGTACATGAAAAAATAAGACATCCCCTGAAAATACACCCTAATGCATCTTTTGGAGCAAAAATGAATATAAGACCTAGTCTTATTTTCGGGGAAATATGGTATAAGAGACGGTCTTATTCGTGGAGAAATACGGTATACGCCAATCACAAGTTCATGATAAACAATTCCAATATCTAAGAAAGCACCGATGCCTCTTCCATCCCGTGTCCACATCATGCTAGACGCTGATTTCTAGCTTGTCTGGTGGTGGTGGGGGGCGGAGGAGGGGAGGAGGCACAAGCTCCACAGAACCTTCTGATGGGATAACATCTGGTCCCCAAAGTCGCTACAAATGGTTATTTCCCACTCAAGTAAGTTCAGCCACGGGAGAATCCAAGAAAGGAAGGTTCAAGATGACAGTTTTCTCCAGAAACCAAAAGGAGGCAAGCTGAAGGGGTCAGTGTACCCCAAGAGGCTAGTATGGATGGCAGGATTATTCTAGCCCCAGGGCCAGGTCAGAAGAGCCTTGAGAGGAGTTTTACAGCAGCAAGGAGGTTTATGTTCCTTTCCGTCAGTTTCTTGACCCAGGAGCCTCTGGCATCACATAGTGTGGGGTACATAAGGGCCATCTCCCTGCAGACGGCGGGGCTATGTGTATAAAGATGCACTTTGGACGAGCTTGAATAACCAAACACAGTGAGTAGACAATAGCTCTTACCTGCGGACACTTTCCCTCCCCACACCTGGGTGGATTCCAAGGGCAAGACCAGATGATCAGAGCCATAGGGTTGGACCACTCCTTAACCTGCAGTGGCCTTCAGCTTGCGCTGACTTGCTCTGAGTGCCATGAGCAGCTCCCTCTAACAGATGGGTCTCTATGGCCTTAGACCAGTCAGGGGTCCCATTCCCTTAGCCACACTGACTAGTTCACAAAATCCATATCATCCTAAAATCACAAAATCCATACCATCCTAAAATCATCAGTAATCAGCACGTGGCATTTCCCAACCAGGGTGACATTCAGGACTGTTTGCTGGGAATTCTGTCAATGTTCCCTTGCCTTCTGGGTGGTCCAGTGAGACAAAGCTAAGGAAGGGAAGGAGAGAAAAGGGGTCTGAGGAAAGTGCACCTGAAGTCCTCCGGTCCATCCGCATGCCTGCAGACACACACACACACACACACACACACACTGCACAGGCATCTTAGAGGTACAGATTCCTTCCTCTGGATTCTTAACTCCAAATTTTTCCAGAAAACCGACACATGCTGTTCCCACCTTTGGCCCCCCCTTCCATCATGGAAGCGCCTTGCAATTGATTTCCCTGCTGTCCTAAGGTAAAAATGAATTCTATTCTTTTACATGGAAACTTTTAGGATGGAGGGTTTAAGGATTCTGCAGTGAGATGTAGAGGATTGAGTCCTCCTGAAAAACAAAAAGTCATGTTGCAAGCTCTACTAAGTTGCAAGACAGACAGGAGAGTAACTACAAATAAGCCAAGTGCCTACATTCTCACGGTTCACATCACCTGCACAGGTGGGTTTCAAACCACTCCTCGTGGCAACGACTTATGGGGCCAGGTGGGGCACCTCTCCTGGCAGAGCACCGCCAGGTTTTATCAACAAAAATTTAATACTCCGTTCACTGTTCCCTGCATGTTGGGCATGGTTCTAAGCCTTTATCTGTCTTAAGTGTTTTGAGGAATAAGGTAATTGTGCTATTTTTATGGCATATACCTCTGGAGAGACTGGCCTCGTTACTTAACACATCCATGGTTCAAAGTCACAACAAATCAGTGGTCAGACAGGCTTCTCAGTCTGGTCCCAGGCTAATGGCAACACTAGATCACCTGCCTCTATCATTCACGTGAAGCCACCCAATTTATAAATGCTGATGTGTATAAAATAGAAAAACGTTCATAGACAAAGGGAAGCATGCACTGCTGAATAATTGGGAAGCCATTATACCAATATCTGGTTATTCCTTTTATGTTAAGGCGTATTTAAACCTTTCTTAAAACCAAAGGTACTGATTTACTTATTTGAGGAAACGATTTAAGTTCTTGATGAACTCGAAAGCCTCCTTATTTGCAGTGGTGGTGTGAGTGTGTGTGGGGGGGTAGTTTCCATGCCTTTGCTTTAAAGGAGAAGTAGAGCTAATAATCTATGCACAGATGGCTGTGGTGGGCAGGGCTGCCCATGTGTGGGGGGCTCCCAGTAACCCTCCCAAATTCAACCTTGAAGCAAACCAATATCTTTCCGGTCACCTGAGACCTCATAGTCTGAGACGTAAGAGGCACTTTCTATTATTGGGGTCATAAATAGGACAAGAACCGATACCCAAATAAAATGGGAGCATCCTCCACGAAATGGATGCGTATTGCTCAGACTTCTAAAGTACATCTTCCCACCCAGCCAGGGACGCAGATCTGGTGGTTTTTAATAGATTCTCTTTGCTCTAATGTTTCACGATACTCGTCTTTGTTGTGTCCAAATTCTTTAGCGTGAGGGAGGGGGCAGCGTTCTAACCCACCGACCAGCCATAAGGTACTTATGCTCTGCTTTACAAACCAAGAGTCCTAGAGGAGGCAGCCCAGGTCTCCCTTTTCTCAGCTCAGAAACCGAGTCTGAAGGCAGAAGAGCCTCCCAGAGCTTCCTCACTCTCTGCAAGTATCATTTGCACCTTGCAACCCTGGCAGCACGCTCCAGTCTATACTGCATGAAATTGCGCCTTGCTGGACCCAAGTTCATTAGCAGCAGTATCTACTGTATACAGTTGTTGAAAATGGATCCTGCAGATGTGGGACAGCTGTTTGTACTTAGCAGTTAAGTGTCCCTGCGATGCTGGCAGCCTCTGACAAAGGCATTGTTCTTTGCAAGGCATCCATCTCTCAAAGGCTTCTTAAATCAGGCCCAGATGTCTACATTCAACTCGCATTTCTCCGTGAAGACTCTTTCTGGAGAAGTAGGTTTTTCACTAAGGTATGTGCAGTCGGATGTGCAAGCCAGCGTGCACAGCTCTGAAAGGAAGGATCTGAATAGCAGCTGGGTGCTCGCACTAGAACAAAACACTCCCATGATTCTCACAAGCCTACGAAGTTGATAGCACGCCCATTATAGAGATATGAAAGTTAACTACAAAATAATTTGCCAAAGGACACACAGCAGATGACAGTACTGGTTTTAGAACTCCAAAGCCATCTAGTTAGCCCCAGATATCAGTTCTTGCCTTTTCTCAGTAATAGAACTCCCCATTTGCAGTTGAGTAACCATGATTGCCGAGAAGTGGACCAACTGGGTTTGGCTATGCCACTAAAAGTTCTTGCAAATAGATGTAGGCAGAATCGGTGAGTTTAGGTTCCCGGCAGTCTTCTTCGAATTAAGGAGGCACTAACTCACCCTTTCACCTTCCTCCTGGGCTGGAATCCAGACAATGGCTGAAGCTTCAGCAACGATCCTGAAACATGAGGCGACTCTGGGAACGTGTGCCTCGCACACCAGAGAAACGACACGAAAGGAGCTTGGGTCCCTGCATCTTGGAACATCATGCCAGCCCTAGAGGAGCTGCCTCCAGATTTTAACAGAAGAAAAATGATTTGCTTAAGCTACTAGTCTGTTAGGTTTAGCAATTGTTACTAGGCAAAGCTAATACAAAGGAGCACACCACCTGTTACACATATTATCTTCTCTATAAACTCACAGAAGCCCTGTGAGGTAGATGTTCTTACCAGATAAACTTGAGGCTCAGAGAGCTGCCCCCTTGCCTCAGACCACCCAGCTCATGGTAGAGTCGGGGTTTCAATGACCCTGGACTTCTCAGCCATGCTTTGAGCTACGTCCCGCCCACCCAGCTACCAAACAAAGTCCTCTTGTCTCCAGTGGATAAGTTTTTTCCTTCTAGCATCTGAGTCCTATGTGGGGACAACAGTGGGGGGGGGTACTGTTTCTGAAGACCTTTTGTCAAGGAGGACAAGGTTGTGGGAAGAGAGTGTTGGAACAGCCTCAGAAGGTTTCCTGGCTGGACGATTTCACTTAGGGGAACAAGGTAGAGCACAGAGCTGCGCTATAAGGAGCAAAGTCAAATTAGGAGTAAGCTCCTGGAGTGTCTGGTTCCGAGTCTCTGGGGTCTGAACCTCGAGGAAAAACTAAAAAGGTCCTAAAAGCTCAGAAGGTCACGGGTATGTCAGGTACCACACTGAGTGCTCTCAAATATGTTGTCATCGAGTCTGCTTTCTCCGTAGTCATCCTGCGACCATCAGCCCTCTATCAAAACTTAGGGCAACTTACATCTTTGTTGGGTGTTGGTTACTAACACCCAACTTCTCTCCCCACAACACATGCATGCCCTGCTGTTGTGGGTCAGGCATTTGAGTGACCAGCTCTCATAGACCCTACTTCTAATTCCATCTCTAGGGGTTGCCCAGGAGGAGGAAGGGGTATTGTGAGCCCCAAATGACAAAGGCAGAGGCAGCTACACACGTGATTAGATGACCTATGCCAGACTTGGTCCGTAGCTTACATGCGCGTCCTGATTTCATTTTTGCAATAGTCTTGTTTTACAGGAGACTGAAGTTTAAAGCAGTTAAGACCTTGTCCGGGGTCAGAGAGCAAGGATCAAACACAGTTAAGCTTTTTTTTTTTTTTTTTCTTTTAAGGAAAAAGAAAAAACACTCCATAGAAGCGTGAAACAAAATTCACCCGAATAAATTTGAAGATCTAATTGACTTTATTAAGAGATTCACGAATCAGGCAGCATCCCATCTAGTACCTAGAAATATGCTCCAAGGAGTTGTACAAAATGGAATATTTTTATAGGAAGAGTGGGGGGGGGGGCAAGAGAAAGAAAGGGATTATTTTGGGGCCTGGACATTTTTCTTGGGGGAAGAGAAAAGGAAGAGTTTTATTATGTTGATTGCCTCTTTTCTATGGGGGATTGAGGGGAGCCATTTGATAGATTACCTTACTGGTCCTTGACCAGAAGATTCTAGACTGGTTGATTATCTTTCTGGGAGAGGCTGAAACTGCCATTAGATCAGGTATTAGATTTAGGTTTAGTATCATGGGCTTTGAGCATGAGTGATGCCATTTTGGGCCTGTGGCTTTTTTTCTTTAACGGAAAAGAGGGATCAACTCTGAGGGGGTATTAACAAGCCTTTAGAAGCCTCAGAAATAGGGTGATGGTGGTGCTGACATGGGGGCTGGGACTGAAGGTGGCCACTGGAAAAAGGCTTCCAGTGTTCTCGCCCTTTAGCCCAAGTGCCTCCTTAGATTAGTCCTGCACAGACCTCGGGGGAGAAATTACAAGTAAGTGTTCAATTTCTCCTTCCACAGCAGCTTGGGGCTGGGAAATTGTTTCTCCCCCGCAGCCTTTCCACACCCACAGCTGTGGCTCCTCTCACTGTCAGTGCATTGCCAACAGGTTGGAAATGAATACATTTCCTGTGGATGGCTCTCAAGGAGGATACAGGTGTGCTCTCCCTGCACTCAGGCACCTGTTGTTTCACAGGGCGCCCGTAGTCACCAGGCTGACACTAGACATTGTCTGCCATCGGCTTGTCTAGGGTTTCTGATGACAATGAAAGGGGAAATGGGGGGATGGAAAATGGAAGTCTGGTTGACCTCTGCTGAGCCCTGCTGCTTCATAAGCCAGGGCAGGAAGGGCTGGGACCCTGGACATGTGCACTGGTGGGGAGGGGATAGGACCACCTGATTCAGTTATCCCTTTGCCCTGAAAGTGTGCGAAGGGCTGAAATAATGGCACACCTCTTGGCTGTGACTTTCTACCCTGTCTAAATGTGCTTCTTCCCTTTACTCCTCCTTCGAACCCTGCATGGGTTGGGTATTGCAGGGTAGAGGGAGTACAAGACCATTCATCCCCAAGTTTATTCCTGTACAGTGGTACTTCCAAAGGCTTAAGCAATTCCAAGTGGAGTGACCTAGTCAACTTCCAATGGGCCCAGACAATGTCTCTCCTCTCCAATGCTTCTTTCATCCCCCTGGTCCAAATCCTATACTCTGCAAGTCTTGCTTAGACATTATTTGTTCCAGGAAGACATTGCTGACATTCTGCCATGTAGTTTCAAGGATCTCTTCTCAGAGCTCCCATGACATTCTGTTCTTGACCCCCAAAGCATTCATCAGACTATAATACGTTGATCTGACTCCCCAATAGACTGAACTTTGTGGTGTTGAGAGCCTCGTGGCTGCTTAGTCAGTCACTTACATGAGTCCTGGTATACCAGGAACTGGGTGAAGGCCCTTGTGGGGGTTCAGAGCTAGTCACCCCAAGATATGCTTCTATGGTATATGGATTGTTTTGAGCTAAGGGCAACTTTAGCTCTGGCTCAGGAGAAACTTCTGCCCCTCCCTTGCTACCTGGAAAAACTTGAATTAGGGGCCTTGCTTATAACGGGAGTTTATTGGAGAAAACCTCTTTGGACAAATCTATAAGGCAGGACAAACTTCTCCTTACTCAACATCTGCTCTTCTGATCATCCTGCAATGACCCTTTGAAGCTCCCAAGGCACCTTACCTCATTCCAAGCTCAATGTCTTATATACCTATGTTCCCTTTCTGTCTCTGAATCTCTTATGCATGTGGGGTTCCTATACATATGTATTAAATTTGATTATTTTCTCTTGCTTATATGTCTCTTGTCTTTTTTATTGGACCAGCCAGAAGAATCTTGAGAGTCAAGTTTGTTCCTTCCCCGTACTCTTATTTCATCCTGGCAAACTTAAGACATAGGTTATTCTCTCCATTTACAGATGAAACAGGCCCAGAAGTTAACAAGTCACACAAAGCAAAGAAATACTAAAAGGCAGAATGGAATTAGATATAGTCCTAGATCATGAGATGATGGTCAGCTCCAGACATCAACCGTGTTTTGTTTAGGAGGAACTGAGATTCCTCACCGTTAAATGATTTTTCATGGAGCTAACTGCTAGAAGGCTGTTCCAAGACAATGTCCCTCCAATGTTAGGAATGCTGCATGGAGTTTTCCAACAAAAGCACTACCTTCAAGACTTACTCCCATTGATAAATGAGTCACATTTGTAGTGAAGACACCATCCCTAAAGTCCTAAAGGAGCCATCCTGAAAACAGGTTTCACGAGGGCATTGACAAGAAGCCTTACAAAAATATCATCTATAGTCATATTTTCAGGAACACAGTCAGGGTTGAATCAAAGTGCACTTATGTATCTGTTTTCATAATGTTACCTACCCCCTTCTCTTGTTTTTCCAGCAAAGTTGTATTGGATGTTAAAGCATGAAGCTTAGATAAAACTGGTCTGGAAAATTCAGGCACGTCATAGACTTAAGACAGCTTTACCTCTTTTTATATATATATATATGTATGTATTTTTAGCTCGCAAACGTTTATGTAATAAACAAGCCTTTTCCTCTGCTTCAGGAAAGCAAATCTGAAATTCTCAGGGCTCTGCTGACCTTGCTCATGGGAACTATAGATTTGGGGGTGATTCAGTGCGGGGTTAGATTCTTGGGCACTGAAGCCTTGAATTTCTTTAAATGAGTGACCCATAAACAGACAATAGGAACTGTCCCATTGTCCTGCCTGGTTTCCCTCCCTTCTGTAGTCGCACAACAGCCTAGCCAACTGCCCCCCGTGTCTTTTCTTAGGGAAAGAAGAGTCTGTGAGACTGTGCCTTTCTGAGACTCTGTTCCATCCTTGTGTTTGCACCTTATGTCTCTGTCTGGTCCCCAAAAGATGGTTTGCAGCCAAAGACGGGTAAGATATCTCACGGGAGATACAACCTAAGCCAGGCAGAGCCGAGTGGCGACCTCCAATGAGCTGCCTTAGAAAAATATGGGAAAGAGCCTTGACTCCGCTTTCCCCTGCCTGGGAAAATCCATTGCTGGCTCTGGCTTTTCCCTTGCACCTGTGTGTGAGAGAAGTCATGAAGACAATAAAGATCAGTTCTCTCTACTTATCTCAACAGAGCTGTTACAATATGAGAGACTTGACCCTGAGAAGGTACATACCTTAGGTGAGACATCATGGGACCTTGTGCTTCTGTTGACAGACAAAGGGTGATTGGAATAAACGTTTTTCTGCTATGATGTATGAGTCTCACAGACCGTGTAAGAAACAACGTTACTTTCTTGTATTTGTATACCTATCAATAAAAACCTCCAGTCGGCCTTACTCTGTCCTTTAATCCTCAGACTGAGAGACCCCTGGCCTTCGGAGAGATTTAACTACATTAAGTCTCTGTTTCCTTCTTAAAAACTTAACCCAAGCCGCCCCTTCTTGCTCCTCACTGCCCGTGTTGCGCTGGACGCGACACCCTTCTGCAAACACAGTGACCACCCTCCGATGCTGTGCCCCACGGATGACAACCTTCACGGACTGTCACTTGAGGTCCTTGTCTTCCGTATGTGTTAGCAGCAACTCAAAGGCATTAGAAGGAGATGAGCAGAAGAAGACAACTAAATCTGGCACGTATTCTCCCAATTCCTTTCTCTAGGCCTGTTTTAAGAGTCGCCAAATCTGTTACCCGAGTTCCCTGCTCCTGTCTGTCAGCTCTTCTCCTACACTTAACCACTGTTGCTGGAGGTAACACCCAGTGGTGGTAATGGCTCCTGCAGTAGTCTGCACATGCTTGGCCCTTCCCTATGAGTTTTCTTAACTCCGCTCACACCTCCACATGTGGTCCCGTCATTAAGTTATCTTCAGTTACACCCTTTGGATGTACCAGTTGCTTCTGTCACGATCCTGAATACACCCAACTCGAGATCAGCCACAGGCTTCACTTTGCCACGCCTGGTACAAAGGGAAAACGTGGGTCCCCTCGTTCAAAATTTAATTTCAAGCCTGCCAACATCAAAGCATGAGAACAAGCACAGGGTTCTGAGAATTCGGCCCTTTGGGGGTCCTCAGGTCACACACGCATGAAGCTGGTCCTCGTGTGAACACGGGGGTCTTTTCCTACCAGGTCAAGGCTACACAGGGCTACCTGAGAGGGTCAGGTAAGGGCTCCACTATGGCTTTCTGGCAGAAATCATCAACTAGACATTCAATTGTGCTTCCGGGCCTAAGACGGGAGACAACCATAAGCTGGTCCTTGCCCAACTATGACACCAAGTATACAGAAGACCGGTAGTCAGCTCTCCTCACTCAAGAGGGATTGGAAATGCAGATCCTACTGTGTTCCCACAACCAAAGAAAGGTTTCCAAAATTCACTGGAGATGAAGACTTTGGTAGTAATACGTGACAGCAACCCAAGACATGAGCTCTTGGTCTACATTTGGTCTGCACTAGACGACACTGAGTGTCTTACACGTACTCCAAGGTCACTTCACTTAAACGGGTAGCCCCATTTTATGATGGGAAAACAGGCACAGAGAGGCCGAAGTTCACACAGGCAGTGTAAATGAAATCTAGCTTTTGAACCTTAAGAGTATTGGACCGCAGTTATGTGCCATCTTCACATCTCGCATAAGATTGTCACAGCTTTTTTTTTTTTTCATAAATTTATTTATTTATTAGTTTCAGGTGTACAAAACAAGGTAATACTTAGACGTTCATCATCCATATCCCTCACACTGTGAACCCCCCTCCCCCCATCCACCATCCCTCCGACCCCACACCGAAACATCACATTATATATATAAAATAGATTGTCACAGCTTTGACACCAGGATTCTCAAATCTGCATCCACGGGAAACGTAACTGACGGGTGGCACCAGCTTCTGAGCTCAGAGCGATCGCTGCATTCACGTCGAGGCCATGCTGCACCTTGGCTTTTCTTTCCCAGCGATGCAGGGATTCCTAAGCAAGCCCTTTCTGGGATACCTCTGACAGGTGACTATTGCTCAAAGACTCCCCACAGCTTTGCTGAACTTTCTTAGGGTACCCACGAGTTTGACTTCCACTTCCTTTCTCTCTTCTTCACTCGGGGTTCAGACATGCATTGAGGTCTGAGGCTCCCCCAGCTGCTTCCCCATTTTCCCTCACATGTATCTCTCTTAACAAGTGTCTTGCAAATCTAATCTTGCTGTAGCTCACTTCTCAGAGGAGCTGGATCAACCGAAGAATCTATCTCCATTTTAGAGGTAGAGAAAAAGGCTCAGGGAGGTTAGGCACTTACCCAAGGTCACACAGAAATGCAATACTGTGTTTCCCAGAAAATGAGACCTACCCGGAAAATAAGCCCTAGCAAGATTTTTCAGGAGGACATCCCCTGAACATAAGCCCTAATGAGCCTTTTGGAGCAACCCTTAATATAAGACCCGGTCTTCTTTTCCGGGGAAACATAGTTAAACCTCGAGTTCCAGACTCTAGAATCTGTGGTTTTAATTGCTCTAGACAAAGCAATTCCAATTTGTCCCCAAACCATGATGTCCAGGCAAAATTCCTTGCCAAAACTGTCAAGATTGCTCCATCTTCTGGGCAAGGGGAAGCTGGCCAGTCAACTGCTAGAAATTAAGGCTTTCCCATTCTTTGTTGGCCAAGGGAGAAAATCCAAAGGATCTCCTGCAAAGGTCACCCTTCCGACCTCTGGGTTCTCAGGTGTGTTGTGATAAACCAGCCTGCCCAATGAGGCCTATGCTTCTTTGTTGTTAAGAATCTGCTTCGTGGCCTTCATTAGCATAGACTCAAGTTTGTGCATAAAGAAAATGCGCAGCCCAGCCTTCTGCCTCCATATGTGGTCATGGCTGCAACTGTGGATCTTTTGAAGTCAGGTTGTGACCCTGAACTTGGACCCTCCATACTAGATCTTTCTAGCTCAAAGCCCTTGAGTGGTTCCCCCCTTTGTGTGCTGGAAAGAATGAGATAGCCAAAAAAAAAAAGCATCACATGTCTTATTGCCTATCGAGAATCACAGACTGGATCCCCATCATTTAACCAACCCCTTAGTGATGGAAAGTCCAAACAAGATTTCAATTAGAAGAAAGCCAGGTATAGCTACATGCACTGAAGTGGAATGATCGCCAGAAGTGACTAAGTCAATAAACCAAGGGGCAGCTGGAATTTGTAGCTTGCTCCTATTTACACGCAGGGAGGGAACTTTCTGTACCAGGAGGAGTTCAGGATATTTCTACTTCAGTGGTCCAGGCTAAGAGGAGAATTTCATTATGTAACAATGCTTTTGGAATTTTTACTAGGCATGTGTATTCGTTATGACAGAATTAAGGAATTATATTTAATCCTTCTCTAATAAATACTAGGAGGTATTTGGGCAGTTGAACCTCCAAGTATTTTCTAGCACGTGGTTGCTGAGTGTCTAAAACTGGCCAGAGTCTACCAAACACCACCGCCGCCACCTAACCCTAGAAGAGCCCTTCACTCATGCTTTTGGATGCACGTGTTTACCTGGGCCCGATGGGGGTTTCCAACTGGCCATTGGCGCTGCTCTGGGTCTAAACATTGTGTTCATTTGCCATCTCACAATTGCAGGCGTTTAAGGGATTAGGACCCTCACCTTTAGACCTTCTCACACCCTGCTAGGTGTGTTCTAATCACCATGGCAGGCCCCGGCTGTCATGTCTCATTACTTAAATATATTATCATGGCCTGCCCTTGGCCTGTATGGAGGGATTAAAGCAATAAAACTATGGACAAATGGCTAGCGTTAGGGCTGTTCTTACCCAGGACTGCTGTGGGTAATGGCACGCAGCTGCAGCACCAGGCACTGGGCCTCCCACCCCCATTTCCTCCCAGCCCCTTCCTCAATCAGCTACTTCTGCCCTCCATCAGCAAGGCGTCAGATTGGTCCAGCTAAGCTCCTTGGCAACTAAGCTCCTTGAGATGGAGAACTGTTTCCTAGCAACATACAAGCTTGTGCTTCTCAAACTCCCAAAAGTCCTTGGGAGGGCTCATCTATTTTTATTCCAATAGCTACCACTTGTCCAGGCAACACACTCGCTTCTTTGCATTCAGACTTGTTTATTCCTTATAGCTCTGTGGGAGTATATTAGTCCTACTTTTCAACGTGAGATAAAAGGGAACTGTGGCATGGCTCAAAGGACATGACGTTCACTCCACATCATACAGCTGGTAAAAGCAGAGCTAAGATTTAAACTCTGGGTCAACTGTAGCCCATGCTTTCAGCAATTACCCTAGCCACTGCCTCCCTAGCCACTCTAGCCACTGCGCACTCTTAACTGGACCCTTCATAATTAACTGATGGGACATAAGTTTCACGCATTCTTGCATCAGGTGACTTCTTGTTTGAGCTTTTGGCATCCATTGATCTGTTGTGCCATTTTAGGCATTTTAGGCATGAATACTAGTGGTCAGTTGCTGTGCAAGAACAGCAACGCTGGTTTTTAATTTTGTAGGTTGTTGGTGCTCTGTAGATAGTTTAGGAAAGGAGAAATGGCTTTTGTGACAAAAGCTGTCAGCAATTATAGCCCATGATGAAGCAACAGTGTGATGAGGGTGACCAACCATCTCTGTTTGCCCAAGACATAGACTGTCAATGTGAAAACTGGCAAGTCCCGACAGAGATGACTCGTCCCCCTATTGGAGAGAAGGGAAAAGGGGGTCCGCAAAAAGATGGAGGAAAGGATACTTTCAGTGTAGACGTTTTCTGATAGCCTGTTCCATTATTAGACTTACACTTCATAGGTCAGAAGATAGGTAACCTACAAAGGAAAGCAAGCTCGAATGTATAGACTCTATAACACACCTACATGACCGAGGTTCTTCGCGTCACTCTTGAGTCAGAGCCTCTTTCAGTCACCAGTAAGAAGCCCAGGATCTCAGATAAACACCATATATGGCCATGAATGAGCCCAATGATTGGGGGCAGGGGGCTGTTTAATAAATGAAGTATACTTTGGATAAAGTCAGCACCTTTTTAAATAGCCTTCAATTATGGTACACCCGTGGCTATGGCATTTGAGAACAAATTAGACCTCTAGGACATGGAATGACAAGATAGTACATAGTAGTCATTAAATTGTGGCATAAGAGACTGTACCTATTCTTAGGAAATACACACTAGGGTATTTAGAGTAAATAGTAAATAGATACAAAGGTTCCAACATACTCTAATGGCTCAGGAAAAGACAACATTATAGAGAATACGAAGGAAGTAGGGCAGAATGTAAGCTATTTATGAATCAGGGTAAAGGGTACGTGAGAATTCTTTGTAATATTCTTAGAGCTTTTCTATAAGATTGACCTGTATCAAAATTACAAAAAAATTCAGCAACACAAGTCGCTATGAAGTAGAATCTCATGTTTTACTTTACCCTAAGAACACTGAGTAGAAAACCATTATGCACCTTCATTTGTGCCATGGATGTCTAAAGAATGGATTCCCTGAGACCAACTTTTCATGTTATAAATTGCTGAACTGTTTGGAATTTATATGCATTACATGAATAGGTGAAGTCCAACATGACAAAGTAACTTCTTGAGCTCAAGTGAACTAGTTATAAATAGGAAAATGATTTTTTTAAAAAGGGACTCATGCATAACCCCACCCTTTTAAGGTCTCAGCCATGAACTCAGGGCTCAATCCTGGGTTCACAACTTTAAATTTTGCCTTGTGACACAAGACCTGTGGCTCGAGAAATTTTATAACTTGCTCACTCTAGACCAGTGGGTTTCTGTTCCCAGGAGGACATTCTTTCTAAAAGTCTTGGTCTTGACTTGTATTAAGAAAATCTGTCACTTATGGGAACACAACTCATAGCAAACACAAGGGAGGAAGCATTGAACAAATATGGGCTTGGACTCCAGCAAAACCCGGAATTGAGTGTCATTTGGGCACTTCCTCACAGAGAGCTCTCAGGAGCACTTAAGCTTGAGCTAGTTTCCTCAACTGTAAAATGAAGATACAAGACTTGCCTCACGTCTTGTCTTGTGAATTACGTAAAGCGATATGAAGACATATGATATGAAAATCTCAAAGTGGGTATAGAGGGATTGTACCTCAAGGTACTAAAGGCCATATGGGACAAACCCACAGCTAATATACTCCACGGTGAAAATGTTTTTCCTCTAAGATCAGGAACAAGGCAAGGATGCCCACTGTTATGATTTTTTATTCAATGTAGTTTGGGAAGCCCTAGAATTAGGCAAGAAATAGAAGGCATCCAGATTGGAAAGGAAGTAGTAAAACTCATTTGCAAATGACATAAAACACTCCCTCTCCCCGTCATTTGCTAGTTAAGCACTACCTCAGTCCTTCCCTTTTCAGCTCGTGTGTAGGTCCCCATAATTATTTTATGAATTTTCACGTAGGTCAGATCTCCTGCTCCTAAGGTCCTTAGTCTTTTGTAGTTTTCAAAGTTATAGATTGGGATTTGTCCGGGACATATATTTCCCACTGTATGTGTGTGTCAAGAAGGCAAATACCTGTGCCCATTGAGCTGAACACAAATTGAGCAAGTGATTATCACAGAAAAGTCAGAGGACTCACATTCTAGTTTCAACTCTGTCACTAACAAGTTTGTTTTAAACCATTCAAGCCCCTGCAGGATCATAGCATTGAGTGTCTTCATTCATATAAATACACACACACACAAAACTGTGTGGTTCCAGGTAGGTTTCTGATGGCTAGGCTTTGATATCTTATAAAAAGTCTGATGAGAAGTCAGCATATAATTTCATGTATTAGACCAAGAGAGAATTTAGGAATAACCAAATATTGCCATATGTCCGACCCACTCCTCCCACAAGGGCTCAGTTAGGTGCCCCAAACAGGTGACATGTGGCAAAGCAATAAAAGAAGAGCCATTAGTCAAAACTTCAGTACATAAATCCAATACTGAGTTGGTGCACTGAATGGCATTTTCCTTAAACTAGCTTCAGACCATAATAGTTACTAATATTCAGAGTCTGTCTGTGGTGTTATCTCAATTTTGAGAGCTAGAATGAGCTAATACAAAGTCCTTGCAGTGGGAAAGAGGGAACCTAAGATCTTGCCAGGGAGGTTTAATATCCCCACACAGCTTCTGTCTACCAGGGAGGGAGGTCTGATACCCCAGAAGTGGATGGACTGGGGGGAATGAGACGAACATCTGTGAAGGAGACTGAGAGCTGAGTAAAGAACTGAGAGCAAGCTTGCCCTGAGGAAGACTAACATTTCAAAAGGTACATCTTCCAACAGTGGAATCATTCTGGCGACCAAGGGGTAACAATTGACAGAGGAAGAAAAGGGGTCATATCTGTAGAAGGAAGACTTCAGGAGGGGGTTCATCTGACCTGGACAAGCATTTGATTCCTATTCTAGTTTTTCCCGGTTATAGGATTCCGAGTGTTTAATGAGAAGGTTGTTTGGAGCCATCCTCGCTTGGACTCTATAGAAGTTGCTTCCATCAGAATGGAAACATTCTCACATACTTTTCCTCACCAATGGAAAGCCCTTCACATTTTAGCTCAAGCACATCTTATTTCTCATCTTCAAAGCTAACTCTCTGGCTCATGATCTCCAGTCATGATGCTTCCGTGACCCTTTTTGTTCTTGTGGTTCCAGGCATACAATTCTGGATGCCATGTTGCATTTCCTCATCATAGCCTCCATCTCTGCTCATCTGATAGTTTCTCAGTCTTTACTTGTCTTGTGACCTTGCTTCTCTGAAAGAGTTCTGGTCAGTTATTTTGTAGAATGCCACTAAAGAGGGGCTTGTCTGGAGTTCTCATGATTGAAGTTATGCATATTGGGGAAAGACGGTACAGAAGTGATGTACCCTTCTCAGTGCATATGAGGCCGCACGTGACATCAGCAGGTATGCTAACCACGTGATGTTCACCACCAGTGCTTGGTTAGAGTGCTGTGCTCCTGGACTCTATTGTAAACTTCCCCTTTGTAATTAGTACTACATATTTGGGGGAGATACTTTGGTACTATCAAATATTCTGTTTCTGCTTACATTTTTGCTCACTTATGATCTGTGTGACAGAGGGGACACCCAGCCAGGTTTCTGGGACAGGCACAGTGTTCTTCTGAGCACAGTGACTCAAGTTAGGGTAATTCTTTGTTCCACAGAGTCCTTAAATTAGCTCGAAGCTAAAGGGGAATGTTAGCAGCAACGGAAGAGTTAGAAGAATGGTACCAACTTCCTGCATACACTTGACCCAAGTGTTCCCTTAACATCAAACATAACCATACTTCAAAACTATGTTAACCTCAGTACAATGTTAAGCTACAAGATTATGTTCTTTGGATTTTGTTATCCAACACTGATTACGTCCCAGTGTGGACAAAGATAAAGAGAAGGTTGTGAAACGATTTTGCTTTAATGATTTAAGCCTCCAGGTATTAATGGCTTACAACCCTGCAGTGTCATCTTCAGACCTTCTCTAGGGTTCCTTCAAGGCTAGAAAGGGGAAAAATAGATTTGTGGAAGACTAAAGTTATCCATTTCATAATGTCCTAGCAAGATTCTAGAATAAACCCTGAGGCAGAACACTATGCAGCCATACTACCTCCTGGAAACATGCACCCAAAAAAAGGATCTTTGCAGATGAAGTAAGTTGTTAAAATATATTTGGATGAGGTGAGTACCGGAGCATAGACTAATGGATTCATACCCACTGGGAGAGAATTTTAGTAGAGCACACCAGAACTGACATACCCTGTTCAATATTTTATCAAGGACTCATGTAGACTTAGGTCTAATTGATAATGGTATAGTTAAAGCTGAGAATACTTATTGACAACTGTAGTCTCGTTCTAGCCTGTTAGTCGTACAGTTTCACCAAGAGTAACTTAAGGATATGTGGACTCAGAAAAAAGTTGTCCACTGAGAAGGGCTCCTGGTGGCTAAGTGGGCTCAATTTAAAAGCAGAGCCTAGCAGCCATTTCTAAACCATTTCTCTCATGCAAACAGTACTTCAGAGAGAAGTCTGCATTACACTGTCTACCTGCACTGTATTCCTGCCATCTGAGCCAGCCCTCATAAAGGAGTTCCTGGAAATGTATTTCAACCAATCGGACTGAAGCTTTCCCCATCCAATTGGAGCTCCACAGCTATATCTCCATCAGCATCTTCACCAACCAAACAGAGAGGCTCCATTCTGACCAATCAGGACAGTGCCTTTTGGATCAAACTGAGGATTTGGAGTCCTCATTTGCACGAGGACAGAACAATCAGGAAACAGGGGCCTGGACTTCTGTCCATATAAGTCAGCTCCCCTTTGACTCAGAGAGCTCACTTTCCCTTTCCACCAAAGACTGAAGACTTTCCCTGGGAGCTGAAACTCCAAAGACGAAACGCCAGAGAGCCATCTCGTCGGACAAGAGTAGAGAAGAATGAAGCCGAACGGCACAGAGCAGAGCTGTCTAGCCAGAGAGGCCTGGCCCCAGGGCCACCTCAGCCATGCTGTTTCATCATTGAGCTGTAACACTCTTGAGAGTGCCACAGCTGTGCTGGTCTCCACTGCACCCTGGATTGGGGATTCATTCCCCTGGGCGTTGGCTTAGCACCAACAACCGTCGGTTGACAGACAGACCAAATCTTAAACTACAAAAAGTTTTCCTAGCATTTACATGGAAAAATATATATATATATTTTTAACATCTTAAGGTTTTAATCCTTTTATAGGTTACCTAAACCACTTTTGATTAATAAAACTGTAGAAAAACTTTTACTAGATAATTTGAGTATATACACTCTTTGCAAGGTCCTCATGAACTAACAAAGAACAGCACTTAATATAAATGCTATGATTATAAGGGCTCATCCAGAGTACTGGTGTAGTTGTATATGGCATTCAACATTTTTAAATTCAAATACTGAATAAGATGCCATTAGATCTTCCAGGTAAACATGGCAGACGAATTACATGCTTCTCTTTTCCTTTCCCAAATCCCACTCAAAGGAATTAAAAGGTATTAGTTCATAAGGACAAACAAGTCAGTGGAGAGTGAAGTTTCTGGAAGCAAAGGAGATGAAGGAATGGCATTATCTGCCTAAAGAAGTGGAGAAAGCCAAAATTAATGTCTGTAAAGAAGAGACACATACAAAATGGACAGATTCACCCATTTGGGCATGCAGACCCAGATCCTGGGAAGGGGGTGGTGAGGTGAAGAAAAATGGCAGAGTCTGAGTAGAACAGTTATATACTCAGTCCCCACCCCAAACACAGACCCATATCTATTGAAGATTACAAGTCTATTCTCTAGGTGGAGTTTCTACCAGATGCTAGAACTCTGGACACCATGAAGAGCTGGAAGCTGAAACAAGAAGGTAAACCTCAACTGAAGGAGCTCATCCCTCTCCCTATCGAACCCTCCAGAATCCATGTCATGCTCTGATCTCTAATTAGTCCACTCCCTTGATCGAATTGTCAACACTTCATTTTGACTGCAGGCACTGTCTGTGGGAGCTGGAGGTAGCTCGCACATAGAACCACCATTAAACCTGAGTTTGAATCTCACTTGCTCTTCCCCTTAACTCACTGGTTAACCTTGCGAACTTCATTTGTGCAATGGATATTCTACCACCTACTTCCTGGGATGGAGGCAGGTTGGCTGACTGTGTGAGCACCTGGAGATCCAGTCACAGAAGTTCAACGAACCACCATCATTTCAGGAAAAGTACGTAGGTGCACGAGGTGACTTAGTTGTCAACTGGACTGACTAAGATCCATTTTTATTTCACCCTCATGTGTATGTAGCCTATAGTCAGTGTCAGATCCAGAATCAGTGATAGATGATTCAACAAGATTTCAGGACACTGACTTTCAATGCATAATCCAGTTCTAAAGAGCCAAAGGCAACAATACTCATTTTGCTTAAGGTACCAAGACAACCCTTGTCACTGGGGTGCCCACCATTGTTGATTGAGAGGAAGTCTGGATAAGAAGGCAAGGAATCTGCCTGGGATTCAAATTGTAGTTAATCCATAATCAGATAATTGCATGCTGCCTATTTTAGCATAAAATGCCTCTCATATCTATAATAGGTTAGTAGGGGATTCAAACTGTTACTCTTTGAAAGATAAGTCACACCAGTGGTATATTTTCCAGCAAAAGTAAAAGCAGTGCATTTGGACTTTCAAAGAGGGCCCCTTCTTGGTATCTTTCACCAGAGCCCCTCAAGGTATGTTTGTCTTTAGCTTTCTTACCTTAATGCCTTTATCTCATTCTTCCCAAAGGTGTTACGTAAAGCTCAGATATAGTCTAAGTCTGGATTAACAATCACAGTTCCTAGTGATGGTAGGCTCAAAGCTGATCTTCACCCCGTTATATCTCATTAGATGATAAAGACACACATGGCTTTCAGAAAATACCCTCAAAAGTGGGGTCAAGACCGGCTGAGAAAGAAGTTTTTCAAAGTCATACACAGAGGCTTGACTAGGATTGAGGCTTATGTCTTAGCCTGACACATTTATGAACAGGTAGAGAATAGCATCTTATCACCATAGAAACAGAGCCTGGTACGTGGTAGGTGCTCTAGTGCTGAATGGCCCAGTAGCATTAGATGCCAAGCATCTGCCTGGCACTAGGGATCTCAAGGACGTCCAGACCGAACAGCTACCCCAAGGAAGAGACCCTACGGGAGGTCTTTCAGATTAGATTGACATCTTATATTCTGGTCTTTACCAGCTCTCCCAAAGCAATCCATCCCCTCCCCCTTCCTGTTCTGTTATCAGCCTTGGGTTGGGGGCTGATATTAAAAGGGCTCTGATAAAAGCTCCCTAAGTGGCAGCAAGCTGTAAACATTCCCACTGATGCCATTTGATTAACCCGCTGAGAAAATGCCTGAAGAAGGTCTGGGCTTGTCACTGAGAGACAGGCAAGGGTGCCACGAGAGCTGTTGAAAAGCAAGTTGGTTGGGGCCACCACCGTGGAGTTATATAAAGCACTTGGCTCCAAAACAGAGGCCTCTGCAGCATTGCATACGCAGTCTGCCAGGGTGGCTGTGGGTTTATGGTTTGATGGACATATGCAATGGGGATGCACTCATAGCCCAGATAAGTTAATGACCTATTAGTGGCAAGTAGGGATAGAGATAAATCCTTGTGCAAAATCCTGCCTCACATTCCAAAGCCACAAACAATTTGGTTTAACACCCTCGTGATAGCCCATCCAAATAGCTTCCCTATTAGTAGGTTGCTGATGTTAAAATGTCCACCTATTGAAAGGGGGAAGAGGATGGGATAGAGAGAAATCAAGGATTAACCACTTGCTGACCTCTTACAGTTCAGGTTATGGCTAAAGACTCGAACTTGTTCAGAATAATGAGTCTAAATAGTCAACCGTATTCAGGTTTTTCTTCTAACACAAAACGCTCATTTCAACATATCTTGCAAGGAATGCTGCTTGAAAATAGACTTGGCATATTTGCATCGTTGTATTTAGGGAAGTATTTAGTAATTGGCTCAGGCTACAGCAATAGGCAGGGCAGAAGGGATTGTGTTGGAACAAGTAACAAATTTTAAAAGCTTGCCAACCAGAAGACAGGATTGGGGTTTGAATGTTCCAGATACCTTATCAAGAGGAGTCTAATTCCCTGGACAATTGCCCAGTTATATTCTGCCTTTGACTCCAATGAAAAGGCTATTAGTTGCAGTGGGGGTGTACACTGTCCTTTTTGAAAGGCAATTTGGCAACAGCTAGTAAGAATTAATTGCTTATAACACTTTTCACACTTGCAATCCCACTCTTCGGATTCTTGTCTCATAGGAATAAAAGCACCGGTTCATAAAAGACATGCATGTAACAATGTTTATTCTGCATTGTGTAGTGGCCCAAGCCCCAAAAAACAGGTGGCATTTTCCCCAGTTTGGGGGATGGGTGAATTCGTTATGCACTATTATATACAACTGAAGTGACTCAGGTACAGTCTGTTTACTTAGATTTTTCACAAATTTTTGCTGATTTTGAAGAACCACCCAGCTATATGTTGTCTATAAGAAACCTACTTTAATTAAAGACAGGTAGATTAAAAGTAATGGGATGGGAAAAGACATACTAAGACACTGATTAGAAGAAAGCTGGAGTTGCTATTTCAAATAAAGCAAAATTCAGAGCAAGTTATCAGGGATAAAAGGAGTAGCGCATAATGAAGGGGTCGACCCTAAGAACGTAACAATCCGTCGTATTTAGGCATAGGACAGCTTCAAACACATGTGCAGCAAAAATGGATAGTGATTTGTCTGTTTCACCTCTAGAGTTGGAGACTTCAACACCCCCCTATCAGGGATTGACAGACCAAACAGGCGGGAAATTCAGTAAAGAGAGTTGAACTAAAACAGCACCAATCAAGTAAATCTAACATTTATAAAGTACTTCACACGACAGCATAATACACATTCCTCCAAGCTCACATGGAATGTTGACCAAGATAGATCCCATGCTAAGCCCCGGGAAAGCCAGCCCCAGGAAAGCCAGCCCCAATGGATGCTTGCACAGGTGTGTATTTGGTTGCATAGATCACAGACGTGGAAAAGTTAGTGCCTACCTTCTCCTAGTAAAGCCCTCCAAGAAGAGATCCGATCGGATGCCCGTGTAGAACACCTGTTAGGTGTTCCACTTTCGGGTTCCTCATGTGTCAAGACTTTTGGGTTCCCCATAGGTAAAGACCTAAGTCAGGGGCCTGAGAGATGGGGACAAAGCCACGCCACTGCCTCCTGAATGAGGGGAATGAGGGGCAGTTACAAGGCTGGAGTCTTGCTCTTTAATCAGATACTAGAAAGACAAAGTAGCCTTAAGTAGTTTTCTAGACCACATACATTGTCCTATAAGATACTAGATATTAGTCACTCTGCCTACCCACAGTCCCTGGGAATTGACACTATCCAGACCCTAATCCCTACCAACCAGAAGACCATGCTTTTATACCATGTGATTTTGCTATCTAGGGCCCAGATGATTGGACCAAAGCAGTCCCCTGACCCTGGCTGATTGCCTATTGGCTGGCTGATTCCTGAGAACCTGGGGCTGGGCCAAGTTGGAGGAATACCTGAAAATAAGAGGAAACATGCCAGTCATCAAGAACATGCCAGTCATCAAGAAGGACAGTCACTGAAAGGTTTTGATAATGAATTAAGGTCAGAAGAGACTTGAACGAAGCCTAGAAAGCTCCAAGAAACCAAACCTTCAAGCTGTTCCATTTCGTAGTTCAATCCCCACCTGTACCTTTTCAGCACAAGATCCCTTCTACCTGGAAACCCTTGAGGGAGAGATTTTTACACAGGAAGGGCACACTAGCACATTTCTGTGCTCATACACTTAGTGTTGACAGCTGGACTCAGTCTTCCTCTAGCCATTTCTGAGGTCAGTAGACACTTATTTCCTTCAGCAGCTACACAGAAACCACCAAGGACTGGGGTCTGAAGCATATTCTAGAAAGCCACCATGGTAGGAGCATAGAATACACAGCTGTCTTCCACTCTTTGACCAGGACACAGAACAAAACATGATGCTCATTGTAAAGAAAAGAATCAATATATAAAATGAAGATCACATGTAATTGATGGGCAAACAAGTTGGATTTCTGCAGTGATTTGGAAGTCCACATGGGAAAGAAACTTGAGCACCTCCCAAAACTAAGTGTCTCCCTTATCCAGACACTGCCATTTACTAGCTTTATAATGAGTATATGGTCATTTATAAGAGACGTTATGTAGCTTCTGAGACTTAGTTCTTCATCTTTAACATGAGCATGTAGTACAGACCCTAGGGTTATCATGAGAGGCAGAATTCATATGAAGTACCTAACAGTGCTCAAGACATTTATGTGCTTGTGACATGAGTTCCCACAGAACCTTGGGGCCATTTATAAGATCACATTGTCTTACTCAGTTCCATGCTAGGATATAGCTCCCCATGCATAAGGGGCATCCTATCTGGCTCAGTATGCCCACCAGTGACCGCGACGGAGACCCACATGTAAGAACTTCAGTATATATTAGTCAAGGATCAGAGTCTGTAGGACATGGATGTGTCTTCCAACTCACATAGGTCGAGAGATTACTGGCTTAAGAACACCAGAAAATCAAGGAATCAATGCAGTCAGAAAGTACATGGGGCAGCACACAATGAGTTAAGACTAATTCTGAGATTATCTTAAATTCTGAGTCCAAAGGAAGTATCATGCACTTTATTAATTGCTCCACTGTGAGTCCATCGTATGGACCAGACATTCATGTACATAATTATAATTGTAGAACTTCCCATTTCACGGGTGGGAATATAAAGTCTTCTGCCTGACACTCTGGCCAGTGTTAGCAACTAAACAATGTCAGGTCCGCATCAGGTTTTTCAGAGACCTGAATTAAGTTACCAACACTTAAGGTTGGAGTCCACAAAATTCAGATTTCTAGCTTCTCTTGAACAAAAATGGGGTGGGCCAGCAACACAGGGTCTGCATTTCTGTGTGGCCATAGTTAGACTAGAGCTCGGCTCTCTAAATAAGACAGGTTTTACTCCTGGCCAAGCCCCACCCCACCCCACTCATTTCATTTCCCTTATTTTTCTGGTCCTTATGAGTGCACTTGGGTTTGAAATCCCTGAAATACAGTTTATAGAATGCTCTGGGTCCCAGAAGTTGTGGGGTTTCAAAGGTGTGTGACTTAAACAATGCAGCTTCATCTTTAAAGTGAGACTTTGATGGGCTAAGGCTAGAAGAATGACCTTTTTACAGGCAGCAGGCTATTCTGCTGAGTCAATACAGTGCCATTTGAGATGTGACACTTCAAAGACAACCAGATGGCTGAATCCGTCCCCCTTTCCCCAATGAGAAGAGTCTTATCAAGACTTGGAGGGATGTAACCAGCCAGGGCAATCACTTCTTAAATTATATAAATGTCTAGCCACTACGCTGTATGCCTGAAGTTTAACAAAATATCGAATATCTGAAATTAACATAAAATATTGAATATCAACTGTAATTGAAAAATTAAAGAGCAGAAAAGGTGAGGGGAGTAAGAGGTCCAAATTTCCAGATATGAAACAAGTCATGGGGGTGTAATGTACAGCATAGGGAATATAGTCAATATTGTGATAGCGTGATATGGTGTCAGATGGGCTGGACTTATGGTGATGACTTCTTTAGGTATATAAAAGTTGAATAACTATGGTATACCCCTAAAACTAATAGAATGTTGTATGTTAGTTATGTTTTTAATAAAAATCTCTTTAAAAGACTTGGAGGTATGCAGAATTTGATATGTACCTATTATCACTTTTGAAGTCCTAATATATTTAGAAAATCCTCTTTATGCACTAAGACATTTATTCAACTTTTCTACACATCTCTTCAAAGGTGGTTTTTGTAACTCGAGTCTTGATTACTTGATTTTTCAGGGTACATCTTTACTTCTATTTAAATCGCTAGATGCATTTTTTAATGAGTATATATGATACTGTAGTTAGAAATTGTATCCCAAGCCACAAATGCCCTTCTTGACAATGACCTCCAACATTTGCAAATGTGAGGCCATACCCCAGGAGTAGTTATGAGGCTGAGTTGGTGCTCATAAACGAAGCAACCTAACAGAGGTTATTGCAGGTGAGGGTTCCCCAAAATAGCACGTTCCCCAAAGTTGCACTTTCAAAATAGAGAGAAGACCTTGCATGACTCAAATCTAAGATTTCCCCCTCAGAGGGAAAACTGGGAAGGGACACACCTTAAATTCACTTTATACAATGCCTGACACCACCTCTGTACCAGGCACGGGTCCACATGAAATACGAACTGAACAATCAAAGTCCCTATCCCTGCAGAATTCAGCCTAATTAGAGGCAGTCATGTATACAGGTAAGATTGGTAGGTCACTGGGATAAATGAGACCCTTTCCTTTTCTAACCTGAGTTGAGGGAGATAGGGTTTAGATAACAAGCCCAGCGTCACCCACGTAGTATGGGCTTAATACTAGGTCTTCACTTCTGACCACAGTGGACTATGGTTTGTTTCACGCAGTTCAGGAGAGCCAAGTTTTAGCCGTGTATACCGTTTGTTAGTGCCTTGGCAGAGGAAGGGTAAGTTTCAAATGGGGTTCAGAGTATCAGAAACTCATCTTGATTACTCCAACAAACACTGCTCCCCATCTCCTCCATCACAGCAAGCGGCAGCATTCATTTAATCTCCACACTTCATTCCCATGAAATAAACATTGCTGTCTTTGAAAAAGAGGATGGATGCTATTGAAGCACAAGTTCCCCACTCCCACATCAAAACCCATGTTCTACTGAACCAGAAGTCAACCTGATCCAACTTGAAAGTGAATGTTCTATTACGTGAGGTCTTCAACCATGTGGGCAGGACACCCTACACTCAACTCCAGTTCAGGAGTCCTTTTGTCTCAGAGGGTGGTCGTCTCAGAGGGTGATTGAGTCTCAGAAATACCAGTTAAAGGGCACAGTGGGTTTGCTTGCTGGCCTTTTCCCCACCACAGGAAGGAAGGAGAGTTTGAGAAGTGATTTCAGACAGGGCACACCAGGGCCTTCACTGGAAGGAAAAAGACTATCCTTGTTGCAAGGGTGGGTAGAGGAACCTCTGAAAGAAACACTTGCCCATTAATGCCACATCAGATGAGAGCCAGAAGCAAAGGGTGACCCAGTCTTCCAGACAGGAAAACGGTTACACCTGTGAATTTACTTCCTGTGCCTTGTTCCGGTTAGGAACCCTATACATACACTACCCAGGTGCTCCAGAGAAGTACACATTGAGGCTAACGTGGGGCCATTCCTTTCTTCCTGCTTCTCCAAAAGCCAGCATATGTCTGTCGATAGGCAACTCCAGGCTAACGGCAATCTAAACCACAAATGGCCAACAAGATGGGCTTTCAGGAGCCACCTATTTCAACCCGTAAGTACTACGCTTGGGTTTTAGGCGCAAACTTCAAGCTCAGGGCAAGACCTTGTTTGCAATGTGCTGAATCCCTTCAAGTTGCTCCTGCGCCACCTTTTCCCTCTATCCTGGGGCTGGGACTTGGAGGTGAACTTCCTTTTCAGTTTGGGAACTGTTCCATTTCCTCTCCAGCTGTTCTCAGAAGTGGGGGAGAGGCAGCGAGGGGGTGGAGAGAGCCGCCAGAGAGACTCAGGTTAGCCTGGAGCCCAAGATGGAGCTGACAGGTAAGGGAAGGCCCTGATTTATTCTCCTATCCATTGTGCAGACCATCTGTCCTCATTAACTTGCACAGGATTATGGGGTTTTAATCTTTTCCACATACACGCAGTATATGAACATTCCATATTGTTTTTTATAGTCTGTGTACTTTTATGTTCTGATTGTTGGCCTCTGAGTTATGACCCGGGACACTTACTGTACTTGCTCCAGCTCTTCCACCAACAAGCAAAGAGTTTTAGTTCCTGACGCCACTTGGTGCTTGATGCAAAAATCGAACATTAACCCAACAAGCGTCACGGGGGCCATATGGAATCTTTGCCCCCAAATCCGCAAACCTGGGTCTAGCAACCCAAAGCCAACCATACATATTTCAGACTAGAAGTCCAGTTGGCTCATCTACCTTCAACCCAAAGCTAAAAAACCCTTCAAAGGATCAGCTAAACCCCACCTTTTCTCTTCTCACTGATTGGCAGGTTCCCAAAGGTGGGGACACAAACCACTAGCGAGACTCCACTTTCCCTAAATCTAATTATTCACCACCCTAACTTAACATCTAAGTTTCATAGTCCTCCACTCTCTTAATGAGAATTTCTAAAAAGCCTCCTTAGGTGTGAAAATACGGACATTTTGTCCAGGATCTGAGGACAAGTTTCTACTTCAATCTCAAGAAAAGCAAGAACCTGAACTGTTACCATTAAGCTGGCCTTTCAGATTCCATGATTCTCCCATGCAGAATAAGGTACCCAGTTCTGCCACCTGTGTTTCTTTTAGTAAGGGGATTGTGCATTCTTGTTCTGAAGTGGTCAGCTTCAACAGCTTAGGAGTCCACTGGGGTGAACAAGCCATTTGAACACAAGGCAACCCTTGTTTATCTTAGAACACGGTCTGTAGTCAGCCACAGCTTTAAAGATCATTCGGTTGTATTTTATATCAACTGTAATTGAAAAAATTAAAAGTGTGTGAAAAAAAGTTATTTGATCAGGAGAAGGCTGTTTTGGGCCAAGGACCCAAATGGGACACGAAGTTAACATTGCTTTCCTACCTCATCCCAGGGGCTCCACCTTTTCTCATTTCATAGGCTCGGTGGGCATTTCCCAAGTTAGTGCCCAGGGCCCTAGCCCCAGGGTTCACCCAGAAGTAGTTTGTGGTCACTAAGACGCTGGTTTACACAGCATTAACCACTTCTTTGCAGAACTTATCAGAGCTTTGAATATGCTAATCTGGACATGAACGTCCAAGAGAAGACAGCAACGGACAGCATTCCCTCAAACTCATTTGGTGTCTGAAACCTTTTCTCCTGCTGCAGAGCAACTCAGTTCCAGGACTCCACATACTCCTGACAATGACGGAATTGGGGGTTGTTTTGCAGATCAAGAAGCAGCCGATAGGCGTGGTTGAGTAGTTCACCCATGATCAGGACTGCTTCAGACCCAGGTCAGATACCAAGCACAGGATTCCCCTATGTCCGCTATCCATTTTTCTGCTTCCTGTTACCTGCAGGGGCTGTGTCACTCCGTGACTTATCCTGCATGTCCATCTAGAACATTTCACAGGCAGGGACTCTCTCCTCCACTGTGTCTTCAGCACCTACAACAGTCACCAGCATATGTCAGGCATTCTGTTATTTGTTACGTGGATTACTCCACTGTCCCCTGTCCAGGCTTCAATTCAAGGAGATGTGCAACCGCGTTTTTGTATTCTGCTCTAATCAAATGTCGTTTTACCAAAAATAGCATTTCACATCTCAGAGGCTTAGAGAAATGTGAGGCTTCAGTAAGTTTGATGTTGATTTGATGCCAATCCTGATTACTTGGTAATTTTCCACCTCAGAGACTTTGTAATGCCCGATTGAGATGCAAACTCGATCGAAGCAGTGTCCAAAGCATCTTGAACAAATCTTTTGGAAGCAAAGATCGGAGCGCACCGTGCCCAGAGGACCAGGCTTAGTTATTACCACTCTCAGCAACAGCTTTCATGGTTGCTGGAGGCGAAGAACGTGGGACATGCCTGGATGCTCACATCTCACCAGCATCTAACCAGAGTTACTACCATACAATGGGCCATCGTAGCCTTCAGCGTCAAAGAGCAGTGTCCCCAGAAGGGCTGAAAGATGACCCATACATGCAGGCAACATTGCAAGGGAAAGATCGAGGCCCCATGGAAGAAATGAAGGCTCTTTTGTCTTAAGGGAGGACGTTAGATTGGCCTGACTCGGAAGACTACCCAGCAGCTAACCATTGCCTCCCATGATGCCTAAGGTCCAAGGACCTGAAGATACACACTCATTTCTTTAATTGGAAAGAAAAACCCGAGAGGTTAAGTGACTCAGGCGAAGACACACAGCTGTTGGTAAGAAAACTCAAACTGGAACTCATGTCTGAGGGTCAGGCCAGGTCTCCCTAAAGGCTTTGAAGGCCTAGGAAAACCTTGACCACATGTCAGAAGATGTCCATGCTCAGACTTCCCCAGAACTTTGAGTCACGAACCTGAGACCACCTTGCCTTTGTCGTCAGCTTTCTACGCTCCAGCCTCTTATCTATGTTGAACTTGGGTAAGGACAGGAAATTCCACAGCCTGGCTACCTTTTATGCCACTGGAGATTTTCACGAGGGGACTGAACATGATGCCCCGGGCCGATCCGGTAGATCCACTATGCCGGCAAATGCCACCTGGAGAGAGGATGGAGGACTGAGGTTTATTATAAACAACACTGTTGCACTTCTGCTCGTAGCTGCCCCAGAACCCTGTTAAGGATTCTCATGAAGAAGCTCACCGTGGTCAAGTGCTATGATGGGTTAGCAATGGCCCGGGGAGGACCTGCATTGTGGCAGGTTTGCTGTGTGTATCCGACAGCAATTTCTCACTCCATTTTGCACATAAGGAAAATAGGAAAATCCACCCGAATTTCAGTCCTGAGCCCTACCTTTGATACAGCACTGCCCCCAGCCTTCCAATGAATCCCCTAAGAACACAAAGGGGGAAAAGGGCGTGGGTAGTATCTAGTTAATAACTTTTTTTTTTAAAGGGCAGCAACAACCTAGGCAGTGCTTCTCCTGATGAGAGCAGAAGGAAGGGAGATATTGGTGCTTGACTTTGACACTTGACTTTTTACTGTTTTATTGACTTTTTACTATTTTATTGACACCTGACAAGAACTACTCCCTCTGACCCAAAGGGGGCAGCACGCGCCCAACATAGGAAATTTCACAGGAGAAAGTCCTCAAACCATTTCAAAAGGAAAAACCCTGTGCTCTGCATTTAAGTTGACTTATGGTTGGATGGCAGAAAAGGTTGGGTCCATTATTGTCCCTAGTATAAGTTGCGGACAATAACAACAGAAAGAGCAAGGCCAGTATAAGTGGAATTTTTTTTTTTTTTTTTTTTTTGGTTTCCATGTCTCTTTTTTTTTATTTTTTGGAATTTTTATAAAAGCTTTGGACAGCATGAAACTGGAGTGGAGAATGCAGGGTTGTGTGTGTTTTTTAATAAAAATCTCAGAAAGCCAACCTGTTGGTGAATGGGGATGTGTGGTCAGTTTTACTTTCCTCTCTTGGCTTTGAATTTTGCATCTATAAAAAGGCATGATTAAGCCAATCGAACATCCCCCGAATAGGAAACTCTTAAGTCCTCTAAGCGCTAACATCTGTGCTCAAATTCTGTCGTAGGTGCTGAGTACAGTGAGGAAGGTAACACCCCGTCCTCAGGTGAGTTTAGCAAAGGATCCCATGGCATAAATAGGGCAGGCAGCATCCTAAGATGACCCCCAAGACTTCCATCCTAGAGGTACATACCATTTCCCCGAAAATAAGCCCTACCCCAAAAATAAGCCTGTTAAGATCGTCAGCCAGATGGACGCATTTAGTGCGTTATGACAATGTTTCAGAAGATGACATGATTGTATTTGAATAAATGTACATTATTGTACATGAAAAAATAAGACATCCCCTGAAAATACGCCCTTTTGGAGCAAAAATTAATATAAAACCCAGTCTTATTTTCAGGGAAATATGGTATCATGAGCCCTTTAGATTTGGGTCTAGATTATCCTAAACATAGAAGTCAGAAATTCTCTTTAAGATTTCACAACACGCCAGCTTGAAGATGGAGGGGGCCACATGACAAAGAATGCAGGAGAACTCTAGGAGCCAAGTTGAAAGCTATCAAGGGGGGAAAAAAATTCAGGTCTTACCCTGCAAGGAACTGAATTAGACCAAACACAAGTTTGGAAGCCAATCTGCCCCATCTCTAGATGAGAACACAGTCCAGCTGACACTTTAATTTCAGCCTTGGGATAGAGCAGAAAGCCCAGATCATACAGTACCTGCAGATCTGAGAACTAGTAGATGTATTTTAAGCTGCCAAGCTTGTGCTATGCAGCAATAAAACATTAATACTGAGTACTTGTGTAGACACAGTAAGTGCTATGGAGAAAACACAAAAAAGCATCACAGGGGAACCAAAGCTTGGCTGTGGGGATTTGGAGCATCTTATTTCAATACCTTCCAGATGGTACATGGCATTCAATCTCTACCATTCTCTATTACAGATACAGTCAAACCACCACCAGAGGCTTAAATTAATGGTTAATGAGGCTCACATACCAGGGATGAGCTGAGTCAATTCGTCCAGCTAAGGTGAGAAATGGTAAGGACACACATTTGGAGGGCTTCAGTTAACCAACATCCAACCAGCATATCCATTTCTGTCATCTTGTTATCCATCTCTTAACTGGAGCTTAAGTCACTTAGACTATGTTAGAGGGCTTTAGGAAAGAGACATTAATAGTTGATATCTCCCCAGCCTGAGCCATACTCACCCAACCAATGCCACTTCACTTCCTCTTATTAAAAACAAATCTGAGCCTCTCTGTATATATCTTTACAGCTGGTCCCCCAAGATGGGACCATCTCATAGGGTTCCCCGAGAATATAACCCAGAATTTGAGGGTGCCCACAATAGGCAAGGAGCTTTAAGCTAGTTTGCTTTCGGGAAAGGGTATCCTCTTTCTGAGGATGGGGAGAGATTCAGAGGGAGGAAGGAATTTTGTAAAGCTTCACCTTACATCTCCATCTGTAATGTCCCTTAGACTTGGGAGGAAGAAGGCCTTTGTGTGAGGGCAAGATCAGTTAACCTCAAGCCCAGCACTGGGGCAGAAAATAACCAACACCGTGTGCATGGAACAAGTCATCAGCAAGCCAAGGCCTCCTGGTTTTGTGGAATTCTAGGCCTATCTTGAGACTCAACTCTAAGACCAGCTGAGCCTGCTAAGGCTGGATTTGTCTAATGCACAAGTTTGACAACAAGACTCACACAGTGACTGCACATGACCTTAAGAGCCCACACTATTGTTAAGAACATCCCTTCCCTTCTACAGCGAAGCTGAGGCATGGTCTTGCCTCGACTGGAAGCTCAGCCACCTCCCCTCCATTCTGGAAACACTCCATGATCTTATGCTTGACCCCCTTGCTTCCATCAGTGTGTAGCTCCTTGGTGCTAAAAGCTAGGAAGACAAACCAAAGGGGCCACCGTTCAGAGTTCAGTCCACTTGCGTTGGGCTCTGTTCTCTCTGGCTCCCGGGTCTGTGTAAAGGCCCGTCCCTCTGTTTGGAAGGCTTTAAACTCACTGGACTTTCTGGGCCTTAGTATAATGAGAGCACATAGTAGACAGACTACCTAGAAGTGGCTCCCAGAAGAGACCCCTTGTTGCATGAGAGGTTAACAGTGTTTGTCGCTCTATACTCCTCCTACCCCAACTAGTTCGGGCTGGGACTCTTTCCCAGAGGCTGGCACATGGCATGTGCTCAAGTTCTGGAAGGATATGAAAGCAGGTGCTGCTTTATAGAAACCTACGGAGAGATAGAAGCTACAGCAAGGCTCAGAGCAAAGGCCACAGGTTGAGGTTCCAAGGAAGCAGGATTGGACGTTACTGGTCCTGCAGATGGCCTTTGCTGAAACCCAGATGTACATGCTTGTCTTGTCAAGTGGAGAACCATTTCAATTCCTAGACCACACTGCACGTTGTACTAACAGCTGTCCCATCCTCCCCGGTTCTCAATCAATGCCATGCCAGAACTCAGTATTGGGCAGGCACTATTTATCTCTAATAGGACTCGAGTTACTCAAGGCATCATTGAATCAATTCATGCAGATGTTTCATCAGGGCTCTCCTCCCTCAATAGAGAGCAGATTAAACAAAGAGCTGGAGAAGGGGGGAACTGAAGATTCAGGGCGACCAGTGCTGATCTGAGCTGTGGTCTTAGCTCAGACTTTAATCAAGTCCCCCCTTATCCGCAAGGGATATGTTCTAAGGCCCCCAGTGGAATCATGGATAGTACTGAACCCTGTATATGCTTGTTTTTTTCCCTATCCATACATACCTATGTTGATTTAATTTACAAGTGAGGCACAGTAAGATTAACGCTAAGAAAATGGGATTATAACAATATACCCTAAGTTGTATAAATGTGGTCCCTCATTTCTGGGGATCCCTTGAATTCTTCCTATAGGCTCAGTGCTTTCTGGCTCAACATGTTGCCATCAATCAAAACACCTTTTCTGTTCATGTCCTACACCCACCAATTGAGTGCCTTTCCCATCTTAACTAAACACTTATCATGCACTGCAGCCTAACATCTGCAGTTTGAGGGGCTGCAGCAAAACCAGCACAATTGTTTTTTCCTCACAATTTGATAGAGAGAAGATGTGTTCCTACCGTCAATCTTAGCAACCTTATTATACACCCTTTTTTTTTTCTTTCCTTCTCAGCATTCATTTTTTTTCTCCTTAAGTTGAGAACTTTACTTTGTCTCTTAAAGGAAGCCCTTTTCAGCGTCTCTCTGGCATATCCGAATGGCCAGCATCGGGGCCCAAGCACTGCGATACCACAACAGAGGATCTGATAACCGAGAGGGCTACTGAGCGACAGGTGGGCAGGGAGTATACACAGCATGGAGAAGCTGGACTGAAGGGAGCAGTCACGCCCCGGGAGGGACAGAGCAAGACAACGCGAGATTTCACTCCACTGCTCAGAAAGGCGCACGATTCAGAAGGTATGAATTCCTTATGTCTGGAATTTTCCATTTAACATTTTCAGACTGTAAGTGGACCACAGGTTACCAACTGCAGCGAGTGCAACTTTGGCTAAGGGGGGGGCCACTGTATTTCCCCAACTGGGCCTCGGTTTCCCCCATCTGTCCAAAGGGGCAGTCAGGCTAAAATGATCCAAATACCCTTTCAGCCGTCATCTACTTAACTACTAAAAAAAAGAAAAAGAAGAAAAAAGACTTGAAGAGGAAGTTTCCAGGGACTGTTCCCAAGAACAGCTAGAAATGGCCAAAGCAGTTGAAACTAGTTAGTTTAACTAGCTCAGGCGCCTTCTGAAGTTGAGTTTTGGAAAAGCCATTATTTTTACAACATAAACGATGACTCATATACCCAGAGGCAAGTAAGTCGGGATCATGGTTTCCATGATCAGCATGGCTTCTTAGAGGTTTCTGCCTAGGGTAAGGATTGATCTCATTTTTGTTGTAAAAAGTAATCCGTGCTCATAAGAGATGGTTTGGAAGTGAAGAGTCGGGGAAATGTATCACCAAAGCCTCTCAAATCTTTCTAACCTTTTCTCTGCACTCAGGCTTCATTGGTTTGGGATCTGAGTCTTAAGACTTGCTTCTGTGAGTTGAACTAGCGTTTGGACCCTATGCCTAAACGGCATGTGGGTTTTCAGTTTTGCCATTACACATCTTTGTTCATAAAACTCTTCAGTACTCAGAGCGTGAGGTTGGGGCTGTTGGCATTGCTTTTTGCCAAGTCCTCCCTGGTGCCGCCCTTGCTCATTCCCATGGACCATTGTGCCATCGAAACTTCGTGCCCAGTTTCTTTCTACTTCCTACAGGCACAAGAGTCACTTCTTGAGGTTCCCCAACTCACATCAGAACTAGTGAGACGAGTCCAGTCAGGGCCTCAGCCCCAGGGCCATCTTAAGTGTACTCAATAGCACACACACGTTCTCCTACCCTGGGCTTCCCTTTCAGTTAGTGCTGTCATCATCTCCTTAGCCCACACCTGGGAATTAGAGCCTTGGCTCCTTGCCCCCTCCCCCCTCATACTCAATATACCCAATCGCCAGCACTTCAGCAAATTCTGTTGCCACTTCTCAACCGCCAAGCCATTTTCATCTTTCCATCCTCATTGTCACCGTTTGACCCAAGTCCCATCTCTCACCTCGATAAGCAGAATAGCTTCCTCACCAATACCCTTATTTCCTGCTGCCTGTGATCAATTTGTCAGACAGCTGCTGGGATTGACACAAAGCACACATTCACACGCTTTGATTGCTGAGGTCTTTATATCATCTTTGGGACCCAACTTGAATTCCATTTCGTCATTAACTGCTTTATCCCAGAAGGATGAGAAAGCCTCAGAAATGTGACCAGGCTTATAGCAGGGAGGGATTGCTTCGGCAATCTTTCAAAATAAACTATAACTTAGGCAGAGAGTATGTTTCAGAACACTGAGACATGTCTAAGGAAAATTCTTCTATTAGGAAACATTTAGTTTTGCTCATGCTGAAATTAGTTACACCCAATGGAGCTGGACCCCAAAACTGAGCTCTGATCATCAGTTGGTATGCTCCATCGTAAGTCAAATGGAGCGGTTAAAATAGATCTCAGTCCAATTCTGGATGCAGAGAACTTTATTTTTAAAAGCTCGATTTCTAGACATTTCCCCAAAGAGGACATACAGATGGCCAATAGACATATGAAAAGATATTCAACATCACTAATCAGAAATGCAAATAAAACCACAATGAGATATCACCTCATAATGGTTAGGAACGGCTATCATCAACAAGACAAATAATAAGTACTAGAGAGGCTGTGGAGAAAAAGGAACCCTCACACACTGTTGGTGGGAATGCAGACTGGTGTAGCCACCTATGGAAGGCAGTGTGGAGGGTCCTCACAATATTAATAGAATTACCATATGACCCAGCAATCCCTTTCCTGGGTATATACCCCAAAAAATCTGAAAACATTTATCTGTAAAGATGTGCTCCAATGTTCATTGCAGCTTTATTTACAGCAGCCAAGACATGGAAACGACGAAAGTGTCCTTCGATAGATGATTGGATAAAGATGGGGTACATAGAACACAATGGAATACTCTTCTGCCGTAAGATGAAATAGTACCATTTGCGACAACATGGATGGATCTTGAGATTATGCTAAGTGAACTAAGTCAGACAGAAAAAGTCGAGAACCATACGACTTCACTGGTATGTGGGATATAAACCTGAAAACAAAAGAAGACAAACAAAAACTTATAGACACAGACAATAGTTTAATGGGTACCAGAGGGTTAGGGAAGGGGATGGAAGAAGGTAAAGGGGGTCAAACATATGGTGATGGGAGGAGAACTGACTCTGGGTGAACACACGTGATATATAGATGTACATAATTGTACACTTGAAACCTGTGTTAACTTTACTGTCCACTGTCACCCCAATAAATTTAACTTGAAAATGCTCTAAAATGTTGCGTCCCACATGACGAGAGTTGTGGGGAGCAAGGAGGGCGGTGCAGGGTTCAGAAATACAGTAGCCAAGAATAGTGTGCAAGTGGGGCCAAGAGATTCCAGCCTCAAGGACTGAGCCAGAATCGGGCCTACGCTTAACTTTTATTAGTTAGGTGAGGAAGTAAAGGAGATAAAGCCTGTCACTCTCAAGATCTGTGAATCCCACACATAATAGGAAACTGATTAAAGCCAATCACCCTTGCCTGCAGGCAGCAGAACCTTAAGTCTCAGGATGAATGTACTTCCCCAAGGGACAAAACCTTTATGCATATGAATAGATGGAGAGCACATCATTGAATCTCTTCCCCTGCAGGTTGTGGGAAGGAATGCAGCCACTGAGGCAGAGGCTCTCCTTAGCCGGGGGAAGGTGAGGGGCTGTGCCCAACTCTCAACCCCTTGGGTTCTCCTGTTGGTCCCCACTCGACTGCGCCTGGCTTGAGTTGTCCCCCCCCCACCCCCGTGGGGAATCTTACTCATCATTGGCTGACCAGCCATCTTTCTGGGGCCAAACAGGGAGACATAAGGGGCAAGCACAAAGGTGAAGCAGAGTCCCTGAAAGGATCCGTCTCACAGACTCCTTTCTTTAGGGGCAGGTACGAGGAGACAGATGGGTAGGCTGCTGCATGGCAACACTAAAAAAGAAAAAAGCTTGATTCCTTACTCTTGATTTAGTGTATCTGGCGTGCAGCAGGTGCTTAGAGTTTGAATAGCTTTCTATCTCATTGAAGCCCTAGACACCAGTTTTTAATGGTCTTGGATCTCTAAGTGAGAGGTGCTCAGAAGCAAAGCACTTTTAAGATCTAAGTCAGAGCTCAAGAACAGTTGGGTTTAGAAATCAACCTTTGGGACAGGCCCACTATCCCTCCAGCCCAATCTTGGCTCTAGTAGGGATTCAGTATGAGGTCTTTTCTAGATGTCCACACCAGTGATGCCAGTGGATGTTTGATCATTCCTAAATCGCCAATGCTCCAACTTCCCATGAGGTTCTCTCATCTCTGACTTGAGACTTTCTCCCCAGGTCCTCAATTGCTGCGCAAAGAAGTGATGACCAAAAGCCTTCAGGCCTGTGACAGTATCATAAAGCTGGCCGACCTCTGATCCACTTATTTGTACAAGGTCATAGAGGGCCATCAAAGCCTTAACTGCTGGGAACCCAACAACCTGAAGTTGTACTAGTTACAAGGTGTTAAGCCCAAGAGATCACAGCCATAGGAACCGGATGAAACAAGACGTTGGAATGAAGTCACCAGAGGTGTATTTGGGGCCTTGAGGCTGGGGAAACTGAGTAGGTGAGAATGTGTAGAAGAGACAGCCAAATCACCGTGTCAGAATCTCTAGGGGCACAATGAGTGGATCACAAGAAAAGCCATTGTTTGTTCCACGTGCAAGACATGGTTGAGGCAGAATGAATGGCAAGGCTAAAATGTTGGTAGTTACAGTTACTCTGTCGCAAGAGTAAAGGACATGCAGAATTTGAAATGATGCCAGGGAGCTAGTTTAGCTCAGCTTGTTGGAATCATCAGAATGAAGTTCAGACTTTGCCAGTTGTAGGTCATTGGACCCGGGGCAAGTGGTTTCATCCCCAAGCTTTCTCATTTAACAAAGGTGATGATGGTACCAAGTTGATTGGGTTATCAGAGGATCCACTGAGAATGCAATCCCAGTGGGGCAGGATCTAGGTTTTGTGGAGCCTGAGCTAACTTTGAGGTCTAAGATACAAGATTATGAATTTGGAGAACAGAGCCAAGTTTAAGCTTCAATTTCATGTTTGCCAATTCAGAGGCAGCTCAATTCTTAACACATGCTAAACACTCATCACATGGGAGCTATCAGCAATCTAGTCAGGAGAAAAAAATTATTCCAGAGCCACGAAGGGAATTGCTGTGTTTACTACTGATAAGTACAAGGATTGGGGTTCACACCCAGTGGGGTCCCTCTGAACTGGGCACCTCCAGTTTACAGCTGTGAGGCTCATAGCTCAGAAGGGACACAGGTAATGGTCAGCAGAGGGAGCTGAGGCTACCTGTCTGTCCTCATATTTGCTTTGTGTTCATTCTAAGCCCAGCACCTGCGTCAGTCTTGGTTTCCAAGGTTCGAGTCCCTTTAAAGGGGAAGCTAGGATTATTAAAGGACCACTTGTGGTCTGGAGTGGAGTGTAAGGATTGATGCAGTTCTAGGGCCTACACCTTCCTGGTTCCCATCTGACTTTCTACACAGGTATTTCTTCTCTTTAAGTAGAAAGTTCCCCTACCTGCTGCCCTGTCACCCTGTCACCCATCAGAGCTTCACTCCTCACTACCTCAATACATCTTTCAGCTTCAACTCGAAGTGCTCTCAAATTCATTGCAAGCAACCTGAAGTTCGGACTCAGAGCCCACTGCTTAGCTTAGTTACTTTACTCACACCAAGCCATGCCGTCTGTTACATGGCCTCCCTCAGCTGTCCCCGGGTCATGGACCCACCCTGTCCAGTTGTCACCAGCATCATGGCATGCCCTGGGTGGCTGCCCAGGTGAGGGAAGGCTGGGTCATAGACTGTATGGTTAAAAACCACCGGGCCCAATGTACACCCGGGCCCAGCTCAGTGAAAGTTTGAGTTCTAGGGAGCATTTAGGTTGAGTATCACCTGAGGGATCCCAAATAGGTTACGAGCATAAACGCTCCCTGCGGGAGGGCCACAGAGAAAAGACAAAGGCTTGGATCTGCTTCGCAGCCCATTCTCATAGGGTGAACAAGGTGACTGCGCCCCAACGTTTGTGGTCTTGACTCCCACCCTCCCCAACTTGTGGGTCAGTGACCAGTGGTCTTAGGCTGAGCTTAACCCTTCAGGGTTGCTGTGGGGACAGAGCCAGGAGTGCAGTTTCCAGGCCCTCGGCCTCACATGGAAAGGTGCTGGCTCAGGTAATAAATGGCCATCAACTGTGACTGGATGGCCAGCAGCTGTGGCTAGTTGGCTGTCAGCTGTAACCAGTGAGCCATTGGCCACTAATATAACTGCCGTGGCTACGCTAGCAGAAAATGGGGGGCTAGCAAGAAGATGGGGGCTGAGCTAGCAAGAGCTGATTGCAGTTAGCACGGCAGATTGCAGCTAGCAAGTGGGGTTGGTGGGCAGAGAGAAGTGGACGGCAGGTTGCGGATAATGTGGCTCCTGCTTCCTGTGTCTCCAATTCAGCAGCAAGTGAGAATATAGTGGTGTGACTCCCCTACCTATGGCTCTGGGAGTGTTCCTTTCTGGCCTCACCACTTCCTGCGTTCTTATGCGGGGAGCGGGAGCTGAGACCCCGCCTGACACCCTGCATGAAGTCTTATATTAGCCAAGTTCCAGCCAGTGGGCACAGTTTACCCCATCCCTGCTCGTAAGGAACTCAGTCCAGAGGGGGAGAAGGATGTTCAGAGACAGAAGGCAAGTTGGCAAGTAGCGGACACATGAGATCCCAATACTTGCCCTTAGCTTTTCCCACTGTCAGCCATGGCCAAGATGGCCCATTCCAGGCAGAGACAGCATCTGGCCTCAAGTACAACTTTGCTTTATGCCCAGAGGTGTACCTTTCACCACAGAGGCACACGTGTAGCTTACAAGTGCAGCTAAGTTCTAGCCCACATTCAACCCTTGCTCAGTGGAAGACGAGAGCCAATGAATAAACGGCCCTACTTCCCATACCTTGGGTGAACATTCTACCAGGCATTTGTCTACTTCTCACCGGTGGCCCCAGAGGCTCATAGGTGCCACATCAACACACCCTGTTTCCTTTATGTTTCTTATTCTAGCCACTCTCATGCCTCCCAAGATCACCTCAACAAGCTACCTGCCTATCCTGAGAGCTTGTCTCAGGCTTTACTTTTGAGGGAGCCAAAGTTAAAACACAGCTCAATGGGATACCCACAATACAAAGACAACAAGCCTTATAGGAGCCACAATAGCAGTCAATGACTTCACATTATAGGAACATTTCTCAGAGTTTGGGAGGTTCCAGGTGGTCTCCTGTATGAGCAGATTAAATAGAAAGAAGGGCCTCTTACGGTGGGTGAGAACCTATTCAACAATAGGCTACATTCTCCCCGTAGGGAGGAGGTAAAGCTTATTGAGCTCCTAGGGCATTGGGACTGGGGAGAAAGATCTAAGATTAGGACAAAGTCATGTTCTTCCTGCATCAGAGAGCTCTCAGGGGTACATTAGAAAAAATACACTTCAGTCCAGAGGAATAAATATTCCTTCAGTCATGGAGCTATGTTGCAAGCCATCTCTTTAGATGATCCCAGCCAACTCGTCTACTGTCAGCATACTTTCATTAAAAAAAAACCCAAAAACATAAGTTCCCAGGGTGGAACATCCAGCTTCCTTCACCTCAGCTTCATCTTTGGTAAAATAAGAGCTGTCACTTCCTTTAGGAGACTTGCTCATTTTTGAAGAGGATGAAGTTGAGAACCTTGGCAGAAGCCCATGACCCATGCCCATCCTGCACGGCACTTCCCAGCCATCCAACCTCAGCTGCAGCCCTAGTGGGGGAGGAGCACCCTTCTTTCTCATCAACCCAAACCTGGTGAAGTCTTCTGGCCCCAACCTGGCGCCAAATGTCCTTCAAAGCTTGAACTAAGGACTGTCCACACTGACCACCCCTCTTACACCTCACATTCCCATAGTGCAGCCTAGGCAGCCCTAAGCTTCTTTAAGGGGGTACAGGTGGGAGGATTATCCAGTGTCTGGGAGATGGACAGGTAAGATGCGGCAGGCACTCACTAGAAACACCCAGCAGAGAGAAGCAATGAGCTGGATAAATACCTACAAGATAGATAAGTCCTGGATAGAACCCACATGGAACCCACAAACTGCGGCACTACACCACGCCTGTCCATTTACCACATATACAAGTATTGTCCCTGCATTTTTGGAAGGACCTCGTTCTAAGGATATATTACCGTGCTTCCCCAAAAATAAGCCCCAGTTAAGATCGTCAGCTAGATGGACACATTTAGTACGTCATGACGATGTTCCAGAAGAGGACATGACTGTATTTGAATAAATGTCGATTGTTGTACATGAAAAAAAATAAGACATCCCCTGAACATAAACCCTAATGCATCTTTTGGAGCAAAAAGTAATATAAGACCCAGTTTTATCTTTGGGGAAGTATGGTATAAGACCCGGTCTTGTTCTTGGGGAAACCCGGTATAGATAACATAGTTGGAGGATGGGAGGTGGGTAGAGAAATGGAGTAAAGCAGGTGATCAGAAGAGAATCACTTGAGAGGGGCCCAATGATCCTTGAGTAGGGTTAAGAGAACTTGACTTCAGATGCAGTTAGCAAAGTCATCGAGCCTTATTTCATTTGTGAAGACCTCACTTTAGGACAAACGTAACTGCCCAGCAACAGCTGCGACCTTGAGAGTATGAACTAAGCCTAGCACTTAATGTTAACCAAGCAGGAGAACCCACAGGGCGAGAGGCACGATTCTACTCCCAGGTGCGCTGGCTTCGTCACAGCACAAGAGCTTAAGAAAAGCTGTGCAAAGGGTGGCCCTACAAAACGGAAGGCTAGTCCTTTTCAGGGGTGTTTGCTAAAGAAAAGGGCTCGTTTAGGAAATGAGCTCCAGGTTGGCATTTGCTTTCCTGATCTCCAGGTGGTCTGCAGGGGTCTCAGGGAGAACACGCAGCGCAGCTCTGTAAGGAGGTCTGAGCCACCAGCCGCTGTTCCACAAGAGACAGTTCAGAAGAGAACACGACAGTGGGGGTGCCTGGGACCCCCAGGCTGAGCTGTCTCTGCTTGCCTCTTGCCTGGGAAGGTAGCCACCTTCAGATTTCAGGCTCAACTCTTCAGGAAGTGTTGCTTGCTTCCCCCACCATTAACTGTCAGCTTTTTCTAACCCTGACTTGTTTTACTACAAGGATTTGACCATTTAAATGATATACTCATTTCATTGGCATAACCCCACGATGATACAATGTGTCCCCAATTTCACAATGGGGAAACAAGCACAGAGAGGTTAAGCATCTTGCCCAAGGTGCACAGGAGAAAGCAGAGCTGAGATCCCAGCTCAGGCAGCCTGGCTTCAGAACCCCGGCACTTAACCACACCCCACGTTTCACAAACTTTCAGCGAGAAGAGTGGGGTTGCAGCCACGCTCCATGCACCCACCTCTGGCACTTTCCAAGTGAGAGGTGGCTTGACCTCCATTGTAAAAGTAAGTCTGGGAGACGAAATTGAGACATGCCTATGAAAATGGAGCATTGGGAGGTAGCAGCAGCCACTAATACCTCTTCTCCTGGCAAGAGAAAAAAAAACCCGGAGAGCCTCCTACCCATGCCAGGGCCTGCTCGCAGCTGTCAGAAGTTGCGCTGCAGTTAGCAGTCTCGCCTACCTCCTTCCACAACGCGGAAGGTAGACGGAACCCAGGGCCTTTGCGAGGTTAGAGGGCAGCCAGCAAAGAGCCCTGTTCTGTTGGGACGGAGGAAGCCCAAACCCACCGGAGGAGCTAGGTCAGAAAAGTTGGGGTGCCTGCAGGGTCACAGAGCATGCCACCTTTTCCCCCACAGCCCAGCTAACAGACCCCATTCTTGTGATCCCACCCCATCCGTGTGGTAGTTAACATGTCCTACAGGGACCCCACAGAAAGACCAGGGCTTGGGGTCTTGCCCACGGGTAGAACCTTCATGAGAAAGCTGAGAGAGAGAGAAGAGGAGCTTTTTGCTTTTTGAGAGCTTTAAGGAAAAGTACCAACAAGTGTGGGCTGACTGAGTTCCCAGAAAGACAGCCCACCTGGCTTTTCCCTTCCAATTGCCCTTTTCAGCCCCCCACAGCAGCCCTCAGACAAGAGGCAAGGCTTACAGGGTACTCCAGCCTGAGGAGGCTTCCCCTATAGGAAGTAAACGTTTCCCTGCAAAAGTCCTGGGCCTCCATATTTCAAACTTCCTTCTCATCTCTGACGCTAAGCAACTTCACTGCTGCTCTTTCTGTCTCCCCCAGGTTAGAAAACATTGAGACCACTTGCCTAAGATCTGGAAAACCTCAAGAGAGAGAAAGAATGCCTCACTAGCCCTCCAAAAAACCGTAAGGCGGCCTTTTTTTTCGAAGAAAGAAAGCACCTTCCAACCCCCCTTCCCGCAAGAGACTTGAGGCTTAGGCGAAAAGACGAGAGGAGGGGCCAAAGGGGTCCTTTTAATTCAGCCCGTCGTTGCTGTTGTTGCCGCCCATTGGCTGGCTGCTTTCCACCCAACTGCCTTTCACCTGGGCCCACGTGGCAAAGCTCCTGGAAATATTTAGTTCCAGGTGCTGCTTATAAGAAGAGTAACATCGGCCCCCTGTGTAGATCTGCTCGGTGTAATTATTAATCGTGCTGCCTTCCACTGTCAAATGTATCCCTGTTTTGGCCATAAGGAACCCACCCTATGTATAAAGGAAGGCGTGTGTCCTGTCATACCTAACCTGCGCCTGGCAGGAAGACTCTCCTCCCATCAGGAGGTCAGCGTCAAGGACAAATCCGTTTGCAGGTGCAGAAGGAGGTGTTAGGAGAGCATCTTGAGGTTGCCCAAACGCCTTTGAATAAACTAGCCTGTGACTTGGGTTTCCCAAAGCCTGGCCAGAGGCTGCCTAATATAACCAGCCTCTATTTTACCCTCTTCCTTGCCACCTCTTACTCCTGTTATCACTTTCCAGCAGCCTGGATGCTAGTCAGTTCTTTTAACTTAGGATGGTCTTGATAGCCGGATATGGGGGTTTTATCTGTGGCTTTATTTAAATCTTTCTTCATTTGTTTGTACTTGAATCCACAATACCCCGGGTCCAAATTCCTGCTCTGCCATTGACTAGCTGTGAGGTCTGGGGGAGTTAATTCTCCTTTCCTTGCCTCAATTTCCCCACGTGCAACTAGGGTAATCCTCAAAACCTAGGGTTGTTATAAGGATTAGATGAGTTAATATCCATAAGCCTTTAGAACAGTGCATGGAATACAATTAACGCTATAAAAAAAAAAAGGACGGAGGAGGGGAACTGAACTGACATTTGTAAGTTCCCTCCATGAACTGGCTGGTGTATTACGTGCTTTAATGCACTTCCAGCACACACCTTGGAAAAATGACTGTTACTGACATCTCCACTTTACCGAAAATCAGAAGTTAGAGGTTAAGGGAGGTGCACGAGATCGCCTGATGAGAAAGTGGCACGTTTGGGTTTGAACTTGGGTCTACCTGGTTCCAAATTCCTTTTGCTACACCACTGAGCATGTGTTTTATTTATGGTCTACTTAAAGCTCTCGTGCTACAAGGGCTTCTCCTAGTTCCGGCACACAGGAATTTGCTGAAGTCCAACTTTCCCCTATTTATAACTCTCCTGATTGCGCACACTTTGATCACAACGCCCCTTTGGCCATCCTATTTCTAGACTGAAGAGGCGACGTGATACAGTGAATGAGCCTTCTGTATATGCACCCCTTCTTGAAGTTGTTCCAGATCCTTCCCAGAAGGATGCAGGGCAGAAAATCATTGCTCTTATTGTGAATAATAAGCAGATTCAATCAGCCTTGGGGAAATGTAAAGCCTAGTTGGATACACAATAATTATAACAAGGGAGCCACTACAATGACAGCTCCAGGATGGCAGGGGTTTGGGCCTGTCTCCTTCACTGCTGGGTCCCTGGTGCCTAGAACAGTGCCTGGCACACAGTAGGTGCTCAGCAAATGCTTCTGCAATGACCACACGTGCATGACTGTATGAATGAGCAGCGACTAAAGGAAATGGTGTAGCAGAACGGGTAAGAACAGAAGCTTTGACATCAGACAAGGGATTGACACGGGACTGAAACTCTAGCTCCACCCCGGTTTTCTCAAGTCCATCCCAGCTTTAACCCCGAATAGTCTGCATTCCAGGAAAACCCTCCGTCTGGATGAAACAGGACAGTAGGTCACCTTATCCATCAATCACTGGATGCGTGACCTTGCACTAAGTCCCTTGATTTCCCTGAGCTTTAGTTCCCTGCGCTGTAAATGGGATAACAACATTATGAACATCAGAGGGTCACTGTGAAGATTAAATTGTATAATACACGTTGAGTATTTACCACTGTGGTTAGCACACGGTCAGTACTAATTAGTGGTAGTTCTCAGTATTCCCATGACCTTGACTCCTGGGTATTAAAAATGCATCCTGCTTCTTGATCTCTGCTCCTGACCCTGCTTAAATTAGGATCCTTGCTTTTATGGCAGGGGGGAAAGCGGGCCACATAAGAGCCAAAAACATGGTGCCTCTTGGATGTCTTCCCCTGCAGAGCAGTGGTCTCACCCCACCTCCCCCTCGTCTGCTTTTTTAGCAATCATATCTGGCCGCTCCGTGCTGATTTCCAACAGATGTTCCTCTAATGAACCACACTGTAATCTCACAGCCTTAATATAGTGCCGGGGTGTGATAAGTTCGAAATGGCTGTCATCATTGCCTGCAAGGATGGTCTGGCCATTGTTTGGGACTGTCTTCCTCTGATTGTTCTGTGAAGGGGAATTTCTTTTCTTCCACCACCTCTTGGCCCCCTCCACCAGCCCCCACTATCCAGAGCCCCAGCTCCTGCCCAAATTAAAAGTCTATGTCAGAACCTTCTAGAAAGTGCTCAGTGTACCGTGATGAGGGGGGGATGACAGAAGGAGGAGATTGGGAGGGGGGTGCAACAGAGGCCTGAAATCAATATTTTCAGGCTGCAAATGTGCAGATTCACTGAGTCTCGGAGAGAAGCAGGCTCCTGGGGGACCTGAGGCAGATGTTCCCCAAGCAGGAGGTACCGGGGGTCCCGGCAGGAAGGAACTGGAATAATGCAGCTGGAGGCTCAGCAGGGAGCACCCATTTACAAATATCAGACCTTAGGTTCTAACAGGGAGAAGGCAGGGATGGGGAGATATTTCTAGCTCCTGTCTGGTCATGTTTCGTTTGTCTAAATGATCTCGAGCCCCAGTTTGTTCAGGTCAATGAGGCTTACTGAGGGTTTTCTAAGTGCCCGGCGCTGGGCCAGGCACATAAAGTTCCATGAAACCCAGACTCTGCCCTGAGGGCATTACAACAAAACAGCTCATTGATAGAGAACCAGAACCTCCACCCACTAGCAGGGATTGTCTGATATTTGGGATTGCATCAACTAACAGCAACAGGCTGCATGCTATTGCTCAGAATACAGGATTTCTGCCAATAATAATAAATTAATGATAATAGTAATAAAAAATCGATAGTAAGTAGCAACAAACATTTCTGAGTTCTTACCAAGGCTCAGACACTGGGCTGTTTTATGCATATAATCCATTTAATTCTCACATCTTCTTTATGAGGTAATGCTTAACATCGCCTCCACTTTGTAGTTAACAAAGGCCCAGAGATATTAAGTCGCTTGACCAAAGCCACGCAGCCAACTAGTGGCCAAAGCAGGATTTGAACCTGGAGATCTGACTCCAAAACCTAATTTTACCAACCCTACTAATGTATACATCCAAATTCTAGCTATTCAAAATTTCCAGTTGTTAACATACCAGGAAAAAAAAAAGAAATTTAATCTATTTCCTTATAATACACTTAAAGAGAATCTATTTAACTCCATAGTTAATAAAAGAATGGGACTGGGTTTTTCATCATGTAATCAGAGCAACATAGAGAATTCAAAGAATCTGTTGCATAGAGATTTCTCATTTTATAGGAATTAACCTATGATCCATGGTCTTTCTCCCTACAATAAGTCCTTCAATCCTCCGATAGTCACTTGGGGGAAATTTAATCCACATAGAATTCACACTGTTCAGCAACCATTCCTATAGAAAAGACCTTAAAATTATTACTGTATGGAAATATCATTGCTATCCACAATATTTGAGGAGGACGGGGGAAAAGTTAAAAACCAAATGCAGCAATAAGGAGAAAGAACATAAATAACCCTCACCCCATATCTTCAATGAACCAGTCAAGGGGTCTGCAATTCTTTTCTGCAAAGGCGCAGGTGGTAAATATTTTCTGCTTGGCGGGCCATACAGTCTCTTTTGCAACAACTCAACCCTGCCGTTGCAGCAAGAAACCAGCCATACATAGTATGTAAATGAATTAGAGTGACTGTTCCAATAAAACTTTATTTACAAAAACAACCATGGAGCCTACACACAGCTAGGAGGATTCGACCCTGGTGACCTTACTTGGCGATATGTTGGTAAGCTTTTTCCAAATTTAAGAATAACATCCTAATAAATAGTTCTAATAAATAGCATTAATTGAAAGCTCTTTAAGTACCAGGTTTCCTTCTATGTGTTAAGCCACTAAACATTCACACAAGCTTTATGATATGACTGCTGTCGTTGTCATCTCCAGCTCTAGAATGGTACCTGCCACATAGCAGAGGCTCACTCCATCTAGTTGAATGAATAAATTCTTATTTTAGAGTTGAGAGAACAGAGGCTCAGCGTGTTTAGTTATTTGCTCCAAGTTTCTAAACCCATAATAAGTGCCCAATAAATGTCAGCCCCGAGCCAGAGACAGAATTTGAAGCCTGGCAGTCTGACTCCAGATCTTGCTAGTCATTTTTATGTGAAGAGCTTTGTCCCCCTGAAACCTGCTCCTCCCAGTATTGCCAGAGTTACTACATCCTAGCCTTGGATTTACCAATCCGACTTTCGGAAGGCTTCCTTCTCCTTCCTCTTTGCAGAACTGCTTAGCTCTCCCTATCTTTCTTGATTCCTGCTTCCTCCATGAATCTCACATCATCTGTGCAGGCAGACACCCCTGGCTCTTCAAAAACCCCACCTCTAAGTGGTCTAAGGAAGCTTCCCAGAGGAGATGAGAAATAAGAGGAACCTGAGAAGCTGAATGGGCAGGAAGAACAGGGGACAGTATAGGGAGAGGTGGTATCAGGCAGAGGCTGAGCTCTCCAACTCAGGACTCTGCCTATACTGGGCCAAAACCCAACTCCGTCACCTCCTAGCTGTGGAAACTTGGACACATCAGTTTCCTTATCTATAAAATGGGGACTATAAGGTACTTACCACCCAGATAGAATGTAAGGAGAAAATCCAAATAGAGGAACTGGCACATGGCGACACAATCAATCAATGTGTTGTATTATTGGTTTGTGAAGCTGAACTGTATGTTGCAGAAAAGCAAGTAGACTTTTGTGACTCAGGTGCGGGGTGTATGTTGGGGGGTAATGGGGTTGACAAGGGTTAAAGTGGAGCTAACTTATAGGCAGCCTGAAAACAGTGATTCTCAGATATGCAGTTTCCCGGGGCCCTCAAATGTTCTATTCATTAGATATGATTGGGGCCCAAGAGTCTTCATTTTCAACATGTCCTAGTGATTCCAATGCATGAGTAAATCTGATATGTCCACAGAACATACTGTGGACATTAAGCCAGGGCACATGGACTTGTCCATTTAAAGGCATTGAATAGCTGTCATCAGGAAATGACAAGATAAACACCATTTTTAGATGACAAGTCTAGCAGAGGTGTGAAGATGGATTGGGATGAGAGAGGATAATTAAGAGGCTCTTATAATAGTCCGAGCATGAATCACCAGTTTTAATATCTCCCTGTTAGGTGTTTCAGTTGTTGTGAGACAGGTCTCTGGGGACCCTTCTGGGGACCCAATGCCATGGGGACAGACAGGGGACAATGAGGCTCTTTTTTCCCAATACCTCTCCTCCATTCTTAAGCAATTTTGATTGACATTAACCATGACAATAGTGTACATATATTAAGCATTCTCTCTGTGTCTGGACCCACACATTTTATCTATATTATCCTGTTTAATCCTCCCAGCAGCCCTGCACAGTATTCTCCCAAGAGGCTCAGAGAAGTGAAGTCACTTGTTCAAAGTCACATAGACAGAAAGAGACAGAGCTGAGCCTCGTGGTGTCTGAACTCAAAGACTGCTAGCCTAACTATCCTTCCAAAGAATTCCACCAATTCATATTCTACCCATCCTTTAAGGCCATGTCTCTAATGATTCTTGAAATTTTCATTGATTTCTCTTTTCAATCAGCTAATCATCCACTATAGGCGTTCCTGCTCCACAGAGTTGCTCCTCCACACAGTGACTCGGGGACCCAGGCTCTTTTTCTTTTGTTGCTTTGCCTTCCCTCTGGGACTCCGTTTTATTCAAATGGCTGGCCGAAGAAGACTAAAGAGGGTAGAGGGGCCATACTTACTTCTTAAAAGCCTTGGCCAAGAATTTACTTTCATATTTCCACTCACATGCTATTGGCTAGAAATCAGTCATGTGACACATGCATGCAAGAGAGGCTGGAAGTGTAGTCTAAGAGGAGAGCTACAGAAAGAAGAGAAAATGGATTTTTGGTGAATGGATAGGAAACTCTGTCACTTAGCACATAGTAGGTGTTCCAAAAATAACTATTAATTATTAATAATAATAGCAAAGTAGGGCAGTGTAGTGGTTAAGAATCAGATCTAGTTTCAAGTCCTGTCCCACCTACTACCTAGTTTTGTGTCCCTGGGTAAGTTGATTAAACTCTATAAACTTCAGTTTTGTTTTGCTTTGTTTTTCATTTCTAAAATGGGGATTAAAAACACCAACCTGGGAAAATCATTGTCAAGATTCATTGTGTATAGCAGAGTGCCTTGTTAGAAAAATGCTTAAGTGGAAGCAACAGTGAGCCTGCCATGTATCACCAGGCTTTGCACAACTTTAATCCACACAACTGCCCTGTAAGATGGTCATTAATCTCCCTGACATACAGGTTAAGAAAATCCAAATTTTTAGCTAGAATGGTTTCAAAGTTTATTCTGAATCTGCCAACCTTTCTCTACCACTATTGCCACCATTCTTCGCTATGTGAGATCATCACCCTTCATTCTGTTCCAGCCTCAGGGCCTTTGCACTTGCCATTCCCTCTACTAGAACACTCTATCATCCCTGGGTCTTTGCATGGGGAGCTCTTTCTTATTGTTTAGGTCTTTGTTTAAATGTCATCATCTCAGTGACATCTTTACTGACTAACTAAGGTAGGCTCTTCCGCCCCTATTTCTGCCTGTCTTATTTTATTTTCCATATAGTAGTTATTACTCTTAAAATGATCTTGTTGACTGATTTATTATCTGTCTTCTCCTCCACCAATCTCCCTGAGAACAGGGATCTGTCTATCTAATTCTCTACTGCGTTTCTACTCCGCGGCACATAGTAGGCCCTCAATATGTATTCAATGATTCATAATGAAACTTAGACTCAGAGTGGTTAAGCCACTTACCCCAGTTACACAGCTACATGGAAAAGCCAGGATTGGTACCCACGCCTGTCTTGTTACAAAGCTCATGTTCTTTCCGTTATTCAAAGTCACCTATCTGGTATAGTAGCGTAAGTTTCACCAGCAGATGCATGATGGTGACCCTGACTTTGCTGTCAGGAAGGGAGGGTGCATTTCCGGGCTCATCCCAAAACAGGTTGGGATGTCCTGCATACTCGGAGGCCATGTGGCTTTTCCTTGTTACAGACACTTCCCCCTTGCCAGGCATACATGAGGGCCAAGAATCCTCAGCTTTTAAATGGCCTTGGCTTCTGGCCCATAGTAACAAGGGAAGAAGCAGAGGGATCATGCTTTGAAATCAGAGTGGCTAGAGTTTGGGCTCTGGGATGGAGAGAGAGAGAGAGAGAGAGAGATATCTAACGAGTTGTAAACTGCAAAAGGGTCTAGAAAGCTCTAAGGGGTGTTGTTTGGCTTTGCTGGACCTGAGTTCCAGTTGGCCACATCAGTGGAGTGATCAAGGGCCAAGCAACATATCACAACCTATCCCTAAGGGGCAGGTTGGGATGATGGGATACATTCTCATGAAGGGCATCTGGGGAGCTCTGTCCATCTTGTGTGTGCTGGATATTTTCAGTTTATCTCCCCAGGACATTCTCCACTGATATCTGCACTGCTCTGTGCCTGGGAGGCTGACCCATATACACTGCACTACCTGGGGCTCCTGGCTTTCTGGCTTCCAGTTGGGCTTGACCAATGGGAGGTACCAGCAGGGCATCAGAGGGCAGAAGGAGAGAGAGGTGCCAGGAAAACATCAGTCTCCACAATAAGGAAATCCATTCATCTGTCACACTTCGGGGAACAGAGAAGCAACTGTCCACCCATATTGGGGACTTGAGTTTCCTCCTCATTTGAGCAAAAGCCAATTGCCTGCGTGCTGTCAGCAGGGGACAGGCTGAGGCTTCTGCCCTGCCATGGCAGAGGAGACACACACCTGGAACCTGAGGCCTTCATGTCCTCAAGATAGAAGACAAAGCACTGGCAGCTCCATTGTATTTCTGCTGAGATTCAGTGCAGCATGAGGTCACCCTTTCCATGGGAGACATTTTGCTCTGCTCTTGGAAAGCAGTAAGAGCTATGCTCTCGAAGAGCAACTTTAATATTGCAGCTCTAATCATGTCTTCCTTGCGGGCTGCAAGAAAAGATACCGAGTGGCAAGGGTGTAGACCTCAAAAGGTGTATCATTTCACCTCCGTCCTGCCTTTTACCTACTCTTACTTCCAATTTACCACCTCTTCACTTATTGTTTCATATTATCTCTCTGGATCACACGTAGAATTCTAGAATGCAAAGATTCATACCTAGTTTGATAGTGCCTGGACCAATGTACATCCCCACTGGGCATTTGGAAATACTCATCAAAATTAGAAATGCACATACCCTTGAGTCCAGCAATTGCACCATCAAAACTTGTCTTGTAGATTTACTTGCACACACGTGAAGTGATAGGTATCAGAGCTTAGAGGTAACCCAACTCCATCGATGGGTGACTCATACATCCATAAGTGGAATACTATACTGCTACAAAAAAGAACTAGGAAGTTCCTTTATATAATGACACGGGAAGATATCTAAGATAATTTCAGTGGTAAAAGCAGCATGTGGAAGAATGTGTAACATTTACTACTTGTGTGTGAAAGGGGGCGAAATGAGATTATATGCATATTTACTTGTAAATGCATAAGGAAACTTTGGAAGAATATATAAGAACCTAAAAACAGAGTCTCCTCATAGGGGGTAAAAGTAGGAATTGAGCAGACAAAGGATAAGAATGGCAAGTAAATTTTTACTCTATTTTCTGGAATATGAACAATACAACTTATAATTTTTTAAAAACAGATATAAATGAAAGAGAGAGAAGGGGGAAGAAGAGGGAGAGGGGAGGGAGAGAAAACACAGACTTTGATTCTCTCTAACCAGGTCACCTTGTACAAGTTGCTTATTTTATTGCAAAGACTGCAAGAAAATAGAATTGCAAGAAAATGTAAGCCTCCAAAAATATTTCTGGAACAAAGTGAGGGTGGAGAGAGAAAAGGGAAGAGATGGACAGTGAGAGAAAAAGAGCAAGACTCTTTTGAATGGTGTTCAATGAAATTAGAATCATACAGCCACAGAAATCTAAACTTGATTTTATTTTTAATTGGAAAAAATTCTGAATGATATACCAAATCACAGTAGCAGTTGGTATTTTAAGAATATGGACTGGACTTTCCAATTCTACTTCCCTTTTATAGGTTTGCTGTGTGATTTTGGGGAAATGGTTTATACTCTGGTTAACAAAATTCCCTCCATCCAGGAGATGGGAAGAAAATTGTCCAAAAAAGTGTTTTATTCTAGGCAATGGTTTTTGCAGTGCTCTAACAGATAATTCCAGTCATTTCCACACTACCATGTAAGCAATCAGTTTGCTTACTCCTTTGAAACGCAATACGCTCTTTATAAGCACAGAAAAGCCTAAAGATATAAAGCAAAAATAAAATCTAATCAACTCTTAAATGCAGATAATCTTTAACATGATGGTGTCTAGAAATTCCATAATCTCCCTATGTGATTACACTTTTTACAAAAAAATTAGAATCCAATTTTATTTTAAAATCTGTCTTTGTAAATCAACAGTATGTCCCTAAAATGTGTTGGTCCTTATTCTTCTGTAACATATTTTAAAACAACTGCTTTATCTTCATCAGATCAAGGCACCATGACTTAGCCAACCCGGTAACCAATAGACGTTAGGTATTTTCCATTATACCCTGAGAGGTAATGCTGCCATGAACGTTTTTTACATGCAAACTGTGCACACATCCTTGATCATTTCCTTAGGATAAAATCACGGCTGTCAAATTTCTTGGTCAAATACGACAATTTTTTTTTGGCTCTTGGTGTAACAGGGCAAATCACAACTTTCAGAAAGGTTATACCAACTTAATTGCTTCACTATGGCCTTTCAAAGAAATCATTAGAGCCCCTTGTTCTGCTTTGGTTCACCAAATGAGCAGGGAATTCATCTTCCCTAATTGGAAACAATGAGGTTAGGAGAAGAGTCTGACAATGGCCACTAACAACCCTTTTGATCTGCTCCTGGGAATGTCCAAACAAATTTGCCTCCTTCCTCTGAAGGCACTTGGAATTCAGTTGTCCAATGAGCCACCTTCTGTCCAGCCATCGATGACCCTTCTGGACACGAAAGACTCGGGGATGCCTTTGGAGCCAGGGCGCTTGAGCTTCTCAGCCTGGTAGTGTGGCATACAGACTACCCTAACCACACAGCCCCCAGGCATCAGTGGCCCAACGCACCTATAATGATAATACATTCAAATTAAACCTTACTGACTGAGGAATGGCATCCCGCTTACAGCCGTATCAACATTTAAAAAATTAAATTACACTTCATGTGTCTTTGGCTGGGCTCTAAGTCTATTCGGGCTGCTCGAACAACATGCCACAGTCTGGGTAGCTTAGAAACAACAGAATTTTATTTCTCACAGTTCTGGAGGCTGGAAGTCGGAGGTCAGAGGGGTAGCAGGGTGGGGTAAGGACCCTCCTCCTGGTCGCAGACGTCTCACTGTGTCCTTGCATGGTCCTTGCAGGACTAGGACGCTCTCTGGGGTCTCTTTTATAAGGCACTCATCCCACTCAGGAGGGCCCCACCCCCACGACTTACACAGCTCCCAAAGGCACCACCTTCTCAGATCATCACATTGGGCATGAGGATTTTGACGTGTAGGTTTGAGAGGGATGGATACAGTCAGCTCACAGCAGCCCCCCGAGGGGTGAAACCTCACTGGGAGATGTCTGTCCAAGCGAGTTACTGAGGCAGAACTCTCCAGAGGGAACCCAGTAAAGAGGTCAGAGAAGCAGGGCCGGCTGGGTTCAGAAGCCCGGGGATGCTGGGAGCTTCCGCACAGCATGTGGCTGAGATCCAAGAGCACGTCCCAAGAAGATGAGCAGTAGCTAGGTCACCTTCTATGTCCTTCCTTCAGCACACGTGTACCACTGCCAACGTAGTCACCCGTCTACTTAGATTCAAGGAAAGAGGACATAGACCCTGTCCTGGGGGGCGGGGAGGGGAGAGTCATAATGGCACACTGTGAAAAGAGCATGTGGAATGGAATCTACCAGTGTGGCCGTATTTGGAAACTACAATCTGCCACAAAATCGGACAATCCTGTTTTTTAACTGGAGAGTTTAACTTGATGTTAATTTTCATATGCTGTTGTAACATTTACCTTTGATTTGATTACTGTTTGGATGTATTAGTACCGTTTCTAGTTTGAGTTTTTTATTTAAACTGCATTTTTTTCCCTTTGCTTTTTTCTTTTCTTCCTGCTTCTTTTCTGCCGTCTATTAAATGCACTTCATTTTATTTATTCATCCCTCCCCCAACACTGTTTGGAAATTCTAATTTATTTTACCCTCTTCGCAATTAACCCTTACATTTTTTTTAATATATTTTTTTTAATTAATTTTATTGGGGTGACAATTGTTAGTAAATTTACATAGATTTCAGGCGTACAATTCCGTATTACATCGTCTATAAATCCCATTGTGTGTTCACCACCCAGAGTCAGTTCTCCTTCCATCACCATATATTTGATCCCCTTTACCCTCATCACCCACCCCCCACCCCCTTACCCTCTGGTAACCACTAAATTATTATCTGTGTCTATGAGTTTTTGTTTCTCATTTGTTTGTCTTGTTCTTTTTGGTTTATATACCACATATCGCGTTAAGGAAAGATGATATAGGAGCATTTGTGACAACATGGATGGATCTCGAGAGAATAATGCTAAGTGAAACCCTTACATTTTTAACACCCACATTTGACTGAAAGTCTACAGATGTCAATCTTTCTGCCTCCCTCCCAAACCATACAAGAACCTTAAAACATTCCAAACCTGTTTTTTCCCATTCCAATGCTCTATGTTATTATTGCCTAGTATCTTAATTGCATTTATTTTTAACCCCATCAGCCATTCTTGTCTCTGCTTTAACAATCAATAATTGAGCAGTAGTTCAAGCTAACTTATATCCCCATGAAATACCTGGCTGAGGGTTCTAGATTTCACTTTCAGGAAGGGTGTCCATCCCTTCCCGGACCCTCTCTGGAACCCTCCCCCCTTCCTCCTCCCTCATTAGACCAGCTCCTTTACTGTGCTAGCCCTGCACCCACAAATCCAAGGGGTAATTGTGGGCCAGTGTGGGAAAGGGGTCAGGAATTAGGAAATCTCAGGACAGTAGCTGTGATAGGAGTGTGCTTCAAACTCAGTAGTGATTGGGTGCCCCAATGGTGAGGCAAGGTACCTTCCAAATGAGGGCATGGAAAGCTGTGGAAGGACCAAAGGGGAAAGACCTAGACAAAGTCGCCCAAGGACAATAGAGGCAGAGTTGGGTTTTTGTCTGGCCTCTGTTCCTTCGCCCAGGTCTCCCTTAACAAGACCCCAGATGGTCTCCAGACATACGAGGGCAGTTCCTAAGAACCGGGTAGTACCTTAGCTCTGGGGACCAATAACCCCTGCACCTGGAAAACTCATACACAGCCCCAAATGAATATATTTAACAAAGGAAGCAGGAGGATAGGCTATTGCCCAGTTTTCCCTCTTTCTCCCCTCTTGGTTTCATGCAATCCATCTCCACTCACGCTCAATACCCAGATCCTGTCTTTGGAGTCCTGATCTGAAACATGATTCAGCCAGGTACTCATCCCTTAGACATGGAAAATAATAATATACCTATTAGGAAGGCTGCCGAGAACTGAAGGGCCCACCCTGTGGGGAAGCTCTTGGCCACCCACACCTGAGTTCTCGGATTTCACCCCTATGGTCTTAATTAAAACTATATAACATACCTGTCAGAGGTCCTGTGTCAATGCTCAACACCTCCCAGACCTCCCCGGCCCCTCCCTTGTCTGCAGTCTAGTACTTCTTAGGCTGGGCTGGCTCAGGGGCCAATGGAGTTGGGCAAAGAACAAATAGGAGTTTTGGAATCAGACAAACGTGAGTACAAATTCCAAATTTATGCCCTTGCTAGTTCAGTGTTTGGGGTGAGGTGTTTTCATCTCTTGAGCCTCAGTTTTCCCACCCGTGAAATGGGGTAACAAGAAAATCTACCTCAAAGGATCGTCGGAAAGATTGGGTTAGAAGTGTTTCAGTGTGGACAAGCTTTATGACCAATACCTGGCATGAGGTAGGCATTTAACAAGCATGGTTTGGATGAATTAATTAATTAATAAATGTTGTATCAAAGCCATCCCCAAAGCATTTCTTCTACTTTCCATCTCCTTTACTACCCTCCTAATTCAAGCCGGAGAGACAGTGTTGCATAAGGCTTCAGAGTGCAGGATCTGTGGCCAGGTTTGTCTCGGCCCTGGCACTCCCTAGGTGACTTTGGGACCATTCTCCCTCTTGAAATGGGTGGTAATAAGAGTAACAACATCCTGGTTTGGTTTTGAGAATGACAGAGTTACCCTGGGTGAAACTCTTCGAACAGCGAAGGTATTCATCTCAAAGTGCAAATGTGAGCATGTCCCCTCCCTTCTTAAACCTCAGTGGCTTCCTACAATGAGGTATGTAGCACTTTGGCTAGGATGAGTTTACTCTTGACTTCTTAACATAACCTACAAGGTTTGGTCGCTGCAGACATCTTCAGCGACAGCCATAACTGGAGCCACTCTCGTCCTTGCTTTTCAGCCCCTGTCCTTCTCGCTCCCCAGCTGGCTTCTGTTCAGTTCCTCTAATATGCTGTGCTCTCCACGGCCACAGGGACTTTGCACAGGCTGTTGCTCTGCCTCGTCCCCTTGGCTTTTAATTCCAGCATACAAGGTCTGAAAACTAAGTTCACAAGCTCGTTGCAACACTGTTGCTATCCTTTTTTGACATCAGAGGTATTATTCATTATGAATTTGTACCAACTGGACAGTTAACCAAGTTTACTATTTGGAAGTGCTGAAAAGGCTGCGTGAAATAGTTTGACGACCTGAACTTTTCGCCAACAATTCATGGCTCTTGCGTCACGACAATGCACCAGCTCACAGGGCACTGTCTGTGAGGGAGATTGTAGCCAGTAAACAAATAACTGTATTGGAACACCCTCCCTACTCACCTGATCTGGCCCCCAATGACTTCTTTCTTTACCCGAAGATAAAGGAAATATTGAAAGGAAGACATTTTGATGACATTCAGGACATCAAGGGTAATACGACGACAGCTCTGACGGCCATTCCAGGAAAAGAGTTCCAAAATTGCTTTGAAGGGTGAACTAGGCGCTGGCGTCAGTGCATAGCTTCCCAAGGGGAGTCCTTCGAAGGCGACCGTAGTGATATTCAGCAATGAGGTATGTAGCACTTTTTCTAGGATGAGATTGCGAACTTAATTGTTATACCTCATATATTACTTCCCCAGGGCAGCCTCCTATGATGCAGACTAATTGAAGTTCCCTGTTTCTTACACACATAGGACCACACACCTGTTCTTCACAGCACTTGCAATGTGTGTGGCTTTACACTGGATGGAGCGATTGATATCGGTCACCCCCTCTGGGTGATGAGCTTCATGAGAATAGAGACCATGTCTCATTCAATGTTGATGCCCCATCATCTCTCCTTACCCCTCATGTCAGGCAGGCCCTACTTCCTATTGCTAGGCCCTGAATTGTTTTTACCGTAGGATTTTTAGGGCTTAGGTTTAAGATTAGGTATCTAAGGACTTACCCTGTTACAAAAATCTATGTCTGCTCATATGGAAGGCCAGAATGATGGGTGATTACGAAGAACAGCCTCAACTAATGAACAATGGGGGTTGGCTGCCTCACCCCTGGGGCAGGATAATCTGGTATGTGTTCTGCATTGGTTCCTAGAATTTCCCCAATGGCATTAAGCTCCATTCGCCCACAGTGGTAACTGGTCTGATAATACACTCTTGATTATCTGCCTTCCCTTTCTGGCCTTCCCCATTTCTATGCACGCTTCTGTCACTTCCATATGAACAACTTGTACTTGAACTCTTGTCTCAAGAACCCTTGTACTTGTATTTGACTTGTACTCATGTCCCCAGAATATACATGGGTGGTCCCTTAGTTCGGTGGACCCAAACTAAGACATTATCATTTCTCCAGTGCGTAGCATGGGGCCAATGAACAGGAAGCAATCCATAGAGATATTTCTTGAATGAATGACTGAATGAGTAAATGAATGCCTGCATGTAAAGAAGACATCCAGTGATGTCAGCTCCCTGGTCTCTGTGGGGCTCCGAGAACCACTCAGGGCAATTTACGGCTCCAATATAGGCCTCAGTTTCTCCATCTAATCATCAATGGTAGAGCTGGTGTTTGGGGGAGAGTTGACCTAGAAGGACTTTAATCAAGTAGTTCTCACCAGGGGGTAAATTCCACCCCACCTCACCCAGAGTATTTGTCAATTTTGGCTGTTACAAGTAGAAGAAGGGGCTGTGCTATTGGTGTCTAACGAGTAGAGGCCAGGGGTGCTGCTAAACTCCCTACAAAGCACAATACAGCACCCCTCTGCCCCCCCAACACACACAAAGAATTATCCAGCCCAAAATATCAATGGTCCTGAGGCTGAAAAAACCCACGTGAACCTCTTTTCAACTCTAAAATTCTATGACTTGAATGTGGGATCAAAGTCCTCAGATCCAAAGGAGGACACTTTCCTGAGTTCTCTTTTTGGAGCGCAATTACTGCAGTTCCTCTATTCATAGTTGAGCACATCTTACATCTTTTTAGTTCTGAAATCAGGATGTGCATTACAATCATAGCTGAATTGGCAGAGGTTGTATTTCTTTTTGTCTTAGGCTAACAAAGTATCAGTGACTTTTATCTTAGATGTGACAGCTTGTGGCACTGTTTCCCCTCCTGGATTCATAGTGCGTTGGAGACCAGAGAGCGCTGGGCTGTTCTAGGGACCTTGACATCTAAGCCTTGTAAATGAGACGCTACCCTTTACTAACCTGTTTTCCCACTGGAAAGTAGTCTCTCAACATGTAAAATTAACAGCTTAAACCAAACCAAACCAAACCAAACAACAAAACAAAACTTGTTCTAACCTGAATCCTTATTTTTGTCTCTCCACATCCACACACAAAACGATTTTTCATATGTACCTTCAACATTCTCACTCTCAGGGCACTCTCCTGTAGGTGCCCCCAAACCTTCCAACCTCTGAGAAGCCACAGTCTGTCACAACTTTAATGAATTCAGGCACTCCCTATAAAGGCCAACGCTCCCAACCATCTATATAGCACTGAGGCACTACTCCTCTAAGCTGGACTTGTCTGTCTCTCCAGTAGGGACGACCCCATGAAACACCCATATAATAATGCAACCTCGGGTAGACTAGATGTCCATGCCCGTTCTCTTCAGCAGTCACTGTAACTCTACTTCTCGTAAAGTTAATGGTCACCTGGGAGATCATTAAATTCATCCTCGTGGTTCCAGGAAAAGGGGCTACTCGTTATGTATCCTTTATAATTCAGTTCATGTCCCAACACCTCCACGAAACCCCTGAGTTGTGTTAACAGCCCCTCTCTGTTCCCCTAGTCCATTGGATTTACCTGGACCATAGCACTTATCACAATATATTATAATTATCTTTGAAATGCTTCTCTTCCACTGGGCCAGTGTTCTCAAACGTAAGCCTGCATCAGACTCAAGGAGGCTTGTAAAAACAGAGAATGCCGGGCCCTTCCCCGACATCCTTCTGATTCAATATCTTAGGATGGGAACAAGAATTTGCATTTTTTTTGATCCTGTTTGGACATTTCATTTGATTTATTGGAAGGCTTTTTAAAAAAAAAAATTCTGCATTACAAATATAATACAGAATGAAGAGAAAAGTTAAATCTCACTTCAAGCAATAACCAGCCTAACAGTGTAAGTGAAAATGGCACTTTTCGTCATGGCGTGAAATTCTCATAAAATCTAAGGCTAGTTTTTTCAATTATTCCTTGAGTGTTTTCAAGTTGAAAAATGCATTATAAAAACCTCAAAGATGTTGCCACGTTTACTCAAGTGCTTTTGACGCTGTAAAACTAAGAGACAGAATTACACCACAGCTGTAACCACTGGGACTGAAGAATCATCGGTAGGCCTGAAAAGAGCTGCCTGACTCATTTGTCCAACATTGGTAAAATTCCTTCTGTTCCCCGATAAAATAATGCAATGTTAACCATGCATAAGGAATTTGCGTTTCTAATAAGATCCCAGGTGAGGCTGATGATGCTTGTTCAGACACCACACTTTGAGACCCGCTGGCCTCATCCATGAGTTCCTGTAACGTCAGAGATCTTGCTTCCTTAAAATTTCTAGATTCCTAACACATAGTAGGCAGTTGACACATTTGCTAAATAAATGCAATCAGGTATTAATTAAATGCCCCCTCTGAGCTAGGAATGGCATTAAACTTTATTAGAAAGAAGTATAAAAATGAGTGGCAACAGGTGCCTTGTCTTGCAGGAGATCCTAACCCAGTCAAGCGTCTAATATAAAAACATCTTCCATTTTTTGCTCTTCACGGTCTATACTTGGCACTTTATACATGTTGTCTCTTTTAATCCATCCCCACCAAACCCAGTGACATGTGTTTTATTATCTCTGTTTGGCAGAAGACTTGGCAAAGCCCTAGAAAGTTTCTAATTTTCAATTAGAATTTTCTTACCCCTGGGGTCCTTGGGGATGACAGCAGGCATTTAATTAAAACCATGTGTTAAGGAGAATAAATTTTTCTAAAGGTTCAATTTTACTGAAGGATTTGGGAAAGGGATAAGATGTTTTGACACATGCATGTAAGTAAATTGGCAGGATTCTGCTTTTCCATATTGACTATATCAAAATAATTTTGAGCACAAAACACAACACTTTGAGGGCATTTTGCCATTACATTCTCAGAACTTCCTGGTAGTAAAATTCACTCTCCTGCAATTCTGGCTGTTCTGGAGTAAAAGCACTTGCCTCAAATGGGATTCAGAGTTATGTTGGTCTGAATTCCAAGCCTGTGCTTTTAGCCACTTCTCTTTTAAGTAAAAAGGGACAAGGCTGGCATAGGGCAGGTTGACCAGTTAACCGAGCCAACTTTTTTTTTTTTTTTTTTTAAATAAGGCCCTGGGAGTGTGGTGCATAGATGAAGTTGGAGGTCTTTCAAACACCCTTGAAAATGCATCTGTAGCAATCAATGTTTACCCAACACCTATTGTCCCATCATCCTTCTTAAGAGGATAGCAATTTTGTTTAGGACAACAATAATTCTAGCCCCAATGGATGAATCATTTTTATTTTAGGCAAATCATTGCTAGGCTGCTTTGGTGTGCCAGGTACTGTCTTTCATAGTCTCCCTTGCAACTGGGAATTGCTATGTCACCCACTTTGGGAAAAGATAAAAGACAGCTTTCCAAGGAACATTTTGCTCCTGCCCCATTCTTCCTGTTTGGGATACTAGTGTGATATCTGGAGCTGTGGCAGCCACCTTGAGACCGTAAGAGGAAAAGCATGAAGAATGAAAGACAGCAGGATAAGAATGGCTGAGACTAGGACTTTCATGCGATTTTTAAGCTGCTCTAGCAGCCTTAGACTGTTTACCTCTGATCTGATTTTAGTTAACAATAAATATCCTTTTGGTTTAAGCCACTACTTACAGACACAAACATTCCTACCTGATGATAATCCCAGAGTCCGTCCTTCTAACACATGCAGGGTTTTGTTCTCTTGCATAGAGAATGCTTTGGAAAGTATTAAACTTATCCAGCCAGCCTGTCCATTCTCTTTCATAGCCCAAACTTTGATTGTCTATGAGAAATCTAAGTTTCGAACAATGTATTTCCTATGTTTCTGCAGTCACTAAGTATTATATCTGCTGAGTACTTTCCACATGCCAGACAACTCCTCTGGGCATAGGGATATGGCAAGGGTCAAAAGAGAGAAAGTGACTGTTCTTACAGAGCTTACCTTCTAGAGGTAGGAGACAGAAAACAAAACAAATGTGTCAGGTGGTGATCAGTGCTACGAAGAAGAGAGGAGGGAAAAGCAGACTTGAGAGAGAGAAGGAAAGAAACTATCTGAAGAAAGGAATTCCAGCAGGTAGGGGAAATAGCAAGTACAAAAACTTTGCTTGTTTTAGGTATAGCAAGGAGACAGCTGTGGCCATGAGCAATGGGAGAATGATGGGAGATGGGTTCCCAGATGCAATGAGGACTCGCGAGCCCTGGTAAGAATTTGCAGACTTGGAAGCTACATTCTCAGCCACCTCTGGTTCCTAGTTCCTCTTTCTATGGGACTCCTGCTCTCATTTACATCTCACCCCTGCCCCATGTCTGTTTCCTTTGTTCTACTTCATGGCAACCCAACACAGTCCCTGACCTATAATACATTCAAAAAAATATGTCGCATGTATGAATGAACACCCTTGATTTAGACAAGATTAACCAATGAATAGAAACTCAATCTCCATCCTGGGACTTTGGGCCGGTGACTCAACCTCTCTATGCCTCAGTTCCCTGACCTGTGTAACGGGGATCATTACAATATTCTCTCTTAGTGTTTTTGGAATAATTTGAGGAACATAATAATAAAGCAATAGGTACCATTCTAAATATCCACAACCCTACGAAGTGGGTCACCTTATCACCCCATTGTACAGATGATGAAACTGAGGCACAGAGTGCTTTAGGCAAGGTCCCACAGCTACTAAGTGGTAGGGTCAGAATTGCCAAGCTCTAGGGCGGCCTTCACCATAACTTCAGAGATGATACATGTGAATGAAGGGAGAGCTTAGCAAACACTCAACAAATGGCAGCAGGGACTATGTTTGTGGTTGTTGTTGTTTGTTAATCTCATTATTACTATTATGACTAGTATCGTGCCCAGCTCTCCCAAATAACTGATGCCTCTCTAAAGGGATTGGACCACAGAACAAAGAAAGCAGAAGGAATTTTGTCTGCCTTGTGAGATATCTGTATACACCTCCCGAGGGCCCAGCGTGGCTTGAGAGAAAAGGGCTGGGGGTGGAGAGATGCAGAGGAGACAAGGACCCTCACCTCCACCCCCAACCTCACAAGCCAGGCTAACCGCACGCCCCCAGCTGAGGAATCACATAACCATGGCAGCTGTCCAGAGCAGAAGAGGCCCGCACCTGTTTGCAATGTAATTTAGCTATTATCAGCCTTCGCATCCAGCTGAAATTCAAAGACTACAGAATGGGGGATGACGGAGGGAGCTGCACGAGGGGGGGTTAGGCAGTTGGAGAGGTAAGATGATCAAATGTCCTAAATTGCCTGCACTTTAATGCCTTATATAAAAATTTCCTGTAATGCATGTTACCATAAATAAGGGATTGCTGAACAAGCCCTGAGCAAGATGGTTTTCTAGCTGAACTCTCCCGGAGGGAACGTTTGGAGCCAGCCTGGTTATGTCCCACCTCTCAAATTATCTCGTTGTAAAAAGTCTGGCTCCCAAAGCCTATTATTTACTGGGCTGAGCACTGCTACATCATGTTCTTTACAGAGCAGCATTTAGGATTCACCACTTAGCGGAGGACCAATTCCCTTCCAGACCCCATCTCCACTTACAGAGATGTTGGGGGGCAGGGAGAGCATCTCTTGACCCCCCCAGGATTCTCTCTATCCAGCCCACCCCATCCAAATCCAAATCAACCTGTCAGAGCTGGCAGAGACCGACAGCATAATCCCCAATCCTGGCCCCAAGGAACCCAGCCAGATATTGGGGTCACTGGGGCATACGTTGACAGTTCTTACGGGAAAGCTTGCAGGAGGCACCTGGACAATTGGTCCTAGTTTCTCTTGGGGGAAAGATGGTTAGAGGCAATTTCTTTGTTGATAAGATTCAGATTCAACTGGTGGCTTTTCATGTGCCTGCTGAATACCCAAGAATTGCCCTAACCTAGAATGGTGGTGGTGGTGACGGTGATGGTGGTGATAAAAGGAAGAGAGACAGCAAGAAGGGCTAACACTGAGCATTGACTACTTGCTCTTAACATGTATTGCATTATTTGATTCTCACAGCCACCCTAAGAGCCAGGTACTATTATCCCCATTTTACAGATGGGAATAACCACAGTTAAGCACCTTGCTCAAGATTACACTTTTCATGGCTTTGATTTAATTTTCATGCCAACCTTGGGAGGTCAATATTATAATCACTGTTTCTTGGCAAAGAAACAGAGGTGAAGGGAGATTAAATGAGTTCGTCAGTTTCACAGTTACTGATTGAGCGTGTCTCACGTGCCGTGCACTGTTCTGAAAACTGGTTAGGTCAGCGAACACAGTGAGCAAGCTCTCTTGCCTCGTGCAGCATAAACTCTAACGAACGTTCCTCATAAGAAGGATTTAAACAAAGAGCTCTTCTCCAGAAGTATCTAGACAACACCAATTTGGAAGTGGAGCAATCAGTAGGGTTAGAGAAGGGCCTTAACAGGTGTCTTTGCAAGGATTGCCCCCCAAAGTCAGATCCTGAGACAAGGGCTTGTGAAAAGTTTATTTAGGACATGATTCCTAGGAGCAGCAGTGAGGGATGAAGGCAAATGCACTGGGGGATAAAGGGAAGCCAATAAAGAAAATGTGTGATGGAGGTGGCCACTGCTAGGGTAACCAGTGCTCCATCCACAGGGACTTTCCAAGGACCCACATCAAATGCAAGGACCCACAGAGCTGTCCCTTCAAGGGATAAAAGGGAGAAGCATTTATCTGTCAGTTTCCATTACCCTTTAGTTGAGGGTTGTCCTATGGGGCTCATTTCCCCCTACCCTTTGGATTGTTCACGTATAAGTAACCTGCAGTTTCTTTAGCCATCCCCTGCCACACATTAAACAAGTCCCAGGGTAGAAAGTGAATAACATGCAGCACAGGCTTGAGGTTTGCTGTAGGTATGACAAGAATTAGAGGTGAGGCAAAGAGGACCTGAGGCACTGCAGAAGTTTCTGGTAATTTTTGTATTAGTCAGGATAGGCTTGGTTTGGCTTCAGTAACAAATAATCCCACATTCTTGATACTTAGCACTTTAAAGGCATTAGGCAATTTAATCTTCAAAAATATTATACAAGGTAGATCTTATTATTGACTTAACTGATGAGAGAGCTCATCAGTTAACATTAGATAGGCAAACTAGCTTGTCCCAAATCATTCACATAATTGGTGTCGGGACCAAGACACAAACCCAGCAATGAATGGCTTTAAAACCTAGACTTTTAATATGTTTGACAGAACCTAGGGAAGAAAAGGAGGAGCTTCAGAGGTCACAAATATTGATCTAAATTTCATTTTAAAACAATTTGTAACTTTTCATAAAATTCAAAGTTTAAAAAATGCGCATCCGATGTCCAATAGGTCAAGTTTTAATAAAGAGAAGACATCCACATTGTATCAGTTTGGCTCATGTTCTTTGGATCTGGGCATAAAACATCTTTAGCCAGGGCTGTTTAAATAAAGAGAATGGTAGTCATTAGTGTAATTTGTCAAATACTTCCACATTTCCACCTTCCAGGTGTGGTAGGATTACACTTGGCCCCCTTCTGCTTGAGTAGGTTTCTGTGACTGATTTTGGCCAATGAGTTATGATTTCCAGGCCAGAGCATTTAATTGCCAATGAGATACATCTAGCACTCTCTATCCTCTACTAAGGTACTGTTCCGGAGAGTGGTTCCTCTGTCTCCCTGGGATCAAGACTAAGTTCCCCCAGTTGACTTGCCATACACATGTTTGGTGAATCAGAAACTAACATTTGTACTATGAAGCCAGCAGTGATGGAGAGATCCAGGGAGGTTGGGCAGAGCAACAAATTATCTGCATGAGGTCAGGAGTTCAGAGCTCTCTGGCTTACAGATGTATCTCCTGCACAAGACGGTGCCTAGTGCACAGTAGGTGCTCAGTGAACATTTGTTTGAGAGAACAAATAAATGGTTAGTCCAAACTCAGACAACCTGAGCTAACCATCACTGAACAGTACTGTTAAGCATGTAAGCCATACTCAAATCAGCAAGTTGCTGGACAATTGAAATAATTTACAGCAGCTGTTTGCAACTGCTGATCATGAACGAAAAAGGGCAGGCTGCCTCAGTTCACATACACACGCGTGCACACACACACACTGCTGTTATGTTAGTTACTGTGCTGTATGCACAATAGATTTTTTTCTCTATATTCAGTGCTAATTATTATGACTGCATTATTATAACAATAGTCAACCAAGTATCATAAATTGTGTTTTCTAGTTTATTGATTATTTCATATTCTCGATACTCACCCAGTAGAAGAGATGCTTATAGGGAAAACTGTTAGAGATTAACCCTGAACTACCTCTTTCTCCCATGTGGAATAATCTGTCTGAAGTGGGATAGATCTTCCAATCCCCAACTGGCTTCATTAGTCTTTAGAGAGCAGAGAAACCTGTCCTTTGAGAAAAGCAAGGCTGGCCGGAGCGAAGGGGACTTGAAGGGCCTCACAGTAAAGGTGTTGCCTGAAGGCAGCTGGGCTGCCCGTTTGACCAGCCCTTCATCTTTGGGCACAGACAATTGAGATCTTTTCTACCATCCGGTTTCTCTGGTGGCTCAAAGAGGGATATCCTCTCACGTCTAGATTGTATGAACCTCCTGGGGTGTTATTCTGTTTACCGGTATTCTCTTGTTTACCATTGTGGATGGCAACGTGGAAGGAAAGAAGAGAGTGAAGGAGGAGAGAAGAATGGAGAAAAATGAAGGAAGGGAGAAAGGAAGGAATGTAGGAAAAAGAAAGAAAGGAAGGGAAGGGAAGGGGAAGGAAGGAAGGAAAGAAGGAAGGAAGGAAGGAAGGAAGGAAGGAAGGAAGGCAGGAAGGAAGGAAGGAAGGAAGGAAAGAAAGGAGAAAAAAGGATTTCAGATTCATGCACACTCTTCCCTTCGTTCTGTATCTCAGAAAACTACATTTCCCAAGCTCCTTTGCCCTCTGGGTAGGTTTGGCCAATGGGAGAACTAAATGGGAAACTGGAGGGCAGATGGAGGAGAATCCAGGGTCTTTCTATCTATGGCTCTCTGCTTCCTGTGGCTGCTCCAGCAGTGTCTGGGTCTCCTCAGTGGCTCCAGCTCCTGTCAGACAACCTCTTCCATGGTCCCAGCTCCTACCAAGCAGCCCTCACTTTGGTTGCAGCTCATTCTAGATGGTTCTGACTTCTGGTAATACCACCTCCTCCTTCTATTTCTCTCCTGCCCTGGGGAGATTGGGTCCATCACACCATCCATAGTCTCCTGGTAGCACCTGTCCATCACACACCTCTAATTGTCTCCACCTACACCCACGTCCCTAGTTCAAGAGATGCTTTGTGGGAAACCCACACTAAGATAGATGACATGTATAAACTATTGAGCGCAATGCCTGGCCTGTCTAATAATGATGATGCTAATAATAATACCAGTTCACAGAGTGTGCTTCTCAAATGTCAGCCCTTTTTATGCATTTTAACTCAATAAATGTAGCTGCTATTGTTTTCTTGTCATTATTGTTTACCTCTAATCTCCGCAGCCTCCCACGATAGTAATTTTCCCCTCAAGTCATCTCTCTCTCCTTTGCTATATTTTATATCACCCTTCTTAATTACTGGAAACACTCATTGTTTCCATGTTTATGGTTTATCTCCCTCCCTTGAGCCTGCAGGATGATTGTCATGGGACCCTCCTTTCCACGCTAGCAGTATCAACATTACAAATTGTTTTTGATGTAACTTTAAATCTTTAAACATTTTATTTCTCTTCCTGTGTAGCCAAAAGGTAATCGATTTTAACACGAATTTTGTTCTGATATGAGGAGAAAAATTAAAACCTTTTTGTAACCCTAATTTGTTTTCCGTCTGAGAGTTAAACAATTTCAAACATTAGGGTGGTGCCTAGTGGGTCAGTTGGACCTCCCTGGAACGTAAGCCACAGGAAGCCAGAAATCACATCTGCCGCTCTGAGCCTGGCTCCCAGGGGCAGGCACCGTCCCCAGCTGGAATTGGAATCCCCCAGCTGGACAGGACTGCAGTGAAGCATCATGGGAGCCATTATGCAAATAGGCCCTCCAGGCCCCGCCCCCAGCCTGACTGCTTTATGGAGGGCAAAGCCTTGGGCTAATTGTCACCCTGATCCTGTTCCTCTGGCCTGACCCTGGGCGTTGGAGAATGAGACCCACGCCCAGGGCCTCTAGAGCACGTGCTCTGGGCCTGTCCTGGCCCTCACCCTCCTTCCCCGCAGAGTCCCTGGCAGACCTGTTGAATGGGGCTTTCATTTCCCTGACCCTGGGGTCATCTCTTTCAGAACGTGAAATATGGCCGCCTGGTTGAAGACAGAAGCCAGGGAGATAAGCGCCAGGGAGGAGCCTCCCGTCCAACAAGCCGTGACTAATGATGATTGGGGCGTGTTTGGCGGGGCAGAATTTATTTGGTTCCTGGTTACCTGGGGTTTAACTCTTTGTGGGATCCTGTGTCCCAGCCCAGAGGTGCCTGGTTTGCATAAACACTGGGCTCTAGATCCTGTTCCCCCAAGCACTGTTTGGTGTATTGTAGACATTCGATAGATATTTGTGGTAGGGGAGGAGGAAAGGAGGGAAGAAGGGAAAAAAGGAAGAGGGGAAGGAGAAAGGAAGGAAGGAAGGAAGGAAGGAAGGAAGGAAGGAAGGAAGGAAGGAAGGAAGGAAGGAAGGAAGGAAGGAAGGAAGGAAGGAAGGAAGGAAGGAAGGAAGGAAGGAAGGAAGGAAGGAAAAAAGAAGGAAGGAAAGAGAGAAGGGAGGGAGGAAGATGAGCATACATCCCACAGCCTTGAGCCTTCAGCGTAATAAAATTAGCTCACGTTTATCATGTGCTTACCATGTACAGGCACTATGCGAAACAATTTACATGCATCATCTCATGTAATCCTCACATATCTAAGGAGCACATACTATTATACAAGCCCATTTAACAGACAAGGAAACTGAGGTTTGCATATTATTTTATATGTCCATTTAACGGATGAGAAAGTGGAGCTCAGAGTGGTTAAGTAACTTGCTAGGACGTGGCAGATTGGGACTTGAATTGAGACTTGATCTTAGCTGCTCTGTCAAATTGTCTTCTGATATAAACTCTGGAGTGCATCCACATATTGCATCAATCTGGGTTTTTTATAATTTTCTTTGTCACAAACACCCTCAGAATCCCAGAGGTATACAACAACAAACATTTATTTTCATACTTGTGGGTTTGCAAGTTGGTTGTGGCTTGGCTGATCCAAGCTGGGCTTGACTGGGCCAGGCTGGGCTTCAGGCTTCAGTTGGGCTTGGGGTTGCTCTATATGGGTTCATTCTAGGAGCCCACATTGAAAGAGCAACAGCTACTTAGGCCATGCCTTCCCTCAGCAGAGCCTAAGAAAACAAGCCCAGCCAAGCTGACCCGGCTAAAGCCTTTGCTATACCCGCATCCCCTAGCACCTCATTGGCCAAATCAAGTCACATGGTAAAAGTCAAGGCATGGGGCATACATGCATCCCACTGCCACAAAACCAGGGCTAGAGTGGGGAAGTCTATACTAATTCTATACTATTGAAGAGTGAAGAATGGGGAATAGCCATCTATACACATATGAAGTGTGAACGTGTAAGGAATATTAGTGGAGGTGGGAGATGCAAAAACACAAAACACGTGGTATTAGCCTGCCTTTCTAACTGTCCAGTCTCTGTTTTTATGTACAGATGTGCCTCCAACTCACACGCCATGGAGACACACACATGTGCACACACACCAGCAAACCGTTGTACTACTGTTGGTTGACCATTTTAAAGTCATCTGCACCAGGGCTATTTTGCTCCCCCATTTCCAGGGGTCATTGGCAATGCCTGGAGACAGTTTGGGCTGTCATGACTTGGGTCAGGGGTGCTACTGGCATCTAATGAGTAGAGGCAGGGGTGCTAGGCAACCTCCTCCTGGACACAGGTCAGCTTCCTACAACTAAGAGTTGTGCACAGCCCAAATGTCAATAGAGCCGAAACTGAGAAATCATGGTCTAGACTAGCAACTAACCCAACCTGGTGGCTGGGGAGCCATTAAAAACATAGTTTCCAGGGGCCCCCCCGTGCAGAAGTTTTGATCCAGAAGGGCTGGAGTGGAGCCTTGGAATCTGTATTTCCAACTAGCAATTTATAAAATTCCGATTCACGACTCAGAGCTTGGAAACTGCTGCTTTAGGTCCTAACACCCGTACAGGAACCCAAAGTCTAAGATTACTTTAGGATTTAAACAGAACAGTGCTCCTTTGAGCACTTCCTAACATTACCCTCTGCAGCATTCAGGCAGCTATGCTCCCTCGTTCACGTTGTTCACCCACGAACTGAATCTCCAAACGGCCCAGGCAATCTACACTTTCTTCGCTTCCTCTGCCTTTCACTTTTAAAACCAGGAGGAATTTGAGGAAAATGTAATCCATATGTTTCAGAATCATTTACACTTAAATCATGAAAGTACTGCCGTGGTTTTTAAGAGCTATTTGATGTCCAAAACACCTTATGAGGATTTTAAAAATAAGCTTTTTAAAGTCTCTTTTTACTTTCAGTTGGATTTCGCTCTGAGTAAGTGAATTCAAATGATATGAAGCTGGGGGGCTCCCGGAAACCCAAACCATGAACCTGAAGGAAATTTGACACCCAACAAATCAGGTCTTCTGCTCTCACCTACAGCATCCCTTGACATATATCCATTTCGTGCAATAAAATCGATCTTATTTTCCCAACGATTATGGATTCAAGCAGTCACTCAATTAGTCTTTAGACATCTTCCTTTTCATTTTGCTTCTCAGGGTTCCTCAGGTTCCATATTTAAAACCATTTTGACTCGCTCTAAATGGAGATTCAATTCCTTCTTCCAGTGGGTTTATTATTTCTAAATAGCATCTCAGCTCTGCTGCCAACATCACATTTCACTTTTCTCTCTCCACCCCAGGGAGACCCAGGAGGGAGTCCGAATTCTAGAACTGACCATATACTCTCTTCTAGTGCCGGTGGGCCTGCCCATTTGGAAAAGCGACTTGGCAAAATATCTCATCAAACATGCTTATTCACAACAACTCTGTCTTCAAGAATCTAGCCCAAGGAAATAATTCTAAGTGTGGAGCAACACATAATTATGCCCAGAAATATTCAGCACCATCTATAATGGAGAAAAACTGAACACAACTGAACAGAATCGTAATGGCTATAATTAAATCGTAATGGCTGCTAATGCCAACGATGGGACTGGTGGCTATTAAGGCTGCGTCACTATAGGAAAGGCGATGACGAATGATCTAGGTTTGCCCTGTAAAAGCAGGTGACTTGTAGATGCTTTAGAAAATTCTTTTTTTCTTTTTGTTTTTAAAGTTTGTTGGGGTGACAATTGTTAGTAAAATTACACAGATTTCAGGTGTACAATTCTGTAATACATCATCTATAAATCCCATTGTGTGTTCACCACCCAGAGTCAGTTCTCCTTCCATCACCATATATTTGATCCCCCTTAACCCTCATCTCCCACCCCCCAACCCCCTTCCCCTCTGGTAACCACTAAACTATTGTCTGTGTCTATGAGTTTTTGTTTCTCATTTGTTTGTCTTGTTCTTTTGTTGTTTTTGGTTTATATATCGCATATCAGTGAAATCATATGGTTCTCTGCTTTTTCTGTCTGACTTATTTTGCTTAGCATTATAATCTCAAGACCCATCCATGTTGTCACAAATGTTCCTATGTCATCTTTTCTTACCTCCGAATAGTATTCCATTGTGTATATGTACCACAACTTCTTTATCCACTCATCTATCGAAAGACATTTTGGTTGTTTCCATGTCTTGGCCACCATAAATAAAGCTGCAATGAACATTGGAGCACACGTGTGTTTATGGATAAATGTTTTCAGATTTTTTGGTAGATACCCAGGAGAGGGATTGCTGGGTCATACGGTAATTCTATTTGTAATTTTTGAGGAACCTCCACACAGCCTTCCATAGCGGCTGCACCAGTCTGCATTCCCACCAACAGTGTATGAGGGTTCCTTTTTCTCCACAGCCTCTCCAACACTTGTGACTATTTGTCTTGTTGATGATAGGCATTCTGACTGGGGTGAGGTGATATCTCATTGTGGTTTTTATTTGCATTTCTATGACGATCAAATTTGTTTGGAACCACAAAAGACCCCGAATAGCCAAAGCAATCTTAAGAAGAAAGAACAATACTGCAGGTATCGCACTCCCTGACTTTAGCTTGTACTACAGGGCTACAATAATCAAAACAGCTTGGTATTGGCAGAAAAACAGACACGTAGACCAATGGAATAGAATTGAGAACCTAGAAATAAAACCACATAAATATGGACAGATAATTTTTGACAAAGAAGCTAAAAACATACAATGGAGGAAAGACAGCCTCTTCAATAAATGGTGCTGGGAGAATTGGATAGCCACGTGCCAAAGAATGAAACTGGACTGCTATCTCCATGTACCAAAATGAATTTAAAATGGATCAAAGACTTAAGCATAAGACCCGACACAATAAACTGCATAAAAGAAAACATAGGTACTAAACTTATGGACCTTGGGTTCAAAGAGCATTTTATGAATTTGACTCCAAAGGCAATGGAAGTAAAAGCTAAAATAAACAAATGGGACTATATGAAACTTAAAAGCTTCTGCACAGCAAAAGAAACCAACGACAAAATAAAGAGGCAACCGACTGAATGGGAGAAGATTTTTGCAAACCTTGTCTCCGTAAGGGGCTAATATCAAAAATATACAAGGAACTCATGAAACTCAACAACAAAAAAACAAACAACCCAATTGAAAAATGGGCAGAGGACCTGAAGAGACATTTCTCCAAAGAGGACATACAAATGGCCAATAGACATAGGACATTCTTAAGAATGTGTTGGAATTAACTGGACAAAAGGAAGAGGGAAAGATCTTCCAGATAGGTGGGATAACATAAGCAACAGCCGAGGTGAGTGGAAAACTGCGAGTAATTCAGTGCTGTTGGAGTTCACGTTCCAGGTGGGAGGAGGACACGCTAGGGTTGGGGCAGAACGTAGAGGGTGGACATCCTGATGGCCACATAGAGCAGGTTGGACTTCCGCCTGGCGGCAGTGAGGAGCCATTGCTGGTGTTTGAGCAATTCAGGTTAGAATTCATTCATTCAACAACCATTCATCATATTATCAATGGACATGGGATTATTTTGAGACAGGTCTAGAAGAGGCTATGGCAGAACCCAATGTCTAACGGAACATGGTGGGGGGTGAGAAAGAGAAATACAATGACCCCAGGTTTCTGGTTTGGACAGTTGGGTGGATGCTGGTATCATCCATGAGCTAGAGGTAAAGGAGGGTGGCCCAGGTTTGGGAGAGAGACAGTGAGTCTGATTTGGGGCCAGGAGCTGGATGTTAAGAGTGCAACCCTGGGGACAGGTGCCAGCTGGAGACCACGACGTGAGAACTGGCAGCATTCTGGAGATATGTGAAACCACGTTATGGAACGAGATCCACACAGGGGAGTTGTGCTGAGAAGAGAACAGGGCCAAGGGCATCCTGGGAAGCTTTTTATAAAAACTTCATTATTCAAAATCTGTAGGTCCCTTTAAAAGAGGGCGACTTTCAGAGAGAAATCACTAAGCAGATGCTGCTGGTGTCCTAGCTAGATGTGTGGGGGAAATCTATGCTGATCATGCAGTGGAGGGAAAAGAGAAACAGAGATGAGAAAGGGATGACTTTACATTAAAACATGATTTAAAGGCAACATGTGGACATGGATGGAACAGTGTCCATAGAAGAGAGAAGGAGCAAGACAGAATTGTAGCAGAAAGGGAGACCCAGAGAGGTGAGAGAGGAGGGAAATATAATAAGATTTTGTGAATGAAGGAGCAAGACAAAGAAAGGAAAAGGAGAAATTCATAAAGAAAGTGAGAGACCCAGGACCTGGGAGCTCCCAGGCTCCCCTCTGTACGGCTCTTCCGCCAGGAAGGATGGTGAGTGGGCATAGGTCCCTCGTGGCTTGCTGTCCTGAGGTGAGGGGTCCCCTGGGACATGATAGGAGAGCTAGGTCGGGAGTAACCACAGGCCAACAAAGAGCCCCTGTCTCCCTCCCTGCCTCTCCTCAGAACCCAACACAGTGCCAGGAGGAAGCTTCTCCATCTGCCTCCGGGCACCCACAAGGAGAGCTCAAGAAGTGTAATGACCACAAGTCTCCAAAAGGGTTGACACGTGGGAGACACTGTGGGCTGTGGGTGGCCCAATCCCCAAGTGGAAATAGAGTGGGCAGGGTTGGGTTCTAAAGAAAGAAGAATTTTAAAGACGCCAGGTGGTGTTATGGAAAGGACGGTTTCAATAGGTAGTGAGTGCCTTGTGCCTGGTGGAATTTAAGAGGACACTGGATGAGCACTGAGCCCGAGGGCACGACCTACCTGTTCTGTTCATCCTGTAACATTGTGCTTAGTAGCTTTGAGCACTCAATAAATGTTAGCTATGATCATTTTCACGAAAGTGTTCAACCTAAAATGCCCAGTAGCGTTGGCACTTCTCTACTTAGAAAATGCATGTCCCGCCGTTCACTCCTGCAATGCCAAAAGCATTCTCATTTTCCAAGAGAACACAGAAATCCAGATTATAGGGGAAAGAGTGCAATGTCCGTCCGAAGACCATTTTAACATTGCGCAGGCCCGCTCTGCCTACAGCTCCCATGTGGGACATGTGAGCTAAGGTCTATCTGGTCTGTGCTGTTCCCACCTACCAGCTGTGTGACCTCAGGTGAGTTACTCAACCTCTCTGTACCTCGGCTTCCTCAGCCTGAAATGGAATCCTCCCACTTGCCCCCCAAGACTTGTTGGGCAAGCAAATTAGATAATGCCATCCAAGCCCCTGGGTGGTGTCCCACACATGGTAAGACTTAGTAAGTGATAATTGTTGTTGCTGTTACTGATTTTTCCTGTGTTCAACTCATGCTTCATGTTCCAGGCAGAGGGATGTAGTGGTAAATGGCCCACCCGCACCCCATGCTGAGATCTGGTTTTCTCCCAGCGTGTTGCCCTGAGATCTTGGCCGGCAGCTTCTTCCCATTACAGGCGTGCCGAGTGATTGCTGGCTTTATATGTACCTGGTGACAACTTTAACCTGGCTGCCGGGATTTGGGGAGGGGCGACAGAGTCAGCAGGAAGGAGGCTGCCGGGCAAGAGCTGAGTGCTGAAACCTTAGTCCCAACGAGGCGGAGACAGGAGAAGGGAAAGGGCCATCCAGGCTGGCTGCGTTTGCTTCCAGGTTCTAAGTTACACGGTTTTGCTTAGGCTCGGCCTCATCCAGGGGCTGGGTGATGCCTCATACTTTACTGGCTCTCCTGGAACTCACATCTGCGTGTGTGTAGGAGCCCCCTGGGAACGCTGGTGGCAATGTAGAGGCTGATTCCATCGGTCTGGGGTAGGGCCTGAGACTCTGCCTTTCCAATGAGCTCCCAGGTGCTGCGGCTGCTAGTGGTCCAGGGGTCACACTTTGAGTAGGGGGACACTCACTACCTACCTCCCAGCCTCAGGTCTAACCTTAAAGCAGCTCCAGGCAAGGGGGTAGGGGTGGGGGTGGAGGTCTCCAGAGGAAATGTTCTCTGAACAAAGTAACTTCAAAGGAAAGAGCATCACGTTCCAGGATGAGACCCCGGACAGTATAGCCCAAAGGATATAATGACCCCCATTGGAAACTGGAGCTGAGAAAGTTCAAGTCACACGTCCAAGGTTACGTAGTTGGAAAGGAGCAGAGCTGGGGTTCAAAGTCTGTCTCTGAGAGTCTAGAACCATGTTCTAGAAGCCTTCCTTCCTTTCCCCTTTTTTCCTTCTCCTTCTTCTTCCATAAGGACACCACACAGCCATTTCTTTATTTTAGGAGTTCCTAACCTGGGATCAGTGGGGCCCATAAACCCCCTAAAGTTAGATGCAAAGTTTTGTACATTGTGTGTGTGTGTTTCCCAAGGAACGAGTGCATAGCTTTTTTCAGGTTCTCCAAGAAACTCATAAACAGAAAAATTTTTAAATCTCTGCTGCGTACCTCGTCCTTCTCTCTGTCTGTCTCTATGTGTCTGTCTGTGACTATCTCCCTCTTCTTCCTCTCCCCTCTCCCTTCTCCCCTCTTCCCCCTTCCCTTTTTCTTTTCCTTTCCCTTCCCTTCTTTTCCCTTCCCTTTCTCTCTCTCTCTCTCTCTCTCTCTCTCTCTCTCTCTCTCTCTCTCTCTCTCTCTCTCAAGAGTCTGGTCTCACCTAGGTGCAGTATGGCACACTGGGAGGTGGGCCATGGGAAGGAGAGCTTTCTCAGGAGTATGTCCTCTGTTAGGAACTGCGGCTGCCAGGGTAAGGGTTAAGAACAGGAAGACACATCATCTTGTTCATGTTTTCCTGGCCAGGAGCTCCCTGGACACCCAGGCAGCAGCACCCGTGTCAGTGGGAAGAGCACCCCTCCCTGGCACCCTCTGCTCCCATCTTGTGCTTGGGCAATAAGAAGCCTAATGCCACTCTAAGTCAGTCTCCAAACATGGGAAGTCAGGGTGGCAAAGGGCTGTGGAACACACTTATTCTCACCCTTGGCTTTGCAGCCGGGAGAACTGAGGCTCAAGGAGGCTAAGAGGGCATATCCAGTCCTACAGTTGGTGGTGGCAGAGCAGGGTCAGCCGCCAGCCTCCTGAATGCCATCCTAGAGCTGTTTCCACCTTTGTGAAGTCGGTCTCACCAGACTTATTGTAACAACACTTTTATTCCCCAGGAACGGAGGCATATCTGCCAATCCACCTTCAAGTCCAGCTAGAACCCAGAAGATTTTAATGTCATGAGCTGCTTTTAATGTATTCCTTTAAAAATCAAAAAGCCCCAAAGCTCTTTCTCCAATGTCACCCACTGGACAGTCGGCAGGCTTTATCTGCCAGCACTTAAAAAAGAAAAAAAAAAAAAGGAAGAAAGATATTGCCGCTGAAGAAGAATCCGAGGCCCCCGGAATCTTAACAAGGCAGCTCTGTTTCTTATCATCTTCAAAAAGCCTTTATTAAAGGCTCTCTGGGCTCATGTGGCCGAGCGAGGCACTTTACAGAATCAGATCAATCAGCAATCCGTCAGCAAACGTGTACAGTGCACCTACTGTGGGAAGCCGGCGATGTGGGGGGTACCGGGGCATGAAGGCATGACCCCTGACCTCGGGTTAGGGATGCCCAGGGTCTGCTGGGCCTGGGACGCAGCCTCATCCCGAGGATGGGACAGGCAGGGAGTGCCGTCTGGGGGTGGAGGAGATTCCAGGGGGCAATGAAAGCCCCAACACCCAGGGCATCCTTTCTCTCTGGGGCATCTTGACCAAAAAGGCATTCCCAACACCCAGCAGAAGACTGGTGCTCGGAAATGTCTCCAAAGCAGAAGCCTCGACCTTCCATATTAAGAAGAAACTGTTCCCAGGGAGACATGGAGGCAACAGATTCCACAAACTAAGGACAGAGCCTGAGAATCAGCTGAAATTCAAATCCCATCCTTCCTCCCGGTGCCACTCTAGACAAGTGACTTCACCTCTCCAAGCCTGCCTGGCCCCATCTGTAAAATGGGTGGGTGTGGAAGCTCCACCGTGGGCATGTTGTGAGTTGGAATAAAATGTGTGAGGACCCTGGACATAGCGACTGACACACTGGAAGCGCAAGATAAGTGGTGGTTGTTGGTACCATTATTATTATTATTATTATTATTATTATTAATTATTGGAATTGTTATTGACAGTTTTCTCTCTCGTTCTATCTCTCACATTCTATCATGTGGGGCAGGAAGTTTTGGATGCTTGATCGGAGACCACAGAATGGATATTGGATAGTTCACTTATTTAGTCTTTTAACAGATAATTTTTTGGAGCTTTTGCTATGTGCCGGGGTCACCTGGGTGCTGTGAGTGCAGCCGAAAACAAAACAAGATCTTTCCCCTTCCAGGACTCTGAACCAGGATATGTGTCTCATTTCCAAACCAAGGGCTTGGTAAAAACAACCCAAGATGTGCGCTTGGGGCCCTGTCCTCTGGAGGTCCCTCTCCCTCTTGCGTGGGCACATCAGCTTTGGTTCTGCCAAGGTGAAGGGTGTGATGTCAGAGGTAATGAGAGAGGGGATAGAACATTACCCTCCCCCCTTTCTTGTTCTGGCCCCTCCCCAGTTACAGAGGTCCCTTGTCTTCTTAGTTTTCTTTCCAAGCGGCAGCTCTGTGTGCTGAGGCCCTGGGTAGGGTGAGGACACCTGGGTATGTGTCCTTCTTTGTCACTTTCTCACTGTCTTAACTTAGACAGACTCCTTGCTCTCTCTCTCTCTCTCTCTCTCTCTCTCTCTCTCTCTCTCTCTTAGGTCCTCCTCTGTGAAACAAGAACACATGGTTGATAAGACAACTCTCGGGGACAATTTTTGTCCTTTGTGACTGCAAAGCTCACTGATGATAACAGCCTTTCTCAGGTCTGGACAAGCAATGCCACTTTTGAGGGATTCCTTTGTGACTTTTAAAAGTTCGTAATGAAATTCAGTGATGATGGGACTCAGGCTGAGGAAATACTTCTTTTTGTCTCCCTTAGATCCTGACACAAAGAAAATGAAGATTCAGAAGAGGGTAGCCAAAAGCAGTTTGGGAAAATATCTAATTTTCAAAGGAGGGGAAAGGACATCTAAAGTCAGTCAGACTCAGGGTTCAAATTTTACCTTTGCTACTATTGGCTGTGTGTCTTTGGCAAGATTCTTTACCTCTCTGTGCTTGAGTTTACTTGGCTGTGAAACAAAGATAATAATAACTTCCTCCCTGAATTATTGTTCCCTTTAGAGACAATATGTGCAAAGGGTCTCATACAGTGCCTGGTATATTACAAACAGTCAATTAAAAACAATTATTCCTCAAGAAATAGGAGAAATGCCTGCTTTAGTTCTTGTTAACTGTTGGAGGGTCCATGTAATAATTTGGGTTAGGTTCTGCTACATGAGATAGAAATACCCAAATAACTATAGCCTAAGCAAATATACGTGTATTTTCTCTCATGTAAAATTAGCCCAGAGATGGTTGATACAGGACTGACCTGGCCTCTCTTGGATATCCCAAAGAACCCGAGCTCCTCTCAGCTCAATATTCCACCATCCCCAAAGTGTGGCCTCGTCCTTATGGCCCAGAATGGCTGCTGGGGTTCCAGCCATCACACTGCAAGCAGCAGCATAAAGAAAGGAGGAATAGGGGCTCATTCTTCCATTAATAGGGTGATAAATTTAGCAACTTAAACTACAGGATACCTAATTAAATTAAATACAGCTTAAATTTGAGTTTTGGATAAATAATTTTTGGTATAAGCATTTGGGATCTATAGATTTCAATTGCTGTTTATTTGAAATTCCAATTTAACTAGGTGACCTATCACATAGTTTGTATTTTCTCTGGCAGTCCTATCCCTTAAGGATATTTCTCCAAAGAACCACGTAACATTTCTACTTATATTTGTTGGTCAAAACCTAGTCATATGGCCAATCTCACTGCAAGGGAGACTGAGAAATGTAGTATTTATTCCGGATGGCTATGGGCCTTGCTAAAAATTAGAGTCTTTCTTACCAAGGAGAAAGAAGAAAACAGATATTGGGGGCAGACAACACATAATCTGTCTTATATTTAATCTGTAAACAAGGGGTGATAATAAGTAATGTGCTGAAGTACAGTGTACAAGGCCAGAGAAAAATAATCAATTCCATTCAAATACTGTAATAACTTATATTTGCTCAGTGATTTAGATGTTCAAAGCACACTCACAATGTCCACATAAGGCAGATTTTGCTGTCTCTATTTTTCTCCTGAGAAAACAGACTCAGAGAGACCATCTAACTTGCTCCATGTCACATAGAAAAGAAATTGGCTGACAATCCAGGTCTACGGTCATCTACTTAATTGATCATCTACTCTGTGCCATGCATAGTACTAGACTAGAAACCTATTGAGAACAAAAGGAAGAGACTATTTTGTGTGTTGGTTTATCCTCGATATCTTTCACAGCATCTGACATATAACTAGTATAACTAGTGCTTATACTAGTTTTCTACTGTTGCATAACACGTCACCACAAAGTTAGAATCTTAAAACAATACACATATATGATTTCATGGTTTCCTTGGGTCAGATATCTGTGCACAGCTTAGCCGGGACCTCCATCCACATCTCACAATGCTGCAATCATGTGTCAGCTGGGCTGCACGCTCATCTGGAGGCATGACTGGGGAAGAGTTTGCTTCCGAGCTAATTCAAGTGGTTGGAAGGATTCATCTCTTTGTTGTTGTATAAGTTATGGCAGCTTACTTCTTAAAAGCCAGCAGGAAAGAGAAGGTCTGACCTCAGGGTGGGTCCAGTCCTTGTTTTAAAGGCTTTCACCTGATTAAGTCAGGCCCACTTAGAATAATCTAATCCCTTTCGATTAACTCAAAAATCAACTAATTTATTATAGCACCATAATTTGCAAAATCCTTTCATCTTGGGCATATTCTATTGGCTAGGATTGAGTCACAGGTTACACCCACCCTTAGGAGAGGGTTATACAAACAGGGCATGAACACCAGGGTCAGACCACCGGGTCCACTTGGTCTGTTTGCCACAATGCCAACAGATATCTGTTGAATAAATAACTGATTGAATGAATGAATATATTAGTGACTTTAATGAATTCTAAAGACACATATGAACTAGATCACTATCTGGCTCTAACTATTGTGTTCTTTCTCTACAACATACCACTCACCTCATCCCTGGAGGCGCTTTCTAACTTTGAGGTCCCAATCCTGGGACCCAATGTCTAGTGCCTCATGCCTAAGCTACTAGGTACCTACAAGGCGGGGAATAAAGAACCCCAAACAAAGAAGCCACAAATAGGCAGGAAGGCCGTATATCATTCAGCAGCCTCAGTGTTGGAAGCCCTGCTGAAGTGCAGACAGCATTTTTATGTTTGGAGAATCGTGGTAATGGGGAACACATTTTTAATAAACATATGCAGCATTGGGGTGTCTGGTAGTAGCTATTTCCTCACACTCACACAGTAGGTATTGATTACTGACCTGAAGCCGTGTCTCCTAGGAACTGTAAGTTATGTCCTTCCTGGCTGTTTGAAAACATCCCAGCCTGCGGAGTGCTTGTCAGCTCTCTCCATGAGAAGCTAAAGGATTTTTTTGTGTGTGCATTTGGAGGGGAGGGGATGGAATGTTGGCCCAAAGGGAAGCACTTGGAGTGAAGCATGCTGATCCACACAGATCTGATAGATTAATATTAATTACTAACACTTCCCCGGCACTTACCGCGCCAGGCACTTTTCCTAAGCACTTGAACGTACAAAGAGTTGTCTAAACTTCTCAGCAACTTTGACATCAGGGCTCATGGTCCCCACTGTCGCCGTGAAGAAACAGTGGCAGAGGAAAGGTCAGTAACTGGCCAGGGATCATCTACTTCCTCAGCGAGACAACCAAGGTCCAAACCCAGGCAGGCAAGAAGCTGTTCCCACTGCCATCATTGGTGGCTTGGCGGCTGTACTGGCCTGTCTGTTTCTAAACCATAAAAGCCATTAAAAACAAGCTGCAGAATCAGCAAGCCTGGTGTAACTCTCTCCGCCATCGAATACACGTGTGATGTCTTAGAGTCTACTTAACCTCTCTGTGCCTCAGTTTGCTCATAGGTAAAACGGGAATACATAAATTCAACCTCACAAGATTCTTATAAGGATTAAAAAACAAAGTATGTAGAAGTATGAGAAGGATTTTGCCTGGAACATTCTTCCTTGGTTCCTTCCTCCCTCCCTTCCTTCCATCCATTCTCATCTCTTCTCCACCTTCCTTCCTGTGTCTATGCTCTTGATCTCCTTGATTTCCTCTGTTGGACTCTAAGTTCACCCCATGAACTTGAGGATAACTTTTCTGACATAAGTCCCCACAACCCCTCAGGACACAGCTGACATGTTCTCCCTGTCTTTAATCTGAACCCCCTTAGGATCCAACTGGTCCCAGACTCCGGGACCCATCTCCACTTCAGGTTTTCGCTGGGGCCAGCAGGGCTTCTGTTGATTCCCTCGCTCTCTTCTGGATTCTTCTGGATTTCCTCTGAACCTCTGGCCATTCCTTCTGCATCCTGGTTGTGTTGTTTCTCTCTGGTCATTCTCTGGCTGCTGATGTTCCTCAGTCATCGTCCTTACCCTGCTGTCCTTCTCATTGTACAATGTGCAATGAGTGATTCTCACCGCTCTCCTTACCGTCTGCACTGGGGATTTTCTCTCTGCCTCTCTAAACCTGTTCTCCACCTTGTTCCCTCCACCCTGTGCCGGGGAAGCTGGCCTGCATGGAGGCATAAGTGGGCTCCCTTGCCCTCTGGCTTCAGGCTGGGAGGCACCAGCAGGAGACTAGAAGGTGGGGTGTTCATGCCTGTGTCCTTCCTGCGGGGCTGCGGGTTCGCTGCACCCCTCTTCCAAAGGTTCTGATAGGCAGCCCCCTTCCTTGGCCACAGCTCTCACTAAATCCTGGTAACGACACCCTCCCCCCAACCTTGCTCTTTCAGGCCTCAGGGTGGTGTGATGGTCAGTTTGACGGGTCAACTTGGCAAGGCTATAGTCGCCAGTTATCCGCCCACACACTAATTTGCATGGGTGCAGACAAGGAACACCTACAGCCAGGAGATTTGGGGGGAAAACGGCACTGACAGGGATGGAAGGGAGGCCGAGCCGAGTTACTAGTCCAAAGGGGAGCTGTTGGAAAACAATGGGGAAATGCCAGCTGGGTAGCAAAGGGCAAGATGCTGGAGGCTCTAAGAAGTGAGAAGCAGTCATGGTTAGGAGCAAAATCTGTGGCGTCAGACCTGGGTTCAAATCCTGCCTCCACCATTTGGAAACCATTTGACCTTGAACAAGTCACTTCACCCTTTGGGGTCTCACTTTCTTCATCTGTAAAATGGAGATCGTGAAGATTAAGCTTCAGAACCCTTCACTCTCACAGGCACCTTCAAGACTCTGGGATGGAGCTCTAGTGATGTTTTCACAGGCTCATATGATTTTGCAAAAATGATAATTTCGTATTTTTCCTTAAATGGTAATTTCGTATTTTTCCTTAAAGAGGACCCCCTAATTGAATGAGCTTCAAGTTCCATAAAACCAAGATCTTTTCCCCCTTCCCTCTTCCCCAGCCTACCTGTCTATCTTCTAGGGTTTCCAGGGGATTAAACAGAACAGTGTGTCTGAAGCCCTTAGCATGGGGTTTGTTATATAGTAGATTCTCAATAAATGTTAGTCATCGTGACAATAATTAGCCCCATCATCGTCATTGTGTCTGTCAGGGTATTGGGAGGCAAACGAGAAAAACTGACTCCAACTAACTTGAGAAGAAAAGGAGTTATCGGGAGAATTTCTGGCAACACAGAGAATCGGCAGGAAGGCTGGAGAATGAAGCCTAGGAGATGGGCAGCAGCAGAGGGTGGTATCTGGACAGTAAAGGGATCCTGCCTCTCCTCTCTCCGTTCCCTTTTATGAGTTTACGTTCCCCCACTCTGAAGAGGAGTGTTCCCGTCTTTGCAGATAAGACAAATAGGTCTGCCTTAAATATTTCTATTACTTAAACGTTCATAAATCTATTGGTTTAAAACTGTCAGCACGATGGGAAAATCCTGAGATGGAGCCACGCTTATCACCAGGCGAGGAATTTGCCCGAAGTGGGGGCAGGATGTTGAGTGAAGGATGGTGGCAGTGCCCAGAAAAGGAACCATCTCCTCGACCCCAGCCACGACTCTTGCCCTCCCAAGAAATGTTTTAAAACCTCACCCAAATAGCCAGATGTCACATGAGGCATTGATCTCGCCCACTGTAAGCGTCCCTCACCAATTCCGGAGTCTGCTGTCAGGCATGAGGTGACATCAGGGAGAAATGCCCATTCACCCACCCAAACCAGAGCGGCCTTCTCTTTGGGAAAGAAGACTTTTTTTCCACTCACTGCTTGTTCTCTGCAGAGTGTTAGGAAAGACTTAGATGAGAAAAGAAGGGGCTTGGGTTCCAGGCTATGATGTACTAGAAATCTTTAGCAACTACTTCCCAGGGGCCGGGAAGAAGCCCCGATGTGGAGCCTTTGCTGACTTCCATGTTGGAATATGGCCACCAGGGCCGACAATTAGGAAGAGAGAGGCTAATACAGGATTTCCACCCCAAGGCTTCACCAGGTAGAAATGACCTCAAGAACATGGGAAGTGATCAGTTTTGAGTAACGTAATTTATTTACTCTTAAATGTATATAGTTGGATTTTTAATAATGGCTGCCTTTAACCACTGGTTCACACAAGCCCTGAAAATTTCGCAGTGGGCTCTTGCAATTGGGTACCGGTGTAGCTCAACACTGGTTCCAAGCTCCCATTTGGGACGCAAGTTTGAATACCAGCGCTGCCACTTTCGGGCTCTGTTGACCTTCGGCAACTTATGTAGTTTAACAAGAGAACATTCTCTGAGCTACCAGCCAGACAGAACTTGCTACAAGTCAGGCACTCTTCAAAGCCCTCGACTGGCTCTTTGAGAGAACCCTAGGAAATAGACACCAGTAGCACCCCCTGTTTACAGCTGGGGGACTGAAGCACAGAGGGGCCATGTGAGTGGTCCAAGATCCCACAGCTGGTCAAAGCAGCAGGGCTGGGATTTGAACCTAGGCCATCTGGCGTCTCCAGGTGTTCTAACCACTGTCCCACACTGCCTCTCTATGCTGCTGAACAGAGCCTCAGTCTGGGCCTGCAAAATGCAGATGCTATTGGGCGGGGGGGTCTCCTGGGGTGGTTGTGAGGATATAAAGATGAAATGAGCTAACACAAGGGACCATTTGGCACGCCACGTGGCACACAGAAGCAAGCACGAAGGGCTGCGAACAAGCAAGGTAAAAGGCTCCAGAAATTCTTTCTCAGCAGGCATTCTCGTGGGTGAGGGCGGCAGCTCTGTCAGAACACAGGCGGAAGGCTGGACAACGTACCATCAACCGACTGTGAAGAGCACCCATGAATCATCAGCTGTCATTCTATTATTACCCAGGCTTCAGGCACCCCACCTCTTATCTGTACTCACCCGGCGAAAATATGCTCTCTCCCCACAGAGACCCCTCGGCACACAGCACTGGCGGATTTGTAAGATGAAGCCTAAGTTTGAAACTTCGAAACGTTCCCAAATCCTGCCATCCAACCCACTAGGTGTCATGACACCTAGCCTGCCGCCAGCCTTCCGAGGTTTGCCTTTGAGAAGAATGGGCTAATTCCTCCACCAGTAGCTGTCACTCACCATTTCAGAAGGATCAGGCTAGGGTGCAAGAAGACTGTGCCTCTCAGTTGGCCCCCTGAACCTTGGGCTGGAAAGACTCCATCTGCCATCTACCTTTCTTTGCTCTCTGTGCTTTGAGAGGCTGTGCCCCAGGTCCAGGCTTCTTTGTCCTCTGGCTTCCTGTTGGACTTTGCCAAGGGGAGACCAAGAGGAGAGGGTAGGGGGAGAGAGATGGAGTCATTTATTCCCCTAGGTCCCCCCATGCCAGCCCTACACGGGTTTGGCAGTGGCTGCATTCCTCTACCTAAGGCTGCAGCTTCTTCCAGGCTGCTTGGAAATCTCTATGTCACCTGCCCATCAGGTCTGAAGGTGGCAAGGATTCTGTCTCCCCGAAAATAAGACCTAGCCAGACAATCAACTCTCATGCATCTTTTGGAACAAAAATGAATATAAGACCTGGTCTTATGTTAGATAAAACCCAGTCTTATATTATGGTAATAATATAATAATAATTTCCCCGCCCTTGCTACCCTCAGGGTTCTACATCAATCCCTATTAGTTCTCTTAACTCACCCCTCACCTTCATAAATAACCCTTTCATTCAACTCTCTTTAAACCCTTCTGAGTGCGGATCCATTTCTTGCCAGGATAAAAACCCTTCTGTGAACCTCAGTTTCCCCCATCCATGAAATGGGTCCTCTCCTTCCCCATCCGCCTTGCAGAGGTTGCCTCGAGGGCAAAGCAAACCTAGAGGGGAACATTGTCTGAGGGAAAACAAAAGCTCAAAGTGCCACCCAGGAGCCAGGCATTCGTGTTATTAATAAAAGCCAGATAGGTCTCTTCAACTTGCCTCTGCCTCCCTCCCCCGAGTCCCCTCCCCTCCCACGCCTCCTGACCTCCCCTCCACAGTTCCGCCTTGCCGGCCTCCTCCCCTCAATGATGTTCCCACTAAAGCCATCTTCCCTTCCCCCCACCGGCCCTGCCCCTCCATGTCTGCCGAAGAATGAAGCGCCCAGCTAATATACGCGTGTTTACATTAAAATATAAGGACAATTACACCAGCCGATCTAATAGTCAGCTCTGTATATGTTACCAAGTACTTAGGGCTCTCTTTTGGAAAGCCATTATGCCCATGTGAATCCCTCAAAGCCTTTCTTGAGGATTTTGTTTTGACAGGAGGGCATTAAGGGGTTGAAACTGATAGCATAAGCACACCACTTACACACTTTGATCCAATCGGCCCATACTTCTCCTAGAGAAAGTCTTGTATATATTAGGAAGGAAATTAATTTTATGGCTGCTGTGGCTTTGCTGGTTAATGGCCAGCAAGTCAGCCGGCCCCAGAAGACGAGCAGTGGGAGGTGGGCTCGCTGCTCTCCTCCCAGGCTCACTGTTCTCCACAGGAGAGGACCGTGCGTGGGCACTAGTCAGCGACAGCCTGAGATGCTAGAGGACATGAGGCGAGGTGGCTGCAGCCTGTTCCTTCTGACCTCACCTCACACCAGGGTTGTCACAAGCGAAATGCATGATGAGCATTTGGTCCAAGCTCTGACTACATGTCACAAGCTATAGGCATTGGGAGAAATTCAAATACCATAATTTGAAAGATCTAAGTCAGGGAGGTGGCATCATACATTTATGTGTATTAGGAAACAAAGTTAGAGAGAAGCAAAGAATTTAAATAGTCTGGGTAACCTCGTCGAGTCTTGGTTTCTTCATCTGCCCACCATTTAGCTTATGGAGCCCTTGTCCCAAAGTAGGCATATAATAAGGTGCCAGATTGGAACTGGCTCTCCTGGGTTCCTTTCGGTTCCTGTGTCCTGAGGATGATGCTAGGGATTAAGTTGATAATGTTTTGTACGACATGCCCCCAGCCAGCCTCTTCATCGGGCCCCTTCGAATGAAGAAAAACCAAACTGTTCCCCTGTGTAAAGGGGTAGTTTGGGTCTGCATGGTTTTTGTGTTTCCCGTGGACTTTAGAACTTAACTGCCCCACAAAAGGTAACTCCTTGTACTTTTAAGAAATTCAACTAGATTTTTTTTTAAATATGAAAATCATCATTAACATCGCCATCAGGTGGGGGGTGGGGAGTGGGTGAAGGACTACAGGAAACATTACCAAGGTTGATAATTGTGGAAGCTGGAGATTGGAATTTGCAGAGACATTATACAACTTAAGGCTTATCATATAATGAGCGACCTCGTTTCCATTCTCTTGAGTTCTAGAATGCCGAGAGAGGGGGAGAAAGGGGCAGAAGAGATGTCTTCTGACAGGAATTGAGCATAACCCCACAGTATGTGTTCTATGTAAAAATGTCAGTCATTGCAAGTGTTTGGGGTTTTTTGTTTTCGTTTTTGTGTTTTCTGGTGCACAAAAGGAAGGGAGGACTTTCTGGCATGATTTTGCAGTCAGGTGACCAGTGTTCAGATCCTAGTTCTCTCATTGCAGGACCCTAGGCAAATGGCTTGACCCCTCTGAGTCTCAGTTTCTCCATCTGCAAAATAGGGATAATCCTGACATGACAGGATTACATGATAACGTGACAGGATTACACAGGTAAAGTGCCTGGCTCAATCCAGGTACTCGGTAAGTGACTGCCTGTGTGTGAGCTTTGGCCACTCAGCTATTCGCTCCTTTTTCTAATAACAACACTGATTTTCCTCTGGGGAACTGCCCTTTTTCCCACTTTCAGTGCATGTAACTCAGATGCTATTGATTCTACCCCCAGCCACAGAAATGGGCATGTGACTCAGGATGTCCAATCACAGCCCCTTCAGGCCTTAGGGATTAATTTATAGATGTCATGTGACCCCTTAGAGCCAATGGGACGGATGCATTGCAGACTTTCGCTGAGTCTTTTCCTGGAAATGCAAGCTCTTTTAATGTGTTGCAAGTGAGCATGTAGGCCTCGAATCGCCATCAGCCACCACTTTGGGAAAGCCAAAACGGTGGGAGAGGGAGAGACAAAGAGACCCACTCAGTCCTTGGTTCGAGCCATTCCTCAATCCACTAGATTTTTCAGCGACACTAGCCAAATAATTGCCTTTGGGGCTTAAGCCAGGTTTAAGCTTTCTGTGACTTGCAATGGAAAAAAATTCTAATGGATACAATTGTTATTGCCATTATTATTATTATTTCGCTTGTCAGTTAGAATAGCCTGTTTTTGTAACTATCATATGGAACTTCTTTCTGAGATGATGCCCTATGAGATGTGATTCTAAGATGGTCTTATCCACCCAGCGTTGTAATGGGTATTATTTGTGGTGTTTCTTGTCATCTTGCTACACATGGGTGAGCATAAGGACTTTGGGGTAACCTAGCTGAAGAGGGAGGAAGAAAAGACAGCACCCTGCCAGGCAGACTCCTCCAATGCTCAGCTCCTCTGCAGGCCCCCTAGTATACGACCAGTGGGGTTGCAAGCCCAAATACCCCCTAATGCACTGTGGGGCGGACATGGGGGCTTCATGATTCTAGAATGTCAATAAGGCCACAAAAGGGATAAGAAGTCCTTGACCAGTTTGTGCTGCAAGAGACCTGAACCTCATTCCGCCCACATTTTAATTATCAGCTGCTGTATAACAAATCTCCCCCAAATGAATGGTGTAAAACAACAATCATTTTATTAGGGTCACAGGATCTATGTATGGGTCAAGCATTCAGACAGGACACAGTCGGGGTGAGTTATCTCTGCTCCACAATATCTGAAGCTTCAGCTCAGGAGACAAATGGTTAGCGGAGACTTGAACAGCTGGCATCATCTGGAAGCTTCTTAATCATGTCTAGTGCCTGGGTGGGGATGACTGGAATGCTAGCCTCAGCTGGGACTGTCAACCAGAGTTTCTCCATGTGGCCTCTCCGTGCAGCTTGGGCTTCTCCCAGCATGGCGGCTGGGTTCCAAGAGGGAACATCCAGAGAAGAAGCATTCTAAGAGAAGGAGGTGGAAGTTGCCTGACATTTTCGGACTCAGCCTCAGAAATCATGCACTGTCACTTCTACCACATTGCATGGGTTCCGAATGGGACACTAAGGCCGTCCAGATTCAAAGGAAAGGGAATGACATTCCACCTCTTGGTGCGAGAGAAGCAAGATGACACCGTAGAAGAGCATAATGGACAAGAGGTAGTATTGCAGGCTTCCTTGGAAAAGACCATCTACTATGGCCAACAGGTACTCCCACCGTACCTAGGGTAGACGGAATAGCCAACGTTTACTGAGAATTCATGTCAAGCGCTCTGCTCAGCAGTTTATAGGCATTGTCACCCCAACTCTATGAGACAGCAACTATCTTTATGCTCTTATAACAATGGAGAAAACCCAGGCTCAGAGAGGGTGAGTAACTTGCCCAAAGTCACCCAGCTAGCAAGTGGAGGAGCTGAAACTTGAACCCTGGCCTGCAAGAGTCTAGCCGTACTCTTCACGCCATGCTGTTTTGCCTCCAACTTCCTTTTTCCTCTTCAACCCTGTCTCCCCTCTGATTGTTCTTGAGAAAGTCTTCTGTTTTTCAAGGAAAGTCCTGCTCTTTCCCCCACCTCACCACCAACCTTGATTTCATCAAGATGCACAGAGGTGAAGAGCATCATCTCTACTTTCAGAAGTAAAGCAGGGACTACTACCCCATTTAAAAGATGGGAAAACCGAAGCTCAGAGAGGGAAAGTGATTTGCCAAGGTCACTCTGAAGGCCCCTGGTTCAAATGACCGATCGGTTCATGGCCTGCACATCACCCTTGAATAGTACTTAGTCTGGGACTCCCTGTGATATATGAGGGGAGGGTTCCTAAAGCCCAGTTTGCCTCACCATGACCAGCCCTTCTCTTCTACCCCTTGTCCCTTTTGAGGATTCCCTCGGCCTCCAGTCAGGCGGCTCCCAGGGTTGTCAGGAACATAAATGATGGGTTTCCTTGGCCCTTCCCATCTCTACCCAATCTCTCCTGCTCTTCCCCACACCAGCCTCAGCCTTCCAAGCTATCTTATCCCCTCCCCAGTGGGGGATTATGGCACATTCAGAGAGTGTCCAGCCCTGAGAAATGTTTACACTAGAGATTAGCATTTATCTCTATACTTTCAACCTCTCTCCCCATGCTCAGTGCTGCTGTCTGCATGCATCGAGGAAGGAGGAATGGCCCCCAGAGATGAAAGAAAGCCAGTCAGGCTGGGGCCACCTCCATGGCATCTGGGTCCACTGAACCCCATTCGCCCATCATTGTCAGGGCATTGTTCTTATTCAATCTCTAAGAATCCTGGGGTTTCTGGATAAAGGCCAGAGCCTCCCTAAAAATATAAGTGTAGGAAGTGGGCTCTCACCAGACTCCACATCTGCTGGCACCATGATCTTGGACTTCCAGCCTCTAGAACTGTGGGAACTGCTTGTTGTGTATAAGCTGCTCCGTTGATGGCATTTTGTTACAGCAGCCAGAACAGACTAAGACATCATGACACGTGGTAAGCACCTTCCTCATGCCAGGCACTGTGCCAAAGGCAGCTTCAAATCATCGTGATGGGAATGCTGTCATCATTGCCGAGGGACAGAAGAAAAGGCAATTGCCCAAGGCTACCTCCCGAGTTGGTTGGAGTGCTTGATTTTAAAGGTAGGGCCTCCCCCGCTCCTCAGCAGTCAGGCCTGTGGTCAGCCAAGAGGAGCTGTGCTCCAGGCCAGTGATTCCCAAAGTGCAGTCTCTGGAGCAACAACACTGGGAACCTATAAGAAATGCACATCTTTGAGCCCCTCCGCAGACCGATGGAGTCTGAAACTCTGGCAGTGGGGGCCAGCAATCTGTATTTCACAAGCTGCTTGGATGATTCTGCTGATTGGAGGTTGGGGAGACCCTGTTTTAGTCTGGGGAGTCCTGAAGTCCTGGAAATCAGTGACCTCAGGGAGAAGTCACAGCCTGTTCCTTCCGGGGTCGGGGTAGGTAAGGATCCTCTGCAGATGTGAGACACAAGAGAAGTAAACTCGAGATGGGGAGAGAAGGAGAGAAGGCAAAAGAAGATAAGGAGGAGAAAGAGGTGAGAAGAAAAAGAAGCTGGAGAAAGTGGCATAAAGGTATTTGCTCCAGAAGGTTTCAGGGCTTTCCAGAGAGAGAGAATAAATGTCAGCCAGCATATATTGAGCTCATACCCAGCACGAGGCACAGAGCAAGGACCAGATGTGAAGCGGAAGGACTCAGATAGAGGCAGGTCCCAATTGAAAGGGGGACAAGGACCCAGAATTGGACAGTGGTGGAGGTAGGGGCAGAGGTCATCATGACTTACGGATGGAGGTTGGACAAAACCAAACATGATCAACAAAAAGGAAGTGGTATGGAAGGAACTGCCTGCCAAAGGCAGTCCACACAGCTAACACAAACTACATTGCAGGAGAACCCACGTTAGCACGAGGAAGTGTGTGTGTGGCATCGTGAAATGCAAAGAGCACAGTATAAATCCATATATAGGGTATTTCCCCATTAAAAGGAATATCATACATGGAAAGAAGGAACACAGTATCTCTCCCATGTGATAGTCTGAGATTGTCAGACAACTGATTTCTTTCCATTTTTTCTTTCTGAGTTTTCGAGTATTTTTGCATGGAGGGCGTATGACTTTAGAAATAATATTTTTGAAGACAGAATCAATGTTTTTCCACAACATGGATGATAAGAAAAGAGTTTAAGCTGTTGGATGATACAAAGAAGACTTTCAGAATACACACTAATGGTTACAATGCCAGGCGCTAAATGCCGCCATAGTTTAGTGTTTACCTGAGCAAAACGTTGAGGAGGAAAGGGAAACTATCCACCCACAGACCATCTCCTTCTCCTAGGCACATGCAACCTGTACGTGCAAAATGTCTCTGCCTGCCTTTGACAGCTGCTGAATTTCATCCTTAGGGTTGCTATACGTGGGCCTATGCAAAAGGTCTCAGCCCTTAAAGATGCAGTTATCCTGGGAAGCCAAGATAGGCGCAAACATATGTTTCTACAACTGTTCATAGAAAAACAAACAAAAAACTTTAGGCATAGGTGGTGAGATGGGGTGTGTGTCTCTGACCCATCTTAGAGTAGAATAAATTGGGGAAAATATTTTGTGTCCCTCCTTCTGATTGGAGGGTGGAGAGGAGACCATGATTCTAGCCCAGCAGAGGGTATCACAGGGACCCAAGACCAACATTCATCCATTTGGCTCTAATGGAGGCCAGGGTGTCTAGGGCAGGCTGCCACCAACACAGCCCACCCCCTTCCCTTTCTGTGGAAGTCCCCCCAGGTCCCAGGCTATCCTGGTCTCCCATGGATTCAAAGACTAGTGGGGAGAGTCTCGTGCCCTAATAGCCCCCACCCATCTGATAGGACCCAGCTGTCCAGGGGAGGAGAGGGCACATTAGATAAGACAGTCAAACAAAGGCTGGGCTTTGTATATTTGGTTTGTCTGACCCAATTCCCAGGCCCCAGAGGGACGGGTTCAGAGCTGGGGGACGGGGTGAGGAAGGGGGCATGGTTTCCATCTCTCTCCTGGAGGCTGTCCCAGTCTTTCCTAGACCCTTGGCCATCTCACTGGGGTCACCCATCCACGAGCTCTGATTCCGCAGGCAACAGACCTGAGGTTCGAATGCTGATCATGCCTCTGCGTGACACTGCACAAGTCGAGTCACCTCTCTGAGACTCAGTTTTCTCCCCTCATGGGAACCTCTCACCAATTGGAGTTCAACTCTAGAGTTTAAAGATATCCATTGCGATACAACCTGGCCCCTAAGTGTGGCAAGTGGCTGGCTTCAAATAGCCATCTAGTCCAGCACTGGGGAACAAATCTGACCTGTTAAGACTGATTGGGACATAGTGTATTAGTCACCAAACTGTCACTCTCTGAGGAATTCTCATGAGTCATTCTGACTTTAGAAGGTCCCCACTGCATAGAAGAGACTCTGCCATACATGTCCAAAAAAGGAAGAGAGATGGTGAATCACTAGAGATGGATTTGTGCAGGTTGTCCTGGAATGTTCCAAGACTCCGCACATTCAAAAGCATTCCAAGAAAGCTAACAGAATGAACACCGGAGCAAATGTACCCCCAGGTCTCACGTGCCAGCTGGAAATGGAAATAAACCATCAACAGTTGCCGAGCTGGAGAATGCGCTTGCAGAAGAGGTTGGCCCATGAAGTAATTGTCAGAGTCCCTTAAGTAAATGACCTTGTAATGCTTCGTGTGACCGGGTTGCATCTTATTCTAAGTAAAGTGGTGCGGGAGCACTGTCTCTTCAGAGTAAAGACCTTGGCTCTGCCACTTGCTACGGCAATGACATCCACAGATGGTAGGAGTGCTGTCTGCAGAGAACCTTCACCTGTCAGCCCCTTTAGGGATCTTATCAGTTGCACGGTCACACTTTTCTGGGGTGGCCCACATCCAATGGCCAATGTTGGCAGAGATGCAAAGACCCAGCAATTTTGGCCCAGCTTTAGATAACGTTAGGGGGCCATTCCAGTTCCAGAGCTTTCCCTGCAGTCAACTAAGGCTTTGAGCCTCAGTCACAGCTCAACCTTTTCCTACACCCACTCCTGCATGGGTCTTCTCCCATCCACAGGTGCTCTTGGGAAACTGTATCTCAGAGTCTGGTGCCCAGCAACGTGCTAACAGTGTTGACCTTGGACAGCTTGATCTCTTTATGCTTTGTTTCCTTTTCTGTAAAACGGGGTAAGATGAGTGCTTACCTCATTGGCTTGTTGTGAACATTGAATAAGATTATATGTGTAAAATGTCTAGTGCAGCAAGTATGCAATAATGGTTACCTATTATTGTTTTGATGCATTTTCTACTCCTGAACATAATATCATCTTAGGAGGGGTTCTGCTGAATGATAGTCATTTCTAGACGTTCTAATTATACTGGGCGTTGCTCATATCTACTTGTGGCAGATATTTTCCATATGCCCTAGGTCTACCCTCCACCCTGCTCCATCCTGCTCCGTGCCTGAACTGCACCAACGGGGCCCCATGCTTGCCAACTTCTGGGGATTTAGCCAATGGGAAACCGAAGCCCCAGCACGAGGCAAGAAGGTAGTAGAGTTAGGTTGCAGTATTTACTCTGGGGTATTTGCTTTAGGCTGGAGGTGACCTCAACCAAGGGTCACAGCTCCTCTCAAAGTAGCTGTGTCCACATGCGTTTCTCCTCCTAAGTTCCAATAACCACTATTTCCTATCATCCCTGTAAACCTAGGAAGCCCTGCCCAATTTGCTATTACTATTCACAAACACTCCCCAGCTCCCTATACTATCTCTGCATCCTGCCCACAGCTTTATAAACAATCTCCTTAGGAAACTCCCTTCAAATTGCCCAATTCATGGCACCATCTTGCCCTTCTGGGACCCTGACTGCCATATTATTTTTCATTCCGCAAACTTTACTGAGCCCACGTTGTAAGCCAAACAATGTGCTGAACATTTTCAGGAGCCTATATCAACTCAGTCTTTAAATATGACAACAAAGCTAGTCCCCTGATCCCTGGAGCTTGAATGAGAAGAGAGAGTTCCCCTACCCAGGAAGACCAGGCCTGGTAATTCAATTCACACGGAGACACTAATGAGCTACCCGCATTCTGCTTCTTTCAAAGGCATTTCCAATCCCAAACTCTGCTAGGAAACAGGGGTGATCCTGTTCTTGGCTTTCTCCACCAAGCACTGTGCAGAATTTAGAAGTTGAAACCCAGTCAACGTAAATTGTAGCTCCAATTATTTTTATAGGGCCAGCTGTTCTTTCCCCATAAACGAGGACCGGGGAGGAAGAGGGGAAGGCTTAAGCCAGTTATTCCTTTCTTGCTGATGGAATGTTAGGCAGTGTAACCCCTGGGTTGGAAACGCATTTTGTGGTAGGACAGCCTTTCCACAAAACACCACTTACTGCTGCTCTCGACCGATACCAGTGAGGAAGGAGGGCCCCGGAACAGCCAAGTAGAAGCAGACGAATCCTCAGCCTCTTTGCTCTGAAGCATGACACTTATGGACCCCAGCTGATAAGGAGCCAACCTCGTCTAGTCTAAGAAGGGTCTAAAACAGCCCGCTCTTTTCCCCCCGGGGAAAGCCTGTCCCTTGTCCAAGTTCCAACTTCCTTCCTGCAAAGCGTGAAGTCGCGATGGAAACAGTCAGCCCTGTTTATGTTGCCTGTAATATGGCCCTGACCGGAGGAATGAGCCCTGGATCAACATGTGTCCCAAAGGCAGCTGTTCTGAAATCTGGATCTGGGGTCTGCACACGTGGCTATGACTACTCCGTGAAAGCTGATGACACTGGGAGAATTTAGGGTGTCCGTTTCCTTGCCTTGCATGTAGCTTCGAAAGCTTACCAGCCCGTAGCGCCATTCCACCAGCCGCTCGCTATATCCACCTTAGAAGAAAAAAAACCATAGAAATTGATAGGAGTGATGGTGGTAGAAGGGCTATTTATTAGTCAAAATAAAGGCTTAGCTTCTACAGCAACGGCCAAAATCAATGGGGCTTACACAAGATAAAAGTTTACTTCTCTCCTCTGTAATAGTTTGACCATAAGTGACCCAGGGCTATTGGGGTGGCTTCACAGAGGAAGAGACCAGAGCTCTTTGCATTGGGTTTCTCTGTCATCTTCAACATGAAGCTTCCCCACCACAGTCTAAGAAGGCTGCTGTTCACTCAGCCAGAGGAAAGGAAGAAAGAGGAAGTAGAGGACACATGCCTGCTGTCTGATGGCCAAACCAGGAAGTTGTACATGTCACTCCTCACATCTCATTGGCTAGGATTTAGTCACATGGCCATGGACAGCTGCAAGGGAGACTGGAAAATGTAGTCATTATCTGGATGACATTGTCCCCACCTGCAACTTGGGATTCTAGAAATAATTATCTGCCACTGGAACAACATAATACACTGATTAAATGTGTAGATTTTGGAGTCAGGTAGTCCAGGGTTTGGCTCTCAGCTGCCCAACTTTCTTCCTGTGGTCAATGGAGATTGAGGCAGAAATAGCCACAGTGATGGTCAGAAGTGAGACGGTGGCCAGTAGAAGTGAGACGGTGGTCAGTAGAAGAGTAGGAGACGATATTGGAGAGATGGGGTACAGCTTGATCACAGAGGAGTGTGGATGCCTGGCTAAAGAGTCCTGTGGGCATTGGAAGCCATCAGAAGTGTTTGAGCAAAAGGAAAGGAATACAATCAAGGCTCACTTGGAAAAGGGTGGTTCTAATGGACATTTCCAGGCTTGGGTGTGGTCCTGAGAGCCTCATGATTTTTTCTGAGTCATGGCCTGCCATCGGCCCTCTTTGAGGGGTCAGCTTTCTTTGTAAAGAGCCAGATAATCAATGTTTTAAGCTTTGCAGTCCATCAGTTTCAGTGCAACTACTCAACTCAATGCGGCCACTGTAGTGTAACAGCAACCATGGACAATGTGCAAACAAATGAACAAAGCCATGTTCCAATAAAACTTTATTTAAAAAATAGGCAGCAGGAATTGGTAGTTTACCAATGCCCAGTATAGAGAATTCTTTAAGTATCCGTCCATTCTGCTGTAAAATGGAAACTCTACTCAATACAATGCTTGAGACTATGATCCACTGTTCTTTCCATATACCACTGTGCCTGCCCCATAACCTGGGGCAGATTCAAGATTGGTGGGAACTGACGTTCACACTATTCAGGGGGCCCACTTAAGAAAAATAAAATAGAATTACGGATGTACAATTAAGTATGAAAATGAATATTTAGTATGAGAAAAGAGATTACAACAAATTTTCAAAAGCTGACAAATATCATAAATGTCACAAAATCCATTAAAATAATATAATATTTTTTCAATCAACTGCCTGGCAATGTATAATTATTCTCCCTACATTTTGGGGGTGGGCTATATACTCCATCTCTTCATATAAAAATTATTTTTTTTACATGTCATTCACTCTAGACAATTCTATCTGCCCTCTAGCAAGTTTTTTCCTCCACTCCTCACATATTTGTGACATAGGACATGTTCATGCCACAACCTTTCTAGAAGCCACTAGAACAGCCTGGCAATAACTGTACACAGAATAACTGCAAACCACAGAAAAATATACCACTAAACCAAAACTAAACATATTACCAATTCAACTTCCCCTTAGATGGACCTGAAAATGTCTGAGGCCATGAGGGAACATGTATTGGAGAGGAAGTTGGAATAGAAAGAGAAAGGGGTCTTAACCCTTCCTTTGGTCAATTTTATAAAAGTTATGGCATGTGCACACATTGCTGGTCCTTCCCCAGGAGGGGAAGGGGTTTATGGCAGTAAGCGGCCCTGAAGTTTAACATCCAGGTAAATCTACTTATGTGCCACGGTGCATGTGGTATGTTTGCACTAAAGAATTGGCACAAGAATCCAAGACTCCCAGACTCCTTTGGGTAGCTTTGTGCTCCACCCTGGAATAGCAAACAGTTCCATGGCAGGCACTGTTTTCCCAAAGAAATTAAATCTGAGCAGCCTACACTTTGTAACAAAACCAGGGTTATGCAAAGAAAGTAATTCTCCTTCAGCTTCCAGGAGTCCCTACGGAAAATATATATGTGTCCATTTTTAAAGACAAAAAAATAATAAATGAAACAACCTCGCTAAAGAAAATTTGAACCTTGTTCCAACAAAACCTTTGCCAGAATCATCAAATCTCCTCTCCCCAACCCTCCCCTAAAAAGGCACAGAGGTTTCAAGTTCCGGTTTAAATTTAGATGCTGTCTTTTCTGAGGGGGCTTGAAAGTTGGAATCAAAAAACAATTCTCCCTCTCGGATTAGAAAGCATCCACAGATTCCATTTCCTGAATTTCCCGGAGAAGATAAATTATTACTGAAATGTCGCAAACCAAAAACCAATGCACTTGCTTCAAAGAGGGCATCTCAGATAACTGGGAATTAAAAACTCTGCCTCAACTGTGTGTTTCAAAATCCCAGGAAGAACCAAACCTCAATAAGCATTTGTCTATGTCAGAAGCTTAGATAGATGTGGATGAGGGGAAATGGTCGTTTCTCTTGAATATATTTTCCAAAAGCGAGGTCTGTTCAACTGTTGTTAGGACCATGACCAAGCAGGTTAGAGAAAGCAGTGTGAAATAGCTGATAGCAGTATCAGTGATTAGACTATGAAACTATACGGAAAGTAAGTATGTTAGTTAAGATATAGATTAAGCCACTTTAACAAAGAACCTCTAAACAGTGGCTGGAACATGATAAAAGTTCACTTTTCATGAAAGCAGAAATCTGGGTAGGTGGTCAAGGGTTTGTTGGCTCACCCATGTTAGAGACCTAGCTTCCTCCCATTTTGTACTCGACCATCCTTAACATATGGCGTCTATTGTGGTCCAAGATGGCTGCCCCGCCTCTTCACACCAAGTCTGCTTTCCAGTCTTCTTTCTCAGATGGGTGAAGCTGGAAGGGGAGGGTACACCTCTTCCTTTCAAGGGCGTTACCTTGAAAAGCACACATCATCTCGGCTTTGACTTAATCACATTGCCACACCCAGCTGCAAGGCTGGCTGGGAAATGTAATCTTTATTCTAATGAGCTAAGTGTCAAGCTAAAATTTGGAGGCTCTATTTTTACTAAAGGAAGGGAAGAGGGGTATTGAGAGATATTTATCAGCCTCTGCCATGGTAGCCAAATATCAAATGACGATACCTTTTATATGTATTCACCATCCCACCGACCAATAATTCTGAGCTTGCTCTCCCCACTCTCCAGGCACGCTCTTCTCGTTCATTTATTTAATACATTTTTGAGTGCCTAACATATCCCAGATGCATTTCTTGCAGCAAAGTCACTGCTCTCATTGAGTGTACATTCTAGTAGAGGGATCATAAAGGTTAAAAATAAAGGATTGAGGTTCTCCAAGAGAGATGAATGCTGTTAAAATAATGGAACAAGGTGTAGATGTAGGAGTGAGTGTCAGAGGGAGAATTTTAGACTGAATGGTCCTGAAATGCCTCTCTGAGGAGGTGACATTTAAGTAGAGACCTGCATCATAAAAAAGAATCAGTCATGTGGAGATATGGGAGCAGAGGACTCTAGGCAGAGGAAACAGCCAAAGCTATAGGACAGAGATGGGAATGAGCACAGCTTGGTCAAGGAACAGAAGGAAGGCCATGGTGGCTGGAGTACCATGAGCACGGGAAGAGCTCTGAAAGGTGAAGCTGCAGAGAAGGTAAGGATTAGATTGCATGGATCCTTGAAGGGCATAGTAAGGACCTTTCTATGACTCAGATCCTTGGAGTCGGGCCTGGCTAAGCTCACTTTGCAGAAGTTGCTATGACTCTGAAGAGGACAGAGCTGAGATGTGTTGGATCATGAATTCTTGATTGGGGTTCACCAATGTTTGTTCACTTTGTATAGAGTATTCTATACCCTAAGAAAACATTTCCACCCTTTCTTATCAGTCCTTTCCCATCAGAGCTCCCAGAAGAAATCAGGGCAGATAGTAGTATCCCCACTTGACAAATAAACATGGCGCACCTCAGAGAGGTTACGTGGCTGCTCCAAGATCACACAGCCAACAAGTGGAAGAAGAAAGACTGGAAACTTATCTTCCCGTTTCAAAGCAATCCTTCTCCACTCCCAAAAGAAATTAGTCTTGAAGAGAAACAAGGAAAAAATAATGATGACTTCACTTAAACAAGATATATACATATTTCTTATACAAATATATATATATGTATGTGTGTGTGTATATATATATATATATATATATATACACACAGAGATAGATGATAGACAGATTGATAGATAGATGATAGACAGACACAGACATGTTATAAAAGTTTGTGTGATTTCACTTGCCCGGGTGAACACAGACTGATATACCACTGTGGCTAGCCCTGAAGTATTGTACCCTGCACCCATCTTCTACATAGTTTATTATACTTTCCTCAACGACTTGTTTGAATGTGTCATGTCTTCTCTACTAGGGCCTGATACAAAATACCTGGGGGAAAAAAATCACAGTAAAATATCATGTGTGATTATCTGTGTGGTAGTGAATATACAGGATAGTCACACACACGCACATACACGTGTGTGTGTAAAATGTCACTGCCAACCATTTGAATACTTGTGACAGAAGCTGCTACTTGTCTCTCACTATCCATTCTCCCCTTCTTCCTTTAGGTAGGGATTCCCCCCAATTTTAGCTAGGTATATGGTCATCCAGCTAAAGACTACATTTCCCAGCCTCCCTTGTAGTGAATTGTGGTCACGTGACTAAGTTCAGACCAATAAGACGTGAAGAGATTAAAAACAAGCCTGAGCACATGACACCATGGAACTGCCTTTTCAGCCCTGGACAGCTTATATGTGGACTAATGTTTGAGACAGAGAGAGACACAGAGACAGAGACAGAGACAGAGACAGAGAGAGAGAGAGAGAGAGAGAGAGAGAGACTGACTCTTACTTAAGGTACTATCAGTTTGGATCTTTGAACCTATATCCTGATTAATTCATATGTCAAACTAAGTCAGGATGTTTGTGCTGAGAAAGAAATATTCTCAAAGCATCTGTGTATGGAGAGTGGTGAGCATGGGAAGAAGGATCATCAACTTCCATTTCTGTTCCTTCCATCTTGGGATCCTTGGCTCAGATTTCCTTTCCTCTTGCACCTCACCCTATCCTTCTATAAAATGCAGTAATCTTCCTGCTGACAGGGTGGGCTTGGCAGAATAGTCTTCAGCATCACTCAGGAGCAGGCATTGTAGCCCCGTGATGGGCTGTAATGGGTACCAGCAAGACACGACGTGGGCTCTGAAGTCAGACAACTTGTGTTCGAATCCTGGCTCAGTCACGTACTAGCTTTTAAAAGAGATTAGTGGGATCTGTTTGATCATAATTGAAAAAATGGTTTGAGAGCCAAAAAAAGAAAGTGCTTTCAAATTCTGAAAGCTAGTTAAATGACACAGATCTGTCTCATGGGGGGGAGATGATGGGGTGTGTTGAAGAGCCCTTGGGGGGGTGGTCAGAGCCATCAACACCTTCTTCACCATTCTATTTATTGACTTCCACTAGATTCAAGTAAGAAGGGATGGAATTACTCCAAGTTTTGAATCAGCGCTGAAGTCAAGTTCTGCCTTTTGTTAAAGGGGAATCCCTGCTGCCCGGGTATGCTAAGGCAATGATTTAAAGCAGATATGTCTGGGAGATGGCAGGACAGAGGGGAAAGTGGTCTCAGCTAGAGCTCTGGGGAGACTAAACACAGAGGGGTTTCTGCCCCCTGAGAAAGAACGTTCATTGAATCACCATATATGCTTTCTTGCCAAGATTACAGGGAAGGGTTAAATAGGAGGTAGTTGAGTCAGGCTTATTGTGAAGCTCAGGGTCCAGGGGAAAAGTATTGATTTCCTTTGAGCCACTTCAAACTGACCCATTAGTTCAGGCTCACTGAGAAGGTGGAAAATATGCAAGTTGCACTTGGCTGCATTTTTAATGCTCCCTTGCTGAGACCATCCAATGTCTTACAAATGAATGTATGGGGGAGGGGTTGAGAGTAGAGGATTCTAAGTGAGAAGTGGTCAGGGCACAAGTGAGCTTCTGACAAGTGCATCTGTCACATCACTCTCCCCAGCTCTGGTGACCCAGTGGACACTCACGGAGTGTTGATTAACTCTTGAACTAAACTTTGCTCAGGAAGGAAAAGGCTAACATTATGGCTTTGAACGTCAGCCTCTAGAATTCAACGCTGAACTTCTCGTCTCTTACCCACAGAGTGAATCTGAGTTCACTACCTTTTAATCAGACCTGATTAAATAGTTTTGTTTATTACCAAGATTGTTAAGAGTCATGCTACATGGGTTAGAATTCCATTTCTACCACTTGCTCGCAGCAGGTCCTTGAGCAAATGACTCAAACACTTCCAGACTTTATCTTTCCTATCTCTGTGGTGAAGATAATTATAGTACCACCTTCTGGGTTTGTTTTTCAGATTAAGAGATATCACCCAGGAGAAGTGCTTGGCTGAGAGCCTGGTTCACAAAAATGCTCAATGTACTTTAACAAGTTTATGATGATTTTATATATATTTTTTGCATTCCATCAAAAGCCAATTTTAAAGAATCAAGTCCAAAGGAAAGGGAGAAAATGGAGCTGTCTTGGGTTAAAATTATATATATTTACTAGAATTAAATTAGTATTGATCTGAAGGAGACTGTGATAAAGATAGACACTGTAACCCTAAGAGCAACTGCTAAGAAAATAACTCAAAGAATTTAGTGAAAATATCAACAAAGGAATTAAAACAGTACACTAAAAAATATTTAACACAAAGAAGGTAGTAACAGAGGAAGCAGCTCATCTCTGTATGCCATTGCTCACAGGCCATAGGTATCTTGTGGGACAATGCACTATTGTTCTTTATATGATCAGTTGAAGCCAATCAATCACATGATCCAACCAGTCGTGACGTAATCAAATCAGCTGGTCCAATCAGCTACAGTTAAGGAATCACACAACCGAATCAGCTGGAATCATCACAAAGAAACCACATGGCTCATCGCCCACTTAGACCAGCTGTGGACGGATACTTCCAGGAGGAGATGTGAGCTCAGCATCTGAATACATCTGAAAAGGTGGACAGACCTCTTATTAGAGACCTTGTATTAATGAGGGCCTATGACACAGTGCCGAGCAGAAAGAAAGGGGACAGAAAATTGGAGCTGGCAAGGTTCAGTGAGGAAAAGAAAACTCTGAGTGCTTGGACCCCTTGACCATTCCAATGGTAAGATTCATCTATCCAGTGGAAGGAAAGACCAGGAAGACCCACAGGATCTGGGAACTAAGGCTGGGATTTCCGTGTGACCTCTGGGACCAACCTGGGATCATGGGTCTTAGGAAGTGGGTTGGCCGGAGTGTTTCATTACCGCCTCTGCCCACCCCAGCCCCAGGCAGTAGCCTTGCCCATGGTTCCTATTGCCTGGCAAACCATGTGATGCCAACCTCATGGCTTCTGCTGATCAGACCCACATGCAGGGGGAGCCCATGCATGTGTCTGGATCCTGTTACATCTCAGGTGAGGTCACCAAGTTGGTGGCCTGGGCCCCAGGGTCAAGCTTTAAAATCCTTTGTTTACCTTTCCCTTATATATCCATCTCTCTCACCTCTCAACCTTTGCCCATGATATTCCCACTGCAGAGAACACATTTCCTCCCCTTTATCTGGATGACCCCCGACATACCTGTCCTTCCGGTCTCACATGAAATGGAGGGCAATGATTCTAGCACCAGAAAGAAGAGAGATCTATTCCCACTGTGGTCTCTTACCCTGAACCCTGAAACATGGGCAAGTCATGTAGTCTCACTGAGCCTCAGTTTATTCATCAATAAAATGAGTAGTATAATATATTGATGGGTTGAGAATTCTATTTTTAAATGTAAAGAATTGAGCATGGCATGGGGCACAAAGAAATACCTCAGCAAGTTACAATCTTGAGGATGATGACAGTGATGATGGTGAAGACGGAAACGATGATGATGTGACATGTCACCTCTTCCGGGAAGCTTTCCCTCGTTCTGACAGAGGTGTGCCCTCCCTGCTCCCATGGATCCCTGAGCATTCCCCTATCGTAACACTTATCATACTGCATTGTCATTGCCCGTTGTCTCATCTCTCTTTCCATCAGGAGACAATCAATTCTTTGTAGGCAGCAACTGTGTCCTCTTCACCACTGTAGCGCTGGCATCCAGCCTAGGGTTTGACGTACAGGGGGCACTAGCGTGTCCACTCAAAGTCTTGGCCTCCTGAAGCACTTTTGTCTCTCCCAAGGATTGTTAAGGACATGGGCTGTGGGTTTACATAGACCTGACTGTGTGTCTAGGATCTACCACATATGAGCTGTGTGACCTGGGTCAAGTTACCTAACCTCTCTGTGCTTCATTTCTCTCACCTACAAAATGGGGGTTAATAACAGTTCCTACCCTGTTGGGCTGTTGTGAACATTAAATACTAGAAGACATGTGAAAAGGCCAGCCCATTTATTCATCAAATATGTATTGAGTACCGACTATGTGAAAAGTGATGTTCTAGAAGTTAGGGAACAACACAGGGAAACTTGCCCTCAGGAGGGAAGGCAGACCACAAACAAAACTCCAAATGAATGCACAACAGTTTAGAAGGAAACAATGTGTCGCCAGGGGTTAGAGTTGGGGATTGGGACCCACGTAATATTTCTCATTCTCACAAATATCCCAGCCAGCACACACCCTCCAGGGAAAACAGAGAAGCAACCAAACCTTGGGACTCGGAGAATTTTGGTCCCAGGCTCCTTCTCCAGTCATGGGCAGAGGCTGGTTCTGGCTCCCATACCCTTGGAGCTAATTCTGCCCCCCTCCTCAGGGGAAAAGAGCGAAAGCCCACTTTTCATGACACCTGTAGTAATCCTGGGTGGAATGTATCTGAAAAGATGCAGGAGAAATTCTTAAAATATATTTCTCTCCAACCACAATATATTCCATATGCTTGGAAACGGCTGGGGAGGGAGCCTGGTGTGCTCAGTTACCTCTGGTAAATGTTTCTCTCCCACGCTGGGGAAATCCTTATCAGGGGGCTCTCCTACCTGACAGCTGGAAGGAATTTAGGAGAAAATGCAAAGTGCTATTGCAAAGGAGAGCTCGAAACCGCAAGAGGACTTGAGAGCTTCTCTCAAAGTGAAAGGTTTAAGGCTTCGGGGTGCTTAGCTTGGGGAAAACGCAATTTCTGGGAGGAGTTGTTGAAAGACCCTCCCCCACCAGGACTCGCTGTGCGACCTTGAGAAGAGCACTGGCCCCTGTGAGCCTCGCTTTCACCATTTGTAACATGACTGTGGGCTCTACATTTAGAAATCTATTCACCACAGAGGATCCATTTATGAATCTATGGCTTATTCTGTGGGTTCTTCCCATGGATAGCAGAGGAACGCCCTCTATGCTGGTGGTGGGTGCAGCACGGAGCAGAAATAATGGGGTAGGTGGAAGCTGGTCTCCCAGCTAGGGACAAAACTCTTTCACTCGGTGGTTTTCAAGCTTAGGGGCACATTGGAATCTCTGGGGAACATTAAAAGTGTGGAGGTCCCACTGCCCAGAGATGGTGATGCCTGGGCACTGAGAAGTTCAAAAGAGTCCCCAGGTTATACTGACGTTTACACCAAGGTGGGTTTCAGGAACTGGCGTCCTGACCTTGCTAAATCCAGTTCTCCTCCTTCCCCTCGCTGACGTTAAATCTCCTCAAAAGATGCAAGTATATGATGTGTTGGAAAGACAGATGAGTCCTAGCCCCAGCTCTGCCACTTAATTGCTGTGTGACATCTGACAAGTTAACTTCTCTATGAGTCAGTTTCCTCATTTGTAAAATGGGGATAAATATCATAGCACCCACTTCTCAGGTGTAATGCAGGGTCTCTGGTCCCGCTCCCCACATAAGAACGCAGGATATGGTGAGACCAAAAAGGAACACCCACTGAGCCATGGATGGGGGGGTCATACCACTATACTTTTGCTGGCAGCTGGGTTGGAGACACAGGAAGCAGGCTCCACACAATGCGCAATCCGCCGTCCACTTCTCTGCCAATCAACCAACCCCTTGCTAAGTGCAATCTGCGCTTACTGGCTTAGCAACAGCAGTTATAGCAGTGACCAATGGCTAACTGGTTATAGTCGATGGCCAACTAGTTACAGCTGATAACCATCTACTACCCAAGCCAGCACCTTTCCACGTGAGGCGGAGAGCCTGGAAACTGCTCTTTGGGACTCTGTCCCCAAACTCCACCCCTACAAGGTCTCACCTCACAATACGCAACAAGCGTCTTCCACGAGGGGCCTTGTGTCAGGAACCCAACTCACAAGAAAAAGTTCCAATCCAGTTCAAGTAACATCCCAGGGGTATCCCTCAATGTCCACCTACTTTGTGGGCACAGCCAGGGTTTCTCAGGGTATCGCCAGTCTTTCTGGGCATAGCCAGACCTCCTGGGCACAGACAGGGTCCTCAGGGTACCGTGCTAGAACAATAGTGGCTCACAGCCAAGCTGCTTACATATTCTCCACGGCGGCGGGTCAAGACACAGGAAGTAAACATCCACCAGTTCCACCACACAGTGGCATGTTCCCAAGCAAACAGTCAAGCGGTCCATCAAATCAGGGATGGAAGGCAATTCCCCATAGTCCAGTCACTCATCAGGGCTGTGCATTGGCCCCACAACGTGTGCCCTCTCTGCAGGGCGACGGCTCCAAGTCCTCCCTAATCTGGGGGCGAGGGCCTCAGCAAGCACTTCCCAGCCCACACGGCAGCAACGACCTTCACTTTCTCTGGCTATGCTGGTTGGAGCACCATCCACACATCCACATCTTCCCACCCCTCCACAGGGGTCCAGCTCTTGGGCAGCTGCATGGCCCCCACCACGCTGGTCGGAGAGCCATCCATGTCCTCCCATCCCTCCTCGGGCATTCAACTCCTGAGAACAGTGGTGGCCACTGGGTACCACACACTGTGTGGGGGCCACCTATCCTCCTGGCCAGAGTCAGAAACCATTCCTACCTTCCTGGAATCCTGCTCGCCGTGCCAGGCATCCGATTGGGTGGAGGCCTCGGTGTCAGATGTCCACAACTCTAGGAGCCCACAGCAGCAGCAGACCACCAAAAGGAAGGCGACACCTTCTATGGCCAAGAGGGTGGTGTGACATCTGGAGGCTCGAGTCTCTCAGGCAGACCCCGCCTCCCGTCCCCAGTGCAGCTCCTCACGGGCCTCCCGAAGCTGAGCTTTCACACATATAAACTGCTCCATTACCCCTTTGGGGATTCTTGCCAGTGCCGTACCCTGCTCTCTGTGCCAGGTGTCATGCAGGGTCTCTGGTCCCGCTCCCCGCATAAGAACGTAGGATATGGTGAGGCCAGAAAGGAACACCAATGGAGCCATGAATGGGGGGTTCATACCACTAGAGTCTTGCTGGCGGCTGGGTTGGAGACACAGGAAGCAGGCTCCACATGATGCGCAATCTGCCAACCGCTTCTCTGTCAACCAACAAACCCCTTGCTAACTGCAATCCGCTCTTGCTAGCTTAGCCACAGCAGTTATATTAGTGGCCAATGGCTAACTGGCTACAGCTGATGGCCAACTAGTCACAGCTCATGACCATCTACTACCCGAGCCAGCACCTTTCCACGTGAGGCCGAGAGCCTGGAAACTACTCTCTGGGACTCTGTCCCCACAACAGGTTTTGTTTGGGTTCATTGAGACAGGTATTGTGGGGACAGACCAGGAGTGTGGTTTCCAGGCTCTCGCCCTCACGTGGAAAGGTGCTGGCTCAGGTAGTAAATGGCCATCAACGGTGCTTGGCTGGCCATCAGCTGTGGCTAGTTGGCCGTCATCCGTAACCAGTGAGCCATTGGCCACTAATAGAACTGCCGTGGCTACATTAGCAGAAAAATGGGGGCTAGCAAGAAGATGGTGGCTGAGCTGGCAGGAGCAGACTGCAGTTAGCATGGTGGAGTGCAGCTAGCCAGTGAGGTTGGTTGGCAGAGAAGTGGGCGGCAGGTTGCGGATAGTGTGGCTCCTGCTTCCTGTGTCTCTAACCCAGCCGCCAGTGAGACTATAGTGGTGTGACTCCCCTACCTATGGCTCCGGGGGTGTTCCTTTTTGGCCTCACCATGTCCTGCGTTCTTATGTGAGGAGCGGGACCAGAGACCCTGCATGACACCCTGCACGAGAAACATGTAAAGCCTTCAGCATGTGCCTGGCATATAGTTGGTGTGCGGTCTTGACCGCACATAACTACCATAACTAATGATGGTTGACAATGACCTTGGAAACATGCCCCGGGTGCCTTAAAGCAATGGTTCTCACACTTGTGAGATCAGAATCACCAGAAGGACTCATTAAAACACAGATCACTGGACCCCAACCCCAGAGTTTCTGATTCACAGGTTTTTGGGGTGAGTGGTCTGAGAATTTGTATTTCTAACAGCTTCCCAGGTGATGCTGGTCCTCGTGGTCTGGGGACCATGTTTTGAGAACCACTGTCATGGAAGGAAATCCAAGAACAAGGCACCCTTCACGCAGGGTAGTTAGAGAATCGCCCTCCCCTCTTCATAGGGTGCCCATCCGGCTAAGGCTCTAAGTCAAAGTCATGGAGTCATATAATAAATCAGGAACGTACAGAAAAGAAACGGAATTTTATAACTGGGTAAGGCTTTGTTCCTCTCCTTTTATTTTCCACTTGGAGAAATAGGAGCCAGGGTGCATGGGGGATGGAGGGTAATTGCTCAAGATCTCGTAGCAAATCTAATACAAGAACCAGTTCTAGTTCCCACCTTGTTATGGAGACGGAGGGTGGGGGGCATGGGGACGGGGTGCTGTGAGCCCTCTGGGATCGGTCCATCATGGGCTGTGACCACAGAGACTGGGATCTCAGTGCCATAAGTCAGCTCCACTGGCAAAGCGGGCCCTAAGGGACCCACCCTGAAGAGTTGAACTGTGACAGCATGCTAAATGGCACGTCCTATTGCAAACCCAGTGCTGAAAATGAGAACAAGGAGACTGGCCAAGAAGAAAAGCAGTAATAACATCGAGCATTGGTACAGATACAGGGAGCCAGGAATTCTCATGCACAGCTGGTGGGAGTATCCGTCCTGGATTTCAAAAGGGTATAGTCGTTAGCCCAGCTATTCATTACTAGGAATTTACCTAAGGAAATAATTACAAAAGTCTGCAAAGGTTTAGGTGTACTTACATTAGCAGTGTTTATAAAAGAGACAAAAGATTGGGAAAATTGAAATATCCAGTGAAAGTGGATTAGTTAATAAATACAGCCATCTGGTCAGTTATTTTGCAGTAATTAAAGTAATGATGTGTGTATAATAATTAACATGAAAGAATTTTACAATATATTGTTAAATTTTAAAAAGCTAGTTACAAGCCTCTCATAAAAGGGTCTCTCATAAAAACTCATTTTTAGATTGGTATGTAAATATAGATACTAATAGATAAACAGATATGGCTAGATGGAGATAGGTGGAGGGATGGATGATAGATAGACAGACAGACAGACAGACAGACAGACAGACAGACAGATAGATAGATAGATAGATAGATAGATAGATAGATAGAATTATGGTTTGATTTGGTTTGGTTTGGTTTGGTTTGGTTTGGTTTGGTTTGGTAAGACCTTTAATTTATATGCACACAAGAAGCTGTGTGATCTTAGAAGATTCCGTCACCATCTCTGGTAGGAAAAGTTAGGAAACCTCCCAGGGGAGGTTTATTGAAACATTAGCTGAGCACCTGGGAGGTTAAGCAACTTGCCTGAAGCCCCAGCTGTGGTAGAACCAGAACTTGAACCCAGGCAGGTCAGTTTCCAGACTCCAGCCTCCTAACATTTTGATTAACTTCTTTTCTCATGAGGGGCATCTTTGACTAAAAATGGCAAGTTAGAATCCAGGGTCACCCTCACATGAGCCAACTCAACCGTAAAAGCCCGTGATATCCCCAGGCACCCCCAGCACACACCCCTAGTTGTTGGCATGTCATAAGCTGTCTCCACTCCACAGTGGCCAGTCAGGAAAGGCCCATGTGGGCACTGAGAAAATCGGTCCCTTGGGCTGGCTGGATGAGTCACTGCTGGGATGTCTCAGGATTCACTGCCCCGGCCCTCGTGTGTCCTCCTGAAGCCTCTGGATTGCCATCAGTGGGGTGCAGGGAGGAAGCTAAAGAGACATCCCAGAAGAGGGCTCTTGCCACCCACTCCCCTACCCCGTGCCTGGGGAGGAAGTGAGGGGTGTTGGCACAAACTCACGCTCCTCTGCAGAGTGTCTGTGGCTTTTGCCCTGAGTGTGAAGCAATGAGCAGGCATCTTCTGGGACTCCAGGGCCCTGCGTTCCTGATTAGGGAGTCAGAGCAGCAGGGCTCTACCCTGAGCAAGGCCAGAGCTACGAGGCCCAGTGAGCTGGCCTTTCCACAATGAAATTCTGTCCAGAAATCAGATGCACGTCTCCACTCAGCTGAAACTGACCAGACTTCTTTGTTCTGCTAATCTTCCGTTGTAACCATGGGTGACATAAACCTGTTGCCTAATTCTCAATTCTTAAAGAACTCCAAGCTGGAAAGACTTGGCCTTTGAGACCCATAGGGTCAACGACCCCTCCAAGGCAATAAAGATAAAAATTGAAACAACCTGCCTTAGGCCTAGGCATTGACAGAGCACATCCAAACCCATCATGCATTGAGTCTCACGAGAGCCTCATATTATTATTCCCGTTTGGCAAGGGAGGGAAACTGAGGCAACGGGAGGATAAATGTCACACAGCTGTAAATGGCTGAGCCAGGGTTTGAACCCAGAAGTCTGACCCCAGAGCCTGCTTTCTTAACTGTCACCCCCTACTGCTGTTCATGCATGTTTACACAATTCGAACATGGAAATGCCTATTGTCTCTTTTCTTGTTTTTTTTTTCCTTTCAGAAGTTGAGTCCAAACTCTTGCAGGGACAGTATAGGACAGTATAGGAATGACCACCATCTCCCCTAGTTCTTTGTGTTTCTTCTTTCCCCATGGTCGCGTGCTTTTAAGAAAACTCCACAGCTTTCTTTTCTGCGGGACTTCTCAGAGCCTTTGTAATGATAACATGCATTATAAGGGTAGGGGAAAGATGATGGACCAAACACCTAGTAGTATTAGTTTTTATTTTTGCCTCAGGCTCTAATGTAAACTTGATACAACACTAGTCGTGATCTTGTCTTTATTTAAAATTGGGATGTTCTGTTCATCATGGATTTTTGCAGTCATTTTTATTTTAAAAAATATTTTATTAAAATAATATTCATCTTGATTCCTGGAGATTTTTGACACCCCTTTAGATTTTGTGCCATAACTACATGTTCACTCACCTCACCTTAGTCCTGACCCTATGAAACAGCTTCTAAACACGTATGACCTTGGACATGTCACATCATGGAGCATTTCAAGAAAGGAGGGTGATATAGAGCACACTTTGTGAGATCTGTGTCTTCGTTATATATGGTTAACATAAGTGAAATGCCACGAGTTTTTTAAGCGCCAGGAAGACGGACTAGAGGGAGGAGAGGAGTACTTTTTCTTTTTTTAATTTTTTAGTTGGAGATTAGAGTTGTGGAGCAAAATTTATGACAATAGGGAATTTTCAGGTGGAAGCCCAAGGCTGTAGCTGTCGGATACTTCTCAGTTATCTAACACCAGCATCATGGTATGTAATAAATAACACAGAGCTTCAGCGGCCTGCGGATAATAAGCAATCATTGTTCATGTGTCTGAGTGAGCAGCTCGGCAGCTCTATTCACCTTGGAGGGGCTGACTGACTGCTGGCTGGGGTACCTGGGGTGGCGTGGCTCGGCTCCACTTGCCTCTCATCCTGCAGGGGGCTAGCCTGGGCATGTTCTCATGGTCACGGCCAAGGTGCGGAAGGGAGAGCCAGACGAGCACACAAGGCCTTTTGATGCCAGATTCAGCAGAGTGATACAGTCACCTCTGCTATAGAGTACAGGTCGGAACAGATCACAAGGCCAGCCAGCTCCACAGGGTGGACATCTACTGAAGTCACGTGGCAAAGAGCGTGAAGACCAGGAAGGGGGGTCCTTCACGCACATTATCACAGCGTGATTATCACAGCGTGACAAAAATTGCAAGGTAGGGGTCCAAGAACTAATTAGTTGGCTCTTATACCCCTCACCTCCCTCAAGCGTAAGGGTCCAAAGAATAGAACTAAGGAGAATACATTTCTTTTCAGGAATTTATACTATAATTCTACCTTCCCCAACAAGTAGGGTGAAGATGACACTTTTACTCTAGGGCAAGAAAAAGGAATTTTAAAGAAACGACCCAGAGAGCCTAATATAAACACCTGCAGTGTGGGTAAATGGGGAACTTTTATCTGGCTCCCACCAAAGAATTAGAAAAGAGCAGACTAGTTATGTGCTCAACTGAAAGACAGATGGCTGCCTTAGCAAAGGCCTTTGCTCTCGGAATTTGTCGGGGCAAAGGATTTCAAGTGTGTCTAACAGCCCCGCTGGGGCTGTGTGTGTGACAGAGCAGGTGTGAGTCACTCTAAGACAACAAGGACACCTGGAGAGGTGGAAAGACCCCAGCAAACAGGCACCAAAGCCACTGCAAGATTCCTGGAGGTTACGGGAAGGTTAGGCAGTGAGCCAGACAGGCCCTCTCTTAGCTCAGTCAAGGAGAGGCAGGTGAGGGGTCCCCAGTGATGGGACATCTCCAAAGAACCTGCTGCAGGGCCCATGAGAGGACAAATCAGTCTAGAGAACCCAGAACCATCTTTTGATCACATCAGTCAAGCCAGAACTTAATTTCTCTCTCCTCCCCACTGGGCCCCCACCCGCTCAAACTCAGAAGCCAAAGATGACCAATTGGGACAGAAAAGTGGAAAAAGAAAACAGAGGCCAATTAGCAGGTCGGCAGATGATATAATTTTAAGTCCACTTTGAAGCTGGGTTATTAGATGGGACTGGGTGACTTTGCACTAAGAAACTGATTCCTCGGATGTGCCATGCTCTCTTCCACCCCCCGAGTCTCATGTAGGCTGTTCCCTCTGCCCAGGGCGCCTTGTCCACTTCAAAGCCCATCTCTAGCCCCTCAGCCTTCAGGTAGCACAGCCCAATTGTCACTGCCTCTCAAGAGCCTGCTCTGACCCCCAGCCTAGGTTAAAATTCTCATAGGCTCAACATATCACCCAGTACATCCTCCAAAGCACTTCACACCCTTGACATCAATAAATTGTCTGCATTCTGCTTCACTCATAATATCCGTAACACCAGGGATCCTGTCTGCCTATGCACTTATGTATCTCCAGCACACAGCAGAGTGTTTGTCATAAATCGTCGCTCAATTAATATATATTTCCAGTTCCACCTGTATGAATTTATTGTAGTAAAAACAAAACCCCAAGGGGAAGAGGCTTGATGGTTCCAAGGCTTTAAAAAAAAAAAAAAAGTTTCTAAAAATTGAGCAAAGGGGGAAAAACATTTTTAACAAAGAATGTTTTGACAGGTACCTCTTAAGTTTGCATTTTCCAAAACGTTGTTCCCTTGCCCAGATCACCTTTCACTACTTCCCCAATTCCCACTCTAATACCCAAACCAGGGAGCGGTCATAATTCACAGGAGTGATATTTGCAGATTAAAATAAAAACAGCCACGTTCTGCAAGTAACATTGACATTTGGCAAAAACGTCTCGGCCAGAAAAATATGTGAATGTCGGATGCTTCGCAGGACAGGGCCAGATTCCTTTTATTCTCCCAGAAATATAACAGGGCAGTCATTCTGGTTTGGATGTATTCCCACTTTCTGGAGTCAGGGAAAAATACAATAAAAACCTGGACAATGATCTCATGGAGTCCTCGATTTGTCAAGATGTATCTCTTCTAACTTGCTTTTCCCCTTTTTTTTTTTTTTTTAAGGCTTGAGATGCTTCCAAAATATTTATAAAAAGCAGCAGGGCTCTTCAAAAATGGGGAGGCAATCACAGACCTCCAAGAAAGGGAGGGAGGGCATGGTGGCTTTCCAACCTCCAGCTAGGAGGGGATGGGGAGCAGACCCCAGGCATGGAGGGAAATTGGGAAACTCAGTTGTATTGACTCCTGGCACAACCAATTTTTCCTTTGGATTCTCATTCTACCAAAGTTCACATTTGCTTTCAGACCTTCTGAACCTAGCTTGTGATTAGGTCTGAAGTGTGAGAACTGGCCAGTGAACCTGGCACTTCCACAGGGCCGAACCCATTTTCTTCTTCTAACGCTCTTCCTCCTTCATCATACAGGTTCCAGAGGAGACGTTATTATTAGCTATAAAGAAGAAATTTTTAATATGTTGCCTATTCCTTTACAACCCCAAAAGAACTTCTGTTGACACTTTAATATATGTCTTCCCTGTCACTTCTGAGTGTGTACACACCCTTTTATACCCATTTTTTCAAAAATTAGATATTATTGCATGCACTGTTTTGCCAACTGACTTGTTTGGTTTTTTTATTTTTTTGGTTTTAAAATTTTTTTTCTTTTACACTCGTATAGAGAGGCCTGTGTTCTGAATCTGCCTTTTACTACCTGTGCAAATTTGGAGACATCACTTAAACACTCTGAGCTTAAATGTTCTCATCTATAATGGGATAAAAACAGCACCTACCTCAAAAGGACGTTTGAGGGCAAAGTTACATAACACCAGGCAAATGCCTAACATGTAGAGAGTACCATGTGTATACGTGCACATGTAAACATGCGTGCGTTGCCATGTATTTAAGCAGTCTTTTTCTGTGTCATCAAAAAATTCTACATAAAATTCCATTACATAGCGGGATGGTTTCATGAACCATCGTCCCCTTCTGTCAGACGTAGGTTCATTTAAAACATGTTCAAATGACATATGTATCCTCATTTTATTCCTGAAAAATAATATTTCATTGAAATATATTTCACATATAGCACTGTGTAAATTGAAGGTACACAACCTGCAGATTCGGTACGCTTATATTGCAATATGATTGCGTTAGCTGCCACCTCTATCACCTGGCATAATTTTCTCTTCTGTGGTGGGAAATAATTAAGATCTAGTCCCTTAGCAACTTTGATAATTATCATGCTGTGCTGTGGTCGACAATCCCTGTTCTGTGCAATGCATCTCCGGGACGTGTTCATCTGCTCGTTGCAAGTTGGTGCCCTTAAACCACAACTCTCCTCTTCCCCAACCCCCCGACCCTGGTAACCACCATCCTAGTCTCTGTTTTCACCAGTTTGGCTTTTAGATTCCACATATGAGCGTTATCATACAGAATTTGTCTTTCTCTGTCTGACTTATCTCAGTATAATGTCTTCAAGGTCCATCCATGTTGTTGCAGATGGCAGGATTTCCTTTCTTTCTCATGGCTGGGGAAATGTCTATCTATCTATAGATAGATATAGATGTAGATATAGATATAGATATAAATGACATAGACATAAATCATATAGATATAGATATCATTGATATCTATATCTATATATAGGGTGCCAAAACATGTGTACACATTTTAACATCTCTTAAAATGTGTATACATTTTTTTGGCCCCCTCGGTAGATACATAGCATACCTTCTTCATCTGTTCATCTGTTGACGAGCATTTAGATTGTTTCTTGTTTCCATGGCTTGGTTGTTGTGAATAATGCTGCAATGAGCATGGGGGTGCAGATGTCTCTTTAATATCCCATTTCCATCTGTATATACCCAGAGGTGGGATTGCTGGATCATATGGTAGTTCTTTTAATTTTTTGAAGAAACTGCATCCTGTTTTCCATAGTGGCTGCATCAATCTACATTCCCTCGTTGTATTTTCATAAATAAAAGGAGGGGTTGGTATTAGTAATTAGTGGATGATAATGGCTAATATTCTACAATAAAGATTCGACAACATTTTCTGTGAAGAGCCAGATGGTAAATATTTCTGGCTTTGCAGGCCATGTGGTCTCGGTCCCAACTACTCAGTTCTGCCGTTGCCATACGAAAGCAGCCAGAGACAATACAAAAACAACTGGGCATGGTTGTGTTCCAATAAAATGTTGTTTACGAAAACAGGTGGTGGGCAAATCTGGCCTGTGAGCCACAGTTGCTAAGGATACCGAATGTCAGGCACTGTTCTAAAAGCACCGCCTGGATAATCTGGTTTTATTCTCATTATGACTTTAGAGGGGTAGATATGAGTATTATGCCCATTTTGCAGATGGGAAGACTGCTGGATTACTAAGCAGATAATATGGTTGGGTCAGAGCTCACACTCACCTTCCCCAACCTCAAGTCCTGCCTGATCCTTTTTCATCTTACTTCCTGTCTCTTGAACCCTTTCTCCAAACTGAACCCCACTATTAATTCTTCAACAACCTGGGGCACTAGCTGCTCACATTCCTGGTTTATAAAGACAGCAGCAGGAACAGACAAGTCCTCCAGGGCAATCACGCACATGGTTTAGAAGTGGCTTCAAAAGGGGAGATCGCAAACCCTGTTTCTATGTTTCCAGTCTCTTCCTTACCCATTCCAGCAATAAATCCCAAGTATGATCCTGCCTCAGACTCAATCATGTCCACGTTTTCTGCTTTTCTGTGAAGCTCTGTTCTTGAAGATCAAAGGTAGAGACACAACCTCTGGGAATCCAACAGGGAACTTCCAGAAAGAGTCATTCACTTCTAGTTAGGAACTTGCAGTGACCTCAACTCACACTTGTGCCCTTCACTCTCCCCAACAGCCACGGAGCTCTTCACAGCAAAGCGGGAAAGAGCCCCAGTGTCTTCTTAATTTATTGCACGAAGACACCGGGTTAGATATCGAAGAAGACTTCTCGCACATAGCAGACCTACAGTTTCAAAGTTCCAAGGAAGGGTCAAGAGGCAGCCTTCTCTTACAGGACATTTTCCAAAGTGCAGCACCCTCTGGGTTTTTATCCTGAAAGGGAAAGAGGCACCACAGGATGGCTCCTTCTCTCTAATCAGTTTGTCTAACGAATGATAGGAAGGGACCCCAAAGTGTAGATGTCCCAATTAAATCCTGTCCAGGTGAGGAAACTATTCAAGGAACGTAAGTCTAACCTTTAGTCTTAGACCTACTCCATTAAGTGGCCTCTTATAAGTCAGGCATAAATCTTTGAGCTAAGCACCAATGCAGGACTTCTTTTTATTTCTCTCTCTCACTCTTAAGTTTATATATTGGCTAACATCTTTAATTTTGTTATGTGTTAATATCAAAATAGCTATGTGAATACCTTAGCACAAATCTATGGGTTAATGGAAATGATAAAACTGAGGACAAAACGATGTTCCCAAGTTGATGTGATGGCAGAAAAGGAAGAAAGACCAAGGAAAGAAGAATGTTGTGGTCAAATGAGTTTGAGAAATGCTGCATTGTCTTTTCTTTTGGGAAACTCAGGACGCACGATAAAGGCTCTGAGAAGTCCTGTAGAAAAAAGACAACGGTTGCCCTTTACCTCAGCATTTTCCATGGAAAATGCACATGGCAAATATTAGCCTCGCACAAAATCAGTTCAGTGGAACACACTTTAGGAAATCATTTTAGAGCAATTCTCTCTTTGATTCATAAAAAAATCAGTCACCATATCGGGAAGGACTGGGTCATCTCAAAAGGGAAGAGAAAGTTTCTCCCTCGTCCAGTTCCCAGTCTTGGTTGGCTCCCCCTGTGTTTGGTGGCTCCCATTTGCAGGAAGCCTGACAAAGACGTGGAGACCCACATTAGTCCTGGAATGGAGCAAGACCAACTGTGTCGGAGGCGGGAAACATCACTGCAGGGTTCATGACCACGTTGAGCTAAAACCTCATTTACCTGGAATCGTGCTTTGGCCATTTTCCCCCCTGGAACCTCAACTATCTGGAACTGTCTGGAACTATCCGGTATCAAGCCAGAAACACAGAAGTTAGACAGAATTGCACTGATTAAGGGGGCTGCCATCTCTTCCCAGACTCTAGAAGAGGAGAAGGTGAACCAAAGACGTTTCTTTGCCTTGTTTACTGTTGAATTCCAGTGCCTGGCCCAAAAGAGACACTGGATAAGTACTGGTTGAAGGAAAAGGTGTTCCCTTCAGTGCACTGCCTGGCTTAGAAGAGGGGACTTTGTAATGCAGAGAAGGAAGGTATCCACCGTTAAGAAAAAGGCACCAGAATTCAACATAATGTTGTCGGGGGTCAGTCAGCGTTGGTTGTGCCCCACCAGCAGCCACTCTGAGCACTGGTCATTCTTTTCCCTCTGAGCACTAAATGCCAGCAGGATTTTGAGTCTGGCATTCATGAAGCTTCTCTGCTTCGTCAGTGTTCTGTACCGCTCATCCACGCTGCTAAGCTAGCGAGGCGAGTGGCACAGAGAGAAAGGTGTATCTTTCTCTACACACAAAAAGAGAGTCAACCTAAGTCTGAGCTTTCCATTCCCAAGCAATCAAAGAAATTTCCATTGGTCCTTATGGCATACCTGCAGGAGACCAAAACAATTGATCATCTTAAAATGGACCATAGCGCTGAGCCAAAGTGGATGCTGGCATGATAGCACACCCAGAGGGCGTCAGGAGCCTTGTCCTGGAATCGCGATCTCTTTCTGGAGGGATCGTTGGAAGCATTCAACTAGTAATTAATGAGTAACAACTAAAGTGTCTACTACGTGTTTACCACTGAGGGGGAGTTTTGAGTGAAAGGGAAGAAGTACCAGATGTGGTCCCAACCCACAGGGAGCTCACTCTTGACCAGAGGGCAGGAACTGGCTGGCTATTCCCAAGTGCTGATACGTCGGCAGTCAGACAGACAGACAGACAGACAGACAGACACAAACATGCATGTGTCCTTTGTTCAAAACCACATACTATATTTTGAAAAAATGGTCAAACTCCCCAAGAATCAAAGATCCTCAAATTAAAACAACTATAAAATTAGCAACAATTCTTTTTAAAGACAATAGTAAGTAATGGTGACATTGTGAAATACGGTTACAGCTTGTGTTCTGCTGGTCAGCGAGTCAAATCATACAACCTTTCTGGGGAGCAATGATGCAACGACCTCAGAACTCTTCAGAAGCAGAGAAAAGGTCATGTTAACACATTATGTGCTGGTACCTGGGTTACAAATGGCGCTTTATTGTCACCTTTACGCTTTCTCAGTATACACTAAATTCTACCCATAGACCATAAATTTCTTTTACAATCACAAGAAAAAACAATGAACGTGTAGATAGATAGATAGATAGATAGATAGATAGATAGATAGATAGATATAGATACTCGTAGCCATTCACCTCAGAGTCCATTCTAAGGAAATAATCTGAAATATATCATAAAATTTTATGCATAAAAATATTTTTTCTAGGCCATTCATACTATCAAGAAATTTAAAACCCCTTGTAGATCCATGCAATGAAACATTCAATCATTTTTAAACACATCAGAAAGTTATAGGTTTTTAATGACATGGCAAACACCTGTGGTATAATGCCAGCCATGGTTCATAATTAAGTATTTTTACTCACTTATGTGAAAAAAAAGTGTGTCCACGTAGAAAAGCATAAGGCAATATGAAAGAATATTAATTGAGGTTATCTCTAGAGAGTTGATTTATGATTTACTTCATGTTTTTCCATTTTCTACATTCAGCATAAATTCAGGAAAAGAAATTGAATTTTTCAATGTACAATTTACAGTTTTATCTAACAGGGAGGGGAATATATATTTGAATGCCAAATAAAATTAGTTAATGCTGTAACATTATTGTGTCACCGAGCATTAAATTGTGACTGGCCTGAGAAGAAGTGGGGTGATGGGGGGTGGCTGAGGATTCTTTAAAGGTCAGTTCACAGTCTTTCCAGATTAAAAGAGGGTAGGGGGGTGCCAGATTTAGCAAGTAAAAATATAACACCCCGAGTTAGGTTTGAATTTCAGACCAATGAATTTTCTTTCAGTATTATATAACTATATCCCATGCAATATTTCAATATGCTTATACTAAACACAAATGTTTATTTAAAATTCAAATTGGATTGTGCATCTATTTCTTACCTGGCACCCCTATCAGAGTGAGCACATGCCAACTCTTCTGGGCATGTGACATCTCAGGTGGGCACTCAGTGATTTTGATTCCTTCCTGTTTTTAACATCACAAAGGTGGGTATAGGCTGGATTTAACCAGTATGTATGTAGCTCCACCTGGGGAAGCAGGATTCCTTTTGTGATTGGGGATCTTAACCTCTTGGTCATTAATTCAATCAACAAACTGTGGACCACATACTTTGTGCCGGGCACAGTGATGGAGCTGAGGTGGGAGCATGGATATAACAAAGAGGGCAGTTGGTGTGTTCAGGTGAATTTGCCCACTTCAAGGTCTAGTCAACCTTTCGGCACATGCTTGTGCCCCCATCATATTGGGGGACTCTACTGTCCCATCTTTCCCGGTACACTCAGAAAGTAGGAGAGAGACTATACCAGGGAATGCATTTCTGCTTAAACACACACACACTCACCCCATTTGCATTTCCACCATCATGCCTATTACGTCACAGTGACTTCCACCCTGAATGTCTTCCCATCTCTTCTCCCACCTATGCCAGTCCTTGTTCACCGAAGTCCTCTTTCTCGTCTCCAAATTCCCAAGTCATGTACATCCAAGCACGTAAAATATAACCACCAGTATTGGTGCCATTTCTTGAGCATCGTTTCTGGCAGGCACTCCACTACATGCCTTACCCGTGTGCCATCTTCAGAGAAACCTCGCAGTTTAGCCCCATTGGCAGGGCTCAACCCTGTAAAATGAGAGTTGAACTGCAGAGACGTAGACTCTGGATTACCTGGCTGTGTACATGAATTGAGATAGGGTACGGAAAGCTTCCAGTGGTGCTTAGGAGACAGAACGTTTACTCAAGAAATGGTGGTAATGCTTTTTTTTTAAAGAGGCAGACAGCTAGCGATGAAGATCTAGAGCAAATAATAATAACAATCACCCAAATTTACTGAGACGAGGTGTCAGGCACTGTGCTATTTCACATTTTACAGAGGGTATTCCGTTTAATTGTCCACGACGCCATACTGAAGTCAGGCTGTCTTCCCATTCTATAGATAAGGAAATAAGCACACAGCTGGTGAGGGCTGGGGCCAATATCTGATGGGCTAGAGTAGGAGTAAGGACCAGCTCCCTGGATTTGAGCTGAGGAAGAAAGTTAGAAGGGAGGTGGAGAACATCATGGCAAATGTCATCCACATCCCAGCTTTACTTCAAGTGTGTCCTACAATGGGCACTTTCTCCTCTAAGACTCCAGGGACCAGGTCTCCTGTGGTCATGTGGTCTGAGGGCGGGGGGTGGGGGGTCGGGGGGTGAGAGCGGGTTTTTCTTTACTAAGCAATACTCCTGGCTTGACTGAGAAGGGGGGAGGGGAGGGGGTATCTTAGCATGGCTGTCACTGGGCTCTTGGGCAAGGACAAGCTCCCAACGACCCATCTACAAAGTGAACTGGATGAGTAGCTCGCTTTCCGTCAGGCTGAATTATGAGCTCAGCGATTTGTGGGACGTTTACATGAACCAGAAAATGTGTTATCTGATGAAAATTGCTTAATTTAACATCCTGGCGTGACAGGCAATGAACTGTACCTCTGTGGGAGAATCTGCCAGGGTGAACGATATATTTTTTTTTTAAGTCCCTGGACATGTTAAAGAAAAGCAACTGCTATCCTTTCCTTACCCATCAAGGAACAGAAAAACAGTCCTTGATTCCAGTGGGCAATCTGGCATTGGACTGTTGGGCCAGGAAGGCTTCAGAATATCCCCTTTCATTGGATGACCCAGAGACAAGCGTGCTTAACCTATACCCTGGGATGTAAGCGGTCTGGTTTTAGGCTGACAGAAAGCCACTCCAGACAGTTCTTCTGGGCTAGAAGCCTGGCTGTTGATGAATTATGATTTAGCACAGAGTTGAACATTTTTTTTTAAAGATACAGAAGGAAGCTACCACAAGTGTACTGCGTTTCCACAAGCTTTTTATTCATTAATGCAACACCAAGCTACTGGGGGCTTCACATGTCTGTTTTCAAATTAAGCTCCATCAGAACCCCCTGGAGCGTTTGTAAATTGCAGGTTATGGGGTCTCACCTTCCGAGTTTCTGACTCAGAAGATCTTGGGTGGGCCCCAAGAACTTGCATTTCTAACAAGTTTCCAAATGCTGCTGCTGTGGTTGCTGATGTATGAACCACACTTTTAGAACCACTGTGTCAGGCGCAGGGCAAACAGTGTCACTTGGGATCCCCTTGCCTTGTAAGTTTTATACAAGACTGACTCAACACGCCCATTCTGAGCCTTCTTGAAATCTAAAGTTCTCCTCAGATGCCTGCCACTTCCAGGGGACTTAGGATCTCAGTGTCATTCTTCACCCTGAACGTCAAGGTTTGTTGCAACCATTCTGTTCTTGACCACTCTGTTGCTTCTTTTGGATACTGTCCACCCTCTTCCTTATTTCAAACCAAGCAAAAAGTAAAAGCAAAAACAATCTCATAAGATTTCTGGTTATGAATATGTTGACACTTTTCCTTAAGATCGAAAGATACCAAGGGGAGTTACACTGCAAAACTATCTTTAAAATTCAAGTTAGTGACAGACATCCGTTTTATCCAAAGTCTCTGACCAAACCCTACTGGGGTATTTGTTCACTGACCCTTCGCTGTATGTGACAGCCTGTCTGCAAGGCCTTTCCCGAGCTCCTCATTCTCTGTTTCCTTTCTATTTCTTCTCCTTCCTACCCAACCCCACCTCTGCTCTCTACTTCCTGGAGTTCCAAATTCTTCACACTCCATTCCATCTAGAGTGACTCCATTCTTTCTAGCTCTACTCTCACATTCAGCTCTAGGTCTATTTTGCATATCCAAAAGGCTTTTCCTTAAGCGGGAAGGCTATCAAAGTGGCATACGATCCACCCCATTCCCTCTTTCAAGTGTACGGAGACCAATAGTACAGGTCTGTGCCAGGTTGGCACTGTTAATCTAACAGAGAGATGACACATGTCACACTATTACACTATTAGTACGTATCTTCAAGGACTATAACCTAAGTAAATATTGAGGGCTTTGAGAAGAAGGCCAGAGGAAAGGAGCCGCAGCTCTAGCTGTAGATAACGTGGAAATCTCCCTAGAGGAGACACCATTTAAGCTGATTTTTAAAGATAACTGGAATTCACCATTTGTAGAAAGGGGGACGGGTCATCCTGGAAGAGGGAACAGAATGAAGAGAAAGACGCAGCAATCTAACAGATCTCTTTAAGGAAATCTTCCTGCTCCAGTTTTTCTTCCATGTTCACCACCCTTTATGATGGGTGAGAAGAACCAATTGCCTCCTGTTGCAAGTCTTGTAAATAGGGTCCGACCCCTTTCTTTAGAATGTGTGAGCACTCAGCACCCATTACTATCCTCAGCGTTGAAGTTTGGCTCAAATCCCAAGACAGGAAAGGACTTATTTATAATCTCATTACAGGGCTAAGCAATTATGGAGCACCTACTGTTTAAGCATCTGCATATGCTGAGCATGTAGGAAGAGATAGTTGAGCCTGAACACCTACTTCAGAGGTCTGAGAGATAACTGAGGGGGGACGGTGTCTCCAGTCTTCCAAGCCAGTGAGTGCAACATGAAGCTCCGTGGTGTTTACCTAAACACAACGCTGTACTATGTTGTCATCTGTGTCGTGGAGAGAGACTGTGTTGGAGATGAGGGGGGGATGATAAAATGTCTGTATATTTATCAGGACTCTTTCGGTTGCACATAACAGAAATCCACTCACCCACCCCCCACCAAAAAAAAAAAAATATATATACATATATATATATATATATATATATATATATATACATATTTATATAGTCTCATGTAACTATATAAGAAGAATAAGGCATGGATGGATCGAGGAATTATCTGATAACTGAACAGTGATTACTTAGATGCTCTCGTTTTTCTTTTTTCTTTTTTTTTTTTTTTCATTCTCAAAGGGAGCTCATCCCTTGAACTTATCTCCAAAATGTTAACATTTTCCGCTTAGCAACCTCAGCGGAAAAGAGACTGTCGTTTTTAGGTAGCTCCTTCTGAAGTCCCTGGACTAACACTCCATGGCACTGACTGGTCCTGCTTGGAATGTGTAGCCACCTCTGCAACCAATCTCCGCGGCCAGGCACTGCGGCTCTCTCATCGGCCAGCTCTAGGACGCACATCTGCCCATCCTGGGAGACAGTGCTTGCAGCTGACCCCATCTGAGCAACCAGGACTGAAATGGGGGTGGGGGAGAAAGGCAGGTGGTCTACAAAAGAAAGGACATCAGACAGGCAAAACCAAGAGGTATCCATCCACCTGAATGTGTACAATGTGAATTTTTAAAAATCAAGTGGGACATGTTATCACTAGTTCCACAATGAATGATAATCGGGTCCCTCCCACCAGACATGGGAGGCTCATGGCAGTGTGGGATAGCGGTTAGGAAAATGGCCACTGACATCAAACTCCAGGATCACTCCCAGCTCCCCCACTTAGCATCTGAGCAACCTTGGGTAAATAAGCACAATAATAGTATCTACTTCGTAAGGCCTGCTAGGAATGAATGGGGTAAACTTAAGAACCTAGAAGAGAACCTGTGCTATTTTTAAGCATTGTTATTACTAAAATTGTATGTGCCATTTTATGTGCATTATTTCCCCCAGTTAAAGGATCTCTATCTTTTACCAGAGTTTCCAAGGGACTTGTGATTTTTTTTTTTTTAAAAACCCTTCCGTTTTGAGACAATGGCCCCCTAATTTGGACCTACCCTGATCACGTGGATGAGGAGTTGTTTGCATGCATCACAAGCAGGCCTTATTTCTCTTACAGTTTTTGTAGGCTGGTAAAATCTCAGTCACGGCTTATTTGCAAGGCAGGCATCCTTACAGCACAGATGCAAGCTTCACACAAGCCTTTAGGTGCTTCTCAGGGCCGTCTGGGCCTGCATTCACTTCAGTCTTCTTATGTTAGTTAACACAAGACTGGTGTGTTGGATGAATCTTCAATTCCAGGGCTTAAAGAAGAGGCTGGCTCCAGACCTCTGAAGAAATAGCTTCTCTAGGCATCAATCACTTTGTCAGATTCCTGGGAATGTGAAACACCAGCACATACTTTGTGGTTGCCCATATTTGAGATCAGACTGTAGGCACACAGCTAAACAGGTCTTTAATTTCAATTAGACACCCCGTCCAGATAACTTGGGGAGAGGGAGGGAGAAGCAGGCCATATTAGGTGGGCGTGCAGAGGGGTGGTTGATGGAACCACGGGGTCTCTGAAATCTCTACCACTCAGCCCTTTGCCTTTCTATCCCTGCCTCTCCCATCTCCCCTGACTTCCTCCCACTGCCACCAGAGACTGGCCCCCACCCCCGTACACCACAGAGGGGAGGCTGGGGGAGAAGGGGCCCTTGAGTGGAGAAAATTCTGGATTGGAGGACTGATGCAGGAAACATCAGGGAAGGGAAGGCTGTGAGCTTGCTTCCAACACAGGACTTTACCAAAAATCACCAAAAACACGCTGGTGCATTTAGCCTGGGCGGTAGATAGGTGGCTCACTGGTCAGTTCTTCGCTCTCTCCCAGGACTAGAAGGAATACAGCTAAACCCTTTGCTACGTATGTGATTTTGCAGGTCTCTGCTGTCTTCCCAGTGCCTAGAACTGTGCCTGGCATATAATAGGTGCACAGTAAATATTTGCTGAATACAAGGCCCATCAATGAGGAAAGAGCATCACTTATTTAGAGTTACACAGATGGCAAACAGAAACAAATCCAGGTCTGTCTGATTTCAAAGCCTATGACCTTCCCAGTATGTCACGTGAACTCTTGTTTCAGCACATCTGTGTTATCAGAATCCTGTCCCTCAAGGCAGCAGCCAACAAAATGGGGGGTGGGGCATGTCCGATCCACTAGGATGGAGAAAGACAATATGAAAACTTCTAGATGTGCGAAGGGGAATAGAATGTGCTCCCCCCGAAACATGTCTCTCTGGCATAAGAATTATTTTAGGCTGATTATTTTTAAGAAACCGCAAGCATAGGAGAAACTAAAAATTAACTGCAAGTTACCCTTTAATAAGAGATATTTACATTTATAAGGCTAATCTCCACTGTAAGGATGTCTCCCTCTCTCTACCTAGAAGAGGAGGGTGGCTCAATCTCTAGAAATGTATCAGTGCATTTAAATCAGCATAACAATCTGACCCTTGTTTGTTGTGGTGGCCTGGTAGGTAACCTCCCATACCTGGCTTTCCCCACCCCCACCATCTTCTTTTGTCTTTAGCTGGAGATGGTATTTAAGGTGGTGGCTTGGGCCATCTTGGGGAGTTACTCCGCTTCTCTGGGTCTCTCCCACGTATACAGGAAACATCCATGTTGTTAAACTTCTGTTTAATTTTTCTCCTGTTAGTCTGTCCTTTATTATGGAGTGGGGGCTGGGGTCTTGACTAAAAACCTAGAGGGTAGAGGGAAAATTATTTCCCCACACACATTAGCTCATCTTTTAAAATTTCTAAGTATTTCTGTATATATTTTACAATACACAAAGTTTATTACGATAGTGGTGTATATATATAATAGTATATACAATATAATATATTATATATTTACAGTGCATGCTTCAAGATTTCTCAATGATAGGATACACGATCAAAAAATTAGAGATATTCATCAATAATACCGTGGATAAATAAATTGTGATCTATTTATATGATAGAATACTATAAAAATTGATAAATGCTGCCACACTCAACAACTTGGAAGGATCTCAAATGTAACATAAAGTAGACCAGACACAAAATAAAATACGCTCTACGTTTCCACTAACACAAAGAACCAAAAGAGGCCACATTAAATTCTGGGGTTAGAAGCCGGGATAATGGTGACATTTGGGTAGGAAGGAGGGTGAGTGGAGATGGGAAAAGAGGGTGCTGGGGGAGCATCTGAGGGGCTGGTTAAGTTTTATTAATATTTCTTCATCTTGATGGCAAACACATGCCCACTTTGTGATTCCCCCGTGAGCTGCATACTGTGCTGTGTGCCCTTTTCTATCTATGTATATGTTATGCATTGATAGAGGGTGGATACAGCAGATGGAAGATGATTATACAGCCTTTGCTAACTCTCTCATTGAATGGTGGGGCCGAGTCCCTCCCCCCTTGAATCTGGGCTTGCCTTTGTGTGCCAGTTTGGGTCTCTTAAGAAGCAGATGGTGAGACGGAGTTAGGAGTGTGAGAGGTTTCTTGGGCAGAACTGAGCATCCCCGAAAGATGAAGGGAAAGGAGGCAGAACTTGAGGGGAAGAGGCTGACACCAGGCTGCAGGTCTGACAAAGTCGTGGGTGACACAATGTAGATAGAGCTCCAGAGCACAGAGATTTCATTAGAGGAGTCTGGCATTAGGGGAGATCTCATTAGGGGAGGAATGGCCAGGCCTAGGACCACTCCCACCCCTAGCACTCCCACTCGGTCATTAACTGGAGGCCCCCCGGGCTGGAATGCTACAGTGACTCCAAAGGTACTGCAGTTAGAGGCTGCAATGGGCATCACTGCTCCCAGCTGAATGACAAATTCTTTCTTCAAGTTTGTTCCAAGTGGCAACAGCTCCACGGCTGCTATGCTTAGGACCATGGCTGATCTTCTGGGATTTCCAAGGCGAGGTCATAAAAATCCTTCTGCCTGGGCCTCTTGGAACACAGGTTCTTTGAGGCTTGGACCTCCATGTAAGAAGACTAGCAATCCTGAGACGGCCATATGGTGAAGAAGCCCAAGTTAGCCATGGGGAAGGGCATATGGAGAGAGATGTACGGCAGCCCCAACGCTTCCAGACATCCCAGTGTAGACACGTGACATGGAGAAGCTATCTTGGATTTCCCAGCCCCAACAGACATCAGTGGAGAAGAAATAAGGAACCAAGCTGACAGCTAAAATCAAGGCCCCAAACATATAGTTCCAGGCAAGCCATCTCAGCATTCCAGCTATGTGTGTCCCCTCAGCTGAGGCCCCAGTCATCACGGAGCATGCGTGAACCATCCTTACTCTACCATGACCAGATTTCCATCCTACGAAATCATGAACACAAAAAAATGGTTGTTTGACTTGAGTGAGCTTGGGGGTAGGTTTGTTTTGTTTTATTTTGCTTTGTTTTGTTTCATGCAACAATAGATAACTGGAACTGTTTATTTAAAAGAAACAAAGTTTGGAGACCTTGTTAGTCTAAGTCATGTGGGTATGGACTTGGAGGGAGGGATGGCATTCTCGTTAGCTAATCAGAACCTCTATGCATACGGTTTAGAAAGAATGCGCGTGATGGTGAATAATAGCCGAGCACATTCCTCGTGCTGTTTACCAGCTGTGTGGCCTTCAGCATGCGGCTTCACTTTTCTGGGCTTCAATGAGCTCATTAGTCAAATGGAAAAAATGAATGGGCTTGAATGAGACAGCATCTGAAGCACGTACCATGTTGCCTGGCACACAGGAAATGCCCAAGAAGCATTAGTTATCACGTACACTGCCATCATGATCTCAGGTTTCCCACCTGACAAAAGGAAAAGATGCCCAGTTCACCCACCTGTCAGAGTGGAAACGATCCAATGGCGTTCAGAGACGCTCGGAGCACACAGCCAGCCAGCCAACCACAGTACTTGTGTTTCCAACTCCACGTGCCAGCCTCTTTCCATCCACTCCCCAGACCCAAAGGTACTGGCTGGCCTAGGTGCTGTTCGAGAAGAAAGGTTTGTGCTGAGCCCCTCGTTTAAGAGAAGCAAACATTGGGGGAGGTCAGGAATTTCAGGCAGGGTCTTCGGAGTTGGCACATTTTCCAAGTTGGCTGGTGGAAACCTGTCTCCCGGTCTCCTCCAGCCCGAGCACCTGGCAGGTCCCATTAGTACCCCCCATCCAGAGTTGGCATGCATGACTCTAAGCTGGGATGTTGATCACAACCGTAGCCCCACATGCCACAGCTGCAGAGCTCGGCTGGAAGGCCTCCAGGCACAAGCTTCTCTGGCCAAATCACCCTTTCCTTAATCCTGAACAAACTCTCAAGTGTGGCTTGAGGTACCTTAAGAACCCCCTGGTCTAGACTTCTCACTGTGGAGATCTGGGTGGGGGAAGACACGAAAAAGAAAGCTGGCCAAAGAAGTGATTACAGACATCGTACTTCCTATTCTCACACTGCTTTCTAATCCTTCTCGTGGGTCTCCCTCTCAGGGGTACCATGAAGTTAAATACTGCACTCGGTTATTATGTATTTTGTCTTGTTTTTCTGCCACAGAGGTGAGTGTCTCAGTTTATCCTCCCAGCAGGAGGAAATGGGATTCGAAATATCTGTTCGTAGCTAATCACATGGATTACACGTAGCCATGCGTCACTCTCAGTCCTGGACTCTAGAATTTGCAGAGCAGGGAAGGAAAACTTTGGTCCCATTGTGAATGGTGGGGGGATAATAATAATAATAACAAATGAAGCCAGCCCTCAAGCTGCCAGGGACCAGGCCGTGTGCCAAATGTTTCATACTTGTTTCTCTTAATCCTCCCAACAGCCCTGTGACACAAAAGTATGGTGAATCCCATTTTACAGATGAGGAACCTGAGGTTCGGAGAGGGGAAGTGGCTTGCCCACAGTCACACGGCAAGTAACCGGCAGAGCTTGGACTTGAATCCAGGTCTCAGACCCCAAATTTGCAAGCTACATACTCTACCAACAGCTCTACATTTGTAGCTACAACTTGGGCTGCATACAATGAAAAAGAGTTCTCTTTCACTGTGGAACACAAGAGACTGACGGATCAAGTTCAGTGCCAAAGGGTTGGTATTTCCAGAACGTGTCAGTGGTTTATGGTAACAGTGGAACAGAATATTTGAAACTGGGACCAACCCCCAATGTAGGTTACGTAGTAACTGGTGGATTCCTTGCAAATATCGCGGTCATCCCTTCCTTGGCAATGTGACGTTTCAGTTTCTCCCAGGAAAAAGCAGACCCTTCTGGCCTGTGTTCGGTTGTCAAAGGATCCCATGATTCTCACTGATGGGATGTAACTGGGTGGGAGCATTGGGATCAGTTGTAGGAATACATTTATACAAAATAATAGTAAAGGCCATCGCTGATGAAATACGTGTTATGTGCCAGGTACTGTTCTAAAAATGCCACATTTCTAACTCATTTAATCCTCTCAACTCTTGTCTGTGGGACGTACTTATTACCAACCCCATTTTACAGATGAGAAACTGAGGAACAGAGAGACGAAACAATTTGTCCAGGGTCACACAGCTAATAGGTGGTACATCTAGGACTCAACCCCAGGTGACCTGGCTTACAGTGCGTGTCCCTAAAAGCCAAACTCATGCTATGCTACTTTGGGTAAGCCTAGTACTTGCTCCAACTGGCTCGACAGATTATTGTTGACACGAACTTGGCAAGTGAGTTAATTTTTCTGAGACTGAATTTCCCTCATCTGTATACAATGGGAATAATAATAGTATCTCCCTAATGGGGTTATTGGGAAATGAAATGAGATAGTGCAAGCACCTAGCCGTGTTCGGTAAATATTAACTATAATAATAACCAACTGTTATATATGTTTATGCAACTGTTTAATTATAGAAATATCTTATTGCGATAATAAATTGTTAATTACATTATATGTGGGTTATATTATGATTATTAGTCATACTCTTATTTTGAGTCACCAAATTCCAACTCACATCTGGTTGTCCCCACAGTTTCTGCCATTCTATTGGGACTCTGCCTCTGTCCCTGTCTTCTCTTCTGGGTTCCAATGCTGAGTTGTTCTTGGGATGTTCCAGAAACCCCCTGAGTCTGCACAGTATGCTGACATCTTTCACCCTCTTAGGAAATAGAAAGGCAGAACTTAGCAGCACCTCAGCCTAAATTTCCCATCAGCCCATAGCCTGAGTTCCTTTAGGTCTCCCTGAAGTGCTTGGGTTCAGTCGTTCTTACTCTTCAGCTCCCTGGAAACAGTCTGCCTTTGGAATGCTTACTTGGCCGTGGATTGGCTTCTTGTGCTCTTATATATTGGCGACTGAAGGGCAAATAAGCTCAGATGCTTCTATGCCAAGCCTGTTGGTCCTGAGGAGGCTAGCAGAGAACCCATGGGATTTCCAGTAGAAATAGATAACGATTTCACTAGCACGAGGGTTTCTACGAGATGAGAGCTGACATCTGCAGCCAGATGGCGAGGTGTGGTAGGGCATTCTGGATGGTCAGGCAAGACTGGGACAATGGGACACAATGTACCCAGCCTTGGGCAGGTGGAAAGAGGGAGGTCAGAAAGTAGACTAAACATGTGGTTTGTCTGCTCAGCCCAATGACCTCATTGCTCTTCTCCGAATGCCCTTGGCACCCTCCTCCCTTCCCCGCCTCGCAGGCTTGGTGGACACGAAGATGTGCCTTCCAGATCCTTCTTCAAGGAAGAGCTTGCTGTCCAACTGCAGGGAGTGACATCAGCAACCAGCCCCTTTAGGTCTTTCTCAGCTGCAGAGAGCCACTTTGACCAACGTCATGCCCTTCTAGTGGCAACTGAGCAAAAAGGAAGATATAGATGCCTGGCCAGTTTGGCCCAATGCAGGCAACTCAGTGTCTGCTTCCAGAAAACCCAACCTGAGACACAGACGCATGCGTTCTTCCAATCTCCAACCTACTCCAGCTCCACCTACACCAACTCCTGCCAAAAGAGGTATTTGATAGCATGCATCCCTTCCTATTTACCTGGAGCTTAATTCCATTTTGCATGTGCGATGAAGATTGCTTTTGCCATAAATCAGTCATCACTTCTTGGGGTGGTTTGGGCTAAGAAGAGAAACACTAGCAAGTCGCTATTAACCCAGCACCTTGCACACTCTGTGTCATTTCATCTCCACAGCAGCTTCTAGCTAGATGAGATTATCCCCATCCTACACAGAGGAAGAAACTGAGGCTCAGAGAGGTGGGGAGGGTTACCATCAAGAGCTTCAAGTCTAGTTTTCTATTTCCAAAGACCAAGCTGAATAACTTGGCTGCTCAAGCACATTTCTTCCAGAAAATTTGCCTAACAGGTACTTCTTGGGTAGTAACTTGGGAAAATGAGGTCAGAGAAAGGTAGTTAAGGACTCAGCACTGGTGCTAGACAGCCTGAGTTCCATTCCCATGTCCATCACACACAAGCTCTGTGACATTGGCCAGTGATGTAACCTCTCTGAGCCTCAGTCTACTCATCTGTAAAATGGGGGTGATGATAGTTCCTCCCCCAAAGTATTGTTGTGAGGACTAGGTATTTAGTTCATAGAAAGTGCTCCAATGCTCTTGGTACATTAGAAAACCTTCATGTTGGATACAGTTACTAGAGAATAATTCTTGGAAACTGAGTACTCCTTCAGTTCTCAGCCTGAAGAAGGCATGAGTCTCAGTTTATGCATCTGTAAAGAGGGATTCTTTACAGGATTCTGATAAAGGTTAAGAACTAGCATGTGTAAAGGGTCTTGGACAAAATAGCTGCTCAATAAAGAGTAGTGAGTATAATGACTGGAGTCTTCGGTTCCTTAAAAGTCTTAGAAGGTACCAAGACTGAGTCTCAACTTTTGTTCTGTATTTCCAATGGATGGACAAAATTGTTCATTTGCCAATGTTTTGGCTTCCCGGATTAACAAAAATGTGTTTATTTCACTTCGGGTTAGAATGTTTACAACTTGTCACGGAAATGTTGATTATCCCATGGTCAGTATGGCCTCAGATCTGAGCAAGAGGGGACCCTGAGCCAGGCTCCACACTTTGGACGACGTCATGGAAATAGAAATTCTAAGTCCCCTTTGATGCCTGGGACCAGCCAGGGCTGGCTCTGCTGTCTGAGCAGAGCACTCTGAGTCTGGATGGCAACCACTTGGGTCTTGCTCCGTGTGACTTCCCATTGTGGCTCGCTCTGACCCTCTAGCCCGTGTATGAAGTCAACCAGATGCCTCGAGCAGCTCCAGAACTTGCACCTCTGGGGTTATTGCAGGGCCCCAAAGCTGGTCCCTGTCCCAGGAGGGCAGCTTGGGGTACAGATCATACCCACAGGCCTGCATGATATTTTTTTCATGGAGTCATACCACCAGAACGGTTCTGACACGCTCATTTTATGTCCCTCAAATTGTTTACATGGCGAGGGCCCTGAAAAAAATATTTGGCCAAGGCTCTGTGCATTCTGGGTGCAGCCCTGCCTGTGGTGGTCCGAATTTGCAAGTGTCAGTTGTGTATTCCTTTTTACATGAAGACAGTTGTCTTTAATAATATTAAATAATGGTGGGGAAGAGAAATCGGTTTTTAAGGAATTCTGATTGCTAGAAAAAATAATTTCAAAACACGAAATAAACACGACAGAAGTAAAATACAAGAAATAGACTTTGGTAGTGAGAAGTGTGGGAACCTCTGATCTAGTCCACCAACGCTTTGCCCTACGGATGGGGAAACTGAGGGTTGGGGTATAGAGCCAAGTTGCCCCAGGTGCCCAGGGTTATCTGGCTAGATTCTATGCTTGTGGGATTCTTGAGACTTGCTAACAAGCATGAGTAATTGATTGATAATAAAACCAGTCACCCATGGCAGGAGATGGAGCTTATAACCCTGAGGCTAATGGACCTCAGAGAAGCAAAGGGTGCTGGTAACCACTTTCCCCTCGTCTCTTGGGGCTAATGGCTTTATAGAGGTCATAAACTACTGAGTATTTCAATGATGAGAGTGACTTACCTCCCTTGGCCTAATGACCCACCCGGTCTTGATTGACATGTAGGCCTGGCATTCCTTAGAGTGGCAAAAAGCAACTTTCCCTGAGCCTGTGGTCTGAACCACAAGACCCAAACCCCTGGGAATTTTCCAAATGTCTTTGGGAGTTGTAAGCAGCTGCTTGCCCATCCTGACCTAGGCAGGAATAACTCAAATTGGCAGTTTCTACAACAAATACCCAGCTTGCTCCAAACTCAATTCTCAGAAAATTATCCCATCTCTACACCAAACAGTTGGGAAGGCATGGAGACCATTGGCCTCTTCTAGTTCTGAGGCAATGATTCAATCACACCATCACGTATTCAGCTTATTTTAATAAATGTGGTAACCTGCCTCCAAGATGGCCCCCAATGATCCCTGCCACCTGGAAATGATGTCCTCGGGTAGGACCCTCCCACACTGAATAGAGCTGCCCTAGGGAACTGGTGAAATATAGTGGAAATAACAGAGTGTGACTTCTGAAACTAGGTCATAAAAGATACTACAGCGCCCCTGGCCCCCTCTTTTGTATCGTTTCTCTGGGAAAGCCAGCCACCATATTGTGAGGACACTCAAGCAGCCCTGTGGAAGATCCACGTGGTAGGAACTGAGGCCTCCTGCCAACAGCAAGCATGACTTGTCATGTGAGTGAAACATCACAGACGTGTATCCTCCAACCCCCGTCAAGCCTTCAGATGAGACCACAGCCCTGGCTGACATCCCAACTACAGCCTCATGAGAGAGCCTAAACCAGACCCACCCAGCTAAGCCACTCCCAGATTTCTGACCCACAGAAACTGTGTGAGATAATAAATGATCATTGCTTTAAACTGCTAAATTTGGGGATCATTTCTTACACAACAGATATACATTTTGTGCCAGGGCCTGAAATAGGCACTAGCATACAAAAACGAAGAAAGTAAATATAGCCTCTGCCCTCTCAGAGCTCGTAGTACAGAAGCAAGTCTTATAAAGAGAGTGAAGTTAGGGGGCAATGTCAAGCTTGAATGGAAGTTGGAATCTGATATTAGTGCAGTAAATATATAATTTTCTCTAGAAAGAAAAATTAAAGCAACAGCGATCACTTTATTTTTCTGTATTGTTTGGTTACCTTTTTACACACACATGTTGTTTTTTCAGGTAATTTCTATCAAGGCATCTTCCCATAAATACTTCTCATGAGAATTTAATGGACACATTTTGGGGAAAGGCTTTTTGGCAACACGTATCAAAAAAAAAAACCCATAAAACTGTGCCTATCCATTGACCCAGCAATTCCACTTAAATTAATTTATTATAAAGAAATAAGGAGGGACATAAAAGAGTACTCATAGCACTGTTATTCATGAGTGCAAAGAAATTGGAAATGGCCTAAATGTCAACAATAGTAACTTGGTTAAATCACTACTTAATCTACAAGCCATCCATACACTGGAATCTTATGTAACGATCAAAAATGATGATGTAGCTCCACATTTATTTTCAGGGAAATATGTGCTGACATAATGCTAAGTGAGAAAGACGAGTCATACAACAGTCTATACTGTATAACTCTATTTCAATAAAAAGCATATATATTTATGCATAAAATTATTGGAAAGCTAAACCACATGTTAATAATGTTATGTCTGGGTAGAGGGATTATGCATGTATATATTTTGTTTCTTTTGGCTTGTCTGTGTTCTTTCATTTTTATTTTAAATACGTGGATTACTTCAGAATAGAGTTCCAAGTATATTTTCATTAAGGCCCCAGAATACCCATTAATTATGCTCACCTCTACTGTTCTTGGGCTGTCTGTCCTTCCTTAGCCTTCCAGGGGGACCAGCCCCCACATTCTGACTAGCCTGTCTTCCCTCCCCTTGACCATCTACTGGGACTGGGGATACCGCTGGGTCCTGGAACTCAGTGGAGAATAGGGTCCCCTTCATGGTGCCTCGAACGACCCCCTCCCTTCCAGTTTCTATGGGGAAGATCCACCTCTCCAGAGAGCATTGGCCCGCTGACTAACTCTGGCAAGCAGCTTCTAACTCTGGCTCCAAAGGTGGAGTAAGACGAGGAGACTGATTTACTGCCTACTGAGGACCCACGCAGGAAGCAGGCCGATGGCGTTCTCCATTCGGGATGGCCCTTGAAGGATTTGTGGCTCTGGCAGAGACGCTTTTAAAGACCATAAAGGGAGTTAAGCGATCAAGAATTTTATCCGATTGAAATGAAAGTCAGGCGGGAAGAGGCTATCTATACCTTCAAACTTGGCCAAGGTCCACCTTTCAGTAGCGGGACTCTGACAGGAAGATTGGCGTCCTATTGCTTACCTCAAGCAAGAGACAGCCACCTGGACCACTTCCATCTCTTGAGTTCCCCAACACGGCCCCTGGTTCCTGCTGAGATGCTCTTCTCCCCCGTTCCCATGACTGGTTTGACCCCAGCTAACATTTCAGTGGTTATTCCCATCCTTCGATTTCAGCCCCCTCTAAATAGATCCATTCATCTATTTGCCAATAAGAAGTCTGCAGTAAGACACTGCTTGTTTGGATTTTATTCTGCGGACAAGGGGTAATTCTTCTTCCTTCCAGAGTGTTGAGTGTCACCTTCACTATGGGAATGGGGCTTTCCCTGGACCAAACACTGGGCATGGCACCGGGAACAAGCCCACTTGCTCCTATAGTTTGTGGGATTTATCTTCTAGGAAGAGATGCTAAACAAGTAAATAAACAAGGAAGACAATTTCTAGTGGTGATTGAAGGGAGGGCATGGAATCGTAAGTTGGAGAATAACTGGAACTTTCATCCGAAGCCAGAGACAAACTTTCTGAAGAGGGGCATTTGAGCCAAGACCTAAATAAGCCTGAAACTCTTAGACCAGAGGAAAATTTTCCAACTGCCTCAGCTCAGTGGCAAATTTGGGCCAGTCCTGTTCAGCCCCACCCAGACCCAGCACGTAGGGGACTTTCTGGTCCTCTGGACCAACACCCATCTCAGTGATGTTCAGGACCCCACCCGCCATCCCCACCCCCTTCCATGTCACCAGCACCTGGGACAATGACAGGAGCAGTTGCTCAGAGGAGAAAGTCTTGCTGCGACCCAGCAACATTTCAGGGTCCTGTAGCCTGGATCTTCAACGCATGGCATGCTGGATGTGGTTGAAAGTGGGTCCTGGCTGGACAGCACAAGGAAGGATAGCAGAGTGGTCCCCAGCACTCACTGGAGAGGACACTGGACAATTTCATGCTGCTCAGATCCTTCCTGGCTCATGGATGTGCCCTCAGTAGAAGGTTGATCCACCCCATTCTGTCTGTTCAGCCTCTTCCGGCTGGGGCCTCTCCCCCTTCTCTCTTTCCCTCCTCAAATCCTCTGCATTTTTTCCCCTCCCTCCCAGCTTGGGCATACCTTTCTAACTCAGGGAATGAAAGCTCACTCGTATTCACACTAAAAAGTAAATATACTGTCTATGAGTTCCCCATTTAAAGGTATAAGATTTTGGATTTCAAAAGCCAGGGCGAGATTTCATTTTCTTTCATTTTCTACCATCTCAACTTTCCCCCAAAGAAAAGGACCTTGCTCCAGTGGGGGTAGTAAGCGGTGAAACAGGGAGCAGGCACAATCTGAAGCGTAATAGTAAATACCAAAATACCAAAAAAATATTTGACTTAGAGTTTTAAAAATAGTAGCCCACCACAAATACACAGCATCTGCCAGGCACGGAGTTTGGGACTAGAAACACCACAGGCCTGTGGACAAGGCCCTCGCTTTCAGGAGGCTCGGGAAAAGGAAAGGGGAAAAAAGAATGGCTAGCTGTGACTCTAATCCCACAGAGTCTGGGCCACACGTGGGGCACTCCAGAGCAGAGACCGCTAGACAAAAATGGCCAGGCCCTATGACCCCTGTCACACTCAGCCATTGCGCCTTAAAAGATGTGGCCTCAGCGGGAAGCCACAGTAGCTCTCTAAGATGCCACAGCTGGAGGCTGTGAGCTCCTGCACTGCTCACCTCTGAACAGGAAGGCACGCCTTTGACTCTCTCAAACCCTAATGAGGGCAGTTAAATGGTGCTGACTGGATCAGAAGAAGTCTAAATCACCTGGCTCTTAATGCTGAGACAGCATCCCCGACCAGGAGAATCAGTATTGACCTGAAGGCTCAGAGAGGTCCATAGCTTGGTGATGAAGTGCTTAGACCTTACAGGTGGGCTGTGTGGTTTCAACTCCCAGCTCTGCTATCCACTACCTGAGGAGCCTAGAATGGATAGTACCAACCGTATCATGCTACTGGAAGGATGAGAGAAGTTATCTTTTTAGAAAGAGGTGACCATTTTAGAAAGCGCCGAGAAAATGCCTGGCCAGGAAACGTTGTTATATTAGGTAAGTGTTAGTGAATGCCCAGGTTTTAAACCAAATGAGGAGAACAAGTGCTGCAGACAGAGGGCACAGCTTGGGTCCTGGCCCAGAGAACGGGAACAGAGTTGCCCAGCACGGAACCTGCATCAGTGGGCTGAATCCAGCCAAAAGGCCGGTAGATTCAACTCAAGCAGTATTTAATTTGTTTTTCAGGCGTCAATGTTAAGGAAAATTACATTCTTTCGATCTTGCCAAACAGCCCACCAAGACTGTGTGATTTTTCTCTAAACTCCAGATTGACTCAAAGCTGAAACACCACGAATGCTGCCCTTCACACATCTCTCTCCAGTTAAAACTACCATTTCTTTCCAAACGACAGATGTGGACACACATTCTTGCTGCCACCTGTAAGAAAAATAGGGTGGGCCCCTGCGACGCCCCCGTCTCATCCAGGATTCAGATCCTCCCTCTCTCGTGATCCCTCCAAAGCGGAAGCCCTGTCTGCCTTTCCTGGGCCAGCCGGTCATTGATCAGCCCGGTGTGGCCCTGCATGCTCAGGACTCCGCCATGCCGCCCGCCCCTCACTGGCCATATGGAATGAGTTGCCCCCTTTTTACTCCATATCAGAGATGGAAATATTTCCTCCACATCTTTGTGGAGGTTTGCGTGTGTGTGTGTGTGTGTGTGTGTGTGTGTGTGTGTGTGTGAGGTGGCCTGATGCTTAACTCTTATAGTTCCTAGGAGCTACTGGGCTTCTCCTTCCCAGGCCAAAATCACTGGGTTCGGATGCCCACAGCACAGGAAGGAGATGGGAGAAGAGGACTGGGAAGGAGGGGTAGGTCAAGTGCAAATAATTCATGTTGAGAGGAATTCAGTTCTACCTTCTGTAACTTTAGAAAGAGGTCCCTGAAGTAGCCCCTCCTCTGTGTTGTTTACCTTGAACCTGCACCTCCAGGATAACAATGGTAGTAACTATCATGCTTTGCATGCTTCCTATGGGCACATATACTCCTTCTAGCAACCCACTGAAATAGATATTAGCGTTATTGTCCTCATCCACAGATGAAGCGCAGAGAAGGAAAGTAACTCGCCCAAGGACACACAGCCAATAAGTGGCAGAGCTGACTTGTCTGACCACAAGTAGAGTCCTCGTCCCCACACCCTCTAAACCCACAGAGGAACATAAATGATTGTGTCCCTGTGATCTAGAACAGTCTCTTCACCCCAACCTACCAAATTTTACAGGTACTGTACTTGAGATGGAAGGGCAAGATAGATGAGTTACTCACCCAGGCACACAGCTAGTCAGTGAGAGAACCCATACAGAAACAGGCACAGGGGGTTGCAGCATACCTATTTATTCCCACTTTCTTCTATAAGAAAGATGGAGTTAAGGCCTGGTGATCCATAAAGGAGAAACGAACAAAATTGTGCAGCCAGGAGCCTGGATTCTGTAGTCATGCAGGGCTGTGTTTGAATCCTGAGGCCACCATTTACAAGCTGTGTGATCAGGGACCAGCTGCCTCAATGTCCTCGGGTACAAAAGCAGGTAACAATAAAATCTACCCTAAGGGGTCATGGTAGGGAGGACTTAAACCTATAAAGCCTGAGCTCCCAGCACAGTGCCTGGCACATAATAGTATTCCCAGGAAGTATTAACCATCAGTATATTGATATTAACAATTAATGTTGGGGGTCGATTTTACTCTCAAGGCACCTGACAAATATTTGTGGTGAGACAATGTATTGAACCAAGAGCTATCAGTGACGCAAAAAAGAATCAGTTCTCAAGAAACTTTGTGAGCTCAGTATGTGACAAAGTCAATGGCAATTTCGTTTATGAAATAGGTCTGTGCGAAACAAAACTTTCCCATCGAAGATGGTATATTGCATTATATTTATCTGTTTACGAGTATATTTCTGTCTCCCTCACAGGATTATGACGTACTTGAGGCCTGGGAATGCCCTTGACATCTTTGTAGTATACTGTGAGTTCTTTCTCCAAAATACATCCGCTATTCATCTACTGCTCTGTATTTCTATTCCCTGAGCCGCTCTTGCCTGGGTGACTGCAATAGGCTCCTAATTGGTTTCCCACCATCCCCTCTGATCTCCCCCATCATCCAGAGTTATGTTCAATGTGCAAATCACATCATTTCATTCCTCTGTTTCAACCCCCCAATGGCTTCCCTTTGCAAAAAAAAAAAAAAGATTTGCAAAAAGTATAAAATGATAAAATAAAATAGAAATGTAAATCAGAAAACAAAAACAAAACAAAAGAATAAAAACCTAAACTCCTTACTCTGGCCACAAGGACCCCATTGGTCAGGCCCCTGCCCACTTCTCCAACATCACCTCTTACCCTCTTGGCCTTGCTCACTTTGCTCCAATCCACAGACTTTCTTGCAATTATTCAAAACACACCGATTTCGTTCCTATGTCAGGGCATTTGCTCTTGCCGTTCCTTCTGCCTCGGACATGCACCCCCAGATCGTCCCATGAGGGGTTCCTCTCATCATTTATGTCTCAGCTCCAGTGTCAGCTACTCCGAGAGGCCTCCCCTGATGATCCTTTCTAAACTTGCACCCCCTATTCACTTTGTATCATATTACTCTACTGGGTAATGTGCACTTACCTTGTCCTTTTATGGGTTTATGTGCTTATGTTCTGCTTTTCCCCTCAACCAGGCACACAGCTAGTCAGTGAGAGAACCCATATATGGTTCATAGGGCAAAGACCCTCTCTGTTCTGTTCCCCATTGAATCCCCAGAACGTAGCCCAGTGCCTGGCACATAGTAGGACCATAAACTATTTGTTGAATGAAATAATGGATTGACAGCTCCTTGAAAACAGGGATCGTGTATTCTTCTCCTTTGGATTGTGAAGAGCTCAAAATAGTCTAGCATCCAGGAGGTGCCAAATTAGGGTAATCCCTCCTCTCAAGGGCACGAGGTAAAAGGTACACAAATCACTTCTGCGTATACCTCCATCAGCCAGGACTTAGTCCCATGGCCATATTTAACTGCAAAGGAGTCTGGGAAATGTATTGTTTATGCTTTAATGCTGGGTGGCTATGTGTCCAGCTAAAGAGTCTATTACTATCTGAAATGGGGAAATCAAATAATTAAGACCCTCTGCCACAAAAGTAGCAATAATTTTAAAAACAATAATTATAATAACAATAGCTTACATTCATTGAGTATGCTAGGCACAAGAGTAAATTATTTTAATCCTCACAACAATCCTTTGATAGATACTATTATTATCCCATTCTATAGAAGAGGAAACTGAGTCTTAGGGAAGTACATGTAACTTACCCACAGTTGTGCAGCTGGTGAGGGGGAGTGAAACCAGGACTGGACTGATTTGATAAAGAAGAAAAGCCCAGATGTTTGTAACCCAAAGAGATGGGACATTATTACCCTCTGTCACTGGGGAGTCACGGAAAAATTAGACTGAGGTAGCTAACTTATAGTATAAGAGTCCCTGAGCTAATGGTCTTATGCGTGTTATCTCATTTCAACCTCGGTACTGTTAATATCCCCACTTTGGCTGTGTCTGTTTTGTTTACTGCTGTATCTCCAGCGCCTAGAATGATATCCAGCACAGATAGATGGCTCAACAGACAATTGCTGATGGTTGAAAAACTGCATCTGCAATTCAATGACTTTACGTGTCAGTATGGTTTCCAGTCTGTCTCCCTCACTGGACAGCAAATTCCATTTAAGGCAGGGCATGATTCTTATCCCTGCTGTGTATTGTTCCCAGTTCTAGCTCAGGGCCTGGAATACAGTAAGGACTCGCTAAATGCCTGTTCAATGAATGAATGATCATCCTTGTCACAGAGAATGGAGAGGTTGAGAAGAACCTCTTTAAAATACTGTCCAGGGACCCATTCTTTTCTCAAATTGGACACAAAACAAAAAAGAGAGAACACAGCTCCAAAACTCATTCGGGATCCTATTCAGAGCTGGCGGAACACCACCAGCTGGTAAGGCTGCAAACATTGGGAGGTTTCTTGGGTATCAAACGAGGTTGTGTGAATCTGGAAACCAAACAAGTCCCTTTTGATGAGTTGGGTGTAAATGAATCTGAATCACAGGAATTAAAAGCCTCTGGAACACGCGATGGCTTTGGAATGAAGAAGGGCTCAGCTGGAATATCTGCTGGGTCCTCGAAACAAATTGTTTTTTAAACTACTTTCAGTCAAGTCCCTGAGCTCAGCCAATACCTGGGCCTGTCCTGACAGCAGATATGTTTTTTCTTTCTTGAGTAGTTGGGCTTGGTTCCTTAGCAACCTGGAATAGGCTTTCGAGGCAGCCCCTGTGTATCTGAAAAAGACACCTTGCTAACTGACATCTCCGGGCACAGCAGCAATTTAGCTAACAGTCCAGACCACCAAAGCCTTAGGGACAAAACACTCCCCAAAGTAGACAAGTCCAACCATTGAGCCAGGAAGGCAGAATTCAGTGCTTGACAAAATAAAGTTTTAAAGTGAGTTTTCATGACTTTGTCAGGCTGGGAAATTATTACTTCTTGATGAGAATACAGTAAGTCCTCACTTAATGTTGTTGATAGGTTCTTGGAACTATGGTGAAATGACATACAATGAAACCAATTTTACCATAAGCTAATTGATAGAAACAAAAGTGAAGGTCCTATGGCATCGCAACATTATAATAAAACGACTTGGAACAAAACGATGGTATTTGAGGACCTGCTGCGCTGGAAATCAGTGACCCCTCTTGCCATGCTCAGTCACTCACACTCCCCACCCCACATTACTCCACATATAAGAAATAATTATTTGCAGTAAAATACCCAGCAACTCCGTGCTCCTGCCTCTGTATTATCCTTCTCTGCCTTTCTTCCAAATAAATGGAAAATGAAGAACAGCTAGAAAATCTTCACTGTGCACAACTCTTTTGCACACTCTGTTCCCACCATACTTTCTTTTCTTGCATTTCCTTGAATCCAGGAAGCTCTTTCTTACCCTGAACTCTTAGCATCCACTTTTCCCTCTGCCACCAATGCTCTTCCCTCCAATTTTGCACAAAACCTGAGACGCCTTCAAGTCTCTACCCAAATGTCACTTCCCCCTGGGGAGACTTCCCTCCACCTTTGCCCTTCCCAACTCTGATGTTTTCCATCATAACATTCACCAATATTTGTAATGATATATTTCTCTTTTTTACTTCACATTTTGCCCTCCCACTTGTCTATGAGTCCCTTGGGTAATGGGCTTGTGTGTTTTATTCATCAGTGTAGACTCCTCTAATTCACCCACTAATATTCCATTTAGAAGCCCAGACTCTGCCAACCAGAGAGGCTGGAATTCAGAGCCTTTGGAGGAAGATACAGAGACCAGCCAGTGCTAATAGAGTCAAGAGCCATTCATCACTCCCCCACTTGTGACAGCTGGATGGATTAATAATCCTGGTTGGCCCAAGAGTAACTGGTAGACCCGTCTGGCCCAAGCTGTCCCTCTGCTTATGAATTCCTGCGGTGACGTGGGTTTGAGTTTCTCCACCTCATCCTTCAAGCTCTACTCAAACCTCATCTCCTTTATAACACCTTTCCTTCTCTCCCCAGGTTGAAGTATTTGCTCCCACTTTGCATTACCCAGAGTAAATACTGTCTATTCCCTGCATTTGGCAATGAATAATGCATGGGTTTGTAGCGGCCCTTCCAGTCTTGCCCTGAACTCTTACTTAAATCTTTAACATCCAATATCCATTTGTTCTTTTATCTGCTAGCATTCACTCTTTCTCTGGCTGTTATGTGGATAGTAGGCATACAGAATAACAATCTTGTCTTCCTCCCCACAGTTCTGTTCTTCACACAGCACCCTGTGATCTGATCGAAACATGTGTGCGATCCCATCCCTCCTCTACACAAAACCTCCAGTGGCTCCCAACTCACTCAGAGTAAAACCCAGAGTCCTAACCACCATCAGCAGCCTCTACAGGAACTACTTCCTGCTAATCTCCCCACCTCAGCTCCCACCATTCTCACCTTCCTTCTCTCTACTCCAGGAAAACTGGCCTCTGCTGTTTCTCCAGCATGCAAATCATGCTCCTACCCCAGGGCCTTTGCACTTTCTGTTGGCTCTGCCTGGTATGCTCTACTCCAAATATCTGTATGGCTCACTTACTTAACTCATTCAGGTCTGTCCTCAAATTCACCTTCTCAGAGAGAGACTGTTCTTGACGGTGCCTTGTCACTCTCAATTTCCTTACCCTGCTCTTCTGTCCTCTCTATCTTCTATAACTACGGATTTCTTAGACTTTTTTGTTTCCTTACTATAGAAGAAGGAGAGAACAGATACTGGGGGTAAACCAGAAGTCTAACCACAGACATTATTCAAAGGAAGCGGAGGTGCTGCTATCTGAAAACCATGGTAAGCAACCAAATCAATGCAGCCCACTAGAAGCACCTACTATGCTCAAGGTACTGTGGGTTTGCGGCTTCATGTGGAACACCCTCATTATTAAATCAATTATAGGAACTACTTAATTTTGTGTCTGAATGTTTGGGCTAGATGTTGGTTTCGCCCCCAAATTACACTGTTCCCTAACTAACACAAGTTCCTCTCCCAGGTGTCTTCAGTTTTGATAGGACTGTCAGTCAAGTTTCCCTGTGCATTCTGGTTGACCAGTAGACATGGGACCCAACAAAGGGCTGTGAGAGCCTCTCTCTCCTAATGAATGAATCTGGAGTACCGTGAAACACATAGGGAAAGAAGTTGGAACCGATTCATCTCAAAGGTTGTATCCTAAGAAAACTGTCCTATAGGTTCTTGCTACCTAGATGTTGGAAGCTTCCTACTTTCTATTTGTTCTGGATCTGTTGTTCACTTTTGTGCTTTGTTTTTTTCAGATCACTGGAATAACCTGTGGCCTTATAATAATTTGTTTAGATTAGCCTGAGTCATTGACTGATAAAGTCTTTATAAATACTTATTCGTTTGATGTCATTCAAGTTGCCACCGCAGAATCTTAACATGTATTGGTCCATCTCTAGTCCAGAAGACAACACCACCCAACCAGGGAGTTCAAGAGAAAGGATTTTAATATAGGTCACTGGTTACAAAGGTGTTGGTAGAGCTGAAAGGACAAACAGGCATCAGAGAAAACTCAGCGATTAGCAAGAGCAGAAAGCCATGACTACCCTGGGAAAGGAGAGATCAAGGAAGGAGGTGTTACCAGAAACCAGGAGCTGGGGCTGCCTGGTGGGAGATGGGACCATCCATGGACGGATACAGAGAAAGCTGGAACCATATAGGAAGTACAGCTACTGCTGGAGATGCCCCCATGCCCAGAGAGGCTCCTCAAATATCATGTTCCAATCTGCCAACCTCCCATTGGAGTCTCCCATTGGCTGAACCTAACCAGAAGCAAAGGACACTGGGAATTGTAGTTTGCAGTAGTCAGCCATCTGCTGTATAGAAGTGAGCCGAGAAAGGGCAGGAAATAGATTGAAGAGAAACAGACAAGTGGCTGGCACAAAAAGAGTAAAAGATCCCTCTCTATGATTGGTCACCGTTAACATCCTTCTTGGCTTCCAACATGGCGGCCAAAGGGGACAAACTCAGATGGAGAAAGAAACAGGCACGTTCTGCCATTGCGCTGCCCAGCACAGTCCTGCCCTCCACCAAAACGTCTCCGTGTGGGCCCCTTACAGTCTCAGTCTGGGCCAATGGCCTGGCCACTGCTACCCTTTCCACTCCCATAAAGTCCACCAGGCCTGCTGGTAACCAAAGGCCTGGCTTTGGCTATGTACCAAGTAACTGGAGGAGACAGCTCCACTCAGAGCTCTGGGCAGTGCCAGGGAGCAGAAACCAAGCCCTTTTCCTGTCTAGAGTTTGATGAATTCTCTACCAGTTGCTTCTACCCTCAGAATTAAAAAATAATGTTTGTGTAGCCTAGCTCATTAGCACGCTTCCCTGGTGACAGAGCCCCCTCCGCCTCTCTGTGGCAGGCCTGCCTTCCCAAGTTCCAGCCAGAGCGCTTGCTAACATGCTCTCTGAAAGTCATTTTTGGACCCAAAATGAGGAAATGGGGCCAAAGCTCACTTTGTGGAAAGATTTTATTTCCATCTGAGTCCACTTCAAGGAACAGCGAGGGATTCGTTTTGTTAGCTTTTTTACCTCCAAAAAAATTGCTGGGCCTTTTCGAAGCAGATTTATGGAATTGCTCAGCAATCATGTTTCAAACTACGGAGAGCAGGAGCCCTTTCTTTGGGGATGTGTCCAAACTGGCTGGCACCACTAAATATAGGCTAAATGAAAAGCATTCAGTAAGCTTGGCTTGGGGAAACCTATTCCGAGGCAGGTTTACAGAAGTTGGTGTGATGCCACAGGGGCCAGTGAATTCCCCACATGTTGGTCACATTGGAAACAATGAGAGGAACCCATTTAACCTCAGGTAAGAAGACTGATAAGGACACTAAAAATGGAGCGGTTTCTTCCAATTATGTTCCTGAGATCAGTGGCTCCCAAACGTCAAGGCCTCCATAAAAGAGATGTCAAATGTCCAAAGCGATCTTCGGGCATGCTATTGGTCTCCTATGGCACACTTGAACATCTGACTCCCTCTTCTGGGAATGTCCTAATGAATGCAGAGCTCGCCATGACAACTACGGCCATGGTTATATTTCTATTCAAACCAGAGACAAGACAGACTCGCACCAGCATTCACACAAGCAGTAGAGTTGGACAACCCTGAGCTGTGTGGCCATGGCAAGTTACTTGGCCTGATGGAACTTATTTTCCTCATCTGCAGAATGGGCAGACGACCAACTTCACTGGGTCGTTGTGGAGATTCAACCAGATAATGTACCTAAGGCGTCCTATATGGTGTGTGGCACATAGGAAATGCTCGCTGCGTGGTGTCTTTTAAACTAACAATGAATCTGGGCAGTGTATAGGAGTAGAAAAGGTCCTGAGGTAACAAGGAAGGGAAGAGGAGAAACTCAAGGATGTCTGTCTAGAGATAGAAGCTGTGATAGAGAGTACAAAGGGAAGTCCCAGCCAAGAAGGGGCTGGGAAACTGTATCAGTCAGGGTTCCAGTGACATCTCCTGGAAGGAAACAGAGAGCCGGCTCAAATGGGTCAATGGCGAGAGTTTAATAAAGGTGATATTTATAATGATTGGGGCAGAATTTAGGGCACTAGCAAGGGGTGGGAAGCACCCAGGGGCTCGTGACACGGGGGAAGCTCTTCTTGTCACCAGTCCTGAAGGAGCAAAGAAAAAAAATGTCATGAGAACCCAGAGAGAAGGACCGGGCTCCTGATACAAGCTGAGACTTTTGGTCAAGACACTGCCATCCCTAGACAACCTAGTGGGGAAGGCACCAGGGAAATAAGGATCCAGCTCCACTGTCCTCCCCGCCTCGTATCTCCTACTGGTGCCTCCCATTGTCTGACTCCATTTGGAAGCCAGAGACAAGAAGTCCATTGGTGGAGTCTCTATGGGTCAGCCACATTGGGGGCGAGGGGAGAGAGGAGCTGGAAGGGCAAATAGAAGACACCTGGCACGTAAACCTAGTGGAATAATGTCTCTCTCCAGATTGCATTCAGCTGCTAGTCAAAGAGACAGAATAAGCAAGACAGAGATGTCTCTTGTCGTATGTAAAAATAAAAACATTTAAAGCTAATGAGGACCACCATATTGCATCGCTCTAGGGCTGGCCTAGAGTTCACAGCAGAGGTGAATGGCACCTTTGGAGTTAAACGACTGGGGTTGGCTGGGCTGGTTGGGCTGGCTGGGTGACTGTATGATGCCATCAGGATCTCAGGATGCTGTGTCTTTCTACTCTACCATCCTTAGCACTGACTTTCATCCTCAAGGTGGCCTCATGATCACAGGTGGCTGCTGGATGGAGAGGCAGCCATCATATTGGGAAGAGGAAGCAAAGAACGAAGGGCAAGAGCTCTCTGGAAATTCCACTCAATAACTTCTGCTTCCATCTACCTCCTTTACCACTCATATCTGCAAGGGACACTTCTTCTGGAGAAATTTTTCTTTCAGATTTATTGTCCAATGTAGTTTCAAGGAAGTGGTTTCTTTTTTATTTATTTATTTATTTTTATTGGGGTGCAGTGTGTTTCTCCAGGGCCCATCAGCTCCAAGTCAAGTTGTTGTCCTTCAACCTAGTTGTAGAGGGCGCAGCTCAGTTCCAAGTCCAGTCCCCGTATTTCAATCTTTAGTTGCAGGGGGCGCAGCCCACCATCCCTTGCGGGAATTGAACCGGCAACCTTGTTGTTCAGAGTTCGCGTTCTAACCAACTGAGCCATCCGGCCACCCCTCTAATTTCTTTTTAACTTGGCATCATGCTGCTTCCAACAACACAGGGGACTTTTATTAAAGATGAAAGAATAGTTATTGTCTGAGTTGGGAGTTAGAGGACCCAGGCTGTAGTCTATACTCTGACCCTATTTAGATGGGTGACCTTGGGCAAAAAGCAGTTCATCTCAGATTAACTGTTGATTCTGTGGCTTCCATGATAGCTTCCCATGCTGATCTTCCTCCTGCCTACTTCTAGGTCCTAGCACATGCCTAGAAATACTAGCTCCATTGCTACCCACTCCTTTTGGTGTGTCAGAGATGGAAGAAAGGACAATGAACTGTTCACCTTCCAGTCTTTTCTCTATGTCAACAGGCACTACAGTTTCAAGCGTACAGCCAATTAGCAATAGACAGGTGTGTGTTGGAGGGCTGGTGCCATCCTTGTTAGCTGGGTGGCCTTCGGCAAGTCCACTTAGCTTCTCTGAACCTCAGTTTCCTCCTCTGGAAAGTGGGGCTAACAAAAGCACTCGCCTTATGGAGCTGGAGAGAATGAATGAGATCGTGTGTGTAAGATTCTTAGTACGTGATAAGACATGCATGAAATGACAGCTCTGAGTATGGTAATACGAACATCCCTCCTCCCCACCAGGGCTGGCAGATTCTCAGCCTGAGAACATCAGGGAGGAAGAAGGGAAATGCACATCGGATAATAGGGTGCTGAAAAGTGTGAGCAGCTGGTGCAGCCATGGGGGTGAGGCGTCTGCAGCTATTTCTACACTCTTCTTACATCCCATCAGACAAGTGATGGGAAGCAACCACTTTCTGACCTGGAACACTTCCCATCCTAAATGTAAGGCCTTCATGTTGATATTTCCCAAAATGCTCTGAAAAAAATGTAGGTGTGTGTTTATTACAGAGAAACTTTCCAAGTTCACTTTTTTTAAAACTATAGGACTTGTCAAAGCCTTTACTATGCTAATAATATTTCTAAATCTTCCATAAGGGGTATCATATACAGTGTGCCACAAATATATTTGCCTAATAACACCTTTTTCTAATAGTAATAATAATAACAATAACAGTAATAGTAATAACGATTTATTGAGTACCTACAAAGTGTTAGACCTTGTGCCAAATGTTTTACATTGTGTCGTAGTCAGCTATTATTGTGACAATACTGAATAACAAACAAGCCACAAGTATCAAAGGCTCACAACAACAATATTATTTCTCACTCATTGGCCAGTGATTAGCTAGTATGCCTCTGCTTCAGGCTGCAGACTGAATTCAATTCTGCTATCTGTGTCTATAACTCTGACACCCAAGTTAAAGCTCCATCAACTACCCAAGGCATGCTTTTCTCATGGTTCAGGGCAGGAATACCAAACAGCAAACCAAAACTTGACAAGCACATTAAAGTCTCTTCTCTAATGAAGCATGTGTTATATCTACTCACATCCATTGGCCAAAGTGAGCCATAGGGAAGCTGAAGTTCAGAGATAAAGCAATTTGTTGGAGGTCACACAATCCTAGGCATCAGACCTAGGGCTTGAACTATCTGAATCCTTTTTTAGGGTGGCTATAGAAATGTCATTTGACTTTGATGTTCCTTAATTTCACATTTTCTTTAGTTCTTCTGTGACATTTGCCCATTTACTTTCAATGCAATGAAATGTTTTATGATGTTTTAGCCCAGAAGCTCACCTATAAACCCACAGCATTTATGTACATACTTACATTATTAATATTACATGAGCCCTGTTCCTAATTTACTATGAAATCCAAGGTTGTCATCTTTAGAGCTGTGTCTCCCATAAGTAAAAATTGCACTCAGCGATGAAACAAGTAAATGTGAATTTATGGATGCAGGAGATCCCGTGGGGTGTTCACCCATATGCTCTCAGCACACACCCTTCTTATGTATGCTGATGGCTTCCTACTGCAAGCATTTGCAGCTCTCCGTCTGGGAGCTCCCCGTGGCCTTAGCACAAAGGGTAGACCAGCAATCCAGGGAGCCGACACCTCCAGGAGTAGCCCTCAAATAATGACAAACTAAAGTTGGAGGAAAGATACTCCAGCTTCTGGTACCCTGGGGTAGGGGTGGGAGGAACAACATGTCTCTTGTTCCGAGACATGTTCTGAGAGAGGTCCCCAGCAGGACTGAGCCTCAGTTTTCCACAGCAATAACTTGATGATTAACACAGTCCGAATTGGCTGCTTTTCTTCCAAATTTCTCTGCACCCTTACTAGTGCTTCCTGGGCTCACTTCCAAAAGCAAAACAATACAAAAATTACTGGCACTCAGATCCTTGTCTCAGGGTCTGCTTCCGGGGGAACTCTACCTAAGACAATAGATGAACATTATTAACAAAAATAGAGTTGGCGTTCACTACCTACTTCACAGTTGCTTGCATTTTTTTCATTTATTTGTTCCAAAACATGTTTTGCCTTTCTCAGGGGGGGGATCGCAGAGGCCCTGATACAAACTGCGGATACTCTTAAGAGAAAAATGCACCATCAATCACACAAAGGGCACCATGCAGGACTGTGTGGCCCCAGATTGATTTTTCCAATATGGAGACACACAGAAAGGAAGTGACGGGCAAGACAGCCTCAGGAACAAGAGAGCCCAGAGCGCTAACTCTGGGGAAAGCTCCTGGACAAGTGCTGAGTTCATACTCCCTTCCGCCTCTGGCTTAGCTGCATGTGGGAACATCATCCTTCATAGCTCTAAATACTAGACTAAGGAAGCAAACCCCCGGTGAGGAACTGCTGTAGGAAATTCCTCATTCTGCGGCTGGGAGGGCGCTTATGGTTGTTTAGGTTGCTTATCTGCTGGCCTGGTGTTCACCTCTTCCATAGTTCCTTGATGCCTTGGCCTTCCACAATGTCACCACGGACTTCAAAGGCTTCCCCACCTTGGAAGTGACTCGTGGGTGTGTGGGTGGTGGGAGGAGGAAGCTACGAGGAAGGCTCCAGCCTCTGGCCTCTTGACAAGGAGGGAGGGCTATTGCAGAGGCCAGAATTTCTCCAGCTAGAAGGGGGAGGGCAACACATTAGGATAAATCAAATACCCACCATCTGCCCGCAAGGCCAGGCCTCCCTGTTTTCAGGTTCGAGCTCCCCACTCCACATTCATTATTCTGGCTTGGCAATATGATAACAGGCATGGGGGGAGAGGAGGGAGGAATGGGATTGAAAAGCAGTCAGCCAGGCTTGAATTGGAATCCGGGGCTCAATAGAGAATAACTTTACTTGTCTACTCCACACTTGGCTCAGCGGTAAAATAGGAAATTGGTATCTTTCTTGCCGGGATGTTTTAAGGATCAAATGGGAACAGTAAAACTAAGTGCTGATGAGAACAGAGCACATAGTAGGTACTCCATAATTGCCAACCTGTATAGCTGTTACTGTTATTACTACGTCCCCAAAAGGCCCCTAGCTGATTTCCCTTACTAAATTTAATTCCATTTTTATGTTTTTCGCTCCTTCCCTTGCAACCCAGAGTAGGTAATTCATCTTGCTCTCCACCCCCCAAATCCTTCCTCGATTGAAATATTCTCCTGGGGTTTTCCCTGAGCCATGCTACCACCTGGAATTATCCCAGTGGCCCCCTACGTGAGGCAATAAGATCTTTCTTTATAAAAAAGACAGCCCCGGGGGAAAAAAACACACACAACAAAAACGCGGAAGCATTTTAGATGTGCCCTCTTGGTCCACCCAGAACAATATCCCCTCTATTGAGGCTGCGTCGTAAATATCTTACTTGCTTATCCTAGCCTAGGAAGTCGTTTCCAGGGCCAGGAGATTGCTTTCTTTCCATTTATTTATGGGAAGACTTTTAAAATTCCATTCTTTGGGTGTGTAAAGCCCATTATAGACATGGAAGATGGTAAAGTTTGACTAAAGCAAGTTACCTTATTGCTCAGTGCCTCAGTTTCCACATCTGGAAATATGGCATGATCTACTATTACTAATTATGAGGACTACTAATAAGATTATATACTACCATTAATAATAATATTAAGAGTAACAACTCACAGTTACCGAGGATTCATTTAGTATGTTCGAGGCACTGTGGTAAGTGTTAATAAAACCCTGTGAGATGTAGGGCATCACTATCTTTCCCATTTCTCAGATCAGAAAACTGAGGTTCAGGCAGGTTGCATAAACCCAATCAAGGTTATATGGTAGTAACAGGTGCAGCCAGGATTTGAACTGAGGTCAACTGAGACCCAAAGCCTTAATCACCTCCAACAACCCACCACCCAGAGGCTGTTCCCATAGTGATCAAGGATCCAATAAGAAAAACCCACGGAGCAAGACCAGAACCATTGGGCAAGATGAGATTTGTGTTGTCCTTCTATTATTTTTATTATACGATCAGATTACCCTAGTAACTACCAGCCTCCGCAGCCCAAACAGGCGGTAACTAGGATTCAGTTAGCGTTACTGTCAGCCTTACCCAAGAACTAATAATACAACATCTGCGCCTTTTCATGACCTTCCAATCCCTTGGAGCTATGAGCAAGCTCATTCCCCTATAAAAACAGAGAAGCCAAATTGCTTGTACAGCAGCTGTCTCCATTATCTGGAGGTAAGGAAATGCTGGTGGTAGCTCTCTTGGGATGCGGCCTGGTTTAGCTGTCCCTCTGTGAAAGACCTCGGGATGAGTGACTGGTGAGTTAATTCTCTTAGCCCCAGTGGAGGGTGGGCACAGGCTGCCTCCAGCCTTGGCTTCAGAACTTACATCTCCCCAGGGTCCTCTGAGAAGCTATAAGCTGACCTCCAGAAGAACTAGCCGTCAGAGCCTCTAATGCCCAGCTGGAAAGAGCTCCCCAGAGCCCCTGCTGAGCGGACTCAATTCCCCATGCTCCTGGGCTGCTCAACAAAGTCTCTACCTTCCGTCTGCTCAGATTGAGACTAGGAGTCTGATTCCTTTATGTTTCTCTCCTACAAAGGGCGGTCCTGCAGCCGGAAGGCTCCGCCAGATTTTCCTATAGGTGCCTCATTCTCAACCATCACATCTCAACCCAGTTGTCACCTCCTCTGAGAAGCCTTCCCTGACACTTGACCTAGAGTATGTTCCACCCAGGTATGCTCTGTTACATCACCCAGCTTATTTCCTTTTTACTCTAAGAAATTACCTTCTTGGTTAGTTATCTGATGGCTTGTTGCCAGTGGCCCCCACTAGATTATAAGTCACAGGTTCCTTGTCTGTCTTGTTCATGGCTGTTTCCAGAATTTAAAACAGTACTTGGCATATAAACGGGATTCATCGAATGAGTGAATTCAGCAAATGTGTAAGTGACCAGATGAGAGATGGAAGATGAGTACCCATTCAGCTGTTTGAGGAGAGGCAGGGCTGGTGAAAGCAAAGCAAAACAGACAAGCCAGCAGCCCTATGAGCTTCTGGAATCCTCCCTGCTTCCTCACACCCCACCCTGGCCATTTTCTCTGTCTCTACTGGGCAATCAGTTCTCCTGTCTGAGCTCCTGGAAAGAAAGAGCATTGTTTCATTCGGCTTTTCTCCCCTCATGAGATAGAGCAGGGCTGGGGTGTCTGACTCCCTGAGTTTAAACCCCATCACTCATGTATGATTTTTTTGACAATTTACTTGTGCTCTCTAAAGCTCAGCTTTCTCATCAGTAAATGAGGATCGTAATAGAACTTGCCTCATAGAATCAACGTGAGGATAAAATAAGACAGCTGTGTGTCGTCTAGGCCAAGCTCAGTAATTATAATATTAATTACGATTGTCACTAAATGTTTTAACATCTTAAATGTGTTCTTCCTACGTAAGTGTTTGAATATGTATAAATACTATATAAATGTTTTAAGTGTCTGATTCTTACTATTAGATATTTCAATGTTTTAAATGTATTAGTAAGACATGTTTTAACGTTGAAAATGTATGGTTATAAAATGTTTTCATTTTCGATGTATTATTTTTAATAGCTGCTGAATAAATACATTTTTTAAATGAATGCTTTTGGTCTCTGCCTGTCTGATTCCCACCTCTTCCCCTTCCCTTCCCCTCTGGAAACTGATTGCTTGGACTCTGAAACTGGCACTATGACAGCTCCATTTTTGTTTCTAGTCTGAAACGCTTTTTCTTTTTTTTTTTTAAAAAAAATCAAAACGTGTTTATTATTATATTAATCGTATCAATGGAATTATAAAGTCTACTGACCTTTGGTATTTATAACATGTATACTCAAGGTAATTTACTAACTTAGTAAGTTAGGTTCTAATTATTTTAGGCTCTAATTATCTATGGAAAAAAAAAAAGAAATGTACTTTTCACTTGTTGCTTGTTACATATCTTCCCATTGAAAAATTAAGCAAACTCATTTTGTTTTTATATTCTCTGGGTATCATACTGCTGAAGGGAAATCTTGCTCCTCTCTCTTTGCAGCCTTTTATTTATTTATTTATTTATTTATTTATTTTTATTTATTTATTTTTTAAACGCTTTTTCTTGAACACATGTTTCTTTCCTTGCAGACGGGTCTAAAATGAGCGTTCATATGACAGAGCAGCACAAACAACAGCTTTGTAGTGAAACAGATAGGGGTTCAAATTCTGACTCTGCCACCTGTCTCTTTAAGCTTTTCTTTTATTATCTACAAAAAGAGACCCAGCAAATCTACCTACCTATTAGGTCTGTTATGGGGCTTAAATGTGAGTGTATGGGAGAGGACTCAGTCAAGGTTGCACATATTTCTTGAGCACCTACTATGTGCCAGCCCCAGTGCGAGAGGCTGGGAATAGCTCAGTGAACAAGGTGGACAGAGCCCAGCCCTCATGGGGCCTCAGTGCAGCAAGCTGGTGTCTTTTCCTTTCTTAGCACATGATTCCACTCCCCTGGAGCCCAAGATTCTCAAGTCCTTGTCTGACCTGTGGCTCTCTGCCTCCCCTGGTGTTCTTTCTTCTCCATCCAGCTCTCCTTCCTCTCATATGCTTTATCCAACTCACAGTGGCAGACATTTAGAGATTGTGCAAAGCTGACAGTGCAGGGCACATAAAACTACAAAGACATGACCTTGGATGGTGGGCAACAAAGAGCGGAGTCCACATTGTAACGGCGGCCATGTTGTGCTGCCCATTTCTTCCCTCGGGACTAAAGGACTTATTCCGTCACCTGCCAAGAGTGTTGCCAGCAGATGGCTCTGAGCTGACAGCCTCTGTGAAAATTGCCCTTGGCTGAAGGAAGCCCTTTCTCCCAAGGTCGCACCCCCTCCTTGGGGCAGCCCACACCCAACAACTGGTCCATGCTGGCCTCCTCCCAACTCAGGACAACTTAGAAAGGCCATCCCAGTTCCAGCACTTCCTATGGGGTTAGCTTTGGCCTTGTAATTACATCACAACTCAATTTCTCCCATTGCCTCATATTGCTTCCTTCCCTCTCTTTCCATAGCTGTTGGTCCCAAGGGCCAATAAATATTCTGTACCCTAACCTCCCTCTCAGAGTGAGCCCTTCAATGAACGCAACTTGCCAACACCATCGTATCCTCAGTGCTGAGCATGTGGGCAGACTCAATGTCTACAGAAAGTGTACCTCAAGTATCTAAAAAGTCAGAGCCTGTTGACGTCCTCAGAACTTGGTCTCTCTCTCTCTTTTTGTTCAGCTCTCTTCTTTTCCCTATTGGCTCTATTCCCAGTCCAACCTTCTTCCCACGTTGGCCTCCTGGAACTTCAGGCTTACATCCACCCAACTTCAAAACCTGCAGAGAGAGCCTCTCTTTCCCAACCGTATCAGCAAAAGTCACAAGGCTGAGTCTCTTTGGCCTAATTTAAAGTCTCATGACCAACTCTAAACCAATCACACTGAATTTCACTAAGGAAATGGAATCCTCCGATTGGCCAGGCTTGGAGCTAAAGAGTACAGTCAACTCCACCTAAACCACAATGGAAATCAAAAATAGATGGATCTGGAAAGGAAAATTGAGGCAATTTTGCCAGAAAAATAGGAAATGAATGTAGGATAGTAAAAACTACAAGACGACCATTACAGACTTTGTGCAAAGAGAGTCCATCTCATAACTTCAGTTATTCCACCTTCTTTCCATCACTCACACTTCCCAGCACTTAGGTCTTTCTGGAGACACTACAGTCTTCCCTGAAGGCATAAATGATACTGTCAGCCAAGAAATTTTACAGGCATTCTACCCATCAACTGACAGAAAAGTTTCAATAAGCAGGAATCTTACAAAGTGCCTGCCCGCTTCCTATTATCCTTACAAACCCAGCTCTAATGTCATAACCTCCCGGAATTCTTTCCTGGATCATTCCAGAAAATGATTTTCCAATCACTCCTTTCAGGGTCACCTCCCTCCATTCCCAACTGTACTGACTCCATCGGGTGCCTTTATCAGACAATATTTTCAACCATTTGTTTATTTAAATGTCTCCTTCACTGACCTATAAAGATATACACAATGGAGCTTTCCAGAGGAATAATCTCCAGACAATAGAAACTAAATATGGACTTATTTATTCAGGCTCAGTTCTCCAACTGGTTGATGGGAGGTTGGCTAAGATATGCAAAACCTGCTAAAAGAAGCGTTAATAACAGTTTGTGGGATTTCTACAATTTATCTCTTTGACATAGGTGAGCTTGATCTTTGGGTAACAACTGGTAACAAGCAATGGTAACAATCGCTTACGTTTGTAAACACTTGTGTATGCATGCCCTTTATCCATGTATAATACTAGTATGATGAGTAGTCGTTATTTACTGTCTTATTTGTTAAGTTCATGGTGTACAGCAGCCCCTGAGGAAAGCCCATTATTTATATCATCATATTGATTCCATATGATATTCAGAAGTAGCTATCACTTATTTTATAGTTGAGTAAGCTGAGACTCTCTCAGAGAGGTTAAGTAACTTGCTCAAGGCTGCACAGCAAGTAGGGAATGAAGCCAGGACTCCAGTCTATGTGTGTTTAGCTCTAAGATCCTTGATAGTAAGCATTAAATTCGTATGATGCTTGCTTTATTACGAGTGAGGAAAGCAACGTGGACTTACTTATCCCCACTTTACAGACAGAAACTTGAGGTATAGACAGTTAACACAAAATTCACAAGAAGTCACCAATATGTCCAAAAGGGTACTAGAATCAGCTAAGCTCCTGGAAGAGAATGTTCGTATTAACTCAGAAAAAGAGAGTGAGGTTCAGAGAGCAGCAAGCCGGAGGAACACTCACTCTCCCAGAGATGTCTGGTTTCAGACACGTGTGTGAATTAAGCACTTGGCACCAAATAGACGCTGGATGGACGTGAGCTGAAACTGAAGCGATGGACGCCAGCAAGCACGGAGGGCTCCTGACAGATTGGATATTTCATGTGGGACCATTCATCCACATGATGAATGCAAGGCAGCAGGGCTGAGCCCTGGGTCCCACCAAAACCAGCATCCATGGGAGAAGCACTCCAAACCCCCAGCCCCCTCTGCACTTGGATTTGGAGCCAGCTCTCCCAGCACTGACTGTCTGGCCCTTCCCCCTCCTCCCTCAGCAACGAGCTCCGCTGTGGAACCTTATCAAGTGTTTCCTGACCTAGCAGTAAGTACCGAACATCGCCTGTACTCACCCTGCCCACCCCCCTGCCCTGCGCACCTTGGCTACAATATCTACTCCTCATAAATCATGCAGCCATGTTAACTGTCTCTCAATCAATCTCTTCCAGGTGTGGGCTCAGACAGTCTCTCAAGGCAAGTGTCTCTCCCCTCGAGGCTTAGGCGTTAGAAGCCCCCTTGTCTGGGAACAGTTTAAAGCCAGATAGCCTCTCTCTCTTCTCGGGGTCTCTTGGTTCAGACTTGAGACCCCCAGGATCCACACAGACTGCAGAGAGCTTCAAGAAACCCGGGAGAGGGTCAAACAGACTCTGGAAGCCTGAGACAATGGTGTTTAGCAATGCCCCAGGCTTAAATACGAGCCACTTGATTTTTCTACCAGCAAATATTCCACAGGTCGGATGGATACCCCAAAGCTGAGGCTTGAAGGGGAAAGTGTGGGGTCTTCCAAACCCAATAGTAAATATTCGTTAGTTTTAGAGAGCTGTCAATTCATGTCATCTGCCCCCTTTTTGGACATGTTGGTGGGTGTGGTAGAGATGATGCTGTGTTCATAAAATTCCATTGCAATCTTTTATTTCCCAGGATCCCGTGTGAGGCTGAAGACAAGTGACTAGGTCCTAGCCAATGAGAGGGAGACAGAAGTATATCCACTACTTCTGGGTTCAGCCATGGGACTCCCTGCACAACATCTATAATCTTCTGCTCTTTCCTCAGTGACTTAGGATGCTATTTGTTTAAGATGGAGGGAGCCTGGATCACTGAATCACCACCTGGAGGAGAACAGCCAAAGATGGCTACCCAAACCACATTAGACTGTGATTGAAAGTAAGAGTGTTACAATGGGATTTATAGATGATGTAATACAGAATTGTACACCTGAAATCTATGTAATTTTACTAACAATTGTCACCCCAATAAACTTAAAAAAATTTTTTTAAACATAATAACAAAATTTAAAAGCCATCTAAAAAGGGTAGCAAAAAAAAAAAGGAAAAAAAAGAAAGTAAGAGTGTTTGGGGATTTGTCTCTGCAGCATTACCCAGCCTACCCTGAGTAGTACAATTAGATTCAGAAGAGTCAATTGGCTTGTGAGATATGACTACAACCCACATATGTACCACCTTCCATAACCCATCTTTACTTATAAAGGCCACAGTGGCTGTGATTAGCAGTCTGTATATCTGATGGTGAGGAGAATCAACCATTGGGAATATGCGTAGCTTATTGCAAATTGGCTGCCGTGTTTCCCAGAAAAGAAGACCTAACCAGGAAATAAGCCCTAGCGTGATTTTTCAGGATGACATCCTCTGGACATAAGCCCTAATGCGTCTTTTGGAGCAAACCCTAATATAAAACCCGGTCTTATTTTGGAGGAAACACCGTCTCAGTTTGCCCACGATTAAACTGTAAATTCCGTCAGGGAGTCATAAAGCAGTGGTTAAGCATGTGGACTCTGGAGTCAGGCAGGCTTGGGTTAGGATATGGCTAATTGCTTGCTATTGTGTAGACTTGGGCAAGGCTTAACTGTCACTTCCTCATCTGTAAATAGGGATAATGTGTGTAACAGATCCTGTTGGCTGTGTACTGTGTAGCTGTGGCTCCTAGATCCCCCATTCAAGGCTGAAGGACCAACTCCCCACAGGAGGGATTGTCAGCTGAGGGCTCAGCTTTCAGAAATTGCCTCATCAGCAGAAAGTCACCTCCTCCAAGGTCACACCCTTTCCTGGGACAGCCTACATCCAATGACAGGTCAGTGGGGAGGTATAAAGGCCTGACCCCCTTGATCCTACTTGGGCCAATTCTGAAGCATCATCCCAGCTTCAGAGTTTGTGGCAGACAGACTCTAAGATGCTCTCCCCATTATCGCTGCCTCTTGACTCTCGTGTCCTTGTATAATTTCCTCCCCATGAGAATGGGGAGAACCTGTGACTTGCTTCTTCTAACAATTGAACATGGCAAAAGTGACAGAATGTCACTTCTGTGCTTACATCATATAAGATAGTGAAGTCTGTCTTCTTAGCAGACTCTCTGTCCCTTGCTGGCTTCAATGACGCAAGTGGCCTTGTTAGGGAGGCCTCCTGCCAGCAACCAACAAGACACTGAGGCCATCGCTCCTACAACCTGCAAGAAACTGAATTCTGCCAACACCCATGTGGCCTTACAAATAGGTCCTTCCCCCACCCGAGCCTTCAGATGAGACCCCAGCCGGGTCTAGCCCCTTGATTGCAGCTATGTGAGAGACCCTGAACCAGAGGAGAAGAGAAATTATACCTGGACTCAAATGTATGCTACTTTAAGCTGCTCAGTTTGTAATTAATATAACGATCTCTGGGGGATCCGCTAAAACCTTCTTTAAGCCTGCATTACAGCCCCTCTCCTCCTGCCCATTTGCTGCCTTCTCTCCTCTTCCACAACTGCTAATCCCAAGAGCACCCCCTAATAAATCTCTCGCATGCTAAACTCCATCTCAGGGTCTGCTTCTCAGAGAACCCAGCCTGTGACATCTATCCAATACCCACGTGTTCCCTTTTCCATGTTGCTGACAAAACCCTGAACCGTTGGCCAAATCATCCTCAAAGTGACCCAATGTTTCTGGATAGGCTGGCCCCAGCCCCTGAGTGGAATCCTATTTAGACTAAGCCTATTATGAAAATCCCATTCTTCTTGCTGGTGATTCTTTCAGGAAGAGACTACCCCTGAGCCAATTCTGACCAGTGCGATCTGAGAAGGTGTGTATCAGGGGCTTCTAGGAAATAGACACAGGAGGACAGCCTTTCCTCTGCCCTGGAATAGTTAGATCTTGTTGTAGGAACTGCAGCTGCTCAAGGCAGCTGACACCCATGATGCGGAGAACTAATCAGAAGGCTCAGGACTGTAGAGCAAGAAGACAGAAGGAGGCTAGAAGTTTGACTGGATTGTTGTGAAATGCACCAGCCCTAGTGCTGTCCTGCCTTGAAACTACTATGGCACATAATATGCTTTCTTTAGGACAGCTTTCTACATTCAACCGAATCAATGTAATTTGCTAGTTCATAGGGTAGTTTGGAGAATTGAATGACATGGAGCTGTGGTGATTAGAAAAATGTCCCTCGCAGACCCTCACCTATAGAGGGAGTAACTGACCAGGGGCTCCAGCTGCTACACTCTGAAACCCATCCCCAGGTTTGCGCCAAGACCACACTTACCTTGGGCTGCTTCCAGCCAAGGACTGAGCACAACAGGGACACTAAGGTAGGTGTGTTCCTGAGAGACGCGGGATTCTTGGATGGATGACTTTGGCTGGAGGACTTCCCGTTGGCCTTGCTGAACTGTCCTTAGAACTGCAATCGGAGACTCTTCCTACCCAAACTTCCTTCCTTCCGTCCCCCTCGCCTTCCCAGGGACAGACTTGCATGAGACCTAATGGCTCTCCCAGCCTCCTCGGACTCGCTCCCTGTTTGCCCTCCTACTGAGATGGATGCCCTCAGTAAAAGGCCTGCAGGTCCTGTCTCATCTAGTGCTCAGAGGGTCTGCACTAACACAGATGAGCTGAGTGTACAAGCAACACACAATCAATGGGGACCATAGCAGGTACAATAGTGCCCCACTCATCATTTACCTCTAGGGTCCAGCACAGAGCCTCGCACAAAATGACACTTGGTAAATACTTGTTGAATGAACGATTGGATGGATGGATGGATAATGGATGATGGATGGATGGGCAGACAGGAGGGTGGGTGGATCGATGGATGAATGATGACAGTACTTCCTTCCTTGCTGCCTCATGTCTTTACACCAAGGTGTGATGTGTCTTAAATCCTGGCCCATCGGCCTAAGTTAATATGCATGGTTTTTTTAAGGACTTTTTATTTCCTCGATGTCCATGGCAACAAGAAACCTAAGATCCCTCTGGCTTCTTCCCTAATGTACCTGATGTCGCTGGAAATGGAAAATGGAGTGCGAATGTATATTTCCCGAATGTTCCTGTCATCCACTGAGATTTTCCCATAGAATCACAAGCAAGACTGCCAGGCTGGGATAGCCTCCGTTCCCATTTAGACCAGGGAGACAGAAGTTCCTGCCATCAGCTCTGCCATTGATTTGCTGTGTGCCCTTGTACAAGCCCCTGTCCCTCTCTGAGCCTTAGTTTTCTCCTCTGTCCAAGACGGAAACTGAACGAGGTAGTCTCTAAGCCTCCCATTCTCCCTGTCATGCCCGGTCATTCAGGATATGTTCAGCTGCAAGTAACAGATAAATACATCATAACAATATTAAAATATACTGTATTTTACAATGTCACTTAACAAGAAATCTGAAGGTAAAAACTGCCAGAGCTCCTCAACAATTTCATCAAAGAATCAGACTTTCAATCTTTTCTCTTTACCATATTTAACATGTTGGCTTCCAAGCTCATCCTTGTTGTCTCATGGTCACATGATAGCTGCCAGAGCACCAAATATCACACTTTACTCCAGTATTCAAATCAGGGAGGAAAGGGCCAACAGTAAGGTGTTTCCTTTTTTAAAAAAGGAAAAGTTTCTCTAGAAACTCCCCAACAGATTCCCTCCACGATTCTTTGGCCAGAACTAAACCACATGGCTCATTCTTGCTACAAGAGAAGCTGGGAAAGCAAGTACTAGATGGAAAAAAGGCATGACATTGCCCTGGGCCTATTGCTGCCTTGATCAGGGTAAAAGAAAAAGGGAAGAAACTGACAGTATCTGCTTGAAAGGCCTCAAATGTGGGTATCCAGTCATCTGTACCCCGATCTACTCAGAGAGACAAGGCAACAAGGCACGAAACAATTTGAGGCTACATTTGGGCACTGATACCAGAAAATTGGGCAAAAACCGAGTGCTGAGTCGGTGTGGATTATTTGAGCTGTGGTGGGGGGATGTGGCAGGGGCGGAATCAGGGGTGTCGATTAGAAGGGAATGAGCACGAAGAGAAAGTTGATGCTGACCTCTCACGCTTCCTTGGCTGGGTTAAGAGTCCCCACCTTTGCACTTACTGCACTAATATCCCCCATCACCCCTCCTCACTGCAGCCAGAGTGAGCTCCCTTGCAGAAAACCCTGCCTTGGGTTTTCTGTGGTCTGAAGAGTAAAGACCAAATTCCTTACCCCAGTCTCCAAGGCCTGGCCCCTGCCAATCCCTCTGGCCTCGTCCCCGCTGCCCCCAGGTCTCCTGTGCTCCAGCCACATTGACTTTTCTTCCTGTTCCAAGAATTGACTAAGCTCAGGACCCACCTCTGGACCTTTGCATATTCTGTGTCCTCTGCCTAGAGAACTGTTGTCCCCCTGCTTTTGTTACTTAACTTCCACTTGCCTTTCAAATTGCAACTTAAAGAACACTTCCTCTGAGCAGCCGTCACTGTGTCCCCACACTACAACATAAATCAACCTAATTTACAGGTGCTTAGTCGGAGTCTAACTTCCCCACTTCCCAAAACACACGCACTTGCCTTTTAGCTACAAGAGGGGCAAGCATGGTGTCCACATTTCTTACCAAAAGCATAACAGAGTGAGTTAAAGGAGAAACCTTAGAGCTAAGCTACCTGCATAAGTTTAAATCTTAGCTATTCCACATGCCAGCTGTGTGACCTCGAGCAAGTTTCTTAACATCTCTGTGCTTCAATTTCTTCCTGTGTATAAGGTTAAGAATAAAATCTACTTCATAAGGTTGTTTTAAAAATTAAGTGAGTTAATGTATATTAAAAGCTTAGCACAGTGCCTTACCTGGTATGTCTTAAGTATTCAATATACTGCTAATAATACATATCATTATTATTGTTAGCTCCACATTCCAAGTACCAAGCAAATGCTGGCACCGAGTAGGTGCACAACAAATACTTGTTGCATAGAGAAATAAATGTTTGTCTCACTGGAAGTGGAGACAATTATATGTCTTGCCTTCATCGCTTGGCATAGGACCTGGCACTTAGTTGGTGTACAATAAATGGGGTGAAGATGGGAATGACTCCCTAAAGAGGCCCCCTGCCCCTTCCGCCTGCCTGAGCCACCTCGACTCCCAGCCTTGCTACCTGCCTCAAGCCTTTCCACGCTCCCTTCTTGAGTCCAGGTGGGACTCCTCAGTGACTTGTCGTGGGACAGCTTCCCCGCCCCCCCCCTCCCCTACCCTGCCCAGAGACACAGAACAGCTTTGATCACTGACAGGAGTCTTCCTGGAAGAAAGAGAGAGAGAAATATGGCAATTTAAGCTCCCTGGACATGACACTTATTAATAAAACGAGTAGCTGTCAGCCTCTGCTCCTATCAACTGTCCATTGCCTCGGCAGAGGTAGAGGCTTGGGGCAGCCAAAAAGCTAGCAGTGTGGAGGGACAGCGAGCGAGAAGGTTCTGCCTCCAGATATTAAAAACATAAATAAAACCAGGCCTCAGCTGAGAGAGGTCTGGGGCCCCTGCAATATCCGACCTCACTGAATTTTGACCGACTTAAGGGACGATAGTCCCAATCTCCTCCTGTTTTCCCATTGTAATTGAGTTTTACTTATGCAATCATGAATACATTCTCCTTGCGTAAAAAAATTAACCTGACAGAGAAGGCCATAGGGACCCCACCTCCACCTTGGTCCCCTTGACATCTCCCAGGAAGTAACCATTGACGGCATTTAGGGTGTATGTATCTTTCCAGAACCCATTGTATGTTTGGCCTCCTCTGGACCTCACACAATAGGTTGTCATGTTTTTCATGTGGATATATTATTGGTATACTCCTATGACTTTTCCGATGGGGTGGGTTGCGTTGTTTTGTTTTCTTCTGAATGGCCCCACCTTGAACATATGCTTCTGCAACGGGCTTCTTTCATTCAACAATGTGCGGGAATCTTGCCTACCAGGTACATGCAAATCAACCTCATTCTTTTTCACTGCTGCATAGTATTCCTGAAGGGAGCCAGAACCCAGTTATTCATCTCGGGCTGTATGTTAAACCATCGAGGTGTGTCAGGGGGTGGTCCTTTATAAAATATGGATGTCTGGGGCCCTCCTCAGACAAACTGAGTGAGAATTCTGCCGTCAGGGCCTAAGTATCAGAATGGTCTAACTCCCGGTGATTTTAACTTGCAGCCAGGGTCAAGACTTATTTATGTACCCAGGCCCCTATGACTGCATATTTAAGCTATTTCCAAGTCTTTGCTAAAAAAAAAAAAAAAAAAAAAAAAAGTCTTCTGGGCTTCACTTTGACCCCTCTTCCTTGTACATCTGCGCTGGTATTTTTCTAGGGCAGGGTATCTCTACCTTGGCACTGTTAAACCAACAGTATACCAACAGTATAACAGTGGGCCTGGACAGTTCTTTGTCGTGGGGGTTTTCGTGTGCTCTGTAGGTATGTTGGGCAGCCTCTCACTAGATGTCAGGAGTAAAACACACACACCACGACAATCAAAAATGTCTCCAGACATTGCTAAATATCCCCTGGGGAGCAACAGCGACCCTGCTCTGCAGTAGGAACCCAGAAGGAAAGTGGCCGGATTGCATGGGGCTTTTTCTTGGAATCGACAGTGCTCCAAAGTGCCTGCAGTAATTCACAATGTCTCAGTTTCCAGGACTACCCTGCGGGCAGACATTCTCCGTCCTGTGAGTCTGGATTTAGCCTGTGGGCTAGAACCCTGAGCACCTCTACTCTCACACTGCTGCCGGCAGCCCCAAAGCCCAGCAATACGATCATGCTTCGGAGTACAATTCTAGAATCTAGAATGTGAGGTCTGGAGTACAAGGGGCTATCAAATAAGCACAAGGAGGCACCCTTCTTTCTTTTTTTCTGTATTTCTTCCCGTTTCCTTTTCTTTTTTCAGGTAATTCTGCTGAGGGGAGGAGAGGATACTTTCCTCATCCTGGCCCCACCTCAAATTTTCAGAATCGACTGTCAGCATCTTTTAGGCCACAATCTCATGTCCTGGTTGCTCTCTGAGTTTTATAAGTGCGAAGACTAATGGACAAGAGGGAGAATGACAAGGTAAGCTTTCCTGAGAAATAGAGGCTTCCCAGGGTCTGTATGCATGTATCATGCGTGTGTGTGTGTGGGTGTGTGGGGGGTGGGGTGGGTGGGGGTGTGTCTGAAAGAAAATTAAATTCACAGGCTGGGAAGGAAGAGGAGAGGGAGAAGCAACAGGCCCAGCCGGTCATGTCTCTTTAAGCAAGATAAGCTGCCTGTCCCATCCATCTCTTTGACACTATCGGCCTGTTGTCTAAAGTACTAACAGTTCCCTCCTCAAGAGGAGAAGGCCTGACATGGGGATGCTGGGGGAGGGGAGGAAGTGAGACATTTTGGACAGGGCACCCTGGCTGGCCCGCTTCCCCAGACAGCAGGGACAGGGTTTGCAGATTAAGGAGGTCACCTCCATCCCCCAACCCCGACTGGGGGGGGGGGGAGGAGAGCCTGGCCTGTTTTTAGATCAATCCTGAGTGCTGGCAAGATGGACCCGCCCTGGCTCCCTACCTGGGGCCCTGTTCCCAGGGGAACCACTTGAAACCGAAACTTGTTCTCAAGTGGCCAGGGGAGAGTGTGAAACCCGGGAAAGAGAGAGTGGGCAAAAGGGAAAGGCCTTCTGTAGCTGCTCAAACCAACCTCAGCTCTGCCCCATGATCCTTTAACAACTTGCATGGCTCTTACAATACTATGAAATCGGTGCTCAGAGATCAGGAAACCAGACCCAGAGAAATTAAGTCACTCCTCTAGGATCACACAGCTCATTAGAGGGATGGATGGGATTCGAACCTGCATTTCTCTGAATTTGAAAGCTGACTTCTTACCCCTTTAACCAGAGTATTTCTTGTCCTCCTCTGTTATGAGAAATCATGGCAATGAAAGATTGTCTGACATTTGTTCTTTACAATGAAAGATTGTACGGACATTTATTCTTTACTCATCCAACAAATACTTTTAGAGCATGGCCTCTGTGCCAGGATCTGCTCTGGGTGCTGGTGAAAAAAGCCTGAACTCAATTGTTTACTGATGTCCATAAAATACCCCCCTAGATTAAACCAGACCTGTAGAGACCTTGATAACCAGATTTCATCATTTTAGCTTCTGGAACACTTGATTTTGCCCAATTGTGATTTGAGGTAACATATCAAGGGAGCCCAGGAGAAACAGTCCTATTATATTTGTTACTGGGTTTAACATGGTGGTCTCCTCAAGAATGTCACCCAAAACAGTACATAATGCGACATCGTCTTTACAAGAACCCAAGGGAAAATTCCCTCCTGGCTTTTAGCAAACACCCCCATTTGTTTGTCTTTTGCGAACTCTTTGGGCCCTTGTAACTAACTATAATTCTCCCCTTGTTTTGGCAGCGAGGAAGCTCAGAGCCAAATGTACTTCTATGAACTACACACGATGTTCCAGTTCTGAAGGCCAAGAATCAAAACATCCTAAAACTCCGTGATGTAAACCAATTTTTTCTTAGGCTTCTGGATTCTGTGGGTCAGTGATTCGGAGAAGGTGTGACAGGGCCACTCCATCTCTGTACCATGATGTCAAAAGCTGGGGACAGAATGGCTTGAAGTCTCTTCAGTCCCATGTCTAGGGGTGAATGCTGGCTTCAGGCTGGGGGCTTCAGCTCCTGTCCAAGTGGGCTCTCCCCGTGGGCTCGTTTGTGCTCCCTCACAGCATGGCGGCTGCATTTCAAGAGCGCATATCAAAATTCAGGGGCAAGTGAGGCGGAAGTGGTGTCACCTCTTATGACCTAGCCTTGGGAGGTTTTCCTACTGAGCAGGTCACCACCTGTCCCCTACCCTGGGCCTGGCCTGTTTTAGCTCAGTGCTTACTTCTGGGGAGTCTCACCACCCCTGCACCCCCTCTATTTGCCAGAAGTAAGCCACGAAGTCCAGCCTGTCATCAAGGGGCAGAATCAGACTCCACCTCTGGATTGGAGAAGCATGACGGTTCTGGAAGACAACACAGGACAAAAATATTGCTGTGGACACTTTGGGGAAAACCATCTACCACCCAAGACCAAATGGAATTCACTGATATGTGCTAATCACTCTTGGCTTTATTGTTTTATGAATTGTTGTCTGTGGGTTGCATGTATTTTTGCAGCCAAAGAGTCTTTATGGAAATAGGCAGGAGACAGACAACATCTGTAATCATTGTTGTCTTCTGAGGGTTTGTTACATGCTGGGTGCTCTGCAAACAGATCTTTCCTTATGCCTTCATTGGTTTAATTCACAAACAATCCTCTTATCAGTATCTTATAGGTGGAGAAACCAGAGTACAGGAGGTGGAAGAAGTGTCCTAGATTTGGCCTAGCAGAGAGGTGGCAGCGGTGGGGTTCCATTCCAGGCAGCTCTGCCACAGGTAGAGTCACCCCACGTGTCTCCATTCTCATCATCTTCACTCCACACCGAGACCCTGACTTGACACTGTAGCCTGAAGCCTGTACCAGATGGAGTGCTCTCCTGTCCCCAGGTATCTCCTCTCATCATGAGAGTATTCCCGGACCTCGGCATACCTATCAAATCAACATTCTCTCCAGCTTAGATCAGCCAGGCTGTCAGGAATTCGGGAATTTGACAAAAAGTCTCCGAGCACCCACTTCCTGCCAGGCCCTGCGCTAACTCTCAGGAATCCCAACACAAGACATTTAATGATACATGGAACTGGGATTTATTGGAGGGCGGGGATCGTAGCATTTGGCTTTGTAGTTGGACACACTGCAAGAACCCGGCATCGCGAATGGAAGAAGTGAAAGGGTTTGTATGTTGCAATAATGAAACCCTGGAGGAGGGATGACCCCTCTGAGCCTCCACTTGCTCACCTGTAAAACAGGGATAAAAATGGTTCCTGAACACCCTACAGCGCTATATTGGGAATCTTGTCACTGAGTAGGTCTCCATTTTTGCATCGATTGCTGAAAAGTTCAAAGACAAGTGTGGGGCCTATGCATGGTAATACCAGGGGTGCCCCCCAAAAATGTATACACATGACTCGTATTCATCTTTTATTATTGGTATATATTGAATATTACAATTTTAATACAGTTTTTTCCTTTCTTAACATGTGTATACATTTTTTTGGCAGCCTCCGTATATAAAATGCTTAGCATATAATCAGCTCTCAATAAACAGAGCTATAAAAGCACTCTGGGTCTTGAACTTCAAACTCAATTGGTAAAGGGGAGGAAAAGAGTGTAAAAAGTCATTGGTCTCCTCCCATTCCCACCTCTGGAGGTGGCAGCCTCAATACAATGGGATGGAAGGGATGGGGGGCTAGTGTTTCGAGAACAAATGGAAATCTCCTAAAAACATTATTTTGGAAACCCTTGATCTTCCAAACCAAGGTTTTTAGCGAAACATCTGAGTCAGTGGATCTAACCAAATGCAGTCAATGACCTTCAGAAGTTGCAATTACATGGTGAGTGCCTGGTCGAGGGGTGTCAGGGTGACAGTGGAATGGCAGCTTGTTTGTAGAATATAAGAAATTAGCTCAGCTGACCAGGGGTGGTGTTCTTTCTTGGCCTGATTAGCACCCACCTCTGTTTTTATTTTTGATGTAGAATGTGGCTGATGAGTCAGGGAGAAAGGAGAGTTGCATTGTTTGCTCTTTGCTAGCTCTTGGAAATAGCAAGAATATTTGGCCCTCCAGACAAACCCCAGCTCTGGGCCTAAAAGCTAAGTCCAGATATGTTATATATTTATTCAAGGCAGCAATTGGCCAGGAAACGACTATAAAACACACATTTTGAATAAAAGGGAGATTTATGGTGCATTTGCGAATCTGAGTCATATCTCTCGGCCTCCCCCAGGCCAGGATCCCTATAATCACTAACATACCCCCAGCTTGTACACTCGGTGGGCACAGAATTGCTTCCTTCTGGTCCCGTCCCAGTTAAAGATGTGATGGGGATTGTGCTACTTTGTCTGACAGTCAGTAAATGAATTGCCGATTCATTCTGGGGGCTGGTGTTTTCCCTGGGAAGAAGAAAAGTGGGGCCCTTTCATATGTATCTTTGATCAGTCGGGACTTGACAAATTATTTTCCTAGGAATTTCTCTATCCTTAATGCCACAGGGAAAAAATGGATTTACTCTAAAAGAATGGCTTTTATGTTTCAGAAATTAGAGCAATGTAAAAGTTTTTCTTGGGTCTCTTTCTCTCTCTCTCTCTCTCTCTCTCTCTCTTTCTCTCTCTCTCTCTCTCTCTCTCTCTGTCTGTCTATCTCTTTCTCTTTCTCTCCCTCCCCACCCCTTCTTTCCCTTCAACTGTATTTTTCTCCAGGAAAAGGAAGCAGGTAACATAGTTGGGAAAAGACTACTGGCAATAGCTGGGCTTCTGGCTAAGTTATTCCAAGCGTATAAAAGTTCCTTGAAAATAAGGCTCAACTCCTTTATACCCTCAGTATTGAGAGAGCAAAGTCAAATCTTCTGCCTCAAGTTCCTCTTGTGATAGCTGGTGTTTCTCTCCCGTTTTAGGGACAGACTTTACCCCGAAGAATACCTGAATGGTGGTCCAACAGGATTCAACTCTACTACAACTACCTCGTGTCTATGGTTTAGAAAGGCACTGTGTATCTGAAGGCAGACAACTAAAACAGAAGATCTGAGTTATTTCCATATTAAGGTTTTTATGAGCTATTTTAAAGAAAAGAATGAAAGGTATCAGTGGTACAGGGCTGCCATGAACAGTTGGGCATGATGTGCACTGCACAACTCCCAGAGGCACCATTCAGATAGACTACCATTGTACATGTTGTGCTCTGAGGGTTGCACCACATTCAACCTATACAACTGTGGATGGCAGCTTTGAAAGGGAAGTCACAGAGGTGAAGGGAAGACTGGGGAGCCATAAGTATAATAAAGGGACAATCTTGGGGATCTAGGTGGAAGGAATTGAAAACGAGTTTTGTTAGAGATTAGACAAATGAGCACCATCAGTTTCAGTCTGTTTATTTCTCCACTCAAGAGTCTCTCTCTGGGTGGGAGATGAGGGTAAGGGGGATCAAATATATATGGGGATGGAAGGAGAACTGACTCTGGGTGGTGAACACACAATGGGATTTATAGATGACGTAATACAGAATTGTACACCTGAAATCTATGTAATTTTAATAACAATTGTCACCCTAATAAATTTTTTAAAAAATATTCTCTCTCTGGGGGAGAGACAGAAGAGATGGAGCTGGAGCTGGAGCTGAAGCTGGAGGGAGAGAGGGAGGGAGGGAGAGAGGGAGAGAGGGAGAGAGAGAGAGAGAGAGAGAGAGAGAGAGAGAGAGAGAGAATAAGCCTTTCCTGTGTCAAGCATTCCCACCCTCTTCTCTAAGGGGGGAAACCCATGGATTACACAACTTTACTCTCTTAGTTTAGGTTTTTCTCACAGCAGACCCTAAAACAAGGATCGGGGTGCAGTGTTTTATTCAGGTGAGTGAGTGGGAAATGAGATGAGGGAGCGAAAGAAGCCAGTGAAAGGTATAGTAGTGACAGGTCACCTCTGTGAGCAACTGGGACTGTCTTGCTGAAGCCCCTATGAGCGACTGTGTAAAATATACTCCAAATTGTCCCAGGAAGGGGACAGGAAGCTGGGTTATGTACAAACCAACATTTGTCCCTCATTACTTAATTCCCTAGCCAAGCACACAGCTGAGGCCAGAGAAGAACTTCAAGCAGAGAGACACAGACACTGGAAGCAGGAAGTCGCTGGTGTGTGTGTGGTCACCAAAGCTGCAGGTGACCTGGAGAATGGGCCCGGGAGATAGCGCTGGGCAAACAGCATCTTCCCACCAAGACTACACACAATGCGGGAGAGAGAACCCTCCTTAAGAGATACGGGTGTCCTTGACTTGCTCATCGAGTCGTGACCTCTGATGAGCACCGCTGTTGAGTCATTTTATGAATTGATTCCAGACATAATTAATGAACGCCATCGGAATGAAAATACAAGCAGACAAGAATGGAACATTCCTGCCTCCTGATCCCAGGAAAGGCCTGCAGTTAACGAAGAAGGCTGAGCTGTGATGAGTGTTAAGGAAAGAAGGGGTTCTCCCCACTGGTCTTGGGGACGGCACAGCCTCCTAAGAAGGTCATGTCACCCTTAGAGCTGTTCTTCAGCCTCTGTTTATTAACTGCAGGTGCCTTGCTGGGCATATACTGTAAACTCTCTCCTTTAATCCCTAGTCTAGGCTTGCGATCTGATTATTCCTACTTTACAGAGGTGGAGACTGAGGCTTGGGAACTGAAGAAATTGCTCACATGCTAGAGGGTTAGCTGGGCATTCATGACCAGGAAGCCAAAAGGACTTGCCCTTTTGAGGCCATCAGCCTTCAGCCACAAAGTCACAAAATCTCCTACACTTTTCTGGAGGTCGAACGCTCCAAGGACTCGCCGACTGAAGGCACAGAAACTGCCCTAGCACACTCCAGCTGCCTGTCTCCCCCTGATCCCCCCTCTCCTCTCCTTGGCCCATGGGAAAGGGCAGAGGTGACACGGATCTGCCCATCTGCTAATTCAGGAGCTGGCAGCATACAATGGTAGCCAAGCCACTCACAAGCGGAGTGACCTTGGATATGTCACCTAACCTCTCTGCCAAGGTGCTTCCTCAATTGTACCATGGGAGTCAGATTGGTCTCTACCTCTCAGGAATAGGGTCATATACTATGCGGCTTGGTATAGAGACCAGCACATAGGATGTGGTCAATAAATGAAAGCTGTTATTACTAGTTCCGCTACTGATATCAATAGCAGAGGGTACATTGGTAGAATATTAAAACGGCACTCCCGGCTGTTTCCCAGCCCCAACACCCACAGTTCTAGGATCAGGGACCAAGTTTATAAAATTAATATATTCGGTAGGTTTAACATAAGTGGCTGCTTTTGACAGAGGTTTGGGAATGCATCCTGAGGTCAGAAAGGACGCTGGATTGTCAGCCTTTCGGGATGTAGAGAGTTTTGTCCCCTCTTTGTTGTTACAGAGGATCCAGGCTTGAGTCTCGTACAAAGCCAGCTATTCAAATCATCATTGAGATGGTGCGTGAGTGGAAAGCTGTGTTTTCGTTATCGTTGAAGGTGATAATGATGATAGTGGTGACGTTTTCATAACCCCCAATGAGCTTAAGTCTATTATAAAAATAATAGAAGACCATGGGGCAGATTTCCCAACAAGACCACGAGGAGAAGGAAAGCGAGGAATAGTTGTAATAGTAATAATAGCCAATACTAATTAACCTTTCTATTAGCTAACAGTTAAGGAGCCTTTCTTCTATGCCAGGCACCTGTGCTCAGCACTTTATACGCACGCTCTCACTGAATCTTCATCGACTAACTCTCTGGGGTGAGTATCTTCATTTCATAGATGATTAAATGGAGGGTTAAAGCAGTTACGTGATATGCCCAAGGTCGCAGAAACAGTAAGTGGCAAAGTGAATTTTATAAGCCAGGTCAGATAGAGAACAAAGGTGAGATTCTTACAACTGCCTTATTGCACGTGTGTGTGTGTGTGTGTACACAAGAGAATAATAGTTCACCCCATGACAATAGCCTAACCCCTCAAGAGGAGCAAGAAAGCAAGCAGCCATCCCAGAAACGGGACACAGAGAGAAGCATCCAGGCGTCTCCTGGCTTCTGAGGTCGAACATCCCGTGATCAGCCGACTGGCACAGGTACCCAGGTCTGTCACTGACCAGACCAGTGTTGCTCCTTAATGGATGTCCATCCCTTCGTCCTCAAAAGAGAACAGGGTGCCCTATCTTCCTCACAAACTCGATTTTATCAATGGCCAAAAAGTAAACTAGGTTTTATCTTACTAATTCTATTGCTAGTCACAAAGATCATTCATCTTCATAACAAAAAAAGAAATGAGAACTTCCCAGAGACAGACACACACAAAGGTAAACACTCACAGTCCCTCCACGGTTATTTTGTGTTGGACAGCCTCACTGGGGTTTTTCCCCCGCTCCCTGAGCGTGAAGAATGCAGGTGCATTTAATAAAACTGGGAAGCTGATGCCCATGTTACTTGTAACCGGTTTCTTTACCCATAATTTACCTTAAATATCATCTTCAAGTCATTTTCACAAACGTGTTTTTAATGGCCATGTGGTATGCCATTGTATGAGCATACACTGATTCATTTAACCAACCCCATATTATTGGATAATAAGGCTGTCTCCGGTTTCTTATGATTTAAGAAAATCATGATGAACTTCCCAGAAAAGAAATACTTATGGATATCCCTGATTATTTCCTTAGGACCAATTCCCCAAAGTGGAATTATCAAATTAAATGATTGGCACTAGTTTAAGGCTGTGAATATAGTTTGCCAAACTCTCCTCCCGAAAGGTTTATCTATATTCATTCCAACAGGCGGTTTATGACATTTCCTATTTTCTCATTAACAAGAAGTATCGTTATTTTTTAAATGTACATCTGCTGTACAAAATAATGAAATAATTATTTCTCATTAACAAGAAGTATCGTTATTTTTTAAATGTACATCTGCTGTATAAAATAATAAAATAATGAAAACATCACTGTGTTCATTACTTTAGTGGGCATTGCCACAGATACCATCTCACTTAAACCTCCCAGAGTCCCTTGAAGCTGGTAGAATATCTCAATTTAGAAAGGCTGGAACGTAGGCTGCATCCTGAGCTCTGTCACACACCAGCTGTGTGATGTTGGGGCGTGTTGCCAACCTCTCTGAGCTCGAGAAAACTAATGATCTGAATCTCTGAAAGTTCTGGTGACCCTTCTGCCCCATAACTCTGAGTCCCACTCTAAAGTGTTCAGTGTTGGACCAGGAAGCCAGGAAGGTACTGTAACACACTTCTCCCAAGTACAAAGCAGCCTACCAGCTCACAAATCCAGTCTGTCCTCTGCAGCTGCGGGAATAACTGGCAAAGAGCCGAGTAGAAGCAGTAGGTCCTCAGTGAGTAAGGGTATCTACCACGTAAAGTGGGACCTGAACACATGCTTGCTGAATAAATGAATGAATGCAGACTGGGTGATCACTACACATTCATGAACCAACATCTCATTCCTCCATCACCATGTCTGCTTTTGTCGCCCTTGTTTGGGACCCAAAGAGGTTAACTCGCATCTGTTATGGAATGAGAGTATCTCTTCTATGACTTATGAAACTTGCTGTGAACCTGTTTGTAATGATTTTCTAAGGGTGGCGATGGTTTGCCTGCTGGGGCATTAATTCGGTATTCTTGTCACGTTCTTATGCAAGACTAAGACTATCTTGTATAACTGGTCAATTCATTTGGAAGGTAATTTTTTCAAAAGTAACCTTTTTTTCTTTAACCAGTCAGAACAAATATCTATTTAGAGTACAGTCAGAAGTTATCCAGTGAAACTTTACTAATTAATGCTCTGTGGGAACAGAAAGGCCATTGACCTAGTTTTTCCATTGTACTTGGGGGAAAAAAGCCAAATTGTCATTTCTTTATAATTAATTCACACCTCTCGGGGAATTCTTGGATTAGGAAAGATCCCAGGGAGATACGAATACATGAAGAATTTGTAATCAACACGCCAGTCATTCCTATTTCAAGGGATGTGACATATGGATGGTTCTTTATAATTGAGGTGTTTTCTTTTTTTTAAGCAGGACTCATTTACTCACCGTTTGCTCCTCTGTTCTGCCCCATATGTGTTATATGAGACCAAGTCCCAAATCCTAAATTTGTGGGTTTTAAGTAAATATCCATTGATGGTCAATAAAGTTGCTTGCATTGGGATCTCTAAAACACTTGATTCCGACAATTAATTCAAAAAAAGAGGTTCTTCAGAAAACCAAGTATTGGGTGTTACATATAGCGTGACTGATACCATTTTTTGATCAGGTGGAATTCCTGATGATTTTTTTCTCCCCAATGCTGACACAAATTCAATGAAAGCAAATAACTCCATTCCAGGGATATAAGCCAGTGGATAAATATATTCAGCTCTGTCACACTCAAGTTCAAGGATTCTAAATACCTCAAAACAAACAGGAGAGAGCAGATGGCGTGAAAACTTCACCTGCCAGACATCATGGGCTAATTTGCTCCACGTAATTCCCCTTCTCTTCAGTCAGTAGAAAGAACAGGAAAAAAAAAATGGGTGTTCAAGTCCCTTGTACTTTTTTAAGCACATGGTATTTATTAGGCATTAATTGGCACACAAATATACGAAACGAGTACTGAATTCTCACCCTCCCCCCCTTAGCAACATAAAAAAAGACATAATCGCTTGAAGACTCTCACATAGAAACATATACTCACACATTCTCACGGACTTGGACATACTCAGCCTCGCATATTACCCTGTTCTCTTTATTAGGGTCAGTTAAAAAAAAAAATTTTTTTTTTCATCAAGAAAGCAAAGCACATTCGAAAGAAAAAAAAAAGAACGCAAACTTGGTTTTGAGTATCAATAAAATTAAAAGCTCTTGGCCAGCTCCCATGCTGGATTTCATTTCATGTTATTACTTAATTAGAACTCCTATTTATAAATAAATAGTACCAGTAAAATATTACATCTGAAGAACCCTGCAATAACGTTTTACTTACACACTTTTTTTATACTGTTTTCTGCTTTCCATAACCACAGTTTCGTGTCGGCGTTTGGCGATTTCTTTGGAGAGAACGAATGGGTCAGCAAGTCTTGCCTCTTCTTTAGGAATTGTGGATTTTTTGCATCCAGTTGGGTTGTCAGCGACAGAGGTTTGGAGGCTGGGGGCTGGCTTTGTTTTGTATCAGGACGAATATTTATTTTGGCTTTTTCACAACTCTTGTCAGCACAGAGCTTGCTCCTTGCTTATCACAGTTCGGCCCGCATGTAAACCAGGGCTTTTTAAGTTTTTCAAAGCAAGCTTTCCGGCCAGGAAGCTATAGGCCACGTTTTAGCGACAGATGGCTGGAAAGACCCAGAGCTGGGAAGACAGGAGGGCTGAGTAAGATATGATGCCAGATGGAGTCCAACGTTATCCTGACTCCACTAGAAGGCAACGCGGGGCTCCGTGATGATGAGGAAGGCAGGACACAATTGGAGAAAAGCTGGGATGTAGGGAACCTTTTCAGAAACATCACATGGCAGAGGTAGGTAATTTCTTAGTCAAGGGGAGGGTGGCAAATTTAGTTTTTAGGGGTGGTATATATGAAGGGAACCCCACACATATGTACTTTGAAATGTACTTGCCTCAGACCACCCCCAAAATAAGGGACTGGGTCCCGTTAAGAAAATTGAAAGAAAAAAATATATTATTATTTATTATATAACAATGTCAACATTAACACCAAGACAGGAAAAGACTCCGCATTAGGATAAAACACTCGATGAGGCCAGACTTTCTGGAGACCAAAAGAAGGAATCAGGGAGGACATCTGAAGGTGGTGTGAACGTGGCCGGCTGAGGAATGTGGTGGTCATGTGGGGATGGGACTTATCTTTTTTTTGTTTGTTTTTTAAGTTTTGAGAAGAAACAACAAAGTCACATTTTTTGAATTGTGGTTTCAAGCTACTGATTAGATCAGTGTCTAGGGGGTCTCGAGTGCAGATGTGAACATTGGGTGAAATGAAGAATCTTGTCCATGGGGTTCTCTCTGCTACCGTCTCTCTCCCTCTCTCCCGCTCTCTCACTCCTCTCTCTAGCGAATGTCTGTTAGGAAGCAGGCCTTGCTTTAGCTATTCTCACTCCACTCTGGCACCATGCCAACCCCATGCACGGAGTGGTACTGGTGTGGGGACAGGGTCCGTGGTACGCCATGAGAGTAGAGGAACTCAGATGGTTGGAGGCCGCCAGGGGACTGCAGGCCAGTCTGAGGCCCACACTGCCTGACCACAGGCTGGTGGGCCACGGAGGTCTGGTGCTGGAACATTCCCTCTCCGAGCTGTGGGGAGCCATGGTTGGCAATGCCAGCCAGCCGGGGGACCAGAGGCCCCGAGGTGAAATGAGCAGAGAAGTGCTGGTAGGGTAGCCTGTCCATGGGCTGAACGGTGGTGACCGTGCAGCTGCTGTAGGAAGGCATGCTGGGCCACGTGTTGCAGCTGATGTCCTCCAGGCTGGGCACCGGCTCGCTGGGCGGCGCAGAGCTGGCATACATGCAGGCCTGCCGCTGGGCTGACTCTGTCCTGTAGGAGGCGCTCAGGCCCTGCTGCTGAGGATAGCCCGAGCGATAGAAGGGGTCCTCTTCACTAGGCGATGTCTCCATATAGGGCTTCTTATAGGGATGGTCTGCAGTGGAACATTCTTCATCTGCTGAGACAGGAGGGAAGAGACCAATGAGGCCAAGACCAGCCACCCCACAAGTAAAGGCAGCAATGGCCATGTGGCTGAAGGCTTGAGGCTTAAGTCTAGATGATTAGCACCAACTTCCATTCTGATACAAAGAGGTGGACTGTCACGGTTAAGACTTTAGGGCTAGGACGGCTGGTCGGCTCAGTGGTTAGGGCACACTGCTCATAACACCAAGGTCGCAGGTTCAATTCCCGTATGGGCCAGTGAGCTGCGCCCTCCACAGCTAGAGTGAAAACAACGACTTCACCTGGAGCAGAGCTGCGCCCCCTACAACTAGATTGAAAACGACTTGACATGGAGCTGATGGGTCCTGGAAAAAACACACTGCTCCCCAACACTCCCCAATAAAATAAAATTAAATTTAAAATTTAATTTTTTTTTTTTTTAAAAAAAAGGACCTTGGGGCTATGGAGTTTTAAGCAAACAGTTTGACCTTTCTGAGCTCAGTTTCTTTATCTGCAAAATGGAGAGGGTAATAATAGCATTTTTCTATAAAGGGAATTATTGAGACTGAAATGGGAGAATGTATATTAGTCCAGAGCTCAGTACAAGGAAACACTCAATAAATAAGAATCATTGTTATTATCTTCCCTCCTCCCGGGCATATAAAGTCCACAAAGGCAGGACATTGTCCGTATTATCCATCACTACATTCCCAGAACCTAGCTCATCCCTAGGAACAAAAATAATGATAGACCAACGATAACAATAAACACAATACAGAGTATTTACTCTAGCTGGCACTGTTCCAAGTACTCTCCACGAGATAACCCATTTAATTTTTACAACAACCCTATGGGTTCTATTATTATCCCCATTTTACAAAGGAGACACGGACGTGTCTAAAGAGGACATGCAATAAAGATTTGTGCAATGGACGGAAGGATGGATGGACAAACAGACGGGAGCTCGAATGAATCCTCAAATCCTTTCCCGATTACGCAAGCAAGTGCCTAGTGAACATCTGAGTCAGTACAAATTAATGCGTCACTGATGTTCTGCTGGGCATGCCACTCCCTTAGTTCCAGTGTAGGGCAGTGGACATAGTTCTGTCCCCGAAAGGGGGTCATCCTTAACCACTTTGGGGTCGCTGACCCCTTTGGGAACTAACAAAAGTGCTGGGCTCTCCCCTAGAAAAATACACTGAAACACAAAGTTGGGAGACTTGTACGTGATACAAGTGCCCTAAAATCCAAGCACTCCCTAAAATCCAGATTAAGAAGTCTAGACACTACTGGGTTTGAATATGGCTCTTTGACTTATCTGTGGGACATTAGCATCTCCCTGCTCAGAGACTTACTTTCATCATCTCTGAATCAGAATTAGTAATTCTTCTTCCACTGGGCAGCTAAGAATTAAATAAGATTGAGCATGTAAATCTCCTGACATGACATCATTAAGGGCAGCTCTTGAGCAAAGATACCACCACCAGTCAGTCTCACAGCAGACCCATCTGTAATAACACACCTCCGGGTGTAGCCTTCAGGGGAAGCAAAACTTGGCAATCCCTACCAAGGTGTAAACAACAACCCAGATTCATTCCTTAGCTAGAATTCCACGCCCAAACTGGAGATTTTCTTTCTTCACCTTCCAATCTCTTTCTAATCAATAAATGTATCAGAAATATGTCTGTCTTTAGGGGGTGTGAAGGAAAATGAAACACTGGAACATTCCCGCCACTCACCGTGATGGTTGACGGTGTGAGGGCAGGGTGTGGGACTCCGTGATGGAAGGAAATAATAGCTAGTATTTATTGAGGACCTCTTAAGTGACCTTATTCTAATCTCATAATCATTCCTCAAGGTGGCTACTCTCACTCCTGTCTCACAGAGGCAGAAATGGAGGCTCAAGAAAGTGACCTACCTAAGGTCTCACAACTGGGAAGGAGCAGAGGCTGACATCAAAGCTAGGTCTGACTGGCTCTGCCTGCCACACCTTGCTGCCAGCTCTCTAGATACCTATCATGCAATGCCACTCACCCAGGCACCCAACAGATATGTATGAGACCCTACCGAGTGCCAGGTCCTTTGCCAGGTGCTGGCCACGGAGTGGTGGACAGGTTGTCATGGTCCTGCTGCTGACAGTGCACGGTTTGACCTTTCTCCCTCCTACCCCAAGCAGTGAGTGGGGAATGCTAACCCTCTGTGATTTGGAGGTGTTCCTCAAACATAAAGCTCCAAGGCAGTCATTTCCCTCACAGGAAACCCTTTGACTTTGGACTGGATTATAAAACAGCTCCCCAGCTGAGGTCAGATAGCCTGGGTGTGGGTTCCACCCAACACCTCCATTTGTATCATTCTCTGAGTGACACCCACAGGGTAAGTCAAAAATCTCCCAAACAAAACATATCTATGCTAAAGTTTTACCCAGCGAACAGGGAGCAAATTTATTTCCAGCTAGACTCTTTCTGGGACACATCTGGGACTCATAAGATGCCCAAACATTTGTCCAAAAAAAAAAAAAAGTGAAAAATGCAGTCACTCTTCCAGCTGTTCTGTCTATGTCATGCCAGATGTTTGAAGACATCCAGAAGAGTCAGTGACCACATAGTTCACCTTTCCATTGGCCGTTCTGTTCGCGTCTTGAAGACACTGCTACACTCAACTATTTTTGTCCTCGTCACTTCCTCCCTTGGTTCCTCCCCTCCATTCTTCCTTCCACCCCCAGATCCATAAATCTGAATGTTTCCATTGTCGCTGGAATCGGAACCTTCGGGTTTTCCATTTAACCAGGGCGTTCCCCTTTTCAATAATAGAAAGTACAGCTGCAGGGTACCCTTGGCAAGAGAAAAAAAAAAAAATAAGGCAAACTAACCATTCCCGAGTTTCTGATCCCCTTCCAGATTTGTTACAAGTAAAAAAGGAAGAATAATATGAAAAGGGCTGGAGCCCATTTTGGAAAATCGTAAAATTACACATTCCAGTCTTTAATACCCCGAAGATCTGATGCAGAGTCCTAAGAGAAGCTGAATGCTGGCTCATTGATGAAAGCAGGTCCTGAGCATTCTCAAATTCCTCTCGAACCTCACCACATTGTAAAGAAATTCCAATGCAAGCATCCAAATTTCAGGTTGTGATAAATGCTTTGGATGTAATCGCTGCATTTATTTTGGTTATGGTTCGGTTTCTTTTCATTGGGAGCCCGCTAACTGATCAACAGCAAAGACATCTCTCCCAGCCAAGTCATGTTTACCTCCCACAGTTGGGGAAGGGGCTGTAGTCACGTGTCAAGTGCTTGATGAGATGAGGCCATAGCTCAGTTTCAGAGATTTGTGTATTATGTGTGGTCCTGAACCCAACAGAGTATCTTGGAGAGCAGGAAAGCTCTTCCTGATTCTGACCACCAATCACTGCATAGAGCTGGGAAAAACCCTGGTTCCTTGCATTTTCTGGATGCTATTGATTCTGGAAAAAGTGGCTTTAATGATGAATCCAGAACACAGATTTTAGGGCGCAGAGTTATGTCTCTGGCTCTCACTGGCTATGTGACCTTGGACGAACCACTGGGACCATTCCAATCTCAGTTCTTGACTGTACATGAGGATAATACCAATATTTCATGTAGGAATTGAGATAATAATAAGTGCAGTCTAGCTTCTGTCTATCTTCATTGCATGTAAAGTGTTTAAATCTTAGCTGTCTAAATCACCTGGGTTATTTTATCTCTTTTCCCCCTCGGAAGATTGGACTGATGGCTCTGGCATAGTCATCCAATACGTGAAGGCATTTGGGTGGATTCCAGAGCTGGAACACTCACAGAGCTGTTTTCAAATCACAAATCCCATTGAGCAAATATTGTCACCATTCCCAAATGGGTCGTTTCCCTTGGCGATTGGAATTCATTCAGACAGAGACCCTCGAGGTAGAGTGGTGGGCAGCCTCTGGCTCACTGAGTGACCTTCAGCAAGTCAGAAGTGGAACTCTGATTCAGGTCTTCTGACTCACCAAACAATAATCTTTCTGCTAGATGGCACTAGCCTTTCAGCTTTCGTGATACTCTTGTTCAAAAAACAGGATAGATGGATGGGTGGATGAATGGACAGATGGACATGGACACATGGATGGATGGATAAATGGATGACTGGATGGATGGATGGATGGATGGATGGATGGATGGATGGATGGATGGACGGACGGATGGATGGATAGATTTTAGCTCTTAGCTTTAAGTAGAAAGGACTGGAACGGTATTGTGGGAATATCCTTGATTGGGAATCAAAGGACTCCAGTTCAGGTCTCACTTAGCCATTATCTGAAGCCATTACATTTATTTACTTGCTTATTATCTATTTGTCTCCTCCAGTGATATACAAGTTTCCTGAGAGCAGAGACCTCTGCCATCTTGCCCTCTCGGTATCCCAAGCACCCAGCACAGTGCCCAGTACAAAGTAAGTGCTCAGTCACCATTTATTTGATGAGTACATCCCAGATCTGCCACTCACCAGCCACATAACCTTGACAATCTAACCTAACCTCTGAGGCCTCTGCTTACTCACAGCAAAATGGGGATGGAGGGCATCTCCCCTTGCTCAAAGATCGCAGTGAGGGTCCAGTGAAGAAAGCAATGTAAAATGGCTCTAAAAAGTACACAGGACTGAACAAATGCCTCTGCAAAACCCTTTACTATAACCAATTCCCCTTCCACTCCCACCTCTGACTCCCTCTTAAATACCCAATGTTGTACATGGCTTTGCTAAAATCTTTATTTGGGTTACCTTGGGTTTTTAATGGGGTAGGGAGGGGTTGCCTGAGTGGGAGGGAGAAAGAAAGACAGACAAGTGCTCTCCCAGGCCCCTGGGTCCTGGCTGTGATTGAGTGGCATTGATAAAACACCTTCCCATCCATCGCGATAGATAGTTTGGAGACAGCTGGGTCCAAACACAAGGAGCCCTCTGGCCTGCCTAGCCCTTTGACATCTCATTGCACCAGCCTCCTGGGCTCGTTGGAAAGGAGACAGACAATGAGGGGAAGTCAGATAGTGAGTGGGGCAGGCAGGGGCCGAGGGGAAAGCCACCCATGGAGTTATCACTTAACGGGAATCCCAAACTGGAAGGAAACCTCCGCTGATTCCTTATCACTTTACAATGGAGGCTGATGATGAATTGCTTTTTCTCGTCTCCTCTGAGGCAGGCAGGACAGACAGAGCTTGGCTGGAATGTTCCCTGTCCCTGGGAGCTTTCATTTGGGGGTGGAGGGAGGTGAGAAGGACAGAGGTTTCTGGAAAGGTGAAAGGTGTCCTGCAGGGTGCATATGCCGTGTACCCCGAGTGCACAGATGGAGGTGTGGATTTGGGGCAGGGCCACTCACCAGCTGGGTGAGGCTGGGCAAGTTACTCAATCTCCCTGAGCCTCAGTTTCTGCATCGGGAAAAGGAGGTAATTCTTCACCTTGTTATCTCCAACCAGTCACTAAGTCCTGATTCCACCCACATCTCCAGCTCGTCTCCCTACTCCCTGGTCTGAGCCACCATCAGCTCACGCCCCAGAGTCTGCAACAGCCTCTCAACAGAGCTCTGGTGTCAAATCCAGTCCCTCCTTATCACGGCAAAGTGACTGCTTCACAAGAAAATCCTAATCCTGTCACTCAAGGCTTCAAACCGCTCTGATGGCTGCCCATTGGTGTTAGGATAAAATCTGAGGTCCTTCAAACGGCTCACGAGGCCTGGCATCATGCTGACCCCTGCCTTTCTCATAGCCTGATATCCTCCACTTTCCCTTCACTATGCTTCAGACACCCTGGCCTTTTGTTCACCCCCATCCCATCTTCCAAGGGGCTGCACATGTGGGTGCCTGGACATCCACCGTCTCCCTCTTTTCCTTCCCAACTCTTACTCTCAGCTCAGATTCTTCCCTGATCCACCACTCTAATGTGACACCCCCGTGTTCTATTTGTTAGCACTCTGCGTCTTTCCTTTCTAGCGTTCAATCACCATTTCATCTAAAAATGTTATACAATTATATGCAATTGTAATATCTGACCTGTTTGGGACAGTGTGAGCTAGCAGGACAGCGGCTAGCTAACATTTACTGAACACTTACATGCGTCAGGCACTGTTTTAGGTGCCTTCCATGAATAATCTCGTTTTATCCTATAACACCCCCATGGGGTAGGTACTATGGTTGTCCCCATTTTGCAGAAAATGTAGTTGAGGCTCAGCAAGTTGAAGCAACTTGCCCAGAGCCACACTGCTGGAAAGTGTTAGCTACTGGGATGTCCTGCAATGGGCCAGTCACCGACTCCAGCTTCCCCAGTGGCCATCCGATACTGACCTTGAGTACGCTCAAAGATGCCACAAAGCACCCCGTGAAAGTCAACGGCTCATGCAATCTAAAGTGGTTCACCAATCTTGCATTCAAAGCCTTCCCACTGCATCCTCCAGGAATGCACTTACAAGGATGCTGCTATAAATATTGAATCTAAAAAAGTGCCTTGATTCTTTTTAACTTCTTTTTCCTCTTCTTTTGGTCTGGCATTAATTTAATAGACAGAGCTCCCTAATTCAAACCTGGTGAGCTGTTAATCAGCACATTTGACCCAGTCTCCAGAGCAGATCTCTAGTGGAGACTGAAATTTTTTGAGATTGTAGCTGATAAGTAAAGGTAACAGCATCGAGTGGTGGTTCCGGGCCCAGGCAGAGTCTGCTGCCCAGGCTTGGGTTCAAATTCCACCTTCAAGAATCACCAGCACAGGATTTTACTATTCTGAGCCTCAGTTTCCCCGTTTGTAAAGTGGGTTAATAATAGCACCTACTCCACCGAAAAGGTTGAGGTCTGGAACCGAGGCAAAGCACCCTTAAATATAATAGAAAACAGAATTTCCATGCAGGGACCTATGTTCCATGAGACAGTCTTAACCCCTGCTCGTGCCTGAAGAGGCAGACATGTTTGCAGGCATCTGGTCTCCAGCCCATCTGGCAGCAGACGTGCTGGGAGTTGGGCCAGGGGGCCTGTTGGGGTGATATTGTTCAGGCCTATGAGATCCAAGGAGCTTGGATGGGCTTCAGGTAAGTCTGGAAACCTCAGCCTCACCCAGGTCCGTTCCCCAGCCCAGGCTTGGACCAGAGACTGCTCTTCCCTCGTTCAAAACGCAAGATTAGTAAATGTCAGAGAGTCAAACTGTTAGTTTCCATATGTCACCCCAGCTGCAGAGAAAGCCACCAAAGCGTCCATTCCCATTGATTCTCGTGAGTGAGTCTTTTTGTAACGGTCCAGACCCTGGGCACTGGACTTCCAAAGGCATTGTGTTGTCTCCTGAGGCCGTTAGGTACAACAGGCCACTCTAAAGATTAGGATTTGGGCCTGCTGGAGCAAAATAGTGACGGCTTATTGAGTCAGCCCTGTGCTAAACACGTGACAGGCATGATTTCATGACATGTTCACCTCAAGCCTCTGAGGCAGGTCCAATCATGGGCCCAAATTGACAGATTTTTTTTTAATGGGGCTTAGAGGGGTTGAGTAACTTGCTCCTAATCATAACAACTTGCAAATGACAAAGGTAGGATTCATCCCATTGTCTGATTCTAAAGACGACAGGCATAAGCACTGGCCTCTACGGTCCTCTCCCCCTGCAAAATGGGGGTCCGTTTTCTCAAGCCGTCACCGAGACGAGCAGCCTCCCTTTTACTTCCTCCTGGGACTCCCTTTCTGGAGCGATACCTGCCACTTAGGCAACCATAACTACCACTTACTGGGTACTTGTAAGTATCAGGTGCTCTAGGGCACGTGGCACCATTTACAAAGCAGGAAACTGAGGCACAGAGAGGCTTGCAGTTCACACCAAACAAATGTTCTAGTAAGATGACCTCAACCACACTGCCGTGACCTTCGCTTTGCTTGGATTCTGGCTTGAAAAACATGCCAGCAGAAATTTCCTTCCTTAACCTACTCCCTTCGGACTCAGGTGACTTAGGAAAAGTCATCCATTTCTCACTGGGCAAAGGAAACTATGAGTGTCTCAGACACCAGCCTAGTACATTGAAAGAGGGCATGCAAAGGAGAGAAAATCAGTTGTGATTTTGTGTTGGGGGGGCGGGGGGGGCTGATTTTGATCTGGAAAGGAAAGAAGAGCTCAGAATCCACCTGGGAGAAACCCTGGCACATGAACTTCAGAGGGACTCCCAATTAGAAAGAAGTTCCCTGTAGTTTGGTTTGTGAGACAACCAGGAACATGAAGCCACCTCCCTGTCTGCTAGTGACAGTGACAACACAAACTCTGCTTCATCCTTTGAGGCAAAGAACGTAGATTCATGAAAAGAATCTACAAGAATCTACAACATTCTGAAGTTTAACAAAAAGAAAATGCCAGTTGCAAAATCAATACAGTATGAAATCAACTGTTAAAAGGAAAAACAAAACGATTTTTATTGGTGTGTGTGCACGTGTAAATGAATAAAATAAGTCTGGACATGTCAAATAAGTTTTCCCCAAGGAAGGGGCTAGAACTGGGGGAGAGAGACACGTGGAGGGGGCCTTTAGTTTTACTGGTATGGTTTGAATTTCTTGCAATCTCTATGTATTTTTGTATTGATTACATTTTTTAAATAAATAAATGTAGCTTTGTGTCCCTTTTTTTGTTTCAAGGAAAGGAAAGAAGGAGTAGAGAAAGGCAAGTTGGGCAGGGGTTGTCACACTCACCTTTCCTCTTGGTGCAATGGTAAATTTGACCGTGCTCCTGGGGCAGTGGGTACGGGTTGGGTGGGGGCAGGAGGTCCTGGGAGGGGCCGGACACACCATTCTCACACTGGTACTGGGATCCCAAGTTCGATGAAGTGGAGAGAGCTCGAGGCTCACTGCTGAAAGGACTGTGGTTAGAGGCCACTTTTTGTCTCACTGTGCTCCTGGGAACCACGGGATATTCTTTACTAAAAGAGAGAAGATGGGAAATAACATTGATCGGTTATTAACATAGATCGCTGCACTGAGTGAACCATGGGTATCAAAGAATTCACCAGAAAACTCACAGAATGAGAAATGAAAAGGGTCTCTGATGAGCAAAGTGTGCCAATTTATACTCAAGTGCATCATATGCCTTGAATATATATGTTTGGGCACAAACTTTTCATGCTTTATACATCAGGCAAATAAGTTTATCAATAGTTCTATACGTATTCAGCAAGGTAAGTGAGCAGCCCCAGGTAAGAACCCCTCTTAATGATCAATCAACACATTTGGCATTTTGCAATATTCCAACCTATTCTACCTCTTTGAATTCAAAAACGAGAAGAACTGAGCAGTCATTCGGACTTAACTTCTGGGTCTCCATCATTAAAGCAGGGCTGAGGTTTTTGTCCCTCATTAGTAAAGAATGGTAGCTGCCCACCTAGGATAGACAGGGATGATCCTAGGTGACCCTAATCCGGATAATTTGCTGTCTGTGCCATAGAATTTTATTTTTTATTTTTGACCTGCTCTACTGGTCGCCATTGACATAATGTTTAACTTCTCCATGCTTTGGTTTTCCCATCTGTAAAATAGGGGTAACAAAAACCCCCAGTTGAAAAGGGGTGTGGAGAGAAGAAACGGGTGAATACATGTGAAACACTGGACAGTACTTGGCACACAGTGAGTGCTTAACAAATGGCCACCATCATCGTTGCTGTCGTTAACATAATTGGTTTCCTTTGCAACCTACGCATTTTATTTTATGCATTTAATCATATTGTCATATTCTGAGAAGTGACCCACAGGCTTCACCAGATTGCCGGAGAGGTCCATGGCACTGAAGAGGTTCGGAATCCCTGCCCCCAAAAGAAGTATGTATCAGTAGACCCCAAACTTAGCTGTGATTTTTGCCATGGACCCAGACCAATTCCTCTTTAACTTAGTGTATGTTTTAAATTAAGTTTTTGCCCAAATAAGGTTAGCCTTGCTCTGAGAAATGATAGCTGTGAAATTATGGGCTTGTGCTGCTAAGTATAGCTCTTCCGATGCAGCTAAAATAAATACTTACCTATTAAAATCAAAGAGTACACCTGAAATAATCTCCCATACAAAGAGCACTACATCTAACACATTTTGCAGGATGGTGTATTAGCCCATTTCATCCTTTCCGTGACTGTAGGAAGTGGGTACTGTTCTTGTCCCCACTTTAAAGGTTAGGAAACTGAGGCCCAGAGAAATTAAGCAACTTGCCCATTGTCACAGAGCTACAAAGAGACACAACCAGAAATTGCACTCAACAGTCCTCTAATTACTTCTGTCAATATTTAAGAAATAATATGCTTTTAAGGGAGAGAGGATTTGGGATGTAAATCCCTCTCCCCCTTCTCCCACCCATCAGGGGTGTTACAACCTCCACCCTGGGCCCCTGCCTTTGTTTGTCATGTGAAAGCACGTCAGAGTAGCCAGGCAGGGGACAGCGAAGTGTCTGCCAAGTTTCCATGAGACTGCAAACACCCTCAGGACACCAGGGGTCTCTTAACAGAGCTTTCCCGTGGCATGGACCATCTCAAAACCAAAGCTGGAGCCATCCTGAGCAGCCACACCACTCAAAATCTCCCCCTGGGGCCAGGAGGCTGAAAGGAATGAAATTAGCTTTATAGTTCTCGCTTTGCGGCTCAAGCTACGTCATGGAAAATGAAGAAGAAAAATTATAATAATCATAAAACATAAAAGTTGTCAAATCTGACCAGCAATTCTATTTAGGTCTGCTTAGTTGAAGTACTGGGCTGTCGGAGCACAGAAAAGGGGGGCGATCTTTTAGTTTTATATTCTTAATGGGGATGGTTATTATTTTTTAATTAAAGAAAATAACTCCCCAAAATGTTAGCTGAGGCAATTTACAAAAGAATGTATCAATGGGCTCTGTGGAATTCTCCATTCCAGCTTTGCCAAATTGCAAAATTATTCTCTGGAAAGGGCAAATCCTGCCTTTGATTACTAACACTCACAGAAATGGGAAAGCCATCTCATCCCAATAACCAGTTGTCCCTCACAGCTTGCTTCTCTCCAAGCAGCTGGAAGCATCATTCCCACCGTCCACCATGCACATCTCTCTTGGTGCCTGAAATAAAATGTCCGCAAGCCCATCTGACAGGTGTCAACATAGGAACATGGAAGAGTGAACTGACTTCTCAATCAGTCTGAGATGTTAGAGGCAAAGGGAAGATAGTGCTACAATCAAATGACGTCTGGGTAATTTTCACCAGGCTCATAACTGGACCAAGCAAAGGGACACAGTGAGTAGCAATACAGCAAAAGTCTCTAAAGCCCCTGTGATGAGAAGATTAACTATTTTCCTCTACAGCTTGATAGCATCATTGAAGAATCCAGGGCACAAAAAAGTTGAAAAGCCCTTGTGTGTCTGGGAAGAGGAGCAGCAACAGAGGGTTGGTGTTCATCATCATGTTCATCATCATCATCACCACCATCATCACCACCATCACCACCATCACCACCATCATGACCATTATCATCACCACCATCACCACCACCATCACCACCACCATCACCACCACCATCACCACCATCATCACCACCATCATGACGATCATCACCATCATTACCATCATCATGACCATTATCATGACCATCATCACTACCATCACCATCATCTCCATCATTACAATCATCTCCATCATCACCATCACCACCACCCTTATTCTCATCTTCCTCATCATCATCCATTGTTCTGTAAGTCTCCTAATGTCCCAGCTACTATCCTGGTTGACTTACATACTTTCTCTCATTTGATCCTGGCAAGAACTCCATTTCATCAGTATGATTAGATATACATTAGAGGTAAAGAAATTGAGGTTCAGAGATGTTAAACAACTTGCCCCAGGTCACACAGCTAAAAAGTAGTAAAGTTGAGCTTCACCCCAGGGTCAGTGCTACTCCAGAGCTCTTGCCAACTTACTCTTCATAATAAGTTGCCTTCACACCAACTGCTTGGGCAACACAACCATCCTGTGATTAAAAACCATTCTGGTGATAACAAAGTTGGATATTGGCTATACCAGTCAATGTCAAGTTCTACCAGTCAATTTGTCGATCCCACTGTTTGAGGAACCTTTAGTTTGCCAACTGTCAAATCCCACTGCTTTCTGCTGTATCAACAACTGTCCCCACATCCTGTGGTCACACTCTGCTTAATCTGGGCTCACAGGACACCAGCCGAGGGTCTTGAGCACCTAGATTCACCCTGGGTGTCAGAGCCCACAGACCAGCTTCTCCAGGGCTCGGCCCCCTCTCACATTCTGTTCCACGTGAACGAGTGCAATGAATGATGCCATTGTCGCTGGGTCTGGGTTATAAAACGTTACAAGGGAATATTGAAATCCGCAGCCAAACTGCACCCACAGCGTGCCGCCAGCTAACGAACGCCCCTGAGAACCTTTTTCCACTGCAGCCGACTGAATTGGCCTTTTCACAAGAGCAGGTGGCCAGGCTGCTGGCATGCAGGGGGATTTTGTTGTTGTTTTGCCCTGCCGATGCTTACTTAATTTCTGGCAGCCTTTCTCAAACAACCAAAGCAGTGCACTGGGGCAAAGCTACAAACTGTAACATTCCTGTTCTCGGGGAGCAGTCCTCTTCTTGCTAGCACTTTAAGCTATGATTACAATTTACAGAGGGGCCCCACAATCCCGCGAGAGCTTTCGCGATTTATTGACTTTCTAATATGCTTGGGGAAGTTACTCTGATGTAACATGCGTGGACATGGAAGAAACTGGGGATGGTTCACCCCAAGCAGGATTTAGCTGCAAATAATAACCGCTCTCTCCTTCATGTCTACAATCATTTTATTACTCCGTTCATGCCGTACCAGCAAGCTGCAGAAGGAGATAGCAAATGCTGGCCATTCCATCTCGAGGGAACACAAAAAGTTACCTAAATTTCCCACTGTTGATTCAACCAGGACTGTCTATTTCAGGGGCACCAAGAAACTCACAGACACCTCCCCCTCTGGCCTTGACCACACACCACTTATGACAATTTTTATTTGAGACCTTGGGGCCCCCTTGTTAAATTTCTAAATAATTTAAGGGTGGTCATTTAAAGTTGGGGCTCTGAAGTCAGGTTGTGTGGATGTGCCTTATACCCCATGATCTTGGCCACGTTGTGCTGGCTAGGTTCTTCCCTTATCTGAACCTCCGTCTTCTGTCTATAAAACAGGGACAATGAGATACACCGCCTTTTAGGGTTGTAAGAGGATACAGTGCATAGAAAAGCTTAGCATATATTTGGGGCCGACTGCTCAACAAATATCAGCTTAAACATCACCCATTTTTCATATTTTGAAGCAGAAGTTCTTGCTTTGCAAGGGCTTCAAATGATCTATGTTCACCCCCCTACGCCCACCAAATACCTGATATTTAGAGCTTATCAATTTTTCTAAGGAGCAATCCATACTTGCATCAGCTACTCAGAAGGGATCTGTGATTCCAAAAGAGGTTTTGGGCAGCACTACAGAGGCAGCTCTGGAACCATGGGAAAAGTCCTGGACCAGCTGCGTGGACGATTCATGACGTAGCCCTTTGCCTCAGTTTCTCCATTTGCAGAATGGAATAACAAGACCCAGGTCACATGTCAGAGATACAACCTCCCAAAGTAAAAGCTGGACGTGCAGCTAGATTTAAAAGTTCAATGCAAACTAAACTTTTGATGGACTCATGGTAACAGTATGTGGAATAGTGTTGCCAGGTACCTCGTACTGAATTGAAAAGCTCAGTATTTTAGTTTGGTCTTGTACAACTAACAACGTTTTTAACAAATTTAACCATGTCTCAGTTTTAGGAAGCTTTTCTTTTTTTTTTTTTTTTTAATGATTTTGGAAGGAGGGTGGGAAGGTGCAGAGAAGCGTTCAGCGGCTGAGCCTCTGTCCTTCCAGAAGCCAGAAGGCCAAAGGGGCTGGGACTAACTAACCTTCCTCAGACTGCTTCCTGTATTCAAAGGGATTGCGATGAGGCATGTTCTGTTCTGAGGGGAATCATATGGGGGCCCCTGGTCACGCAGAAGTAAGTCAAGGACCTCTGGATGACCTTCAGGACAAATGGTGACCTTGGCAAAGTCACCCCAAAGCGACTACCCCTACAGGAATGCTAAATGTTCTGTATACTAATCTACAAGTCTGCTTTTCCCCCTAAGGAAGAAAGGGGTCAAAAAGAACACCAACAGAGGAATGGGTCTCTAGAAAAACCGATTTCTAATATGGGAACGTTACCTGTTGGGAGGGGGGTGATTGAGAAACAGGGCTTAGGGTGGGGATAGGTAGAGATGGGGAAATCTCTCTAGGGGAGTGGATTTCAAATTTGGCTACAGACACATAATCACCTGTAGAATTTTTTTTTTTTTTGATGCTGGTTCCTGAGCCCATCCCCCAGACAGTCTGACGTTTTTGTTCTTGTGCAATGCAGCTTGGAAAGGGAGTTTTAAAAGCTCCCCATGAGAAAGAAACCTTAAGAGTATATACTGTATGATTCATTTCTACTAAATTCTATAACAGATAAAACTAACCTACAGTAAAAAAATATCAGAACTTTGATTGCTTCTGGTGGGCAGGTGGAGGCAGAAATTCACTGGGATGGCACATGAGGGAAATTTCTAAGATGGTGGAATATGCTATATTATGATGGGGGCTTGGGTTTCGCAGGTATGTGCTTTTATCAAGAAGTGAATGGTATACCTGAGGTTTTTTATTTCACTGTGTGTAAATTCTACCTGAAATAAAGAATAGTGAACAAAAATTGAATACTAGTTAACGATAATGCAGGCTGAAGTATATAAGGGTGAAATGCATTCATGTCTGAAACTTAGGTTGAAATGCACCCAATAAATGTAAGATAGATGGATAGATAAGTGGATGTACTGGTGGAAGAATGGATGGATGGGTGGGTGGGTGGGTGGGTGGATGGATGGATGGGTGGGTGGGTGGGTGGGTGGATGGATGGATGGATGGATGGATAGATGTGTGACAGACCAAATTTACAGCCAAATGTTAATTCTAGAACTAAGCAGTGGGTATAGTGTGCTCACTGTACAATTCTTCCATGTTTTCTATATGTCTTACATTTTTCATAATAAAACATTGGAGAGCACTCACTCCAGGTACTTCTAATGTTCAGCCAAAGATGAGCATTACATAGAGAAAGGGGTTCTTTTTTATAAAACAGCCCAGCACAGGAACTTTATTTCCAGAAAAATAAGATCACAATTACGTGCACGTCATTGCTCATTCTACAGGGGCAAGGGATTATCCTGGTGTCACCAGGGGACAAAGGGCAGCGTCTGACCCCTCCCTAGAGCCACGGATTCAGAACCTCTAACGGTGAGACCTAGAGATCTGCTTTTTTTAAACAAGCCTCTTCCCTCACCCCCAAGTAACTGTGATATCTGCCCAAAGTTTGAAAAACGTTTAAACGTGGATGAGTGAGTCACTGGCCTGTGAACACTGTCCCTGAAGAGCAGATATGCTGGGGCAGGGGGTCAGGGAAGAAAGGAGTGGGGACAACGTTGCAGATGAATGAGAAAGGGGAGGGGGACTTCTGAGCATTCATATCTTTGCCAGACAACCATGAGCCACCATAGGACTCCTTGGGACAAACGTCAACTTCACAACCCAAACACAACCCCTCTCTTGTTTTACATAAATTGACACTTCCCTGGGGGAAACGCTGTGGCCAGCCACCAGTACAGCAAGAAGTGGGGAGTCAATGCCCTCTCCAGAACCTTCTCTTGGAAATCACTCCTCATTAATTGGGCATTCCGATTTCCTTTAACCACAAGCATGAGAATACAAGGGTGCTAAGTCTTCCATTTGAAAAATGACCATCTGCGGTTAGGAGCTGACTGTTATTTTAAAATCAGTAAGGAAGGCCTGGAGAAGGAAGGAAGGCGCCCGTGGAAGGATTGTCATCTTTTAGGGGTCCCATGAATCCCCCAAAATTGTGTGATTTTTCTTTTGTACTATTGAGTTTTTCAGAGAGTCCCTTGCTTTAATTGGATTTTCAGAAGGGATCTGAGACCCCGATTAAGGAACCACACCCTAGAGGAAGAGGATGGAGTAGGTGGGTATAAGCACTGGAGAGCCAGGCGAGAATGGTCCGTTTCCAGTGTGGGTCCGTTTCCCTGGACCAGAACTGACAAAACTATTCAGTTTAGGAGGTCCTGGGATCTAGTTTTCCTATCCACTGGTTGGGGGTGGGCTCAAAATCCAGGCCAGCCGAGGTGGAGCCTCGGGGTACCCCAGCTACAGAGGCCACTCCCCCCCAGTGCCTTGATAACCCAGTAAAAGACTGACGAAGTATAAGCAGCCTCCCTCTTTCCAGGAGGAGCTCGGAACCAAACACAGACCCCTGAGTGGAACACGGCCACAAGCTGTTAGTCCCCCATAATGCTCCATAAATATCGTATATGGTGGAAAGCCCAAAGTTGCACATTGCCTTTCTGTGTGAGATGAAGCAAGAAGGGCCAGGGGGACACACTCAGCGGCTGCTGATCGTATTCTGGGGTTCGTCCGTCGTTACAGGAAGACCAGCAGCGGCCTGATGGGGCGGGCGGGGGAGTTGCTCCATCCCAAAGAAACCAAGCTCACAGCCAGGCCTCTGCACCTTGGTTAGCTGTGTGACCCTGGCCACGCCAACCTAGCCTGCAGCTTCACGAGGGCACAGACCCTGTCTCACACCTAAATCACGCCAGCATTGCTCTGGGCCACTGTGCCAGTTGTGTCTGCGCATGCCAGGGCAGTGTTAAAACGTGCAGGCACACTCTTTGACTCTCCTTCTATCCAAAAGAGGGATCCCTACCCTTCCCCCTCGAATCTCAGCCCACCTGAGTGAATCCCTGGGGCTGTTCAACCAGCAGAATGCCTCGGAGGTGACACGACATGTGAGTACAGGCCACATGGGTTCTGCCTGGTTCTTTTAGGGGCAGCCAGCCAGCCAGCCATGGAAGGAGCCTTACTTTCCAGAGACCACCATGCTGGAGAGGCCGTGTGCACACGCTCCAGGGAACAGCCCAGCTGAGGCTCTAACCGACAGCCAGCATCAACTGCGGGTCACGGGAGTGTGCCACCCTGAAGTCCAGCTGGTCATGCCTTCAGATACCGTCTGCCCCAGCCAACAGCTGACTGCAAGCAAGAACCTCCCAGAGGAGTCCTTCCCAAGTTCCCGACCCACAAATCATGAACAAAACCAAAGCGCATCACTGTGACGTCTTGCTTCACCTCTCACACAGTGACAACGAGCAATGCCTACTCTTTTCACCACAAGGAGCATTTACAGAGCATTTCTGAGGGCGGTCAGATAGGAACTGGATGAAATCCAGTACTTTGATGGCCTCTGAGCACTTCACAAAAGGACTGAGTTTCCCTGTACTTCCCTGTCCCTTTAGTGGATGCACTGGGGGCAAGTGGCTCTGGAGCTTTGCCTGTCCTAGATGTAGAGTCACAGACAGAGCTGACAGCATAGCTCGGAGCCCAGGCCTTCCCAGGTAGTCGAAGCGAAGTTTGGGAATAATGTGTTAGGTAGCAACAACAATCAGGACACACGCATTACCTCATTTCACCCGTGCAACAGCCCTGGAGGTGGGTTCCGTAATTATCCCCATTTTACAGATGAGGACATAGAGGCTCAGTGGAGTCGGGGTCCCAGAGCTACTCAGGAGGGTAGCCTGGATCCCAACTCCAGCACCTGCTTCTCCATCTGTGGGCCCTGCTACCCTTGGTATCAATTCACCTTCACATCCCAGCACCTGGCATGTAGAAGGCCCTTAATTAATGTGTGTTAGCCGAATAACAAATCAACAGATCAAAAACTGAATCCATGCAGGAGTCTCCAGGCCTCAGTCTCCCCTTCTGCAAAAGGGCTTGGAAGTCTGGACTGGACGAGATGTCTCCCGGGTCCCTTCTATCTCCAGAATCCTATGCTTCTAGAAGCAGCTCTCCTCCATGTCACCTGTCATAGCACCCCTCCAGCTTGCTTCCTGAGACCTTGAGAATCTGACCTCTACTCCACACACCAAGACTTTTAGCGCCCTGCCCTCTTCTTCCCTGCTCAAACCCAGAAAACCCTTCTTCCCTACGGATTCAAATCCCCTTCTTCCTGCAAGGCCTAGTACCCATCTTCTCCATAAAAGTGTCTCTCCACTCATCTCCCCACCTCCCACCCCCCTGGGCCTGGCATCTTTGACTCCTAGGAAGTTCAGAACTTGTCTGAGAACATCTTAAAGACTGGAGCAAAGTTTGAAGAAAACAATGTTCCGTGAAAACTCAGAGTCTAGGTCATTTCAAATAGCAATGATGCCCCCACACCTTTGTTCCTAGGATGAGCAGGTAGATGTATTTCCCAAATTTCTGTCATCTGCACATCGCCTTGACAATGTTTGTCAAATCTTAATACCAGCTGGACTGCTATTTCGTAAATACAGAGGGGGCCAAAAAAAGTATACACATTTTAAGAAAGGAAAACTGTATTAAAATTGTAATAGTCAATAGATACCGATAACAAAAGATGGATACAAGTCACGTTGATGGATAGAACGTGACCGGATAGAAGTCACATTGACTTCTGCAATGACAAGAGGTGCTCACAGTGGTTCCCATCAGCGTCCAGACACTTCTGATGACGGCGAACTACTGCTTGAGCAACGTTAACCAAAGTGTCCACTTGTATACATTTTTTTGTACCCCTCGTATATTTCTTTAAATAATCAACCTTAAGTTAATTCCCCTTTCCTTCCTTCCTTTCCTTCAAACTTAGTCTCATTCTAAGCAATAATGTCTAAGAAATCAGTCTCAACATGCCTATGTGTCTGTGTACCCTCTAAAATCATTTCATTTGTCACCAGGGTAGGGGTACTACAGTTTGGGAAATATTGATTTTTAGGATTAGATGTTTTTTTAAACCACAGGTTAACCTTTCAAAGTAATCCTGGCACTCATTTTAATCAGTCTGCGAGAGACAGGATTTTTTAATGATTTTATTTTCTTCTTTGTGCTTTTCCACAGCTCTCCCATTTTTCTAATAAGCAGTTGTTGTTTCTGTAACTAGAAACCATAAATGAATGTTGGAAAATAACTAAGACACCATCTGCATTTTTCCAAACACAGAAAGTTAGGTGAAGAGAGATAGTGGGGTGAGTGCCCAGACGTTTGCCACGCTAATCCAAAAGTTACTTCTGTGGGCTAACTGGGAGTAACGCTTGGCCCGCCATAACCCCACCCCTCTCCCTCCTTCCCTTTGTTGGAATTAGAGGAAATTTCACCCCTCCTGCTTTTCTCCCTGAGCCAGCTGTCACCGGGTGTGTGTGGAACAGGAAACAGGATTAGAAGATTAACAGTGAGCCTGCCATTCCAGCCTGCCTGTTATCACAGCCGAGACTTCGGAGAGCCACCTTCCCCACTTGTCACTACCTACTGCAACCCGGGGGTTGGGACCACAGCCCAGAATAAATTCTGACCAAGGGCAAAACTGAACATAATGGGGAGTCTTGCCCCAAATCATTTTATTGAGCTTGGACTAGGAACCAAGCATTCTCTCAAACCAGCCTTACAAGAACCCTAGAAAGTGGAAGCTGTATTTATTGATGCCCATTTTACAGATGAAGAATCCGAGGCTCTGTGAGGTTAAATCACTTGCCCAAGGTCACAGGCAGATAAACGCAGAGCAAGGAGTGCACCCAGTTTTGCCTTCTGTTGGAACCACTCTGCTTCATTCCGTTCTTCCCAGGGGTCATCTCCAGGGAACTGAGCAAGTGACCCTGTCCACTACCCCCATCTGGTCATTGGTTAGTTCAGCCTTCTTGTCCCCCAATGTGATGCCTAACACAGCCACAAAGACACACCTGGCTCTCAGGCTGACCATTTTGATCCAACGTGTCAATTACTGAGTGCCTGCGATTACCAGCCACCCTTTCCTGCTGTCCATGTGCACTGCCGACCCAGGGAAGATATCTAGTCAAAGCCTGGGCAATGTGCAATGACGAGGGGATGATTAGGAAGGCCCGTTCAGACCAAACTGGAGTCAGCTGCCTAAATAGCTAACCAGCTGTGTTTAGCATTGGAAAGGAGACCCCCGGGATCACTGACATTTGAGCTCTGAAACGCCTGCACTCCCCACCTGTCTCTCCTTCCATGTCTATCATCTGTCTAATCACCTTCCAAAGTGCAGGGCCCTAGTCTGACCCAGGAAGTGTGGCCAGGGGAATCTTCTTGGAGGAAGGAAAACTTAGCGATGGGCCCCAGACGGCCAAGTGAGGGATGAGGGGAGGAAGTCTGAGGCAGACCAAAGATGTTGTTCAAAGGCCCCCAAATAATAGAAAGAATACATGTTTGGAGAACGGCTGAAGCAGAGAGGGGGCCCTGGAGAGGGACAAAGCTAGGGGGAGCGGCAGGGCTTGAGAGGAAAGGCGTGGGAATCTGAGCCTTTGTCATGCGGGGTCTCAGCTCCTACTCCCTGGTCTCTGGTCCCACTCCCCACACAAGAAGACAGGACATGGCGAGGCCAAAAAGGAACACCCATGGAGCCCTAGATAGGGGAGTCATATCCACTATACTCTCGCTGGTGGCTGGGTTGGAGACACAGGAAGCAGGAGCCACACCATCTGCAGCCTCCTGTCCGCTCCTCTGCCAACCAACTAACATGCCAGCATAGCCACGGCAGTTATATTAGTGGCTAATGGTTAACTGGTAACAGCTAATGGCCAACTAGCCACAGCTGATGGCCATCTACTACCCGAACCACGTGAGGTGGAGAGCCTGGAAACTGCTCCCTGGGACTCTGTCCCCACCTCTTAGTTCATTAATTCTCAGTTCCCCCCTACCCAGAAACGGTGCCCATTGTGTTACTTGCATTTGGATTCCCGAGCACAAAAATACTGCCATCAGATAATTTTCAGAATCCTCAATCCTATTTAAGTAAGACAGAGTCTCAGGACTCTGTTTGGAATTTCTTAAACTTAGTTTCATTTTGATACAGATTGCTGAGCGTCATGCTCCCGCTCCCCGCCCAAGAACACAGGACATGGTGAGGCCAAAAAAACAACAATAATGGAGCCACAGATAAGGGGTTCATACCACTATAGTATCATTGGCAGCTGGGTTGGAGACACAGGGAGCAGGAGACACACTATGCTCAACCTGCCGTCTGCTTCTCTCCCAACCAACGAATCCCACTTGCTAGCCGCAATCTGCCATCCGCTTCTCTGCCCACCACCCCACCCCCTAGCGTAGCCATGGCAGTTATTTTAGTGGCTAATGGCTAACTGGTGACAGCTGATGGCCATCTACTACCCAAGCCAGCACCTATCTATGTGAGGTCGAGAGCCTGGAAACTGCTCTCGGAGGGCAGGAGGAGGCCTGGGGTGTTCTAGGTATGGAGTAACTTTGTCTGATTTGTGTTTTACAAAGATGTCTTTGGCAGCTACCTGGAGAATGTCCTGGAGGGGAATGGGACTGAAGTCAGTTCTAAATCAATCAGGAGGCTACAGTAGGTAAGGATGAGGTTGGCTGGAATAGGCAGTCTTGGCGGAGAAAGGGGGTAGATTCTGAGATCCATTAAGAAGGTAGAATGAACAGGGCCTGGTGACTGGTTAAGTTTGAGGGCGTGATGTGCAACACCTTAAGTCCATTACGCCACCTGCCCTTGACCTTGTGGGAAGCAGGGAAGAAGCGGGAAGTGGAAAACCCCTTCAGGTGCAGGGTGGAATGGGATAACTCTTTCCTAGTCCCTATCTACACAGCCTGGATCCTTACCTGCAGGAGGACTGAAATGAGACTTTGTCTTCAATGGTTACGCTGCCTGAATGCCAGATAACCGTCAGACTGGGATGGGAGTTTGAATACTGTAGAAATAAAAACTTGGCACTCGGAGACTAGGGCCCTTTAGCTTTAGGTGATATTTGTTGTCACCTTTTCCACTGGCCATAGACTCAATCCAACTCCAATTTCAAAATGTAGACACTTAGCACCAGATTTTTTGCAAATGAGAGTTTAAGAACTTGGTTAGTTTAGCCACAAAAAGCATTTTGCTAACCCACAATCATGAAAGAAACCAATTATGACTGCAGGTGTATATGTATGAATGTGGTGTCCGTGTGTATCCCTGAAGATAATGGCATATTTACTTATATTTTTATTAAAATATAGTTAATATACAATATTAGTTTCAGGTGTAAAACATAGGCAATACTAACATATACCTAACAAAGTGATCTCCACACTGAATCAAGGAACCCTCTGTCATCCTACAAGGTTATGACAGTATTATTGAGTATATTCCTGTCAGGACAGAGTCCCAGAGAGCAGTTTCCAGGCTCTCAGCCTCACGTAGAAAGGTGCTGGCTCGGGTACTAGATGGCCGTCAGCTGTAATCAGTTAGCCATTAGCCACTGATATAACTGCCATGGCTGAGCTAACAAGCACGGATTGCAGTTAGCAAGGGGTTGGTTAGTTGGCAGAGAAGCGGACGGCAGGCTGCGGATCGTGTGGCTCCTGCTTCCTGTGTCTTCAACCCTGCACGCTGCGCCATTTGTCACGCGGGGTGTCATGCGGGGTCTCTGCTCCCGCTCCCCGCATAAGAACATAGGATATGGCGAGGCCAAAAAGGCACCCCCACGGAGCCATAGATAGGGGAGTCACACCACTATAGTCTCACTGGCGGCTGGGCTGGAGACACAGGAAGCAGGAGTCACACGATCCACAACCTGCCGTCCACTTCTCTGCCAACCACACTTGCTAGCTGCAATCTGTGCTTGCTAGGTCAGCCACGGCAGTTGTATCAGTGGCTAATGGCTAACTGGTTACAGCTGATGGCCAACTAGTCACAGCTGATGGCCATCCACTACCCGAGCCAGCACCTTTCCACATAAGGCCGAGAGCCTGGAAACTGCTCTCTGGGACGCTGTCCCCACAATTCCCTATGCTGTACATTATATCCCCGTGACTTATTTATTGTATAACTGAAAGTTTGTGCCTCTTATTCCTCTTCACCTGTTTTGCCCTTTGTTTTCTTAAAAGTATGCAAAATTAAATCTGATAAGCCTGCTCTCTAAAAACAATTTCCATGGCATGAATTTCTAAACCCAATGTTAAAACCACAAAGCTGCGGCCTTTCTTTCTCTTTCTTAGGTCTTATCTTCCTTTGAACGAGTATGTCTATCCACCTGCCCGACTTTCCTTTTTCATGTCTTCCAGAAAGGATAAGGAAAAGCTTCCTAAATGACCTCATTTTATTTTGAAACATGAAACCCTCCAAAAGGTGGGCGGGGGGAACTTTCTTGGTCAAAGGGATCAAGATGTATTTCTAGTTCTCTTGCCATATGGTAACTTATTTTGGAAGCATACCAAGAGGTAGAGAGAGTTTGACAAAATTGGCAATGCTAGTACAATCCTTTCAAATCAGACCAAATTCCCACTCTATACATTTGCTACAGACCCTTCTATTCATCATATCAGCAACTGTGACCACAGGATATGTAAAAATACCGAGCAATTTTTATCACCAGCTCTCGATCCCCCAGTGCCCTGGACACCACATGGTGTCAAGTTTGTGTGTATTTCACCCCCAGGAAATCAAGCCATTAACTTCCCTTTCATTTACCAAGAGCTCTTGCCAGAAAGAAAATCATTCATCAGCTGTGACTTCTGGGAAGAAAGAGAGTGAGGACTTCCCCAGAAGGACAGAGACAGGGAAAGAAGAGGAGAACATGGTACTTAGGCAGAGGGAGGCCACCAAATGCTCTCGTACATTCTCCCCACGGAAGGCCCACTCTCCAGGTTGCCTGGAAGAGGAAACCCCAGGTGAGGGTTATCAGAAAGTGGGATTCAAGAGGCTCATTCTCCTTTTTCTCAGTGGCTAACAGGGCCCCATTTCTCTGTGCCTGGTCTTCAGTAGGCAGATGACTGGTGGAGGGAGGCGTCATGTGGCCGCTGGCTCTCCTGGGTTATTTGGGGGGGACGTGGACAGGAATCCATTTTCTTACCTTTGCATCCTTGACATTCTGTGCAGCTCCATGTCGTCGCTGCCCCGGAATCCTTTGGCAAAGGGATTGTTCTCAATCTTTAATTGGGTGATCTGAAGGAAGGAGAGAGTGTGAGAGAGCTGGTTTTCACTTGCTTGCTACAAGACTGACTACCTCGGAACAGGCGCTAAGAAGGTGTCGTGGACAGGCGGCCTCCGGCAACCAAAAAAAAGTAAATTATGTCGATGAGATCCACCACTTCATTTGGGCGGACGCTTTGAAAAAAATGTCCTAGATCAGGCAGCTTTGAAACGGGAGGAACAAAAACCTGGATTCGGTTTGAAGATTAATTAAACTCACAGTGTGCCTCATTACAGCTGGTTTTCGTTGTTGGTGGTGGTGTTTTTTTAATTAAAGTTTATTGGGGTGACAATGGTTAGTAAAGTTACATAGATTTCAGGTGTACAATTCTGTAATACACTATCTATATACACAATGGAATACTATTCGGCGGTAAGAAAAGAGGAAATGTGTGACAACCTGTTGTTGGTTGCTTTTAAGCTTAGGGTTCTGTGTTTCAAACACCAACGAGGCCTCAAAAGTTGGTCCCTACCTCGCCTTTGGAAAGTTGTGCACGTCGGCGATCCCCATTTTCAAAATGCGACTACGCCTCATTTCATCATTTCACACACTTTGCTAGCTCAGGTGGAAGATGGTGTCTAATGAAAAAACACTAATGAACAGAAGTATAACATATATGATAGCTAATGAAACAGCTTCCAAACCTCTTTACTTTTATAGGTAAGGGAGAGAGCCCTCTTCTTGGAAATTTGTGTAGCAATGTACAGACCTTAATAAGAGGGCGGGGTCTTTAGTTTGAGGCCCAGAACTTTCATGGAAAGTTTCTATTAGAGGGAGCGAAGAGCAGTAGCGGATCCAAGTGAAAAGATGTGTCCATATAGTGTTGGCTAGAAGTCGTTCCTAAAAAGCTGCATGTGAATTGAATTGTTATCAATCAGATCACTTTACACACACCAGAGCAGCATTCATCAAAGCTCAGTCATTCAAGGTTCACCTTCACCATCACTGTCATGTCGATAAAGCACCTGTGTCTGCTTAATATCTTTATTTAAATCTAACCACTTTTTACTTAAATTTATTCCATACAAAAGATTATATCATTTCTCTATATGTCAAACTTGAATCACTTGCTATTCACTACAAAGAAAATTGAATCAAATTCTCTCTACTGGTACTCACAGAAAGCTCTAAACCCAAGGTTTCCCTTTTCTTTGTTGCCAGGGGAGATGAGACACTTTAGAGCAGTATTTAACACAAATGGCTACTGAACTAAGACTCTCCCCCGCTACTCGAATAGAAAGATAATCAAAAGAGAACAACTTTCTATGATTTTATCATATTCAAGTAACGCCCCTGCCCAATTATCTCATCTACCTCCAGTAGTATAGTTATAGACTTTGAGAAACTGTGTACTAGGGACAATTAATAAGACACCCTCTAATTTGTCCATTTGTGGGTAGGGCATTCTGATGTGTTCTGTGTTCTGGAAGAGATTGCCTATTAAAGTCTTCTAACTCCAGGACTTTATAATGAATACAAAATTACTACATGTGTACACGTTCACAATAAAAAGATACGTAAATTGAACGTTTAAAAAAATGTGATTCCAACAATATGACATTTTAGAAAAGGCAAAATTACAGAGACTATAAAAAGATCAGCACTTGCTAAGCTGAGAGAGGAGGGAGGGATGAATGGGCAAAGCACAGAGGATTTTTAGGGCAGTGAAACTATTCTGTCTGATACCGCAATGGTGGGTACATGTCATTACACATTTGTCCAAATCCATAGAATGGACACCACCAACACTGAACCCAAGTGGAAACTATGGAGTTTGCATGGCAATGAAGTGTCAGTGTAGGTTCAGTGATTGTAATAAATGTCCCACTCTGGTAGGGGATGTTGATAACGGGGGGAGGCTGTATGTTTGCGAGGGCAGGGGCTATGTGGGAAATCTCTGTACCTTCTGCTCAACTTTCCTGGGAACCTGAAACAGCTCTAAAAACCCTACTAAAAAACATTTAAAAATATGTACGGGTATTTATGTGTATACACATTCCCTCCTCGTCGTTGTTTTTTTTAAATGTACCCCTTCCTGCAACTTTTTCATTTTGACTTAACTCTTCAGAATGAGTAGAAAAGTCTATAAACTCCCTTTAAAATACAGTGTTTGAAATGTGTACTCCTGAATCCAGTTCTATTTTGAGTCTCAAAGCCCATCATCTAATGGAGCTTTCTTTCCTACTCAGATTTTGTCACAATACAAGGCATCCCACATGACCACAAATCATTTACTTAAAGGGGAATTCTCAAAAAGGCTAACTGAAAATTAGATCATTGAAAAAAAGGGGTAGAGGGAATCTTTGCTCCACTCTCTATGTCGCCCGCCCTTCCTGTCACTAAAGCCAGTCCTTTAGAGTACTAAAGACAAATGGGGACGTGGCATCAGACCTGAATTAATGCCCAATTCCTGATGTCACTGCTCCACCAAGAGTTCAGCACAAAAAAATTACCCAAGAAAAAATAAAAAGGGTGGGTTTTGGTATTTTATCACACAAAATCTTTGGCTCACACTATTCCTTGTACGTCATTCTTGCACTCACCGTGTTTCCCCCAAAACAAAACCTCGCCAGGCCATCAGCTCTAATGTGTCTTTTGGAGCAAAGATTCATATAAGACCCGGTCTTACATTATATTATATTATATTATAATAAGACCTGGTCATATAGTAAAATAAGCCTGGGTCTTATATAAGCCTGGTCTGGCTAGGTCTTATTTTGGGGGAAACAGGGTATCACCCTAGCCTCCAAAAATACAATTGCATAGGCTAAGCACGAGTTGCTGTATAGACACCTAGGTGTATTGATCTTACATATGTCTTGCTTTGGAGACTGAGTATAGATGCCTATAGAACATAAGAAGTTCCCTTAATAAACATTAACATGCAAGCTTAACTGCAGGTGAAAATGTCTATCTTATTTCATAATAAAAATGTCTTTATTTCAGTAGGTATGATAAACTTGTCCTTGAAATTCCCTTCCGATGTGCTGCGAGTCAGCTAACTCATTCACGGGCACACAAACACACAGATTCCCTGGGATGCCTGAGTTCTACCAGAAGGTTCTCCTGAAACTGATTTCCATTTGTCATACAAATGTGCTCCCTCCAAAATGAGCATAAAACCGGATATCCGGGGGAGAGGGAGGGGTGGGGGGAAAAAAAACAAATATAAATGCCAGCTCCAACCAGTGAGACAGAGGTTGTAAAAATTAATGAGAATAATTGTTGGGAATTCTTGCTTTTGAAAAAAAAAAAGAAAAAACCCTCACGAGGGCCAAAAATCTTAATTATGTCTCTCTATTAGGGGTTCATTTCCTGGTCCCAACCAGAAAGCTCATACCTCATAAATACAGGCTCCTTACACAATGATTTAAGCAGGAGGAAAATGCCTTTTAATGGCAAAGTGAGTTAATATCAGGGAATAGACATGCTCGCATACACAGCCATTGTTGCAAGAGCAGGGAAATGAAGTACCCACGTGACCTTTTTTTAACACCTAAATATTTCTAGGGATCGCTCCGGGAGCTGCTGACAACTGCAGTGAAAACCTTACAAAAACGTGTTTCACAGAGCAAACGTCGCTGGGGAAGATTCGAGTTTTTAAATATCTTTTTCAAGCTGTCAACCATCTGGGGAAATAACTCCCAAATCCAGCTTGGGATTGCAGCTGGGCTGAGGAAATATGTCGTGTCATTAGCAGCCTGTGGTACACGGTACGTGACTGCAGCCTAAGAAATGAACTCTGCCACATACCTGCCTCCTCCGGGTACCTGAATCCAAGCAGAGATCATTGTGAAGGCACTGAGCCCTTTTGACCAAAAATGGGTGGCTCATATTTTCCCAAATTGTACCTGCAATTTAATCATACGGTTTGCTTTCCTTCCCTGCTCCCCACTGCCCTGCTCACTTATCCAAAGCATAACGTTGGGCAAAATAATTCTTGAATTGACAACATGAGCAGTGAGTGAACTAACTAAACCCCACCTTTTGTGGTTTTTCAACCACAGTAATAAGAATTTATTTAAAATCTCAGTCTTTCAAATTCCAAAATAGGGAAGGAAACAGTTTTCCAGAGCCTGCATGTTGGATGGAGACGCCGTTAATAAATGGATCGGTTTAACTAGTCAGTCAATGGAAACATCACGAGCATTCTGTGCTTCCTCTGGGCCAGAGTCCACACTACACTTTCCACGGATTATCTCATGTAACCCTCATGACGATAATAAATAATTCTCTCGCTACCCCCATTTTACAGATGGGGAAAACTGAGTTAAGTAACTTGCCCAAAGTCAGATGGATTTGCACGCGGGCAGTCTGCCTCCAGAGTCCCACCTTCATCCTACGAGATGGTGAGTAAGAGCTCAGATGACTTCTACCCGTGAAGTCAGAAGTCTCAACCCCCAGTCCAGGTGGGACAATAAAGTAACAAGACAGAGTCCACAAATCACACTCAGCCTGGCCCGCTGCTTTAAGTCACACATCATATATCCATGTGGGGAACATTTGCAGCAGCCCTGGACTTGAACTGGAAAACTGTACTGCTTTAGACTTCCTCCGGACAAAGAAAGTAGGTGCCTTTGCAACTAAAAAGTGGGGAAAACCTCACATGGGGAGAGTGATGGAAACTTGTCTCCCATGAAACCCCTCTTTTGGATGTCAGGCTGGCTAAAAAGTCCTGTAGGTACAGCTCAACTGGGCTTCCTGGACCAACCAATAAAGAAAAGGAGCGATTCTTGTGTATGAATCCTTTGTGTGGTCGTCAGATACACAAATAACCAAATGCGTGTTTGAAGACGCATGTCTCTAGACCCATGAGTATTTAGACACACAATCTCCTAGATTGTGCTTAAAACTCACGTGCACATACCCCATTGGGTAAGCATTCCTTCACTCATGTAGGTCATTGCAGAAGACATAGTTTCAAAAATAGAAATTTGGTAGAGCAAACAGATATCAAATTATAATGTTGTACACCTGAAATTTATATGATGCTATTAAACCAATGTTACCTCAATAAATTTAATTTTTTAAATGAAGCGGAAAAAGAAATTGGAGGCACGTTGGGTATATTCACAAGTGGTTATGGTGATAGTTTCCTGGCTATACACATGTGTGGAACTTATCAAATTGTATACTTCCAGTATTGTAGTTTATTGCATGACAATTATGCCTCAATAAAGCTGTAAACAAAGAGAGAGAAAGCTCCCAGATTTACCCCCCGTATGATGGACCCCAAGACCATAACCACACAGAGCTTAGGAATTTCCTCCAAAGGATCTGAGCACCGTGTTTCTTTAGCAGGTCACTGTCATGTACCCAGAACTTCCTGTCCTGTGTGTATGAACCTGGGCTCCCTTGGCAAAAATTAAATAAATAAATAAATAAATCTGACATGTTTTTGGACCCACTGTCAGGTCTGGGAGCTTCTAAGCATATATACCTGTGTGTGAGTGTGTGTGTGTGTGTGTGTGTGTGTGTGTATGGTGTATATATATATATGGAATGGAGCGTCCTTGTTGCTATTTTTTCTATTTGTTTTTCCCTGTGACTGTCACCACAAAGTTAAACATAGGTTTACAGTTGCCATAGAAGCAACAGGTTTCTAGCGGCCCGACTCAAATTAGCCTGAAATAGTTTTGCCTTAATGTTTTGGCTCTTGTTTGTTCAACGAATGGGGAGAACTCAGAAAAATCCTCGTTCCCCTTTAAAAAGTAATTGCACTTTGGCGGGGAGTAAGTTTGCTTCTGGAGAGAAGTTCTCTCAAGACATGGGTTCCCAGATAGGCCTTGTGGCCTAGAAGGGACCATCCATCACAGCTTGGCCTGGTCACTGACAATCTGAATCTGGAGATGACCCGTAGCATTTTGTAACTGCCCTGGCTTCACTGGGGGGGGCTTATCTGATACCCAGTTTGTACTGGAATGACCGTCACTGGGTAATGGGAGCCTTTAGGGTGATCTCACGCTGCCTGGCCTCGCCCAGCTGGCCCTACAGCCCCTATAACTTCCTTATCTTGCAGGTGGGAGAAGAGCTGTGGAGGGGGAGGGGAGTCACCATCTCACTTCCGTCTCCTTAAGTTGTCCATGTGACCTGCCCTCACTGATCCCATATGGAACCCCTCCTTTCCTCTCCAGCAGCCCTCTGACTCCAAATCACTGTTTAATACTCTTCACTTTGTCCAACCCCACAGTGGCAGAGGCTGCCCCACAGCCCCAATATCTTGCCTTTTCAAATTCCAGATCCTTTTATAATAAACTGTAGGAATCATTCAATCCTGCTCCCCCAATACAACGAAACCGCGTGCACTCAGATTTCTAAAGAACGCATGTGAACCATGACAAGTCAAGCCAAGCCCTTTCTCCTAAGGAAGAATAAATGACCCCCCCCAAGCTGCGGTTATGGGGTACCGTGTTCCAATGTTGCCATCAAGCTTTGAAATGCTCAAAGCAGGGCCTGGATTTTGAACAGCGTGGGGTTTGAACAATCAGTCTGGTGCCAACCGTCCCACCTCTATCCCAAAATGCAGCCACCTTCTCCCAAATAACCCATTGGCTATGTGCACATCCCCCAACACACACAGACACACACACACACACACACACACCAAGCTGTGGTTTTGCAGGATCCTGTCTAATTCCTGGGAGGTGGTCTAGGCTGCTGGTGGCACAGTTTGCTCAGTTTTTGTTTTTGTTTTAACAATGCAAACCATGCTTTCGCATGTGGTCTGGGCTCAGTAATCACTGAAACCAATTAGAGAAGCATCTGGAAAAATCCAAGCCCAAGGTTTCCGGTAACTTTGCCACCTGCCCCGATTCAACTTGAAATGCATCCAAAAGGCCGAGTGGAGGGGAGAAAGAGGCTGATTCCAACAGAAAAGTGGCCCCGGGAAAGGTGGCCCCAGGCCCCCATCCAAGAGCACGGACGAAGTCCTCCCATAAAGTGATGTCTCTTCTCACTGATCATTTCATGAGTGCAGTGAGATGCCTTCTTGTTGTATTTAAGTGTATGGACATCTATGGTGGGACATGTTTGTTTGTTTGTTTTGTTTTGTTTTGTTCTAGTTGGTGAGAGAGAGAGGGAGAGAAAGAGGGGGGAGAGATCATGCCAATAGCACAAACAGCTACGTTCCTTGGGCTGCAACTCTGTCCCAGCCCCAACCCCCTGGGGTAGAAGTGGGTGCCCACTGTCCAGAAGAATGAAGCCACCCTTAGCCTGGAGTCTCAGCAGGAAACTCCTGCAGAGTCACGCAAATGAGCAGGCAGCCCCAGGCACTCTGGTTCCCGGGCACTCGGCTTACCTTGTGATTCTGGTAGGAAGTCACCGCGATAAACGCTGTCTCAGGAAAGACGTGGGTGCAGAATGCAGTATTCTTTGAGCCAAATCCATTATTTTCGTCCGCTTTCACAATGTGTAATCTGGGCTGGTATTTGTGCATGGAATTGAGAATAATCTAAAAATAATAAAGAAAATGAGATTGTAAGAAAAATGAAAAACCCTTTGTTTCCAGATAAAACCCCCGCTCTCTACCCCCAAAATTAGCCTCTTTATATAGGCTCTCGAAAAATAGTCTGATTTTTTTTTCTCTCCTGTTTTGAAAAGGGGCCAGTGATTTCATTAAAAAGAAACATTTCAAAAATGACAATTTCCAACCGAAAAAGCCAGGGTAATATTCCAGGAATCTACCCAAAGCACACACGGCAGTAAATCAGAATTCTTAATAAAGTTTGCTTAATAAATTAACTCCCTGCGTAGGGCACTTCCCACCCCCAACGGGAGCAACGTAAGTCTGGAGTAAGGAACTGGCACCCCAGGCAAGCCTGGGAGACAATTTTGGAATGAAAGGGGAAAAGAGACGAAAAAACAAACAATCAAACATATAAATAACTACCCCCCTAAAAAAAATAAACTCCAAGAGAGGCAAAGGAGGAAACCAAGTGTTTGCGGAACTGGAATTAAAATCACGGGCTTGGCCCATTGTTTGGCAAATGTGCAAAGTGGAATCGATGAAAAAAAGAGGATAAAGGGACAATGGGTGGGACTCTAAAAATGGTGAGATTGGGGGCAGGGGGAGAAAGCACCCTCCCCACCTTCACCATCAAACAAGAACCTGGTTGCCCTGAGGTTCCCTTTCTCCAACTTGATCAACATTTCAGGCTCCATAACTGGAATTACCTCCCAGACTTGGTCAATGACAGAACTGCTGCACGTAGTTTGGGGGGAATATTCTCTTTCTCCTCCCTTTCAATCTTCTCGGGGTTTGGGGTGCTCCCAGGAACCCGTAGGGTCTGACTGCTGGGGCTGTGCTGTTATTGCCACGACTGGAGTCAGTCCTCGGAGCCGCGGGGACCCTCCGGGCCCTGCGCTCTGGCCCGAGTCATTGGAGACCAGCCTTCTTACTAATCAACTGCGTTTGTTGTTCTGATGACGCCTGGCTTTGGATGCCCCCAGGAGGCTGCTAACGCTAATAGTTATCAAAACCTTCGGCTCTGTACCCACCGAACGGGCAATCGCCCGCGTTTGCCGGGCGGAAAGTCTGGCTTGCGTTTTCCCCAGGACCGCAAGCTGGAGTGGGGAGGTGGTCTCGGTGTCTTGGATTATTTGCATTGATGACCCTGGGGCAGGGCTCTCGGGCCAACCCTGAAGACCCGCCTGGAGGAGGGGGAGGGCCCCGCGGCCCCCCCGATCCCGGGCGCTCGGCTCTAATCTCAGGCCGCCCCGGCCCGGCCGCCTCCCCGGCCGATAGCGACGCCGGCCCGGGCGGCCTGGCGACAGAGAGACGCAGCGGAGTCTCGCAGGCCCCGGGCCGGCGCGGCCATCGTCCCGGCTTAGCCAAATTGCTCTGACGGCCGGGACAGTGTGGAGACATCAGCTCGAGGGCGATCTAATGGCTCCTAATTTCATTAGGGCAGCTCGCAGTTTGGGGTGGGAATGCGTGGCAGCTGGGGAATGGGGCAGCTCAGAGCACCACTCCCTTCTCCTGGCTACGAAAGATCTGCAGCTCGCACGAGAGCCCAGAGCTTGGTTGTATGGCTGGGCGCCTTCCCCAGGTGTGCACCCCAGCTCCACGAACGCGCGGGCAGAGCCACTGAGGGAAAACTAGGAACCCAAATGGGGCTGGAGGAGCGTCCCGCTTCCCAGCACCAAGGTCGCACGGAGCCCACACACACACACAATAGGGTCCCAGCCTCCAGAAAAAGGCCAGCCAGCCGGGAGATGCCTGCCGGACCTTCACAAAATAGTTTGGTCTCTCCCCAGCGCTTAACGCAAAGTATGGGTTCAGTACCCGCAGGTACGACCCCGTGGAGGTCATTTCTGCTCCGAGGGGCATCAGCAAGCAGACAAAACACCTGCTTCAAACGGAAAAGACACAGGCATTTTTCATAGAAATGCCTCCACTGCGCCCTCCCGACAGCGCAGAAATGGGGCCGGCCTTCCTCTCTCTGCCCCAGTGACAATCTCACCACCAACCACTTGTAGAAAGCCGCATTAAGCACATCCATGGAGGGCCGGGCTGTCCCCTTCCCTCAGAGCCCCCCCGTGGATTCAGTGCTTCAGCCCTAAAGCCCCCACAGGAACAGCCTTCTCATTCCACAAACTGTCCTCCGGGTCAAATTCATTCACACCCATCCTCTCACGTCCCCAAATTGGGGACAGTGTATCTGTCCATTCTCTCCAAAGAGGCAACATGGCCGAACAGGGAGCACTTTGGGAATCAGAGACCTAGCCTCAAGTGTTGCTCCCAAATACAAGCTATATGACCTTGGGCAAGTCACCTCCCCTCCCCTGGACTCCCAGATACGAAGGCTGTGTGATTCTGTTCTCCAGTACTCCTCTCTAGGCTGTTATGGGGGTTAAATGCCCTCTGACAAACAATGATGGTAGAACCAGCAAGCTAAGGGGTCTAAGCACTGAATTCAGAGACTGTGTTCTGTCCTGGTGGTTGCTTTATTTCCAACAAAGAAATTTAGGGACATTTTCCAAACATCCATGTTTTGTTCTTCGTTTGTTTTCCTTTGGGGAAGAAAGAGCAATGGTGCCCTATGGGGGGCTGCATACTCAGTGTCCTGTACATAGGCTCAGGGGGGCCTACCAGGCTCCTCTCTCTTGGGGCCAATGGGACTCTAGGTTTAGGAACTGGTCTAGGTTTGTTTGCTCTGGGCACGGTGAAGGGAGGGGAAAGTTGGAAAAAAACAGATCTGCCCAAGACTATCAAGCGAAAGGAGGCAGAGACACCAGAGCTCGCCCCTGGTGGGTTGGTTTGCCCATCTGTAAAAAAAGATGCAGGTGACCTGGGGGTGGCCTTCTCAGCTGGAGCATGCCAATATTAAGAGAAGATCTGAAGGCAGAAAAAAGGTATATGCTTCCCACCATGACCCAGACTCAGTGCTGTCTGTGCCGAGTGCCTGCTGCATGAGTGGGACCATGTTTTTTTCTACAGGACTGAAACACAGCCCCCCACTCCTCCTCACAGATGGGGCTGGGGCATAGGCTGGGTTCCAAGCCTAGCATCCAGGCCCCGAATGCGCAGCTTCAGTCACCCCATATCCCCCACCCCTCAAGAAAGGCTGGGAGTTGGGGCTGGAGACAAGAACACAGTGAGCCTCAGGTCAGGAGCACTGGGGGGGGGGGGCTCACCTCCATCCACCCAGGAAAAGACAGACCAGAGTGTGAGATAGTGGACACAGGGAGGACTGCAGAGGGGCAGAGTCTGTTGGGGAGAGAGGTGGAGACGGAGAGGAAGGAGAGGAAATGGGAAGCTGCATTAGAAGGTAGGAGAAACAACAGAAAAGGAAAGGGGAGAAAGGGGAAGAGAATACAGGGGAAGATCCAGAAAGGAGGGGGAGAAAAAGACCAAGGGGGTGAAATGCAGCAAGGAAAGGAGAAGGATGAGTGTGAGCAGCCAAGAAGAGAGAGGAACTCAGAAGAAGGGAGAGAGGGGAAGAGAGGAGAGGTAGAGGGAGACCGAGAGAGAGAGAGAGAGAGAGAGAGAGAGAGAGAGAGAGAGAGAGAGAGAGAGAGAGAGAGAGAGGGGGGGGGGGGGGAGAAAATATGAACCTGAAGATGCCAGGCTGAGCTCCACGAGGTACTTACATGCCCAAATGGGTCCAGGTGGTTGTTGGTGAGTTTGAGTTTCTGAAAGGAGACGAGCTGCCGCATCCAATGCGCCCCAGTAGCCGGTGAGTCCGGGTGCACGTACAGGCGACCCGGCATGGCGGGCTCCGCTTTGCCCGTCACAGACCTAGACCAAGGAGAGACAGAACCGCCCAGCCTCAGTGCACCGTGTCCTGTGGGCTGGTGCCGGAGCCTGGTCAGGGCGGCCGCATGTGAGAAATGGCCTGACCCTTCAGCACCTGCAATGCCAGGTGCCCAGGATGCCTGGCGACAACATCCAGAAGAGCTACCCTGCCCGGTTCTTGCTTCTTCCACCTCATTCCTCCCCCAACACCCGGGATGCATGGGGCCCTCTCTGTCCATGAACAACCAGGGGCTTCTGAGAGCCTGGACATGCAAAACAGTCTTGGAAAACTCCTCGAGCGTCTTCAGAGGGGGCTTCCTCTTTAAGCCTCTGCACTCTTGGCAGCCGTGGGAGCGATCTACCCAGGGAATGGGCCTCTTCTCTCTTGCCTGTTTTACTCAAATACCACGGGCCGATTTTGCAATTTCATAAAAAGGCATGTTCAAAGCGGGTAACTCATAAAAAGTAACTGTAAATGGTTTATACCCCCAAATACCTCCAGCGCTCGGTAACAATACCCTTTTTAGAAATCCACAACCCGCGGGTGCAGCAATAGATGTAGACACTTTGCTTCCTCTGAGCCTCAGTTTTCTAATCTCTAAAATGGGGGCTAATGGCTGCCATTTCTCCCTCTCTGGGAGAGATCAGGATGATGCAATGGGATAGGCAGCAAAAGCTTCTAGTACACAGTAGGAACTCAAAAAATGTCTAGTGGGTCAATAGGGGCATGCCCTCCTCACCTGCCACTCGGGTGCCTACCATTTATTATCTGCAAACTTGTATCTGTGGTCGTCGGCGGGGACGATGTCCATGAGAAGAATGTACTTCGTTTTGGGATTAAGGCCAGTCACCTTCACTTTATAACTGGGAAACATCCGCCTGGGAAAGAGGAGAAGGAGGAAGGAGAGTGAGAGTGAGAGTGAAGGAGAGAAGGAGAGAGAGAGAGAGAATTAAAGCCAATATTCTACAAAGTGTGTTCACAAATTTTAATGGAAGAAGCGATTCCTTTGAGAAAGGTGAAAGAGAAAAGTAGCCCCCACTCCGCTCTTGCCAAGATCCATCCCGGGTTTCCCTTGAAGTTATGGGGAGGAGAAGGGCCCCTAGGTGGATCGAGGAGGAAAATAGAAACCAGGAGGCTAGGGCTCCAAGACAACAGGTTTTGAAGTCGGCCTGCAAGGAACCTCCATTTCAACTCTTGCTAAATGCTCTTTTAAGAACCATATGCTCTTTTAAGAACCAACATGGGGGCAGGAGGTGGCTTCTTAGGTAAAAAAGCTGGCCTCTCCCCCTCCATCCAGCCAGGTGCTTTGGCAGAAATGGGCAGCACTGCCACATCACGTGGACACCAATGTGAGTGCGTCCTAGGGACGGCACACAAGTGGGGCCCACACACCACCTATCCTGGCTTCCGTCCTCTTCCCCCACAGTATATAACTCGGTTGGTGACCTCTGACATGAGGCTCTTGCAGGAATGTATTCCTAAATGCCCTCACAACTTCTCCAAGGCCCTTGGTACTCTTCCTTGGAGAGTCTAAACTCTTCGGCTCTCGGGCAAAGGAACTCAAAACCCACCCAGATTTTGTTTTCAGAAAGGCCTGAACACGGAGAAAGAATCGGGTAGTTGGGAAACCGGTGGTGTCCCGGGAACTAAGCTGCTGTGCCCACTCCCTCTCCGGCACAGGCAGCCCCCCAAATTCCCATGCCGCAAGCCAGGAAGAGTGCAGCCTAGAACGTAAGCATTCTTAAGGCTGGCCTGGGGCTGAAGGGATTAGTTGCCAGATCCTGGCTCACCCGGGGATGGTAGGATGGGATGAGTGGAGGCCTCTCCCTTCAAACCTTGGAGCTGGAGCCTTGGTGTTTATCTGCCCCAGCGAACACGCCCGGAGGCCTCGCTGGCCTTTTATAGTTAAATCCTCTCGGCTCAGGCTCAGGGAAGAAGGCCCCGGCCGGCTGACCGTGGCTTTCCTTCCTCGGCGGAATGGGAAGAAGACCTTAGTTCTTTGATATAAACAGAACGCGCCTCCTCGTTCACCCGGGCCGAGTGGGGAAGCAGACATTGTTTAATTTCAGATAATAATAAATGTCACCGTTGTCAGTTTATTGCGGGAGGCTTTGGGCTGGAGAATCGGGGAGTCTGGCGAGGAGGCTCCACCCTCCCCCTTCACACAATCGGTGGTGTGGGCCTATCGGCCTCTCTGGCTTCACGAGCCTGCTCTGGGCTAACATGGGGCTCTCAGCCCCTCAGGACGCGAAGGGCCTGTCCTGCACCCATAGGGATGTGGGCAGGATGTCCCCAGGCCTGGGCGCACGCATGCACTCACGCACTGAGCTGCATGACTCTCCCACCCCCTCCCCCAGAAGCCTAGCATTTCTAGCTAAAGCTCAGCGAGCTTTTAAAAGGAACTTCAGGGTGAGTGTCTTGGCGAAACTGCCGTGTTTATCGGTGTCTGTATATAGAGCCCGGCCGAGCCCCGGTTCAGTTTCAAAGGCTTCGCCTTCTTTCTATAAACAATGAAAGAGGTAGCGAATACATTCAAGGTTTCAGACTTTGGCAATCGGGTGGGACTCTGGAACTACTCCAAGGTCAGGGAGGGTGGGAAGGAGGGTGGGGGTGAGGGATCCAGTCTGAAACCAGGTCTCATCTCTGGGTCCTCTCTGCACCTCACTGTTTTCCCGTTTTTTTCTCCCCCCTCGTCCCCCTTTTGCTCATTACTAATCCATCCACATAGCACGACCTCCCAAGCTCTTGACTCTTCTTATATAAGAGGTGGAGGAAATGCCCAGTTGGGAGAAATGCCTGTTTCCGCAGTTGGTTTCTCCAGGTACTTCCCCCACCCTGATGGAGATCACTGGAGGAATTCTCTGTGCCTCTTTAACTAGAATCCCGTCAAACAAAATAGCGTCTCTCTCTCTCTCTCTCTCTCTCTCTCTCTCTCTCTCTCTCTCTCTGTCTCTCTCCTATTCTCTCCTTTCTCTGTCCCCTCTCCTTTCTCCCCCTCTCCTCTCTGCTCCCTGATCCACCTTTGTGACCGTCTCACCTTCCAGCTTTGGTTATGATCATTTCCGTGCCCACTTCATGGAATTTCAGCCACAGTTCTCTTTCATGGAGAAACACCTTGATCCCTTCCATGCCCTAGACGAAGGAGAGAAAAGTCACACGGACAAACCCAGGGGCAGTAGGCCTTTGCTCCCCTAACTCTCCCCAAACACAGAGATGTCTCCTTCTTCCCTCTGGAGCCTGTGGGGTCAGAGGCTGAAAATTGCCCCCAGCCCACTGCAGAGCTGCCTGGACCAGAGCACACCTGCCCAGGAATCCCCATGTATGTTTCATAAGAAGTCTCCTAGACAAGACTATAAAAAACTCCCCGACCATCAGGGTGCTCCAGAATGTCCAGTGGGGAAGACCAGGTTGAGGAACAAATGAAACGAGTCTCAATCCACTTTAGCCAAGATGCTACTGAGAAAGAAAAAAAACCTCAATCTGAAAAACCCACTCAGGATATTCTCATGGAGACCCAAATGTCCACATGCAAACATACATATATCTGTGCGTGTTTATTCTCACCATGGTGGTGAAAATATAGACTTAGGTGCAATTTTAAATTGACAAATGTTTATGTATTATAACAGGTTTCCACAGTCAAAAACAAAAACTAATTCTGAAAACCTCTATCTTAATAAACCTTCTAGGCTCTCCTTACATGCAGCTTTGTTCCCGTCAGCTGTTTTAATTACGGTCACAAGCCTAAGTAAGCCACTTAACATTTCCGCTTTCAACTAAGTTATTTCACAAAAGCGATGCAAAAAAAATTGTATACAAAGTCTTTATTTTGCCATAATCCATAACCGTCTAATGAGTGGATTTGCTTTTCTGTAAAAGGAAAAAAAAATCTAAGTTTCGGAAACGGCATGTCCACTGCTCTCTCTGCTTCTCTACAAATAGACACACACTTTCCTGAGCCGTGAAGGGCAAAGTAAAGATTATGCACTAGCCAGGAAGGACATCGAAATCCCCAAGAAGGGTTTTAGCTCTGTCCAAGTATCGCCTCTGGTCGAGTCGCCCCTCTTCGCCCCATCTGACACCCGATTTAAAATCAGCCAGGTCTACAGGGGCCGCCTGGAGCACCCAGTGCGCGGGGCCCAGCTTCCAGCCAGGCGAGCCCGCGGCTCCCTGCGCCCTTCCCGCACTAGGTCCTCTGAGCCAGCCCGCCAGGCCCGGCGGCAAGACAAATGGTGCCCCTCGCGGGTCTGGGCGGCAGCGCGCGGAGGAGGCGGGCGGAGGCGAAGGCTACGGAAGATCTGAAGAGGGGTCAAGCCATCGCTCAAGCCGGCCTGAAACGTCCGCTGACCCGGCCCTTAATGAGGAGCTCAGGGCTGAGTCTGCACCCTAACTAGTACAGCAGGAAAGGAAGGATCTGGGTTCTTGTTAGCTGGCCCCCAATTGCCAGATAATTAAGGCTTCTCGAACACCTTAAACGTATTTCCCAAATCCTCTCGCCATAAAAATAATCGTCACAATAAAGTGAATTGGTCTATACTGGTATTTAGAGAGACAGGGTAGCGCTGAGTGGGCATAAAAAGGTAAAGGGACAATCAGGGGCCATGGGCAAACCCCCCTCTCCATAAGAGGGGCTTTGGTTTCTGCAAAGGGCCCCTAGGCGCGGGTCTCCTTACCTGCTGGGTGAACGCGGCCTGCGGGGACGACGGGCTCTTGCTGGGGGCCCCTAGCGCGCTCTCTGGTTTGGAATCGCAGGGTAGATCCTTTGAGTCAGGTTCCAGGGGAGTGTGCGCCAAGCCAAAGCCCTCGTCTGCGTCGGCCATGGTGCGCCCGGGGCCCTGTGACCGCGCGGGGTCCTGCACTAAGGACAGGAAGGAGAGAGAGAGAGAGAGAGAGGGTTGGAAGCGCAATTCTAGTGACAAGAGGCAGCAGTTGGGCCCCCACTTTCCAGCTACCAGCTCCTCCGTTCCCAGTTGAAGGCGGCTGAAGAAGGTCCCGTTATTATTATCATTACTGTTACTTTATGATCACGCACAAGCTCTTGCGAAAGACCCGCGTCAGACCAGGAGGAGGCGAGGCCCGCATCTCCCCTGCGCAGGCTCCCCACGATAAGCCAGCTGCCCGTCAAATTTGTCTGGACTTCTGGAAGAGCCAATAAAGATAAGGCCTGGGTATTTTTGGAAGCCATTGGGTACGGACCAAAAACAAAACAAAACAAAAACCTAGTGTCCTTTTGAGAATTTTTTTTTCTTTGTCGCATTACAGGAGGTCGTCAGAGCTCCGTTTATGAAAACTCGCAAGTGGAATAGTTTTGTGCAGCAGGCAAAATGTCTAAAATAACCCGTCTCTTGCAAAACCAAAAGCATAAAGGGAGAAAGATTTGCCGATGGAGAGATCAGTCCGAAAGAGAATTCATGTTCATCTTTTGTCAGTTACAGGCCTTAAAATTAAAAGTCCTGTAACATTAAGAGTCCTCCCCTTTCCCCCAACCTTTGGGAACGTTAAAAACAAAAAAAGGAGCCAAAGGAACGACCAGGCAGGAAAGCGCCGTGCAGCAGTCCAGAGGGAGACGCACTTGTGGGTGCCCGCGGCCCACGGACCGCGCTCTGCCTCCAGCCCCCGGCGCACATTCTCCTGCTTTCTCTCTCTCCAGCCCTGGACCGGCATTTTGTCGATCCGCCAGGCCGAGGTGAGCTTCTCAGAGCTTCAGCCTTGCCTGGCTCGCTGGAAGTGCAGGCCCAAGCTCGTCATTGGCGAGGACAAAATGGGTCCCAGTGAAATCCTGAGCTTCGGGCGTGGAATTCACCGCCTAGGTCCGTCCCAATGCAAAGAATGGCCGGGGTTTGCAGGGATAGGAGGTAGGAACACGCAAAATAACAGCTGCAGAGCTGTTCAAGCCCGATGAGCCTGCCTCCGGCTCTGTTCTCCTTCCAATCTCGCGCACGTTCCCAAGTAGGGATTTCCTCTCTCTCAACCCGAGAAGACTGAGAAGGGGGCACAAGGGATTGCCCCCAAATCTTAGCAGCCGCTCGAGCAGAAAGCTAGGTCCCACACTGGTCTGCAGTAGCCAGGGACCCAGAAATGAGGCTGAGGACAGCTGCTGAGGCCTGACTCCGAGAGCTTCCCTCACCAAGCCCTGGGGGCTTGCGGGAGGTGGTGATGGGAGACCCGCAGCAGCCGGCTCACAACAAAAGAAAGCGGGACTGGCTTCCGACACGTGCGCTCCAATGCACCGCCAGTCGCCGGCACAATCCCACCCTCATCTGGGTCCCAGGGAGCTCGGGGCTGGCGGGGGCAAACAAGATGAGGTTTGACAGAACCAGGCCGCGCGTCCTGGAAACCTCCACGCCGTCCCCTGGCCGCGGCTGCCTGCTCGGCCCCACGCACCAGGAGCTCCGGGCCCGTGAAATCTCTGCGAGCGAGCGGGGCTCTGCAGAATCCAAGACAAGGCTGCAGCCCCTCCAGGCACGCCTCCCAGAGCCCACTCAGCCCGGGGAGGGGGGCTCCCACCCGAGCCTCCCGGGCCGTCTTCGGCAAGGTTACCTCGCTCGGTGAAGCCGGTGCATTCACCACACCCCTGGTGCTCCTAGCAGGGAAGCCGGCGGCAAGGTGGGGGCGCCGGCATGGTGGCTCCGAGTTTAAGCGGGGGACGGCGTGCCCAGACTAGTGGCTACGGCTGCCTACAAAGGAGCACCCACCGCTGGAGCCTCGGTAGCCACGGCCCACTTCCAACACACACCTCCTCAGCTCTTCGCTGCTCTCCCTAAAGACTTCCAAGTTGTCAGGCACCAGAAGGGCTCCAAAGAACGCAAAAAGAGCAGCCCGGAGGACACCCTCAACAGTATCAACTCAGTGCCCTGCTCCTCCCTGGCACCAGGGAGGGGAAGTTGGGAGACAAGAGGGAGCCGTGGGAATGGTCCAAGTCCTCGCTGAGTGCCGCTTTCAGGCTTAAAGTTCCGGAATCCGAGGTAAGATTCTCTCTCTCTCTCTCTCTCTCTCTCTCTCTCTCTCTCTCTCTCTCCCTCTCTCTGAGAAATACAAGCCGACTCAGCTGAGCTCAGTGACGTTGGGCCGCCGTGATGCTTACAAAGTCCTGGAATTGCCTATCCAACTAGCTCCCACTGCACATTGCCTCTCTCTCTCTCTCTCTCTCTCTCTCTCTCTCTCTCTCTCTCTCTCTCTCTCTCTCCCTCTCCCTCCCTCCCTCCCTCCTTCCCTCCCTTCCTCCCTCTCTCGCTCCCTTCCTCCTCCCTCTCCCTACCCACTCCCTCCCCCAACCACATTTTCCATTAGATTTCCCGAACACTCACTTCACAACACGACTCCCAAACCCAGACCTGGAGATCACCCCCTCCTCTCCACCCCTTTCCCAGCGTCCATCCATCTCGGCTGCTCTGAATGCGGCTCGGTGGCTGCAAAAGATCCTGCACAAATCATCGCAAACCCGGTCGGCTTCTGCCCGGGAAGTAATCTCGGTGACGCGGGCTGAGCAGAGAACGGAGTCTGAACGCAGGACGCGTGCACACACACACACACACACACACACACACACACACACACACACGCCGCGCCTCCTCTGCAGCTTTGCCCGCGTTCTCTCTCTAGCGCTGACCTCAAGACTGAGAGCTGCATGACCCCGCCTGGCCCAGCCGGCCGCCGCTAGCCGCCCTGACATGTCTCCCCCTCCCCACTCATCACCCAGACTCTCAGTGACTCCGGGGTGAAGGCAGGGTGAAGGTGCGTCGGGATGGGGGCCGAGATCAAAGATGCCAAGAAATCGCCATTGGCCCCCACCTCACCACCACCCCCAGGGCCACCAGACCTCCCTAGCAGGAGATGTACGCGAGGCAGTGGCCAGTTTTATTAAAATAATCAAACAGTCACTGCGGGTTGGCGGGGATTTTCATCTCCCATCGGCTCCTCTCCCTGCCCTCCCCCTACCTGAAATGTATTATTTTGAGGGTCGAGTTGAAGAGGTCAATAGAAGCATAAACAGTCAGTAGGTCTTAGGCTGAGCAGACCCAGATTGAAGCACCAAATACTGTTGCTTGGAATAAATGTCAGGGTTCCTGTTCTGTTTACCCCTCCCAGTCTCCTGTATCCCCTCACCCTGTCCTTTTCTGGGGCTCTGATTAGAGACTTGGACCTGCAGGGCAAGGTCTGGGTAGAAGGAAGGAGGGAAGAGAAGTGCCCTGGAGATCAGCAGCCACCCCAGTGTAACCCTCTGTGGCCTCGGGGACCCAAAATCCCAGGACAGGCCTGGCAAATCGTGACAGAATTCCAAGGTGGACTCTCCAACCGTAAAAGTGGGGCAAACTCTGAGAAAACCAACACAAGCATTCGCTACAGTTCTCACTCTACCTTCCAGGTTTGTTTTCAAACAGCCTTTCACCGAGGCGGTTTATTTATTTGTGAAAACACTCTCACCCTTCCAAAATGTCAGCTCAGAGGACTTTGGGCTTGCTGAGGAGGCGACCCCCCGGGCCAAAGACGGAATGTCTGCATCTCTGGCAAAAGGGAAGGGAAATCCAGAAAGACCTCTCCAATCCCTTTAAATTCTCAGAGATTTGCGGATAAAATAAATTCCCATAAATAACCTTTCAGGCCCCTCCCGAGAGGGAAAAATCTGGCCTCCCCCGAGTCAGTAAGATTCCCTGAAGTTTGTGGAGCCCAGATGGTGTGCGGGCCACCAAGCGAAATTGGGGTTTTGAGACCTGGAGGGGGAATCTATTCATGCCAGGTGACACCCCAAGGCAAAGTGCAAGAGAGTGCATTCTTATTTTGAGGGTGAACTAGCAGCAGCGCTGGGAGGAGGGAATCAGCAGAGCCGAGTTGGGGCGGAAAGGTAGGGGGCCAGGGGCAGGCAAAGAACTGAGAGCAACCTATTCCCCCCACCCCCAGATCTCCAGGGCGACACTCACCTCCAAAAATCCCACCTCTTCTTTCCAGTGCAGAAGCCTGGAGTGACGCCTCGCTGGGGAGGGGCGACTCAGGTGAAGAGTTTGAAAAAGACCCCCAAAAGAGACCCCTTTTAGGCCAAACCTTCTTCCAGCGTCTGTCAAGAGTACCATGTACCTCCCAGCTCGAAGTTGCTTTGTGGTCTTCGACAAATTAAATATTACTGTTTATTACCAGGCATACCCCAATAAAATAAAGAGGCAACTAGGCGATACCTACTATCTCACCAGCCGCTGCGCCTATAGGACTTGGAGACGTCACGAGTCACGCAACCGGCCCGCGCGCTGTCACGCTCGACTGGGGGGCAGTGGCGGGCGGTTAATTTCTCTCCGTCTTCGCCTATCAGTTCCCAGGTCTGCGCAGCCACAAGTCCCGGACGCCTCGGCCACGGGAATAAATAAAGAAATAAACAAACCCAGCGCCCTCTGGGGAAATGGGGGTGGCGAACTTCAGACACAAATAGAGCCGAGATCGATTTTCTTAGGGAGGGGGAGGAGGCCTTTTGGCGCAGGGAAGTGGGAGCCCACCTCAGCCCACGATGGGAAAGAAATCGAGTTGTTCCGAGGGGAACGAGGTCCCTCGCAGGAGTCAAGAGTCTTCTCCTTGTTTAAAAACTATGTTTTCAGAGGAGGAGCTCTGGGCAAGGGAATATTGCGGAGCCTCTGTAGCGGGTCGTTTGGGACGCGATAACTCAGTGTCCCCTTGCAGACCAGCACAGAAGTAATTGCTGGGTTATCGCGGAGGGGAAATGAAACAGAGACCTGGGGAGGAAGAAAGAGAGTCGGCCACAATGTTTCTTGCTGTGAGAAAAAGGCACGCGTGCAAATGGTCCTTTAGCTAGGTCCGGGGACGCGACTCCTCTCAGCGCAGCCAGCCCGGCGGGGGCGGGGTGCGAGTGGGTGGTGGAGTGGGGATGAAGAGGGGCGATTTCTGCACAGGAAAATGATAGCGCCGGGGACTGCAGAGGAACGAGGCGCTCTGTTTTGTTTTGTAATAACGACTATTCATGTTTGTCTCATTGACGGGCATCACTTCTACGCAACCCCGTGGAGGAGGCGCGCGAGCTTTTGCGCGCAGCTGGAACCGCGCGGGGGTCAGTTGGGAATCTTGTACTGCGTGGATGCCCCCGGCGGCGCGGAGGAAACCGCTAGGCCTGCCCAGCACAGAGCGAGCGAGCGCCGGGCCTTCCGGAAGGGTGAGTTCCCCACCAAGGGGCCCCGAGGGAGCCGGCCCGTCGAAATCGGGACTTGCCCCCAGCTTTGGGGTTCGATCCCGGCTTTTGCGCACCCCCAGCCCCCAGGGCTTCCCGAGGTTTGGCCTGGCTCCAGGCCTGCTCGGGCCAGCGTTGGAGCAGCGGCACAAAGTGCAGGAACGCGGTCGACCGAGCAGCCCCAGGAGGAGCTAAGGTCAGGCCCGCGGGGAGAGCAGGCAGTGGTTTGCAGCGCGGGACGCGGACACCCGGGCCAGCCCGGGCCGCACACTCTGCAGCTTCCAGCAAGCAGAACCCGTGTCCCCATGCTAGGCCGGGCCTCAGTGACTTCCCCCAGCTTCGCTTTCGTTTCCCAAGTTATTCATAATTATCTTTCCCCCCCAATCCAAGGCCCACGGGTACGGCGTTTGCTCCCAGATGCCAAGAGCGCGACGCGAAATCCTTTGCCCAAAGCTTTGAGATGAGTTCCTATTTGTGGAACTCTGGGCCCTCCGTGCTGGGCCGGAAACAGAGGCCTCGGCCCCGCTGGGGCTGAAAGACGAAGGCGAAACCCTAAGCAGGGAGAGTTCCTTTCCATTTGACTCCCTTCTCTCAAATCCACGGTGCAGGGCCCCCAAACCGGCCCGCCCGCTCACAAAGGATTCCGCAAGCTCAGCTTCCCAGCCCCGCTTTCCCACACGCTCCGGAGGCCGCGCCAGGGGGAGAATAAATAAAGACCTCAACTAGATTTGAGAATCCCCATTCTTTTCCTCAATCATTGGGCAGTAACCTGGAAAGAGAGGCTGCAACACGTAGCACCCCTTCCTTCTTTCGGAGGACTAATGCTTTTTCCCACCCGCTCCCAGCTCGGTTTTCTCCCGAAATCTGTTTTCCTCATTTCAAAAAATTTCTGTCCTGATTTTAACACTGCTGTGGATAAGCGAGCGGAGGTTCCTATTTTTAAAAGTTAAGACAAAAGTGAGGGTTGATGGCTGTTGATCCTTTTTCTTCACTTTTGCTTTGTTTCTAAGAAAGTCGCATCCCAAACCACCATATTTCTTTCCTCTCAAAAGAGAATTCGCTTCAGAAGCCACCCTTTTTCTGTGTTTTTCCCTATGTGTCCCCGTCTGACTCAGGTCTGCACTGAAGGAGAAAAGTAGGGAGAAGTGCAGATCGGACTGGGAAAATTAATAAGAATTATAATAATAATAGAAATGATGACAAAAGTAAACTGACCAACTCGTTTTTCGAAAGAGTCAGGCTGAGGATGGGAATTTCCCTCATTTCTCAGGGGGTCAACTTTCCCTCCTGCCTAGTTAAAACTGGCTCTGTTATATTTTTTCCAGGACTTCAGTATCTCCCTTCCCAATGTTTTATTTGGTTCCTAGCTTCCCCATTTCTGACCGGATGTATCTAGGAAGAATGCTGGCTGTTGTGATGATTATTTGAATATCCAATATTCTCCAGTATGTCCACCAATTATCATTACTACTTATTTTACTCATCATTATTCATGTTGCTATTGTTTCCTGTGCTTTGGAACTATTTCTTCCCCCTCCCCGAAGTTTTGGTGGATGATTTTCTTTTTTTCTCCTAGGCAGGGTCATGAAATGAGAAATGGAAGTGGGAACTTCTTTCTGGAGGCCCAGATGAGATATCAAGGCTGGAGGTTTGCAAGCTCCAGAAGCTGGTAAGACACCATGCTGAGGAGGCAAAGGAGCACTCTTCTTGCTCCCTCTAATGTGAGGGTCCCCAGTGGGGGAGAAGGGCGAGGGTCTTGAGCCGAGAGAACCTGGTGCCGCTTACTATCCTGGGGGCCCGCACTGAGCCTGAAAACTCCAGCCATATCTGCCGCCCAGAACCTGTAGAAAGGCCTTGGAGATAGTCACCATGTCTGCATGGTCAGCATATCCCCATAGCCTCAAAAGATGTGGGGGAAAATATACTGAATTCCAGGCCTCTGGCCTGGTAAGATAGAGACTCAAGCTAATACCTCTAGGTCTGGGAAGCAGGCGGGGGGCATGTCTGGATACCCCCTCCCTCAACTGGAGGGTGCAGTGGAAACTTGGGAGCCTGCTGCTCTCCGGGGCTCTGGAAAGACAAATTTTCTTTGGCAAAGGGAACGGTGTCGCGCTGTCGACACGGCAGACTATTTTTCTTGTTCCCTCATGGAGGGGGGGAGAAAAGAGAGCAAGAAAGAGAGGGAAATTAAATCCACACGTGTTAAGCTTGCTCAAAGGGCCGGATTCAAAACCAGAGATGAAACTACGACTCCAGTTCTGGCTTCTCGCCGGCCTCTTTCCAGCCAGCCCCAGGCTCACAGGGCACGGCGTCCCCACTGGAGAGAATTCGATCTGATGTTTCATAAAGCGCTTTATTTAAGGGGAAAAGGGTGATGGTTCCTCTCTGTCTACACTGCAGAGTCAGAATTCAGAAGCAGCAAAACAACAACAAAAAAGGAGGTAGGAATTGTGAGACGAATTAACCCCTGTAAGAAAGCTCAGCTTGATAGCGCCCAATGAACCCAATGATTTGTAACATTTACCCAATGGCCAAAATGAGCCAGACCAGTGGGTTTGGAAATTCCTAAGATCTGACTTTCGGACTTCGGCCTTCCTGGATGGAGAGAACCTAAAAAGCTGTTTTATGGACGCTGGAATCGCTGGTTTAATCCGCACGGCTAACGCCCGCATCCCTTACGCCTGTCTTTGGAGAGAAACTTGCCTGGAGCCTCAGCCCCAGGCCCCAGCGGCGGGAGGAGCCCTGCTCCTGCAGGGACGGGGTGGGGGGACGAAGGGCGTCGGCCACCCCTCCAGGAGCTGCGAGCGAAAACTCTAGTAATGACCTTGAAGGGGTGAAGCGAGGTGGCTGGGGGTTCGGGTGAGGAGAGCAGCCAAATCCCAAACTGGAGGGTTCCGTCACCAAAACGATTGCTTGGTCGAGACCTCTAATTTTTCTTCGCTTTCAGCCCGGGCCCGCGAGCGCCGCAACGGGTCTCCTGTGGCCTCCTTGCGCTGGGTTTCCCTCCTTTCTGGGCAGCGGCGACAGAAGGGTCCGGAAGCAGGGACCGGGACGCCTCTCTCCCTGGCCACAATCACACCCGGAAAACACCAGGGTGCAATGACAGAGGCCCTCGGTGGGGTGCCACTGACTGAGGGTCGCGGTGGGAAAGCTCCTGGCGTTTGTTTCCGCAAGGGCCCTGGGGTTCCTGGTCACCATGGCAACCCTGGAGTCCCTCGGAACAGCCCCCGGGCGCCCCGGGGACAATTGCTCCCTTTTGCGGAGCGTTCGGAGGCCTGCGAGGCGCTTCCGCCCCTCGCTCTGGGCTTTCTGGAGCCCCCCCCCCCAAGGCAAGGATTGAAAAACTCCCCCTCGTTTTCAACGGAGGAGAAAAATCGAGGAATAGTGGAACCCGTAATCGGGAGGTGCGGGTGCTGAGCGAAAGCCCCCACCTAACAGGGTTCAGAGCGACGACCTCGGAGGCGCGCGCGCGAATGCAGCTCGCGGGCCACTTACTGTCCTCGAAGCCCGCACCTCGAACGTGTCAACCGGGGACCCGGGATTCTGAGAGTCGCCGATCTCTTCTCAGCGACTGCCCACCCCCACCCCCACCCCCACTCGAGATTCCCCACATCCGTCCGGGCAACGCTTTCTCCTACCTGGAATAGCTCCTCCTGGATAAAGAAGGAGAAAAATCGGAAGCTAAACTTTCGGCGTTAATGTCTGCACGCTCTCATTGAGAGAAAGAATAAATTACACTCCTTTTCCCTTTAGAGAAATCACGTTCGATGGTAGATGCAATACAAATCACAGTAGGATAGTATTTGGGGGTTGCATGGCTTTCTTCTTGAACCTGCGGGGTGTGTCGGGGGGAATGCTTTTCTGGGGGGAGAGGACAGTGGACAACACAGGCTGACTTGTCTGTTTCCAGTGTGGAGGCCACACGCTGGGAGAAAAGAACCAGGGCGCTGACCAGCTTGCACTGCCCGACTGGGCCGCCATGGAGGGTAAGAGAGAGAGGGCCACGGAGAAAAGGGGTCCCGGCCTGGGTGCCCACAGAGGCCTTTGGCCCAGGGATGGGAGTGACTCCTCCTCTGGGGTCTTCCCCACCTTGTTCCACTCTCTGCTGTGGATCCCATTCATTTCCGTGCTTGTCAGACAAGACAAAACTTAGCTTCGCTCTGATACTTCTGGGGGGCCGTCTCATGTCCCCAAAAGCTCGGGGCTGGCCAGTCGTGCCTCCTCCCACTCCTTTCCCGTCTGAATCCCCGGCAGCCGGTACAGGTCCCTTTAATATCACTCAAGACCCTTGTCTCCTTTCCTCCCCAATTAATTCCTCCTTAATTTTGCATTAATAGCCTCAGAAGAGCCGGGCCTGTGTCCACACAGCCACCAAGAGAGAAATGGGGATATTTGAGACTCAAAAATCTGTTAACATTTGAGGTGCAGTAATCGCCAGCATTTGCCAAGGCCAGAAGCTGTTGCAGCATGGTTTCTGCTCGCTTGCTCACTTAGCTCTCAATGCCTCTGTGAGAAGGTGGTTCCTGGGACTGGCCACCGTGCACGCTCTGCTGGGATTTGAACCAGGTAGTCTGACTCCAGAAGCCAGGAGCTCCTCTTTGACAAGGCAGGGCTTCTCTACCAAACCAGGGAAGGGAAGGGGAATGCGAAGAGGTCCGTTGGATTGGGTAAGTTCAAAGGACACTTTTTAAGCATCTAAAAACACACTCAGTTTAAAATGAAAGGCAATTGCTCCTTGAGTCCAAAGGGGTAAAGGCTTGGATCTCTTTCTTCTGTTTCTACACCCTCTCCCAACTCCCAGCAGGGAAGTAAAGGACCCAGAAAAAGGCCTAAGGGCATACAGCCCCAGATTCCTGAGCACTTAGCCAGATGAGAGGAAATATGGGAAGACGTCAACTTCTTCTCTCCAAACCTCAGCATTCTGTTCCCAGTCCGGTTGTGTTCCCAAACCCTGGCGCACATTTATTGCAGCCTCAAATCAGTACACATTGTCCCTTGGAGGGAAGGAAATTGGGTGAGTGGGATAGAGAGGGGAGAGGAGATGTGCCTGGGTTGGGTTTTGGTTTTTTTTTGAAACAAATAATGAGGCTCAGAGAGGGTGTGGATCTGCCCATGTCACACAGCCTCTGCTGGAAATGCACCTAGCTCCTTGCCATTCCCTAGGCTTTGCGCCTTCAGGTAGAGACTGAAAGGAAACCCCAGCCACTTCCCCAGTGGAGTGTGCAGGCCGATGTGGGCTCAGCCTGCTAAGGGTGCCCCTTGGAGGTGTGGAGGCCGTAATCTGACGTGGCTGCCCAGCCTGCGGGGTCCCAGCGTCCCTCTCCATACTCGGGGAGAGGGAGCGTGCTAGACGAGGCCCTTCCATCTTTGCGCCACTCAAGACCTAACAGGCTTCCTGGGGCCGGTGGAATCCCGCTGCCTCAAGGTTCCCATGGCGAGTTTCAGGAAGGTCCCCGAGCTCTGGGGGTAGAGGCGGGGTCCAGACCCGGCACTCAGAAGGACCAGCTCCTGGCGCCAGTCCTGTAGCCTCCCCAGCCTAACTCCCTGGCGCTTTCTGGCTTCTAGATCCTTCTTCCCATCACCTATTTGTCCCTGCTACGCACACCTCTCCCACTCGGGCTGCCGCAGGTCCAATTTAAGAAGAGAAGGAGTTCTTTGAAGCTTGGGAACCCTGAGATCCAAACCCAAGGATGAACGCCCGAATGGGAGGCTCAAGGGGGTCCCCACTCTCCTAATTCCTCCCTTCAGTGTCCTCCACCAGGGGCCCAGGGGTCCCTCAGGGACTGATCCTTCCTGCTCCATGCAAAACGCACTCCCTCTGATGCAGTCCCATCTCCAGGATCCCTAAGGACCTCCACACTCCCTCCCCCAGGACGCTGGCATCGGACACCAGGCTGGGTTGTTTTGGGGTTTCTCCCAGATCTCTCACGCGCCAGCTCCTCACCAACAATAGCTCCCCAAGAGCCGGATTTACAGGTTCCTAGTGCGTCTGGGTGAGTGCCCAGGACCCAGGAATGAGTGCCTGAACCCAGACCACCTGAATCTGAGCTCGGGCCAGGGTCAGTCCTGTAGCATGCCCCAACCTCCATCCCCGTCTCCGTCTTGTAACACAGCTCAAGTTTCCCTTACCCACTGGAGAGGTGGGCTGTGTGGCTCCTTCTGTGTGGCTGAGTATGACATTACCCCCAAGTCTCTCTGGATGACAGTGTGTCATTAGAGAAGAGACTCAGGTGCCTTTTTGCTGCTGTTAAGTTTGTGTGCGTGTCATTGAGGGTCCTTCCTGGAGGGAGGGTATTTTAAAATATTTTTTTCTGTGTACCTCCTTATGTGAAAACACCTGCAAGTCTGCGATGGATGCTTGGGGGCCCTGAGTACGTGCAGTGCGGGCTGGTGTGGGTCTGTGTGTTGTTGTGGAATGCCTGTGTGTGTATCGCCTGCGACACAGCCACCACCCAAACATTACCACAGGGTCAAATGGTGCCCTGGGCTCATAACCCAGTGTTCAACTCTCCTCCATTTTTATTGGCCACTTTTATGATTATTATTTTTTACAGACAGCTCCAAGTGGGGGCCAGTGAGCCTGGGTCTCCTGGAAAGCAGTTCTGCCGTTCAGATGGGAGGCCAAAGGGGCTGTCACAGGCACCAGGGCCACCAGAGTCTATATTTAGAAACAAATTCCACAGTCACTTCCTGGGAACTGGGCGAAAGGTGCCTGAGAGCAGAGAGGACAATGTCATAAAAGAAACCCCCTCCATGCTTCCCAGAGCTCAGGGGAGGTCCCCACGCTCCTGGCACGTTGGAAACTCAGGCTCAAGAAATGGGCCGGGATAGACAGCTGGACAGGAGAGGAGCACAATTACTTCCTCTGCAGGCAGTTAAGGAGGCGGGGCAGTTCACGCACAAGCACAGGGACCCACTGGCCCGTAGCACCCCCCCAGTTGTGTATCTGCTCCCAGGGCAGAGGAGTTGATTCTAAATCCTCACGCTGTTTGTTTTTGGAAGTTGGTTCCAAGGGCTCAGGTGCTACAGCCTGGCTGCCCCAAGGGCCTGACCCCCAGGCAGCCTTTAAGCTTCTCCTCCAAGTCTGTGGTCCTGGAGGGCTCCCATGGGGTGATCTGCTCCCTGCAGCCCTGTGCATGCCAGGGCAAGACGACCGGGGACAGCTCTTACCTGAGCTACTGAGCCCACCCCTCTACCAGCCCTGCTCTGACAGCAGCAAAGCTGCTGGCCTCTGCCACTTCCACGCCGTGGTGCTGGGAGGAAGCTGGCTCGCCGGAGCTCCCCATCCTGACCATCTGCCCCCAACGGCTCAAGCAACAAGATGCCCCGGACCCAGCCACTTGGGAGTCACGTGTAGCACACCCAGCTCTGCACAGTCACCTGCTGCATGTCCGGGGGTGGCAATTCTGTCACTCACGTCAGGCAGTCACCCACCCCATATGTAGATGCAGCGATTTGTTGCACACGGCCCTGGTCATACTCATCATCACTCGTTCACAAGCACATACCCCCTCATTCTGTCACACACACGAGGACAAAGACACACGCCCTTACTTGGTCTCACACAATCTTACACAGGCAAACACACACCTGTTTAGTCACCTGCACATACTCCCGTCCTCATTGTCACACAAAGACGCACATGGAGTCAGACACACACTCACGGTCACACACGAGCACCCATAGGCTCCTGCCTGCACATATGTGGACATTAACCCAGTCGCACATGCATTCCCACGCCGTCACATTTGCCCACAGTCACGCACAGACAGTCACCCACACAATTACAGCCCTTCACCCTGAGTCACACACACGAGCCCTGTGGGCTTGCGTGCTCACACATGCTGCCATGCGTGTTCACGTTCACATCTGTTCCTCCGTGATTGACACTCAGTCAATCTGAATGTCCCACTGCCTGGGGGACCCCTTGGACCCTCACATCTCCTCTCCGGCAGCCTGGAGCATGGGTGCACTCAGTCGGGCTGCCCCTGCCCAGCCTGGCAGAAGTAAGTGGGTGGGCACGATCAGGGATCATTCACCAATGGCATGGGGTGGTTCCCCTGGAGAGAACCTCTGGTTTCAACAGCCCCACCCAGGCTGGGAATCACCAATTCTTGGGGAGGAAGGACATGAGGGTTTTTGTAGCAGGCTAGGGAGAAACCAGTCTCCAGATACACCTACCTCTTCCTCAGCCTCCTGTCGACCCCCCACAGAGGCCCCAGGGTTTTGACATAGACCCCTCCCAGAGGGTGAGACCCAAGTGGGCCCATGGCAAACACTAGTCCAGCTCTTTAATTTTACATGTAGGGAAACTGAGGTCTAGAGGTTCAGAGATAAGAAAGGGACGTGCCCAAGTTTTCCAGGACTTTGGAGCAGAGCTGGGACGGAAACCCCATCTTCTGCCCCCGTGCAGACCACACTGTAAGATTACTGGATACCCACCCCCCCCCACCATTGCCATCACCAGCCTTGTACCCACTGGCTCAGTTCGGCCTCCAAGGATGCCTGAGCTACTTGCCCCTAAGCAAAACTGAGGCAGCCATCAGGTCATGTCCCATCCTTACTCACAACCCTCCAAAGGGCGTCTTCCCCGTCTTAGAATAAAATGCCAGCTCCTTCCCATATCTTTAAGGCTCGGTCTGAGGTGGTTCCTACCTGCCCCTCCCACCTCATCTCCTGCCCCCCGCTTTCTGTCTCCACATTCTATCCACCCCTTCCTGTTCCTCATTTGCCCCAACCGTTGTGCCCACCTCAGGGCCTTTGCACAGCCATTCCCTCTGCTCCCGGCTCTCCTCATAGCACGCTGCCTTCTATCATTTTTGTTATGTGTTAGTTTATTATCTGTCTCCACCTCAGACTCTAAGCTGCTGAGAACAAAAGTTGTGGCTGTCTTTTCAACACGGTATCCATCCCTTTCCCACAGTCAGTGCTAGATAAAATGTGTTGAATAAAACATATAAAGGTATTATAACACATGGAGTCAGAACTGAGGATGTGGAGACACAAAACATAAATATGGAATCAATGAAAAGTCAAGACTGTAGAACTGGCCCCACTCTGTGCGTAGAATAAGAAGTCTGAACGGTGTAAGTTGGGAGGGAACAGAACCCAGTAGCATATTTTCTGGCTTTCTGAGCCTCGAAGCCTGAGCTGCTTCCTCTCTCTGCGCCCCAAGTGCCCCCCCAACCCCAGCCATCCCTCCCTTGTCCTCTGGGCCTTTCCCTTGTCCACCCTTCCATCTGTTCCCAGGAACCTGGAGAAGGAACCAGTCAATAAGTGAAAGTAGTATTTTTACAGGCTGATAAAAACCATGCTTATCTGGAAAGCTCTGTCCCATCTCTCCAAGTGCCCCTAATTGGTCATTTGCCCAGTGCCCTCTCCACCAGGGCTATAGACACCCTGGAAAAGGTGAAACAAGCCACCCTCCCTGGCTTTCTTGCTTCTGTTCTGTTTCCCTCTGCCCTCCCCCTCAGTGAGGGCGGGCCCACAGGAAACCTTTGCCAGGAGGATTTGGGATCAGGAGGGAGGTGAGAAAGGATGGGGAAGAGGGGCCGTGGTGAGGGAGGGGTCCGGACTTCCCCAAGTGGGTTCACTATGCCACTATTTAATGGTGCCAACTATATTAAATTCTATACTCCAGCAGCCTCTTAAATCCATTTATGGCCCAAGCTAGACCCTGAGCTGTAATAATAATAAAAATAAAAGAAAGAATTTATGCACCCAGGGTGTGGACCCGTCACCGGCAGAAAAGAAAGAGCTGTTTCTAGCTGATCTTGCTGGCCTGCTGCCCACCCCCTGGCCTCCTGTTTCCCCTGGGTGGAGGCTCCCAGGGGCAGGGAGGAGAAATGGGCTTCTACTGGAAGGAGAGATTTCGGGAGCCAAGAGTCAGCTTAAAGGAGCATTTGCTGGAGGGTCTCCATTTCTCTCTGGGGCTCATGGAGGAGAACTTTCTTGTATTATATTTATATTTCTTGTATTATATTTAGAGTAGATTTAGATCCAACCTGTGGTCAAGGATTGAGGAGAGAGCAAAGAACTGGGTGGAAAAGGCTTAGAGAGGAAGGAAGCTGGGCTTGGTGGTTCAGCTCCTATGCATAGCCATGGGTTCAAATCCAGTCACTTCCTGGTGGTGTGAACTGAACACGTCTTTTCACCCCTCCCAGTCTCAGTGTCTCCGTCTATACAATAGTTCTCATTAGAATACCAGCCTCAGGTGGTGGTGTGAGGGGAAAAAGAAATGATATATGTGAAACTTCTGGCACAGGCTTAGAGTAGGGCTTGATAAATCCATCTTTCCTCTCAAGGTGAGTAGAGAGGCAGGGTTCACGGAAGACTCAGCCTGGGGTGGGGAAGGAGAGGTAGGAGAGGAGGGTGGGAACTGGATTGGCAGCTATATGTGTAACTGGTCCCCTGGAAAGCGTTAGTACCAATCTACAGTATCTGGAAGAAAGAGCTGGGTTTCCACTAATCAAGGCTTCTGAGGAATGAGAGGCAGGGCAAGGACAGAAGAAGGAGACCTGGTCTGAAGGACCCAGAGACACCCCCCAGCCTTACCTCTGTTTGGCTGTTGCAGCCCTTCCCCATATCCCTGCAAAAAACCCAAGATGTAACCACTGATTTCCAGCCGGGTTTCAGTAGGAGACAGCCCTTCTGGGGCAGGAATGGTGTAATTGTTGGCCCCGGGCTCCCAGGCCATCAAGAAATGCTTGAGGGAGTGGCTGAAAGACTGAATGGAGACTGGGACCTTTGGTTTTGTCATTCTGGCATCAGGTGTCAATGAGGCTAGAGCAGGGACCAGGAGTGAAACTGTCCTGTTTTCCTACTTGCTGTGGCACCTTTCTCACTTCCTGATTACCTTCTCATCAGGAAACTAAAAGAATAGACTTGGAGCCTATGGAAGATCTGTTGCATTTAATGATGCAATTTTGCACACCACCTATGCCCCCACCTTTGGGGAGCCCCCTCTCACACTGACTCTGGACATGGCCTCTGTGACTTGCTTTGGTGTGGGACAGTAACCAACTTGGCATCTTGTGTATTTCTACTCTCTTGTCCCTCTGCCTTCTCCATTTATAGCTGGCCTAGCCTGCTGAGGATGAGACACAAAGCTGAGTCAGCCCGGTGGTCCCAGCCAAGGCCGTGGATAAGTAAGAAAGCCCAACCAAGGTCAGTAAAGCCACCTGACTGCAGCTGACCCACAGGTGACCACAAACACCTGAGTAAGCCCCCATTGGCAGACCCATCGAGCTAACCCATAGATTCATAAGCAAAAATACATGTTATTGTTGTAGCCACTGGCATTGGTGGTTATTTGTTACGCAGCATTACTGTGGCAGTATCTAACTGATACAGAGGCTTGAGCTGAATCCAGCCCTGACTATCCTCACATTCCAGGTTGGCCAAGGAAAAGAGTTTTAAAGTTCCAGTTGCAAAATCTCAGGCCCTGGCTTTTATTTCAAAGGATGGTTATTTAAAGCATCAGAAATAGATTGGTGCTTCTGGCTGCAAACCATGGAAACTGGAGTGGACGAGGAGTGGGGAGAGTTCCTGCAAGGCCAGGTCTACACTGAAGCAATTTGCTGTTAATCGAAAACACATAGGACTGCATTTAGTGAGACAGGATGCGTGATCCTTCTGAGAAACACTATGGCCGGTTTTACCGTAGCACACGTTGTCATGCCACAGCGGACAGCGTCTATTTCCTCCTTGATTATAGCACCCTGATTTTTCCCTGGGGAACAACCCCTACCTCACTCTCATTACCCAGTAGATGACCAATTAGTGTATTCCATCCCCAGCCACGATGATTGGTTCAACAGTAGGCACGTGTTCAAATGCTATCCAATCAGAAGTTATTGTGGGACTTTTGCCAGACACCTTCGGAAGAAAAGGCCTCTTTCCACTGGACTTAAGAGTTTTAAGGATGGAAAACCTAGTGTTGCTGGTCACCATTTTATTACGCCAGGGAGCACCTGCCCAAACAGGCAAGTGCCTGATATCCGTAAGACTGTTTTCTCACATGGAAGAAGAGGATAACAATGGTGTCCCCTCATAGAATTGTTGTGAGGCTTTGAATGAGATAATACATGAAAAGTACCAGGCGAGTGATCCATAAATGTTAGCTATTGTGATTCATTTGGTGCAACCATTGGCCTAGGTCTGTAATTGATATTTAACCTGTAACTGAAAATGAGCAGATATATAACAAGCATCTGTATGATGCTTTCCATGTGCACATGGACACTGGTAAACATATTGTATGGCATACACTCCCAGATGCACTAGTAAAAATTCAAGCCCGTCTTTTCAAGTAAAGAGACTCCTGACTCCAATCAGCCACGTCCTTTGGCTTACTCTAGTGAGGCGGAGGTTTGAAAGGAGCCACCCTGAACTCTCCCTGGTCACCAGAGGCACAGATGTGGCCACAGCAGAAGTTCCAGCTTGCCACGAGGACCAGTCGAGTTTGGATTAAGTTTACCTTCAGCACCATCCTCAGCGTGGCCCTTCTCTCCAGGGCTGTGTTAAAATAACTCAAACCGAGTGGCTCAAACAACAAAAATTTATTATCTCACAGTTTTGGAGGCTAGTCTGAAACCAAGATGTCAGCAGGGTTGGTTCTTTCTGAGGGCTGTGAGGGAGAATCTGTTCCATGCCTGTCTCCTAGCTTCTAGGAATTTGCTGGCCGTCTCTGCTGTCCCTTGCCTTGTAGAGACAGCGCTCTGATCTCTGCCTTCCTTTACACATGGCGCTCTCCCTATGCGTGTGTCTGTATCCAACTCTCCTCTTTTTATAAGGACACCAGTTGTATTGGATTAGGGCCACCCTAATGACCTCATTGTAAATTAATTACCATTGTAAAGCTCTATCTCCAAATAATGTCACATAGAACTACTGGGAGTTAGGACTTCAACGTATGGATTCTTTGTGGGGACAATTCACCCCATAACAAGGGAGTCGTATCTTCTGTGCTCACCCCCAGAGTATGTCCAGACCTGTGGGCATGTTTCCAGCATCCGTTTAACTAAAATCCACAGCCATGGGCCACGGGACGTCATGAGGGCAATGCCTACATGACAGGCATTCTGAAAAAAGAAGAAAAGCAACAGGGAGCTGATCTGCCTCTCGCTATGTGACCCTTATGAATTATTGAGCCTCTCTGAGCTTCCACTTCCTCAGCTGTTCCATGCGTTTGATGGGAGAGGGAAAGTGTTATAAGAATTACATGAAGTCACACATGATAAACAAAGATGGCGGGCACGTCACTGGCGAACAACGTGATGTGCTTTAGAGTCCATCCATCTGGGGTCCAGTCCCGGCACTGACAATTACAGACTGTGTGGCCCTGGTCAGTTAAACTCTTTGAGCCTCAGTTTCTTCACATGTAAAATCAAGGTAATTTCAGGACTCACCTCGTCATATTAGGAAGATAGTTAAATGACAGTAGTTAGGTTTCGGGTACAGTACTTACAACCTATTGAGTGTTAAATAACTGTTTGTGATTTCCCCCCCATTTTCCCCCCTGATACTTGCTTTAATCCCAATTTTGAAGACCAGATTAAATACACACACTATGGTACACATTCTGGGAGCCGAGACCTGAGCTAGACGAGTCATCCAGAATTTCTGCTGCAGATCATCCGACTCGTCTCTGGGGAGAGATGCGAGCGACCTGTTTCATGAGCAGATGAGACCTCGTCTCATGCTGTATTCGCCAGGAAGTGTCTATAATGTGCTAGCGACCGAAGCTGAGATTGTAAAATACCTTCAGCAGCTCCAAGCCCAAAAGCAAAGGTGTTGGTTCAAACACCTAGCGCTATCTAGGCACTGTTTTATGACAATACAGCTGTAGGCTGTCCCCGTCCCGTTTTCTACCACCCACCCACCCCCACCCCCATAGCTCATAAAGCAGCCATGCTTCGATTTATGTGACGAGACAATGAGTGAATGTGTGTTGACCCATCATCTCCTATGAGACCGCAGTAATTTACCTGGAACAACTTACATTTCAATGATGAAAGATATTTACACAGCCCGCATGGATCACGGTAACAACATCCTCTTTTCCCAGGAATATTAGTCTCTGTTTATTTATATCAAAGCCTTATTTCCCTCTTCACACCCCTAAAAAGAAAGCAAACAGTAGGGGGATGCAATATACCAAGAGACCCCCAGGAGGTTATTAAGCACTAATGGGGGGCGGTCTTACTTAGAGCTGACTTATAGTTCCTCTCCTGCTGGATTATGAAGGCAGTTCAAAGGGTGGCCCGAACGTCAAGGTGGCTTGCTTAAGGGTTGGGAAATCTTAAATAGGGCCTTTCATCTCTGTGACCACATTCTAGCTGAAAGTCATTACCATCTGCTTGGAGCTGGGTGGCCAGAGGGTCGAGTTGGTGGTCACTCACACCAGCTACAGCCCAATTTCCACATCTCAGGAGCCCTGGACAGTTGCCTGGAAGGGTGTATTCATGTGGCCATCCATGGATTCAGTGACCATTTCTTTAGACGCCAATATCACAATATTTCCTGGCCCATGCATTACCGAACATCTCATTTCACTGATGAAGGAAAAGGGATCGTGAAGTTTTTAGCAGGCTCTCGTGTGACGTGACAATAAGCCAATACCTCCTGGCCAAGGGCTTATTGAGGGGTGAGAAAGGGATTCGCAATGTCAAAGCCCATTTTCAATGGAGCTCAGTAACTGGACCTGCTGTGAAGGGCATTCAGGTGTCGAGGTTCAGAGCCTAGACAGGCAGACTTGGGTGGCCATGGGCAAGTTACTAAACTTTTCTGAGTCTCAGTTTCCTCTTCTGCAAAATGGACCTACTAGAACTTCCCTTCTGGGATTGCTGAGAGGATTAAAGGATTAAGTAAGATATTCATGTAGAACACTTAACACACCACTGACAGAGGGCCACCAGATGTAGGGAAATTACCGTTCTTCCTCTCTGTGGTCCATGTGTAAAGCTGAGAAAACTTGCTTCTCTTAACCCACAACAAAGGGTTCAGGCCTTTTAATGGGAAGGAAAGTCAATCCTGAATAGGTTGTTCCTCAGCCTCAATGACTTTATCTAAAAAAATGAAACTGTGAACACCCACCTTGTCGGGTTATTGTGAGGATGACAGATAAAGCTTGTGAAGTCCCTGGCACAGGGGAGAAACACAATAGCTGGAGATCAAGTATAATTAGAATCATAAGTGGCGAATCAGATCAAGAGCCCCTGGGACAGAATTTACTGAGCCTTCGTTCTCTGCTCTTCCCTTAACACACCCTTCAGCTCCAATATCAGCATTTACTTAGCGCCTCAGTGTTCGAAGGCTGAGAACATCCTTTCTACCCATTTCCCTGGACCAATTGAAAGAGATTTAACAGATGTGGATCTGAGCTATACCTGGAATTCATTTCATGCTCTAACCCCATCTTATTCCAAAATCAACCTCCAGGGCTGCCAAGCAGGAGCTTGTAATTTATGTAAATATTGACTGTGTGTCTACTATCTACACTACTCTTGGTGCTGAGGTTAGTGATCAAAGTCAATAAACGTCTCTGTCCTCAAGAAGCTCATATTCTAATGTCACGCTACTCAACCACAAACAAATAAGGGGCTTGCACCGCTCAACGTTAGCTGCCTCAGCCCCAGCTTTCTCTCAAATGTTATTCTAGAAAGGATCGTGCAGGTCTTTATTTGCAAAGGAAAGGGTGAACGTTACCCACATAGAGAGGTAAATAGAGATACACACAAATACATAGCTGGAGATGCTGGAAACGATTTGAGCACTAATGTTGTGTTGGCCATTTTGCTAAATATGCGACTGGCTTGAACGCAAATTTAATCCTCACAGCAACCTAGGAAATAAGTATTGTTTATGGTTGAGAACACTTGAGGCTCAGATAATAAAAGTGATTTGACTCAACAAAGAATCACTTCAGAACTCCACCGTAATTGGTGTAAGTGCAACCTGTGAGTAAAACCTCAATTATTGGAATGGATTAGAGGATATGAAGTCGATTCAGACAAGTTGGAATATGGAGCAATGGTAACGGTTTGAGTGTAAATGGTTAAATAAAGGGAAGCAAAGACTTTTATGTTTTTACAAGAAGACTGCCTTCCTGAACACATCTTAAGAGGGACCCAAATCTGTAAGCAGATTTATGGAAGCACATCTAGCTGAAGATGACCTAAAATGGCCTGTGGGCTTTAAGGTAGCGCTGAAAAAGTCACATGGTCTTTGAAAACCCAGCACCCATAAAAGTTTGGCCAACGAGCGTCATGAAACCATGAGCCAGTAACACAGGAAACTTGGATGGGCTTCCTTCAAAGCCCACTTCTATGAGTTCACAGAAACCAAAGGCTTGGAGCAATGTTATATTAGGTGTCTAATGAAAAAGCTATCACCTTCCAAAGGACTAAACATTATGCTTGCAAAAAAGCACGTGGAAACATCAGACAAACTCAAATAGAGGGACATTTTCCAAAACAACTGGTCCGTACACTTCAAAAATGTCACGGTCAAAAAAGACAAAGAAAGCCTGAGAAATTCTTCCAGATTAAAGAACGACATGTGGGCTCCATGTAATGTGTGATCCTGGATTGGATTTTGAATGGATGGGAGCAGAGGAGGTGCGACAGCTAGGAAGACTATTACTGGGTCAAGCGATGGAAATGTGGATTGACTCAATATTGTATTTTCTGATTTGGGCACAGTGCTATGATTATGTGAGAGAACATCCTTGTTTTTAGTAAATACTTGCTGGTGTGTTTAGAGTAAAAACGAACCATGTCTCTAACTTACTCAGATGGTTCATTAAAAATTGTGTGTGTACATATATGTACATAAATGTGTGTTTGTATGCACATACATACATATGTGTGTGTGTATATATACTACATAGACACAGAAATCATACGTGAGTGTGTTATAAGCCTGACTGGCTATAAGCCCAGAGCGGCTAGTGACTACTATCTGGAAACATCTTATCTGATGATGAATCCAGCAGAGAGAAACCAGAGCCAAAAGAGGAAGAGGCATTGTTGAGGTCCTTGATCCAAATATGCCCGAAGCCAACATGCCCTCAGACTTCCCAATTTAATGAGCCAATAAAATCCTCCCCTTTTAAATCAATTGTTTTTGCTCGAGCCAGTTTGAGTTGTGTTTCCGTCAGCTGAGTGAAGTACGTTGAGAAGGGCCTGGGCCCTGATGGTGACTGCATTGCTCTAGTATCAGACCACTTCAGTGCAGGCACTATGCTAGACGACAGGTGTACAAAGAGGAGTAAGACCTAATCCCTGGGTAACGGTGTCAGCATGGTCCCATAGGGAGATGGACAGATGACAAACTAGTGCAATACAATGTCATCCAGTTTTTTTCAACCTCTCCTTGCTTGAAATAGCCTCATCTCTTTTCCCACCTATGCAAATTCTCATTTCCTCCTGGCCTGGAGGGGCCCGCCCAAGTTCACCCTCCTTCGGGAGCCTTCACTGACCACTGCTTCCATTGGGATCAAACATCCACTTGTGTGAGGAGCGGTATATGCCACTGCATACCCTACCTTGCCAACTGCGTTCACAGCTTGTGGGCATGAAATGTGTAGAGACCTGGTATGTAATAATAATTAAGGACTGTTTTTGGAATTCATTATATCATATAAATAGCCTCCTTGGTGACTGGAAGAGCATGGGGTTGTGAGGTGGGGGTTAATGACGTTTGCCGAGAGAGTAGCTGAAAACAGATTCTGAGATGAACATGACTTTCTCAGGCCTGAGAGACCCTCAGAAACATCGGACAACGTGAACTGCATGTTGAACTGTGACACTGGCCAGAAGCTCTTCACAACACTTCAGCCTGATTAATAATGATTGCCTTTCACAGAATTCTAAAATCTTTACCTAAAAATTACGATGGGTTAGAGTCACTGGGGATTAGTCACCCTTCTCATGTGATAACCACATTCCTGGATGACAACATTTCTGTGAATTTGCCAAGAAGGCAACAAGAAAGCACTGCTTCGATCCAGTTTCCACTATTATTTTTTGTGGTTTGTGTCATCATCTTGGATCTAAATGAAGCCTGAGTCCATGTCTGCATATGGCTAATCACGGGGACTATAAATTAGGCCCTCCCATGAATATATACTCAATATGCTTTATATTAATTTGTTAGGGCTGCCATAACAGAGTACTGCAGGCTGGGTGGTTTGAACAACAGACGTGTATTTTCTCATGATTCTGGAGGCTAGAAGTCCAAGATCAAGGTGTTGGCAGGGCTAGTTTCTTCTGAGTCCACTCTTCTCCGCTTGTAGATGGCTACCTTCTCCCTTTGCCTTCACGTGGTTTTTCCTCTGTGTTTTGTTTGTGTCCTCATCTCCCCTTCTATGAGGATACCAGTCATAATGAGTTAGGGTCCACCTGTATGACCTCACTTTACCTTAATTACCTCTTTAAAAGATGTACCTCCACATACAGTCACATTCTGAGGTACCAGGGGTTACAAATTCAACACATGGCTTTTTGGAGGACACATTTCAGCCCATTGCATGCATTTACTTACTTGTCGAAAAACTCATTAGGTTCCAGGGCACTGTGCAAACACTTTACGTGCCTGCTTTATTTCATTCTCACAATAAACCCATAAAGATGGCACGCTCATCCCCATTTCACTGATGGGGAGACTGAGGCTCAAAGTGGGTAATTTGAACAAAGTTGCACAGCTATTAAATGTTAGAGCTGAGGTTTAAATCAGTTCTGACTGACACCAACCCCTATGTTCTTAACCATCACCCTAACGTGTCCCACACTCTGGACACTCTCAAGATGATTTTAGGTGCAACTGGATGAACTTTAGGAGGAAAAAGGTGAATATGTATACATTCATTTTAACATATACTGTGTTTTAAAAAAAGACTAACCCACCAAGTCCATGATTGCTCAGGACGAGCCCAAAGTAGATATTCAGGTTTAGCACAGTGGATACAAAGGAAAATAGAATAGATAATGTTCCAATGTGGCAGAAATGATGAGGTGAGCTGAACAACGACTAAAGTATGGGGAGTGATGAGTTCTCAATCTACAAATTCATGCAAACACATTACAAAGCCACCAGAGTCCATTGCTTGTCAGCTTGATACCCGTACACATCTCCTGAAACCATATTTTATCCCAAAGCTAACACTAACAAACTCTTATTTCTTCCTAATATGATACAGCTACACTGCATACTGGAGTACACCTGGTTAGGCTAACCCTTTCCCCACACGAGGGTACAAATTCTATTTTGGTCTTTGAGTAATGTCCACTCTCCGTTCTTCTCCTAGCCAATCAATACAAACAGAAGACATTTCTTTCATCATTTGCCTTCAATCTCTCGCTCTCTCTCTCTTACCCTCATCCCCTCTATCTTTCCAGCCCCATTATTCCCACATCATCAGCCTTTGGAAAACTAAGCCAGCCATTCTACCACCAGGGCTTGGCTGAAGGAGCAGGTTGGGACCGCCGGTGAAGCTCACTTCTGATTTTCTCCCTTCCCCCAAGGATAGGGTGCATTGTTTTCCTGCACCCGGCAGCAGCCAGCATCTTTCATCAGTTCTTTACCATGGATTCTGCGGCTTTATTAGCAAATGAAAATGGCCCAACTCCAACTGACATCAATGGGGTCTCAGCTACGAGCAGGTCCAGAGCTTTTCCTGTGGCCCCAAGCTTCAGACAAACCAGTTTGAAGAGAAGCCAGTTGGCTTTACTCAAGCTACCAGTGAGCTATTTTTGACATAAAAAGAAGCTGAATTTAGCTGATAACTGATTGAAGAAATTTTAAACACAACTGTGTATTTGGGGGTTTTAACGTCTTGGCAGCAGTGGCAGAGAAACAAAGGAACGATACTGAATTTGGTCAGGCACCATGTTTTGAAAACAACTAATTAAATTACATCAACTAACCAATTGTTTGCAAAACAACGGTTTGAGCTAGTTGCCTCTGTGTATTTTTCTCTCCCTCCCATCCTTTTACTACTTAAATCAGTTTGTGTAGGAAAACAAAGCCTTAATATTGTCACGAACCAGAAGCTGGCACTGCAATGAGAAAAATTCTGTAACGCACAAATATAATGTGGACCTTTTAGCTCCCAATTTCTAAAGTTCAGATAACATTTTCTAAAATGTTTAGGATATGGACGCAACAGACAAATGGTTTCTGAATGTCCATCCAAATCTTAGGTACAGAAAATCATACCTTTGTGTCTGCTTCAGATCTTTTCTTTTCAATCATTTAAAAAGGGTTCACCCAATTCGCATCCCTACCACCTACCCCACCGTCTACCCATCTATGTTTCTTCATAGCAAGAAGACATAATTCTTTTTCCTTGAGATCTGGAGAAATAGACACCCAGAAAGATTGAGGGGTCTGCCCAGAGTTGCACAGCCATCATCAACTGGCCCAGAATGGTCCAGTTCTATTTGAAGTCTCTGCTTCATTTTGCTCACTCTGGGTTGTTTGATGTGGTTTGATATAAAAATTTAACAGAAGTCCCTGTTGCTTATTTTTAAGCCTATAAAATAATAACAACTAAGAGGCATTGTTAGTTGAGTCCTAAAGATCATTTTTCAACTTTGGAATGTGTCTCATTGATAAGAGTCTGGCCAGCCTTGCCAGAGTACAATGCCACAGTAATATTCTTATTACAAACTATAACAGCTACTAGTTATTGAGTGTTTACCACATATAGCTCCTTTAATCTCCACCTCAACCTTTACAAGCCAGCCCTTATGTCTCCATTTTACAAAGGAAGAAACCGAGGGTCAGCAAGGTGAAGGCTACCCAAGATCCCACGTGCAAACGCGACATTGAAAATGTTTGGTAAAGCCAGCCGTGCATATACTCAAAGCCCCAGCATTCTTCTGGGCATCTATTTGATAGAAACTCTTGTACATAGAATAATAACCAGCACATATGAAGAAACAAGTACGAAGATGTTCATTGTATCATTGTTTATAGTGGTGAGAATAAAAAGGAAACAACCTAAATATCCATCAACAGAGAAAGTGGCCTTGGGCTGGTTGCTTAACTCTGTACCCCTCAGTTTTCTTACCCAGATAATGAGGACAGCAACAGCACGTTTCTCATAGATTTGAGAATTAAGTGAATTTGTTACATAAACTGCTTGGAACAGTGCTTGGCACATGGAAAATGCTATGTATGTGTTAGCTACGATTATTATTCTACAGATGATTGCTGTGTAACCATTAAAATGAACAAAATCCATTTATATAATATTTGCAATTATGTATTATATCTATTTACCAAGACAAATTAAATTCAGAACTATAATGTTGAGTGAAAAAAGCAAATTGTAGAATGGTATACACTGTATGAGGTTTATGCAAATTAAGAAATACAAACTAAATTTTTGCGTCACTTATGGAGAAGTGCATATTTTATAAAAGCCTAAAAATGTGGCCTGAAAATAATTACCAAAATTATGATAATGGTTACCTGCAAGGATAGGAAGAGACAGGGGATGAGGTTAGAAAAAGGAAAAGCACTTCAACTTTATAATATTTTACTTCTGTTGTTAAAAAAAATAAAAAGATTCAAAATGAATATGACCACAAGTTAATAGGTGGGGTTTTTTTCTGGGTGTAAGTACACAGGTATTAGAGATATTAATCTATGTACTTTTCTGTATTTAAAGAACTTTTTCCAAGTGTAAAGAAAAAGCCCACAAAATGTTTGTTTATATAGCTCTGAGAAGCCCACCATCAGCACATTTGTGATCTTGTTATCCTCCTTGTTTTTTCGCTTTTTCCTGGTAGAAAAGAGGAATAGATTTTACTTACTGATGAGTAAAAAAAGAAAAGCATCATTTACCATCCAACTGTACGATGATCTTTGCAAAGAACTATGAAGTCACTGTCCGAGCACATCCCCAGGGAAGAACACAGCATTTGCTGCCGTCTCCACAAGGTCCAGAAAACTTCAACCACACACCTTAAACCACAGACCCCAGCCTGAGAGAGCCCTCCATTACCAACCTGCAAATTCTCTCCAAAAAATGCAGGGGAAACACCTTCTACCAAAGGTAGAGTATTTCCTGCCAAGATATGAGTCAATTTAAGTAAACAATGCTTGAGCATACTTATAAAAGGGGATAAATTTTAACCCAGAAGAATGAATTTTAAAAGGCAATGGATAATTTATAATTCCTGCAGCAGCCTTAAATTTGTAAATACCACCCTACTTTTTAATATGACCACAGACATTTTCAAGTTTACGCAAATTTCCTTCCTTATTGAGGTCTACCCACATGCAAAGTAGCCAGATTCTGGGTTCAGGCATTTGCTTCAACTACTGATATCACACACACACATACACACACACACACACACACACACACGTAACAGAAATACCAATTCTACTTTGTACAACCATCCTCTCATTTTGGAAGAAACCAGGCTTAGACAATTTTAGCATCTTCCCCAGTTTTTGAATGTTGCAAGCTGCAGGATATTTCCTTTGATGGTAAAACCTAATTCCTCAGTTATTTTTCGAGCCACGGTCTAAGATTCTATGACCTACATCAGGAAGGAACCCAGTGAAGGAGAATGGGGAAACAAGACAGAGTGACTAGATCACATTTATTATTCATTCTAATATTAATAGCTACTATTCATGTATCCTTTCTCTGGGTGAGGCACAATCCTAGATGTGTTGCATGTTTTGTCACATTTAATCCTCATAGGAAACCTTTAAGGCAGGTACTAATATCAACCCCATTTTACAGATGAGAAAACCAAGGCAGAGAAGTTGAAGAACTTGCTCAAGATCACAGAGCTAAAAAGTCATGGCCCAGTGGATGGATCCAGGCACCTGAACTCTCCCACACAAGGCTAAATGCTGAGTCTAAAAGGTTACCATTCACATAAGAAGCAGTTAATCATGCATCGATTATATCCAGAAATATACAAGAAAGGAGCCACTTTTGGAATCGCCTGGGAAGAAGGAAACTGGAGGTCTGCCGAAACGGGCTGTGATGGAGACATAGTTTCACTGCATAATTTTAAACAAGAGTTTGAATTTACTTTTCATACCATACAAGTATATATGAAACGAACACATATTTTAGCATCTTGGACATGTAGTGCCCTGGACATCTTAGACACTCAAGAGCCATGCTGACTTGGCCCTGAGTTAGTCCCATCTGCCAAAACTTAGGATTCCTGGTATTTTCTCGGGTGTTACTCTGGTGGAAAAGGAATGCATTTGAAGTTTGACGGCATCACATGCAGAAGCCCCATGCTCAGATAAGAGGAAATTTGGTAACCTCCAGCTCCTACCTTTAAGGGCTCTGCGCAGGAATCTGAGCGCCACATCCGATCTTAACCGGGACATTTTCTGAAACCATATTCTCACACCCCATTACCTTTCAGGGCTTAGAGCTGGCTCGGGGAATGAGGACTCACTAGGATTTATGGGAACTGCTGTAGGAGCTGGAGAAAAGGACAGGCTTGGGACCAAATCCTCTTGAAGCTCCGAGTCCACGGGTGGGTTTCCTACGAGCAGCCGAGACATGCCTGACTCACTTCTGTCTCCAACTTCCAGTCCACTTCTCGGTGCCTTCTGCTACCATGTCTTCTGGCAAAACTATCTTTGCATTTACATGAGAACCGCTCCACCTGCCTTGGTCTGGACTTTAGCTGTCGTCTCTCAGGCATTTTGTTTTCATATATTCACTTGTGAGAGCTGCAAGATGGGATGGAAATTAAGGATAAGACAGGGGCTAGAGGAGTTGGAAAAAGGGGGGAAAATGTGGAAGGAGAGGAGGATGCTGAAATAGAGGTTAGTGAGATTGTTGTTATTCCATTTAGGGTAATAGACTATCTGGGTTTAAAAACATCTTCCTAAGTATGGGACCTCGGGCAGCAGAATTGCCTCTAAGAGCCTCAGTTTATGTACCTGTAAAATGGGGCTACAGATGCCTCTTGGCAAAACTGATGCAAGGATGAAATGAGATGTTTTAAAAAAAATGAGATGTTTTTAAAATAGTTGGCTGCACCCCTGCACACACGGTGAGGGTTCACCGGATGGTAAGCATCCTTATGAAAGGGAAAAGAGAAGAGAAGGGGGCAATCTAGGGGCTGCTGGGGAAAGGACCATGAGGACCACAACTATTTTCTATTGTTTTTTCAATTCAATTAAGAATTTCCTTTGGCATAGGTAAAACATGCAAGAGGCAAAACAGCAGGAAACGGACAAAAGAATACACAGTGAAAAGTGAAAATTTCTCCCTCAACTATTCAGTCAGCTTCTTAGAAGTAACTGGTGACAGGGTGACAGGGTCTTTTCTGTACATCCTTCTATAAAGCCTCTACATGAGCACATGTTTCCTCTCGCAAACGGTAGCATGCTATACGAACTGTTCTGCCCCTGGCTTTCAATTTTATATTTTTACGTATATCCCACAGATCTTTTCTTACTGTACGTACAGAGAGCCCTCAATCTTTTCCACTGCTGCATAATATTTTACTGCTCTTTTTTTACCATGATTAGTTTTATCATATCCCCATCAATATTTATCACGCGGTTTTCCATCTTTTGCTGTGACCGCAGGGCTGCATTGAATGTCCTTACACAGATCTCCTTTTTGCTTATATATGTTTACATCTGTAGGATCAACATCTGGGATGGAAATTGCTGAATTAAAGGAGTATGCTCTCATATTTTCAGTGGATGTGCCACATTGTGCCCCCCCCACACATTGATTGTAACCATTTACCCTCTCCCACCCTCTCTGTTAATTAAATGTTTTTATTTATACCAATCCTCTTATTGGTTTCTAAGCTTCAAGAGAGCTCAGCAAACAATGGCTTAAAAAGCAAGACTCATCAGCCAGCTGCTGGGGTCATTCCAGAAAAGCCAGACATAAAGGGCTGTGGTCAGGAAAACGAAGTGTGAGGCTGCTACCAGCATTTCTTTCCTGAAGCCACCTCCTGGATCCCCACACGAGAGCGCCTGCCTGTTTCTCCCTGTGTCTAGAAGCACAAGTCCCCAGCGTGGGTCCCAGGGGAGCGTCTCCCTGCATGAGGCTATGTTCGCCCTGGTGTTGCCACTGGCTCAGAGATGTCAACATTTTCTTCCTGTCTGGTCTGAACTGCAGGCTGAGTTTCAGGCCTGGGCGGAAATGACCTCTTATTAATAAGGAAGCTTGGGAAAGGTAGATGGGGTGGAGGCGACTCACAGGGGCACAGTGGTCAAATGTTAATATTCTCATCACCTAGGAAAAGGGGCAAGGGTGTAGAATTCCTACTCTTTGTCAAAGCAAAGAAGTGAAATGGTTAGAAGATGGATGTTGGTGGCTCTGAACAGCATATTATGGAACATGAAGCTTTTCATTCAGGTATATTTATGTGATTTTTATTTACCTAATAAATACAACAATGGATGAACAGCTGTTGAGAAAGGGGAGACCTGGGCTCAGAAAGGGGGGAAAAAAAAGAAATCTGTCATCCAGGAAGGGAGCTAGGTGGTCCCAGCAGGATTTTAACCTTGGGTAGTTGTTTGTCTTCTTGAAATTCATGCTAACTCTGGGCGAGGTTTTCTCCTGGGCTCTCAGGACAGACCGAGATGAGAATGAAATGGGCAGCAGACATGCACAAACCCTGATATGGACGGGTGCGTGATAACACATAGGACAGACTGCTGATAACTGGGTATTTCCCCCAGATATTTCGTTCACATGAACAATCCTGCTGCCTCTGGAACCTTTGGATTCTCATTCATCTTCCAGCCCGGTCTCCTCTCCAATACACCCAGTCCTGGAGAGGCTGGTGCTAACTGAATGCAGGACTTCTGGATGCTGGTATTAAATGTTCTGCCCTTTCTGATTTTCTCCAGGCCAAGGTAACCTGTCTTTAGTTGGATTTTCCATAATCAAGACAGTTTCAGTCCAACTGCTGCACATTCTAAGCGAAGCAGCGGAGAACTAAAGCAGAAGGAAAAGGAAAGGAGGGAAGAAAATAAAAGAATAGGTGGGTGTGAGGGGGTCAGGGGGAAATGCAAAATCGTATAAATAAGGAAAAATACGCCAGAAAGAAGGGGTGGCGGCTTGGAATCCTGCAAATGTGAGGAGAAAAAGAAGGGAAAGCAAGAAAGAAAACTGAGCATAGAATCGGAAAGAAGGGATCCAGGGGGGAAGGCGAAAGCAGAAAGAGAAACAAGAAAGGGAAGAAGGAAGGTGGGAGGGAGGAGGGGGAAAGGAAAAGAAGGAAAGAAAATGATGAAACAGGAGGGAGGGAGGAAGTTAAAACTTGGAGGAGAAAGAAAGCAGAAGAGACCCAGAGGACACGCAGGATGAGAAATGCTCAAGACAGCTTCCGACTGGCAGTGTTTCGGAAATTCTGTCCAAAGCACTCCTGCGTCTCCCTTTTGTGGCAGGACATACGTCTAACCTCTTACAAGCGTTTGCTTGTGGCTAGGCACATAAAGGCATTTTCGATTAAACCTAATTAGACGAGCTAAAAGGCCTCCCCGGCGGGGCTGGAAGGAGGAAGCAGGGCCCCATCTCCCGTGACCCAGGCTATGAGGACATCGGGGCCCTGCGCACCGGAGGCCAGGACCTCGGCCTGGTCCCTTTCTCTCCGGCTAGTGAGGCCACCCGGTTTGGGACACAGTCTTTCCCAACGCGCGGTTGCCCCGGCGCGGGGATGGAGCCCGCAAACGGCCTCGGCGCGTCGGTGCGCGCTGCTCGGGCTCCCAGTCACTTTAGAACTCACAACCCGCCTTTCTCGAGCCGCCGCGCTTAGGCCTCTTTACAACACAAACCTATAATTTACACATTTTGATTCCGCCTGTAATTTCGCCCTCCGAGCTCCGATGCCATAAAACTCGTGGGGCCTGGCAAAGGGACCCCCACCCCACCCCACCCCCAAGGCCCCAGCTCTCCCAGAAGTTCCCTGTGCTGCTTCAAATAATCGCGTGGAAGGCGGCCAAGAATAACTAGAAAATAAACACAGCTCCCCCGGCCCGCAGAGCGCAGGCCCTGGGTCCCCGCCGGCCCCACCTGGCTCTCGGGCCCCGGGGAGGCGCTCAGGCGGCCCCGAGAGCTCCGAGCCGTGGAGCTGCGGGCAACCCTGGAACCGCTCCTGGGCCTCCACTCAAAACTGGTGACCCCGCGCTGGCTGGCCTTTGTCCCCGCCGTCTTTCCTAGCGGGAACAGCGTCTGGCTTCCCACCTCTGTTCCGAAAAAAGAACGACAACAAAGAACACACTCGGATTTGAGGGACTGTTTTCTTCTAAGTAAGCTCCGGAACTTCCCGAGAAGATAAGAGATCGCGCGCTCATGCTTCTGTTAACCCTCGAGGACTTCTCCTGTGGGTGCGCGCCACGGACTGTGCAGAAGTGCCAGGGCTGCGGGAGGTGCCCAAATGTGCGTGTGTGTGTGTGTGTGTGTGTGTGTGTGTATAAAATGAAGTGTATACGCGCTAATGCGCGTGCAAAGAATTGTGCGGGCGCAAAGATGAATCTGTCTGCAGATAATTATGCATAGATTTCCGTGGCTCAGATGAAGCAAACAACACATGCAAACGATTATCGATGTGCAAATGATTCCGTGCCCACGTGCAGGACAATTTGGGGTGCGCAAGGATGTGCATATAATTCTTGGGGCAAATTGTTCCGGGTGCAAGCGTGTTGGTGTTCGCACCTACGTTTCTACCGCTGCAAACAACTGTGCTGATGTCTGATGTCTTTACGGAGCGGAAGAAAAAGGGCCCCCCAAAATCGTGTCTCTAAGGTTCGTCAGGGTGCACATCTGCGAAACTGGCTAGGTCCCGAGAAGCTGCGCCGAGAAGAAAAAATTGTCTTGGTTCCCACAGTGCCACATCCACGCAGACTCTGCCTGCTCCCGGAGCCCAAGGAAAGCAGGGGGTGGAAGAGCGGATAGGCGTTTGGGGGTCCTCTCTGTGCCTCTCCCAAGCTTCCGGCTCTGAGAGGTCCCCGCACGCAGGGCAGTGCCTTGCGTTTACACAGCACGGTGCCGCGTACAGTCACGAATTCCCTCCCACGTGCGATGGCCTTGCTGCCCCCACAGAGTGCCAGGACCCTGCCAAGGTCTCCCAGTGCCCCCCGCACCTCCTAAACCCTTCTTGAGCCCCGTGCAAGCGACCCAGACCAGCGTCACCGGGAGAAAGTTCTTGCGTTTTACCAAGCGCTGGAGTACACTGCAATACCCCAGTTGACAACGACTGGGGGAAAGGTGGGGACAGTCAGCCCATGTGTCCCCCACGGGCACTGTAATGGCGAAGCATGCCCTAGCTAAAGCAGTCCCTCCCAGTATGCACACGTGTGCCCAGAATTATAATACAATATAACACATCGTAATATTGGATGTTATGCCGCATTTACCTTCCATTAGGATGTGTATATTGTGTGAGCCTGTGCTTATGTGTTTGTTACGACGTGCTGTGACATTGTATCTCTCCATCTCACTACCATGCCCCACGCACCTACTCCATTACTTGACCCGCACGGTGACCCTGGAGGCAAGACTCAGTTCTCCCACTGCACGCAGGAGGCACAGAGAGGGACACTTGCCCAAAGTTATCCAGCTAGAAAAGGGCAGGGCTTGGCTTGGAACCCACAGCTTGGGGACTGGCAGTCAGGGTGAGAAGCAGCCATCCACGCACACAGCTCGGGTAGAAGACGGGCTACACCACACACTGCTGTTTCTGGAATAGCCCAACAATATATATTTATTTTATTACGCTCACACCATCTGGCTGAGATGGGCGGCTGCCAGCCGACACTCTGCCACCCTCTGGCTGAGAACTCAGCTCGGAAAGGCCTGTAGCTCTACCAGAGGAGCTCAGACCCCATCCTGGTCCAGCCATCCCCTCTTCCTGCCCCCTCTATTGAACAACCTGAGGAGGGAAATACTGTCATCCTCCTGGTTCACAGATGAGAATGAAGTTCAGAGAGGTTAAATCGCTTGCCCAATGTCACTCAGCAAATGATGAGAGGTACAGTTCAGACATTCCAACTCCAGAACCCTTGATTTTAACACCTACATTCCCAGCCTCACCTGAGGTGTCCAGTGTAATTGGACTCCCAAGGTAGGTGGGGGACCGCCAGCAGGGAAACAGGTCCCAAATGACACCGTTCTTAACATTTGGGAGTTAGGAACATCCTTGGGGTGCAATAAAAACAAGGAGGAGGAGATCCATGAACTTGGATTAAAGTCTCTGGAACCGCGATTGTGGTCCAGGGCCTGGAATGTGATTGGGGTGGAGCCCCCCAGGCTTCCTAGCGGACAGAGGATGGATCCTTCACATATCCTAAATTTCCCTCCTCTTCTGTGCTGCTGGAAGGGGAAGGCGGGGGACGCCCACGCAGACACAACCACAGGACAGTTTGATCCCCAGCCTCCAACTGTAAAAGTCAAGGGGACACTGTCTTTTCTAGACACTCAAAAATGTCCCCCACAACTGGAGACAGAACAATAACCAACCCCAATACCCGAGGAGCCTCGGGGAGGGGACCTCTCCGTCTTGGTTTTCAGACTTTCTTGCTTCCAAGCAAATGTGGACTCTGGCAAGATGAAGGGCCAGGGAAAGGACTCAAGACCCGTCGTGCCTGACTTATGCCACCCCTGCCCCCAGCCGGCCACAGGTTTTCCTTTCCAAATATCCAAATCCGTGGGTAAACCTCGTGTTCTGCTAGTGTAGAACCGGCCTCATCCTAGGGCTCTGTCGGAGGTACTGGACGCCGGGGAAACCCTCTCCCTTGCAGGGGCTCTCCAGGAAACGGAAGGGTCAGAAATGGGCGCCTCCGGCAAACCGATATCCGCTCCCGGTGAGATCTAACAGACGTTTCCGAAGCTGCAGAAGTCGACAAAATCGTCCCCAACCCTGGCCCGACTCTGCCGCTGCCCAGTTCCTCCCGCTGGGTTTGAGGGGCAAGCGGCTGCCAAGTGCAAGGAGAGAGATGTTTAAAACAAACAAACACAGGGTTTTTTGTTTTGTTTTGTTTTGCCTTTCAAGATAAAACACGTGTATCTACACCTTCCTTGAAAGAATAGAGATGAAAGGGAACTAGAAAGTTTTCCGGAAATTTTGGCCTTAGCTTTCCCTCTCCCATATACACTTAATTATCTGGACATTTGGGGAAAGTTTAGAGATTTAGTGTCTGGGTGACTCGAAGCAGCGCTGTGATTTTTCTATTTCTGTGTGTATGTTGGGGAGTTCTGTCTGTGTGTGTGTGAGGGGGGGAGTGGGTACCTCATTTGTGAAACCTGGTGCCAATTTGGGGACTCTTCCCCAGGCAGGGAAAACACCTTGAAACCCACAAAGTCTGAGAAGAGGCCAAGTGGACCGTCCTCACCACACCCATTTCTCCCTCCCTTCATCCCAGCCCTGGGGACGTGGGGGAAATTTGGCAAAAGAAAAAAAAAAACTCCAGAAGTTTCTGGAAAATTCAGGAGACGGTGTACCCTTCAGAGTCTTAGCTGGAGGACTATTTCACTCTTTGCTAACAGAATCTGGACAATTGTCCCCGTACGAGCCGTTTTTGACCGCCTGGCAAATCCAGGAAATTCTGGATAAGTCAGTATAATAACATCTGGGTAATTGGAAATTTCGCCTGGATAATTCAAGAGACATATGATGGGGGAATTTATAACGAGGCAGCGATTTCGAGCCAAGATAAAAAGTTTAGCTGGGTTTTTCGTTTTGTTTTAATTCAAAATGCGCGGTTTTGGCTAGAATTTCCGCCTCCACCACACTCCCGAGGCACTGAGAACTACATGGTGATGGACACTTTCATCCGCGGCCAAGCCCCCCTGGAGCAAATCCCTGGCTCGGCGGGGCCGAAGTGGGGGCCACTCGGAGGGAAGGGTCGGTGGGCGCGCGCGGAGCACATTTGCCCGCGCGCACCCAGAAAAGATGACATAAGTGGCGCTGACGAGCGCTGCCCGGCTTGAAACGCGCTTAAATAAAGGGTCCGCCGGCAGCGTGGGCCGGAGGGATTGCCTCACACTCCGGAATCGGGCCCAGACACGTTTAGAAATGTTTTGCTGGACGCCTGCCCCGCGAGGGCGACAGCGGCAGCCGGCGGCCTGGGCGAAGCTGCGCTGCGGGTCACAGGCTGGCGCTGAGTGGCGGCCGTGGTGAAGCAGAATGTCTCCTGCCTTTGCCTGTGTGAGTGTGTGAGTGTGTGAGTGTGTGTGTGTGTGTGTGTGTACACGCGCACCCTTCACGTTTGTGTCCCCCTTGGGGGCAGAGCTCTGTCTGCAGCGCCCCAGCTGTGACCAGAAAGGCGTTAAGGAAGTGAACAGGCAAGAGTTTGGCACCGAATGAGGCACTGTTGGTTTTAACATCGGTTTCCCCCGTGATCCGAGGGCTGCTCGGAGCAGAGGTCCATCCTAGTCACAGCTGGGTCCCCAGAGCCCAGAACGGAGCCTGAAACTAATGGGATATTATTTATTGAGTGAATGAAGGAATCCAGAAATCGGGCTTTCAATCCTATCTTTATCCCTTCTGGGACACTAAATGTCTTTCTCTGGCCCGCGTCCCCGCATAGAATAACAGGGCAGTCTTGTGGTTCCTGCCAGGCAGTCACACTCAGCCATAATAAGTGATAACCACAATAACATCTGACACTCATTGACCACCTACGCTTTTCATCAAGCTTTATATTTAATTCCCTAAGAACTAATAGGGGTAGGTAGGTACCCTTGTATTCCCATTTTACAGATGAGCAAACCGGAGCTCCAAACAGCTGATAAACTGAGGCTGCCTAGTTCACTCAGGGATTTGATGACGGTGTGAGTCCTGTGCTCTGCAGGCCAGGGTCACTCACGTGTGCTGAGCCGGTGGCCCCCAATTTCTCCAGACTTACTACAATTCTCCACAAGTCCTTCCAACAGCACTGAGGGTCTGCTTCTTCCCTAGGTGTGTATCTATCTGAATCCAAGCAGCCCAGCCAGACTAAGCCAGGACCCTTGGAGGAGGCTGTAACCAGCTCTAAACTTACAGATCAGGTCTAGGGCCCATAACGGTTTGGGCATCTGTGTTCACTCGCCCTTACTCTGGAGGCGAGAAGAGATCCTGCCCAAAGCCGCGCATAAAACTACTTCTTGGACTCCCTAAAGCCCCTAAGAACCTAAAGTGTCCCCAGGTCACTGCAGAAAGGGTCCTGAGAAAGGTCACTCCAGGGGCGGATGTGACGGATTTAAGCCGCTGCGCCTTCAGTCTGTGCGCCCCACCCGCGTCTTTACGCACGGGAGCAATTGCGCCCCGCGCGTTGGCGCAAAATAGGATCCTGCCCGCTGGTCTCCAGTCCCTCCAGGCTTCGGCCACTGCACACTAGTCAACGTAATGAATGGAGAGAGAAAAGAGGGGAGGGGAGGGAGGGGGCATTGTGAAGGGGGTGAAATATCTTGGAAATAATACGCGGAGAGAAGGAAATATGGACAACAGTTTATCAGCACCCCGCCCCCATTGCCCGCATGTTTAAAACCCCTAAGTAATTTTAGATCGTGTCTTCAGTTAATATATCTCTCTCCCTTTCCCGCGGGCTGACAGGGAAGCGCCGTTGCTGCAAGATGTCTGCAGAAAAGGGTCTTTAAGAGTTTCCACATTGTTTAGCTACACAAACGTGTTTGTGGTTCCCGAGGTCCTCCCCCTCCCCCACCCGCCTCCGAATCTCATTTCACTTTATGACTCCAATTGTTTGAGGATGCCCGCGCCACATAAATCCTGCTTCGAGATTAATCTTTCTGCTCGCTCGCGCTGTGATTTTTTTTTTTTTTTTTCAGTTCTTTAAAAGAGGGCGCCGGGCGGAGATTTATTAACAAGGAAAAATAGTTTATTTTTATAGTCGACCTCGGAAAAGTGGGGGTGGGAGCGGGCTGGGGAAGGGGAGTCGTTCAGATGGATAAACAATGAGGCTGAAGGGGCCGGGGTGTTAAAGACCACTTGAGCTGAGAGTGGGCTGGCGACTTGAACTTTCCTCCTGGCTACCCGCAGCTAGCTGTGGACGCCTAGCTAGGAGTGTGTGGGACCACGCCAGCACCTTCGCGCTGTATCTGTGCGTGTCTGCTGGTGGAGTGTGTGTGTGTGATTGAGGGTCTCACACGCCAAAGGACAGCTTCTTCAGAGACACGGTGCCCAGAGGGTCTCCCTCAAAACGGCCTCTCTCCCCCAAGGGTTGTGATCTTTTTCCAGTCGAAGTGAAATCCCTTTGCCATGACTCCACGGATGGCCATCAATGGCCTGCAGAGCACTGTATGCTCTTCGCAAAATTGTGTACGTTGGTGTCTTTTTCTAGAAAAAATTCAGTTTTCATCAGCTTCTCTGTGGATACTTTGTCATCCAAAAGGTTACAAACCCACTAATGAAGGGAAGAGCTAAGCGGGGCCTTCCACCTTCCCATGCTGCTGGCAGCTGTGCACTCCACCCGGTTTTGTCCTTCAAATCCCTGTAGCATGTGCCATTAAGGACTAACAATGACCAGAAGCCACCACCTTAATCTAGGGTATTTTGGAGGCTGATTTTGACTCCATTTTGGACCCATGACACTTAGGATTCCTAGGAACATTAGGTTAAGAGCCGAGGGTCCTGAGTGTTGCTTTCAGCCTCCCATGTGCTGTCTGACCTTGAGCCAGAGGCAGTGCCTCTCTGGACCTCAGTTTCCCTTTAAACTTTTCGAAGGGGCATTTCTGAGGGGTGCGTGTGCGTGTGTTTCCTATCTTGCAGCCAGCTGCCTTGAGGGGCCATGTAGGAGAAGAACACAATCTGGAATGTTCCGCCATGCACTAAGGTTAAGGTTTTGAGATCCTGGTGAGGAAAGGTGGTTCTTAACCTTTGGGGGAATGTACACCCTACTGGGAAGCTGATTAAAACGTATCCTTTCTCCACACCAAAAAAGGAAACAACAACAACAACACTCCAATAGGCGATGTTGCATACAATTTGCTGGATCCCTGGACAGATGAAGGTCCCCTGCTTCAAGCGAAGAGATGGAGCATAAGCCCTGACCAGTGCCGTAGGGAAGGGCCCCAGCAAGCCTGGGGGCTCCGGGCCATGTGTGCCCACCGGTCAGAGCCCCGCTCAGTGCTCCCAGCGAGCAGAGTAGGGCAGGGTGAAAGGGTGAGAGGAGGAGTCCTCTCCTCCTTTGATTCACAGACCCGGGCGCAGCCGGAGACCGCCCGGCACCGCGGCGTCTGTCTGTCTGCGCGTCTGCCCGCGGGTCCCCGGCTGTCCCCAGTGAACTCGGAGCGCGCCGAGCGCGCGCGGTTGGACCAATGCGAGGGCGCGCGGGGAGCCGACTGCGCCCTGGAGAAGACGCGCTGGGGGGCCAGGCTCTGGCCGCGGGCTCCCAGAGGCCCCAACCCGAGCCGCTTGTTTGGGATCCTGGAATTAAAGGCTTCTGAGACGCCTTTGGCTGATGTCTGCAACCCTTGTCGGAGAACCACTAGCTCCCGCCATCGCCATCGTTCCTCCCAAACGTCTTTCCCGAGGCTGCGGACACCTGCTCAGAGCAGAAGCGGGTCCGTGGTTCAACCTGCTTGACCCGGGCCCCTCCTGGGGGAACACCCCCCACAACCAGCTGGGCTCCCTGTTGACTCTCCCTAGGCAGTGCCACATTTTTCTAATACTAATAGACCACCAAAAAATAAGGCTCTTTCTATTTTTATAACGCTCTTCCAAACCATCGTCTTACTAAAGCCCAACGATCCACTTAGTTGCTATTAGAATTTCTCCCTCCAAGAGGAAGGCTAGGCCCAGAGAGGTTAAGCATCCAGCCCGGGAGTGCACAGTAAAAAGCAGAAAGACTGAACGGAAACTCAGGGCTTCAGACTCCATCCAAATCCCTGTCGTTTCCTAATGCTCCACAATCACCTTCTAATACAGGTCTTCCCACCCCAACACGCAGGTTCCCCAACATGCGTGCTGGCAGCGGAGTGGAACAGAGTGCACAAGGCTCATCAGGGGAGGCCCAGTTGTGGGCAAGTGACAAGACACAGAACCTTGACCGGCAACTGGGGGTGCACAGCCCTCTGCATCCCAGCACCTCTTCTCCCCCTGCCCTCACGTTATCCCCATCCTGACGCCCTCGGCGCGCGCGATGAAGTTGCACTGACCCCAAAGCATCCCTGCTTTTGCTCCCACCTTACACCCCGTCTCCACCCTCCCCACCCCTTCGCTCATAAAATACCAGCCCAAAGAGAGCAGTCCCCTGGGCGTGGAGGCGCGTCGATCGCTGCACATCCACCTGATGCCTTACCTGGTCGCGGGTGGCTGGGCGACGATCTGCGCTCCGCGGAGCCTAAGCGCGGGCGCGGGCGCCCCGGGACGCAATCCGCTCCATCCAGCCTCCACGGGCCTCCAGCTTGTTTCCGGTTGTAGCACTGGGCGCCCCCGGAGTGGGCCCGATAAGCTATCGGCCGGCCCAGGAGGGGCGGTCAGCGGCGAGCCAGGGCACCTCGGGCCGGCTCCCCACGCCGGGCCGGCTGCCTGCCAGCGGCCACTAAGGACAGCAGCGAGATGCCTGCCGAGGTGTTTCTGGTTACAATCACCTCACACACAGGCCCGCATTCCGCCCCGATCCCCACCCCCCCATCCTTACCATTATGTCTGAAGTCACACCTTCTGCCGGGCCTGGGGAGCTTTGTCGGGGTGGGGGCGATGAGTGCTTGAGAGTTGGGCCAAAATTGTTAATCTATAGAGCTTCCAGCGGGTCCGTAAAAAGGAATATTTTTGGTGGTCAGAAATTCAACATTGAGTGGCCATATAGCCTCCTTCTCCTATCCACCGGGAGCTAATTTTCTACCAATTCATCCAGCACAGCTGTGTGTTCCTGATTATTTTTCTGGCAGGGCTGAGGAATACAGTTTAATGGATTGATTTGTTTTCACCTTCAGAAAATAGAGGGCTTCAGAGATAAGAAAGGATTCTCCAAGAAAAAGCTAATCTTGCCTCTTAGGCAGTCTAAAAAAATTAATAATGATATTGTGGTTACTATTTATTGAGCCCTTATGTGTGTCCATCCTTTGAAAATGTCTAGGAGGTGGGAAGTTTTATTTTGCCCATTTTGCAGATGAAGAACTGAGGCTTAAAAAAGGTGATGTGATGTCCCAGAGTCAGAGAGCTGTAGGGAGATCAGCCCCAAATGGCCCTCAATCTGCCTCACCCAGGCACTCAGTAGGTCTGTGATAAAGGTTTGGGAAAGTCTGGATGATGGAGGGAAAGGATGCCTTCACTAGCTTGTCTTGGCGTGCAGCCTGCCACTCAAAGGACGAGCAGTCAGACCCCAGAAGGCCCCGTACCATTTCTTCCCCACTCCATGAAATGATTCATGCCCGTGAAGAGTTCCAAACAGAATGGCCCTTGACTTGCCCTGAGAATGGGGCTCAGAGGGGTCCAGCCTGACTCGCTCTGGATAGGATGGAGTCTCAGGCTTCAATAAGAATTGCAACCAAACCATGTGGGTTTCTCTGCTAGCCCAGTGTCCCAGGGGTGAAAGCTTAGATTGCAGCCACCCCTCTCCGGGCTGATAGTCTGGTTCCTCTGTTTGGTCCAGCCTAGGAGCGGGAGCCTTCTCCATACCTCTGGGGTCACTCCAGGCTTTGTTGAACCTCCCCCCATCTGGAGAACAGGGCCGCCCAGGATCCATGGAGCAATTAACCTCACCCACCCTCTCCCTACCAGTTTCCTTAAAATAAATGTGACAAACGTGCGCCTAATGATCTGCGGAGGGAAGACGTATATGCTTCAGGACCGTAACACATGGCTCCCTCCCTCCCTGGTGGAGCAGCCAGCCGAACTTCAAAGAACAGCCGGTTGGTGATATTACAGGGGTTTCCTGGTTTTCAGGAAACAAACAAACAATCAACCAGGTTCTCTAGAGGTAGAATAACAGCCACAGCCCCTAACACTAAAAATGATAATGATGATGATGATGGAGATGATGATGATGACAAGGGCCAATATATATTAACCACAGGTGTCAGGTTCGGTGCTAAGAGCTTTGCAGCCCTAACTCATCTGTGCTTTGCAACAACCCTCAGAGGGAGACAATGCAATTGTCCCATTTTACAGCCACGGACCATCGAAGTCACATGTCCACACTGCCATGTCTAGTGGTACAGCAGGATTTCAATCAGATCTGCTAACCTTTAAATAATAATAATAATATTTTAAATAATAAATTCACATGATTATCAAATAAGAGATGAGTATGACATGCAATGACTCCTGACCAGTACTTCTCTGGTTTCCTCTCCTTGCCTCTCCACTGCAGAGCTCCACCGCTGAGACCCAAGTTTGCTTGCGTCTTTTTTGGATATATCTTTTTGTTTTCTGCCTCCTTTTAAATTGCAAATGGAACTCACAATATAAACTGCTCGGCACTTTGCATTTTGATTATTGGGTTAACTTGATGATGCGTGTTTTTTTTTAAAGCATGGGCTTTTACTCACTGATTACTGTAGGTAAAAAGATATTTTTGCCAAGCAAACACACCAACAAAAAGGGCGTTGATGGGGCTGGTTTCCTTTGGAACAGTGCGCGATCAAGTTCTGCTCAGGGTCATTTTAGCTGCTTAGGGACACAAACAGAGGGAGGGAGAGAGGAAGAGAGGGAGGCAGAGAATGGAGAGGCAGGAGCGAGGAGATGGAAAGCTCAGGCATCTCTTGCATTCCAATCAGAGATAGCAGATGTCCCAGGAACAAAACATGCTCATCCGCTCTTGGCACAGGGGTGTCACTAGACTTGCATTTCAGAGCAAGAGGTTTTCAAAGCCTTAAATGGTCTCTCAGAGTCGTGGCAGAGCCCTATCCACTCTCCACTCTGTGTGGAGGGGCAGGCTTTCAGGGTGGAAGGCTGAGTAACATCAGCCCCCGCTGGACACCAGGAACTGGGGGGTGAGGCTGGCCTATTTTGGGCCTGGCTCCCCATGTGGTCATCCCTGCCAGGGTGCAGTGAAGTTTAAGGAATCATCCAGTTCATACCATTCCTCACACCCAGCCCCAACACAATCACCACTTAATTTTTGTAAATTTCCCTTTTTATATGTTTTGGCTCAAATCACGCAGGCCAAGGGATTTTCTCAAATGGTATTTGTGTTCCTATGGTTTTTAAACACAGAGTGCCTTCTTGACAAACCCATGCAGCTCCAAGTAAAGGCTGCTAGGCTATCTATCTCCCAAGTAGCAGGTGGGCAGGGCCAGGGTCGGTGGAATCTGTTCAGGGAAGTTGGAGTGGCCAGCATGCAAGGCAAAGGGTAGTCCCTTGGAGAAGAGTTCCTGGACCCACAGTATCTGCTCCTTGTTAGAATAATAATGACCAATGGTTTGATCTGCGTCTCACTGTCTTCTGGTCTACAGTTTCTAGCGCTCTAGCAAAGGATAATGATCCATCCTTTTACTCTTGATCTCTTCCATTTCCGTTTTCTCTCACTCCTATTCTGTCTCTGCTTCTCTGTGACCCTTCCGTCCTTCCCTCCCTCCCTCCCTCCTTCCCTCTGTCTCCTCCTTCCTCCCTCCTTTCCTTCCTCTACTTATCATTCTCTTTTCCCACTATAGCCATGTCTCCCCCTTTACCTCTCTGCTCCGACCTCTCTTATTTGGGGAAGGAGAATTATAATATAATAAGAAATACATGCCAAATCTCTGAGGTCTTCCAATTCTGGATCTTTGGGGAACGGATCTTAACTGAAACGGCAAGTCTCGTTTACTATACTGGGGGGAGCACAAATGGAAACAGCCTCCTGAAGGCACCTTGGCAGTTTGCAGTTCATTTTAAAGGTGCACACATGACGGTTTGCCTTCTAGAAAAGTTCTCTAAAGAAATCACCAGAAATGTGGACAAATATCTGTCTATAGCAATGAAACACATAACAACAACAACAACAACCAAAAAAAAAAGTTAAGAGCTTAGATACACAAAAATAGGAGGTTGGTAAAATTATACTTTATAGATGGAGAACTATGTAGCCACTACAAATCCAATCTTTGCTCTGTAGCCACTAAAAATCCATTTTTAAGTGAGAAAAGTAGATTTTAAATAGTACATATTTTTATGATTCTATTTTCTTTATATGTATGTGTGTCTGCGTGTGTGTATTTCCTATACATTAAGAAGATGGTGTGTCTATATCAAGATGTTAACTCTGGGAGGTAAGATCGCAGAATTTTGCAACGTTTGTATTTTTCTATCTTCCTCTCGCAAATGTCTATGTTTGAAGCTGAGTGATGACATTACCGTGGCTCGTTATAGTGTCTTTTCTACTTCAGTATATGTCTGAAACTTTTCCATAATACAATCTTTTCAGTGTTTACAATGATGCAGTTATTTCATAGGTGCTAAAAGCATAGTTCAAGTTCATTTCCCCTTTGGGGCTCTTGTTTTAGAGCTTCCACGTATCTCCTTTTGCCCCTGCAGCCACGACTCTGGATTCTGGGGGTTCATAAACCTGATTACACCCTGAAAACCAGAGTGGAGCCATGGTGAGAGGAGGGGGTGCTGCCCACTCAGGCTTCCACTCCTGTCCGATAATGAACTGGCCAGGACGGCCGGCGAGGACTGGAAAAGGGGCGAAGTCAATTAGGTGGGTTTGCAATAAGAGGTTGTTCGGAGAGGCCAGGCGTTAACATACACAGGCTTGTGGCCACGGGGAGTGAGAAGGAGAGCCTTTTAGGCCTGGGGGACATTTGGTTGCTATTATGAATGAACAAACCCAGGGAAACTAAAACAGGAAAATGGCAGAGTTGGGCATCTCAGTGGGCTGGAGGGAGGCCCAATGACCCTGGGGCTAAGTAATTCCAAATGGTCTTTGAAACCTTCTGACAGTGGAGCCACTGAGACCTGGGGGCCATGGGGAAGCAGGGCAGAGGTCCCATTACAAAGGGGCTGAGGTTCTAGGCACAGAGCCATTTTCGAGGTTAATGATTGCCCTCCCTTGCCGAAACCCTTAAAGGAACCACCAGAAGTAAGTGTTCTTACTTACCAGCCTGCAGAAAACCTGCACACTGGCTTTTGAGAGAAGGGAGATGAAGTGGAAATTTTTCACAGCTGAACACAGAATCTGTCAGCTCAGCCACCAGCATGGCAGCCTGTGAGCTCCCTGGACAGGGTCTTCCACTGGTTCTGCGGGGTCAGCTTGGCTGCAGTGCCTGGAACACGAGAGGCACCAATAACCACTTGATACACGAATAAATTGATCGATTCGTTAATTAATATTGTGTGGTTTTGTGCAGAATGGCCCCACCTTTATTGAAGTATGGCTCGCAGTGTGTACCTGGGACCACCTGCTAACCCATCGCCGGCTGGATGGATTACAAGCACTGATTCCCCGGCCTCACCCCAACCTCATGAACCAGACTCTCTGATGTACATCACCAGCTATTTTAACACTCACGGCAGGTCGTTCGGATGCCCCCACAATCTGAGTACTGCTGTGGTAGGTGTCATTGCCTCTCACGCCTAGAAGAAGGAAACCAGTTGTGCAAAGTCATGCGACCATAACTGAGACTCCTACCAGTTAGGCTATGTTTTTTTTTAATATAGAAAAATATCACAGGTAAATATTATACTTAGCTTTAATTTCAGATTTATTACGTGTCGAGAATTGTGTCTATATGATCTCATTTAATCCCAAAACAGCTCCTTCAAGTAAATAGTATGCCTGTTTTACAGGAGAGGAATTGACGCATAGAGAGGTGAAAGGGATTTGCCCGGAATCACGCACCTTGCAACAATAATGGTAGTAGCAGCAACCATAGAAATAACTATTTGTTGAGGGCATCCTGGGAGCCAGGTACTTTGCGAAGCATAGGTTTTTAAACCATTTTCATTCAACCCATGTAATTTAGCTTTACATGGACGATTTCATTTCATTCCCATGACTTTATAAGGTAAACCATTACTATACCCATTTTATAGATGAGGAAACTGAGGCCTAAGGAGATTCACATCCCCTGGCCATAGAGCTGAGGAGCAGTGGTGGCAGGATTTGACCCCAAGTCACAACTCCTAAAAACTTCAGGATGTGATGTGATGTGGGGGCTCAGGCTGCTTTCTAGTGATAACCCAGGACACTCTAACCATTCGCTTACACAGCTAGCTGTTTTTAAGCCTCAGACCGGCTTTTAGCCTAGTAGACTGTGCATAGAGGCTCCAAGGTATCTGGGGGGCAGAGATGATGTAGAACAAAAATGAGGCATTCTAGATGTTAGCCTTGAATGTCTGTGGGGTGATCTCTCACTCAGTTTACCTACCTGTTAAAAATGGGGAGATGGGCCCCTGAGAGTGGTCCAACAAGGGTTAAATAGGAGGGGAGTAAAGTACCCATGAAGGAAAAGAACAATGGACCAAGAGTTGAAGACAGCCTGGTCCTGAGCGCAGAGCTGACCCCAGCTCACCAAGTGCTTAGGCAAAGCAGTGCCCCCTTTTTGGGGCTCCGTTTCCATGACTGTCCCATCACCCTGAGACCCTTTGTTCCTGAGCCCTGTCTTTCCTGAACATCAGTTCAAGCTCCCTGTGAGCCCTTTTTGGCAGCTCAGATTTTATAAAAAAATATAAAAAAAAAAAAATAAATAATAATAATAATAATAAATAAAAGTTAAGATTCCGGGGATAAAAATGCTCCAAAATACAAGTGGCCTGGGGGAGTTTTCCCAGTCATTAAAAAGGGAAAACCAGCCGCCCTAAGCAAACAAATTCTCCTCTCACTGTAAGTCCAGGTTATCAATCGGAATTCTGATGACTTCGGGGCTGACAATTTTAACAACCACTTAAGTCTTGCCCTGTGCCTTTTATCTGAGTGCTACACAAACATTGTTAAACACACAAGCTGAGGCCAGGGAAAATGGTATCATCCTGGAGGGGAGAAGACCCAGGGAACTGAGGTGTCCACAGGCCATCCCCTCCCACTCTTCCCTCAACAGAGCTAATCAATGGCCTGGCTAGGCTTAGAATTAATAAGTCTGGACTCTTGCACTTTTGACCTAGCTGTTAGATAACAATTCCTTGAGGTAGGCTGTGGGTTATTAGGCATGGAGAGTCAATGTGATAAATAGATGTCATTTTATTTATCTAAATTTCTGGAGGAATGGTGTTTATTTTAAAAGAGAAGAATGTAATTTATAAATAATTTATTTGCACAGTATGAGTTAAAACATTGAGTCCTTATTGGAGAAGAAAAAAAAATAACTAGGAAGATTCTTTCGTTTACCTAGCCTTCAATTTTTAGTGTGTCCACAATGTTATTAATGAGTCATAAAAACTGGAAATGTTAAACATTAAATGATTTGGAGTAGAAGAATGATAGGTCTTGCAGAAAAACATGTATGTGTACTGACTGTGTAAATAAAGTATGTTGTATGCCCAAAAAATGAACAAACAAACCTAAAAAAACAAAACAAAACCTAAAAAAAAACACAAAACCTAAAAAATCATTCTTTATTGATTTAAAAACAAAAACAAAACCCGGACTCTTTATACCTGGGTTTTTCCTCATCTTTTTTCAGTCTCCTTAATGCCTGAGTGGCATGTTGATTCGTTGTTCTAATATTTTTGCATTGAATCTTGTGGTTGGAAATGGCTTTCTCATTTGCCACAGATCAGTTATAATTCTGCAATGATTTTTAATTCTGCAAAGTCGGAAATAGCCTAATTAATACCTAATTGACAATGGGATAAATGAATGATGATACCTCTGCAAAATGGAATATATGCCTGACATCCTAATATTCTAGAACTTTTTTCATGTAGTCTCTTTCACATACAAACAGTCTCTCTATCTCTGTCTCTATTAATATCAATATTGCTATCTCTATTTCTATCTACCCATCTCTTTCTCATCACTAAGTAAATGAAAAAACACAATCAGGTTACAAAATAGTTTGATTGCAGTTTCTTAAAAATGTTCAAATGTTCTATCAAAATAACAAGTACACATGCCCTGTGACCCAGCAATTCTACCTCCAGATGCATTTGCAAATTTTCATAATGATGTAGCTACAAGAGTAGTCATTACGACATTGTTCGGAATAACATAAGATTGGAAACATTTTAAATGCCCAGCAGTAAGGGTCTGGTTAGATAAATCATGATCGAATCCCTACAGTGGAATACTACACAGCTATTAAAAGGAGGGAAAGAGGGAACCATCTCTGAAACACATGGCTTAAGAGAAAGCTAAGGCCCATAACACTGGGTCAAGTATGTGCCAGTGTGTACAAAAAAGGAGAAAGAGACCCAAACACAGTAATGACAAGGGTTGCTCTGGGCTGGGGAATGGAGCTGCAGGGCACAAAAATGGGAGGCAGATTTTTTCACTCTTTGTACTTTTGTAGCTTTGGAAATGAGAACCATGTGAATGCTTTCCTATTAAAAATAAATGAAAGTATAAATAGCCAGAGGACACCTGTGAATCTCTATGCATAGAAGACTGTTTAAAAGGACACATAGATTTGGTTATCTTTGGGGGCTTTGGTCTGTGGATATTTTTATACTTTTTCCTCTTTCTCTTGCCCACGTTTTCTGATATTTATGAAATGCACATAAAAAGAGTCTTTTGTAGATTAAAAGAAAAGAAAGGATGAAAACGACTTTCCCTTCTTCACTCTCAGTGATATGAATTCCTTAATATATGTATTAAAACCTCTGTAAAATGACTGGGGGTGGTGGGAGACAGGGGGAAAGACTAATAAAAAGAGGTTTATGGGCATTTGGGTGGGATGAGAAAGACTTCCAGACACATGCAAGCCAAGATTTGAGAAGAGGGAAGAGGGGGCCCTGTGCCAGGCTGTAGGGAGATGCACTTTCGAAGTTTATGGCTGCCCTGGGTCTTCCTGCTAAGAAACCCCAAAGGCTCAGCACTCATGATGATTGCCCATTTGGAAACCAGAGAGAGGGGAGAAGCAGTCAGGATCTGTTTTGAAGGAGAAAGAAAGTCAGATGTTGGATGAAGCCCCTCCAAGGTCATCTAAGACCACGGAGAAGAGATTCTGAGTTGCCCTTCCTGGTGAGAGTCCCTTCCTTTGCTGTGATAATGATGACAAGAAGAATACCTCATTGCAACCCAGTGCTTACTCCCTGCCAGACACAGAGAAACCACTCTATGTGTATAATCTTGCTTAACCTCATAGGTTGCTGTCAGGATTAAACAAGATCATACCCCTTGAGCAGTAGACAACCCTTACAACTGACCAGGGCTACAGTCTCTATCCTCTCTTGTCAGCAGGTTAAATCTAAGAGGTAAATGTGGCCACCTACGATAGAGGCTCTGGTAGTGCCTGCTCGAGTCTGTTCACATTTTCCTTTTCAGCACGCTAGTGGACCTTCCAACTGCCAGCACCTGAAATTCTTTGCCTGAGGACTTTCTCTAGCCATTGGAGCCTACCCTGCTTGCTGATGGGCAAATTGGAATCGCCACTTCCACCCCAGGGCAGCCCTCAGTCAATGATCAATGGAACAAGGGTATAGAAATACTCCAGCTTCCTTGCTCCTAGCGTGGCTTACTCTGGGTGCTCGGTTTGCACTGTTCCCCACAATTCCCCAGTGGCATGAAGCTCCACGGAGGTGCCTTGGTTCACGGCGAACCCTGTACTGGCTCCCTCCCTTTCTTGCCCCACTCCCCCCCACCCTTAGTTTCTCCTGGATCACCTCCCAAATCAACTACTTGTACTTGAAATCTTGTCTCTCTCAGGGTCTGCTCCTGGAGACCCAGACATTGACGGTGGTCCCATCTTATGCTCTTTAAAAAAAAAAAAATCTGCTCTCTTTTGCTTCCTCTTTCATAATACACAATCAATAGAGCATTTGATGGATTTCAAATCTCATTCACATCTCTCTTATCTCAACTGAACTTCCCCCATTCTGTGAGACAGCCTCAGTCCTGACCATCCGCCTCCTTTTACAGATAAGGATGCTGAGAATTAGAGAGGTGGCATGGTTCCCCGAGGACACACAGACCTAGGAAGGGGCAGAGCCCAAATCCTAGCCTTTTGATTCTATATACTTACCCTCAGTCCATTGTACTATTCTGCCCATCCCTTCTCTCATAAGAATACCTCGTATTTGTATATCACTGCATATTTTTTTTCTGGATAAAATCTCATTCAAAGTTCTCTGTGTTTTATTATTATTGTCATTATCGTGTAAGGACGAAGAACCCGAGGCTCCTAGAAGTTAAGCCATTTGTCTAAAATCGCGGACTACTAGGTCTTTTGACTCCTGTGCCAGGTCTCATTCTGTGACCCCGGGCCACGCCTCTCCCCGCTCAGTTGCCTATTCCATGGTTCATGCAGAGGCAAGCCTGGATACAGGAGAGCTTCAGAAGAGTCCCGATGCTAAACACTATATTGGGATTGTCCTTCACAGTAAGTTGGTCCACGTTGCTTAGAAATCAACTTGAACTTTAAAAACCTTTCCCCCTAAGAGAACCTTGCTCTAGCCTTGGTATATTTTATGGCAGGGGATTGGCCCAGAATTGGGCTAAGTTTTCAGCTCTTGATTCTCTGGTCTGTCTTGGGGGAGATAAGGAGGTGTTTGGACTTTGGGGGAAGGGATCAGTGTAAGAACCACCCACAATAAAGTCACAGCAGTGTGGGGAATGCAAGGGTCAGCCTGCCCTGGTGACTTCTCAGAATACTAGGATGCTGAACCTTTATTGTGATACATTCCCCAATGGGATGGCCCATCCTACCAACCCCATTGCCCTTGCCTGTGATTGGTAGGAATACACCTGTGACCCAACTCTGGCCAATGACATACAAGGAGAAGTGTGCGAGGAGGAAGGGGGCTACGGTAAACCAGGCCTCCCAGTACTGAGGTCCTCATGTTGTCTTTGCCCCTTGAATCTGGGTTGGCCCAGGGACTGACTTTTGACTTATAGGCTATGGTGACAGTGATGCTGTGTGACTTCTGAGAGGCCTTCATAAGAAGCCTTGTAGCTTCCAACTAGGTCTCTTACTCTGGGCGAAGCCAGCTGCCATGTGACAAGTCTGATTATCCTGAGAATGCCATGCTGTGAGCAAGCCCAAGTTAACCACATCGAAAGGCTACATGGAGAGAGAGAGAGAGAGAGAGAGAGAGAGAGAGAGAGAGAGAGAGAGAGAGAGGCGCCTGGCCACCTTCCATCTGTTCAGTCATTCCAGATGGAGTTCTAGACAAGAAGCCGTCTCGGACACTGAACTGGGTTGACATTCAAATGACCGCAGCCCTAGCTGTGAGGTGACTACAGTCTATCGGATGACAGACCCCCAATGAGAACTGCCCAGCTCAACCCAGTCAACTCAAAGAACCAGGAAAGAGAAGCTTCTGTGAAAGAGACAGAGCAAGCTCTCCCCCACCTCCTTTTCTCTGCACGGGTCAGGTCTAGATGCAGCCAACACGGGGACACAAGAAACCCAGTTGTTGAAGGCAAGGTGTGTACACCGAAGATGGCAGAGCAAAGAGAAGGAAAGAATCTGAGTCTTTTATGGTGCTGTAGCACTGTTCAATTCACCAGCCCTGAAATCCACCCTACCTTGGACTTCTGTCGGATGAGATAATGCCTTCAGTGTCGACACCAGTTTGGACTTTGTGTTACTTGCATAGAAAGCTTCCCAATTCGTCCTTAGCCCTGGGCTGGAAGGGAATAGAATAGAAGGGTTAGGTAAAGTCAACATGGGTTTTAATGTGGGCTCTGATGCCTCCTAACTGCACGGCCTTGGAAAGCCGCTTAACTTCCTATGAACCTCAGCTTCCTCATCTGTGAAGTGGGGAGAATAATTCTGCCCATCGCATAGGATTGCTCTGAGGAGTCAATGAATGGACGTATGTCAGTGCCTGACCACAGCAGATACACGGGTCCTGGGAGCCATGGTTGTCACTAAGGCACCACCATTCAGACAGGAAGTCCCCTGGACTTCCGACACCTCTTCAGAAAGGGAGTAGCTCGGGAACGGCCCCAGAGATCACCAGATGAAAGGTCTCACCAGAACACAACGTGTTCCTGTCATCGACCTGGGGTTTCCGAGAGTCTGAGGTCCACCCCGGCACATCAGGACCCCAGATGCCTTCCCTCCACACACCTGGTTCTTCATCAGCTCAGGGGCAACCTTCCCTTTGAAGTTGGCCTGTCACACCACCTGCTCCCAACTGGTTTGAAATTGAAGTTTAAAACCAAAGCAAAGTTTCCTCTTCCTCTCTCTGTTCTGTTTAACTTTCCTCCATACACAGACGCTTGCGTACAGTTAACTGGCAGAGGAGCGGGGGAGAAAGGCAACTTGGAGATGCTCACCAGGCTTTGTTTAATTAGAACAAACGATGGCTCTCCTGGGTGTACAACGTCCTAAGCTGTTTCCGTAGAGTGGAGGTGGCATGCGTGCAGAAGTAGACATGACCAGCCCAGAGCTCACCCCTCTCTGCTTGCCTTATCGGAAGAATCAAAAATGGAGGGATCGTTTGAGAATGTCTCAGGTGTTTCAGGTGGGAAAGCAGGAACCCCAGATGCAACTGGATCCTACGATTAAAAATTAGGGAATGAACAGCCATAAAAAAGAATGAAATCTTGCCATTTGTGACAATGTGGATGGACCTAGAGGGTATTACATTAAGTGAAATAAGTCAGACAGAGAACATACACAGTATAAGTGAAATACACTGACTCTGGGAGTCAGTGTAAGCTCTGCGCCTCAGAGTTAACCCACTCAAGGAATGGGACCGCTGGAGGATTTATACAGCAATTCCCAGAACTCATTGGTTATATGCTGTTCACAAGAAGGCGGTTGAATCCCTAGCACTTCTTGGCCCTGGTAAGCAAGAGAGTCTCCAGGCACAGAAATGCAGGCACAGAAATGATACAGGCAAAAAGACAAGGGTGGGGCAGACAATATTCAATAGAAGTCTCTAGAGCTCACTGGTATTTACTGGAAACACAAAGGATCGGGGAACACGTGACACCATCGGGGCATTACATAACAATAAAGGGGTCAATCCCCAAGAAGACATAACAATCTTCAACACGTATGCACTTAACAACAGAGACTGGAAACACACAAGGCAAAAGTTGGTAGAACTGCAAGGAGTAACAGACAAACCCACCATTACAGTTGGAGAATTCAGCATGCTCTATGAGTAGGAACAGATCCAGGAGGAAAAAGTCAGTGAGGACATAGTTGAACTCAACAATATCATCGATCACGTGGATACTATCAACATTTATAGGCTGGTTTATCCAACAACTGCAAAATACACACTCTTCTCAGGCTCACATGGAATGTTCACCAAGACAGACCACACTCTGGGCCATAAAACACGCCTTAACGTATGTAAAAGAACAGAAACCACACAATAAATGCCCTTACATCACAATGAAATTAAACCAGAAATCAGTGGAATTAAACTTGAAAAATAGCTAGAACATCCCAAAATATCTGGAGATCAAACATAGTCTAAATAATAACATTAATAGATTAAGCTAATAATAGATTAAACACCGCTTCTAAATAACACATGAGTCAAAGAAGTCTCAAGAGAAATTAAGAAATAGTTTGACGAAATTAAAATGCAACTTACCAAAATTTGTGGAATTCAGTGAAAGCAGTGTTCAGAGGGAAATTGACAGCATTGAATGCATATATTTAGGAAAGAAGAAAGATCTAAAATCAGTAATCTAAACTTCTGTCTTGGGAAACTAGAACAAGAAGAGGAAAATAAAGTAAGTAGAGGAAAAGTTGCAATAAAAAATTAAAGCAATAATCAATGAACTTGAAAACGGAAAATCAATAGAGAGAAGAAACGAAACAACACATAGGAAGCAAACGACAAGTGCAGAATCTCTGACTTGTTTCTACAATAAGTCAATAGCATAAAAAAAAGAGTTGTGTTGGAGATGGGGCGCTGTTCTAAACGAAAAAATATCTAAGAGGCAGATCAACCAAATATAATATGTGCACTTTATTTAGACCCTAATTAGAAAAACAAACAAAACATGAAACCCTTTTTTTCATCAGTCAAGAAAATTTGATTCTAAACTGAGTATTAGATGATAGAAAAGATTCATTGTTAAATTTGTCAATGTGATCATAGCATTGAGGTGACATTAAAAAAGAAAAAGTCCATCTTAGTTAGAGGTGCCCACAGAAGTGTGTACGGATGAAAGAACACGATGGCTGGGATATCTTTTAAAATTCTCCAGCAACAACTTTAAACAAAAACAGGGTCTGACCGCCCCTACTCCTGGCTCTTTTTCTCCACTTAATCCTAGACCTGTCAGATCTCGTGTTTATTTAAAATTTAAATAAAATTTAAAATCCTAGATTATTTTGCATTCATTTCGATTTTTTAAAAAATTATTACATTAAGGTACTATTATCTTGATGACTGAGTGTGTTGGTGCCCCCTTAAATTCTATGGAAGTGAGGCAACAACAGTCGTGACCTTGAACTCAAGTGGCCTTATTCCCTGCCTTGGGGCGGCCCTCCTTGGGGGTAACCAGAGTTGGTCACTGTGTTCTAGGTAATAACCCACTGAAGGTTTCACCACCATCCACTCTCACCACACCTAAATATTTAACACCCTCGTCCACCCTTCAAGGAGCCATAATGGAGGACATGGGCAGTCCAAAGTTAGGACATGGTGGCTTGTGGTTAATTAGGAGTCTCGCCAATGGGGAACACATTTTTTACAATCCCTGCCTTGAGTGGCAGGTCCACCCTGCGAGCTTGCCTGGAGTTTTGCTAGTGTTTTCAAAGCAGCTTAAAAATACCCATAGCCATTTCCAGTGCTCCTGTCCACTGCTTACTCTTCAAGTTCTTACCTCCACCCACTTCTAACCTGATGGAAGCCACCTTCTCCTGCCACCACTCCTACTCCCACCCCCACCCCCGGGGGGGGGGCCTTATGGATTCTCAGGGATTGATTCCCTGCCCAGCTTCCAGCAGAAAATAGAGACAGCCGAGTCTTTTTCTGACTGAGCACAAATGCGATGCTTCCAGCTCTTAGGTGCAAGAAAGAGTTCTTGTTCAATGCATGGCATTCTACTTCACATGTTCCTAAAACCCTCTTGGAAAACAATAAACTGTCACACTTGGAAGAGCCCTAAAGAATAAGTGAATCCCATGCCTCTTAACTCTTTTTAGGAGGTAAATGATTAAAGCTCTGGGAAGCAGATGGATCTGGGTTCAAATTCTGACTCTACTGCTGTGCGTCTTTCGATAAGTGATTAACCTCTCTGAGCCTCTGTCTCTTATCTGTGAAATAGGGATAAAAACAGTATCAACCTCATAGGGTTATTGAGACAGTGAGTGAGGTGATTACCTGTGAAGTGCTTGGCAAAATTCTTGGAACAAAGTAAGTGCTTAATACAGGCTGATTTCAGTGCTTATTTTGGGGTCACCTGTACCTCTTTGAGGATCTCTACAAAGCTATGAAAGACCCCTCAGAAAAATACGCATCCAATGTCTGTACTCTTTTACATTACAAAAGAACTACATATGTTTTTAAAATGAACTGAGACAGGTATTTGACATTATTATTGTTTATATTACTATTAACATATTTTAATTTGTGAAAAAGGAAAAATAATAAAAATTCCACAGGAGTATACAGTAGAATAATTGAACAGACGATGTGTAAAATAGAGGGAAAGCATTCACTTCCTCCCTCATCACAGAGAGGCCGTCCTGGTTCCCAGCGTTTCCTCCACCAAGTGGCTAGGCTGACGCCCATGGCTTAGATTCTGGCAAAGCCAAGAGCAGCCACGGTAAATACACGACGTGATCCTGTTTGTTTCACTCACCAAGGTAGACTAAAGTCTTTCTCACGTTGCTACGCAGACTTCATACATATTATTTTTAAACATCACTGTTTTCTTCTGATTATGCAACTGACACACGCCTTCATATGTGGATAAAGTGAAAAAGAAAGTGTCATAATCCAGCCCTAGAGACAAGCATTGATACATTGGTATACATCCTTCCAGAATTTGCTCAGTGCAGTTACAACGTGTGTAAGTACACATACCCGGTTTGGCAGGACATCTACAGAGAGGTGGTTTGTCACATGGCTGCAGGTAGTAATCTCCACATCCCACACACCTGGTTTTGTATCCTGGCTCCATGTCCTTGAGTGGCCTTGGACAGTCCTCTTAGCATCTCCCAACCTCATTTCCTCATCCGTAAAATGGAGAAAGTAATAATAATAACTAGTCTGAAGAATTGTTGCAAATATGAAATGAGTTGATGCATGTAAAGGGTTTTTCCACCTGGCCACGGTTGACATCTGGGGCTGGATAATTCTTTGATGCAAGGGCTGTCCCATGCATTGTAGGACTCTTAGCAACATTCCCAGTCTTTACTAGAGACCAATAGCAAGCCCCTCTCCCAACGGTTGTAACAATCAAATCTCCAGACATTGTCAAATGACCCCTGAAGGGCACATGACTCATCCTCCCTCAAGGAAAACCACTGCCTTCCCACAATACCTGGAACATAGTAAGTGCTCAATAAACCCTCCCTTAAATCATTGTCATTATGACAGGGTACACCTTTACTGAACATAAAACATTCAATTGTTCAATTAATACAAATCAACTGGTATTTTAACTGTCCATGAAGGAGTCCATTTTTTTTCCTACTCGTAGGTTTTTCAGACCAAATCCTCAGTTTAACCTCAGATGCAAACTTCACCTTATAAGAGCTTTTCATCCGTACAATATTAAACTACTGGTGAAATACTCCATAATGATAGGATTCAGCCAATTTTATTGGCCCTAGCCCTCCTGAATCTCTCCTTTCTCGGCCCCTCCCGCCACGCAGGTGAGAGACAGCATGGAGCCCACAAGGAACACGCTGCTTTTCCCGCTGTATACACCTAATTTCTTGTCCCTCGTTTTGCATTGATCGAGGTGTTTTGCCACGGAGCTCTAGGAAGATGGGATTATGTGTGTGCATGTGTTCATTCACAGGCTGGTTAGGATCGAAACCCCTGGGGATGCATTTGGAAAACGACCGAATTAATCACTTATGATCTGCATTCGGTGCACATTATCATAATATTGATATAATACACACACTGTTCTTTGCTTATTTCTATATTGAGTGAGGCCCTGCAGCAATTTTGAGGAAATTTGAGACTCACGCACCTGGCTAAACGCTCTCTCTAAATAACCCCAGGTCTCCTGGTTTGCAAGGATTGGCCTAAAATGAGTTACATTTGCCAGAACATTTTTAAGTAGGGAAATAAATTAGAGTGGTAATAATCATAACAATTATATAATAAATGTTAAAAATTGTAAGTTCCCCTGTGTCCTTAATAACTTTATTTTGGTGGTGGTGGGGGGGGCGGGATGTGGAAATTCCATCGCGGGTTTCTGGTGACATCATCAGGCTGAAGTGAGAGGACAGGCTTCTAAATTCCAAATGTCACCAAGGTGCCGAATGAGGTGGCACTTTGCCTTTCTCAGCCGAGTTTGCTGGGCTTGAATTATTAAAGTCATCGTTTGCAAAATAAATTTAGGACTTCGTGAAAGTTTCTGGATGGACCCTCTCCTTCTTCCACCTTCTCTCTTTCTCTCCCTTTCTCTTTCTTTCTCTCCCTCATTTTCTTTCTCCGTAAGGGAACCCCAGGCAGCCACAGCTGCACAAATCGTCCAGATGCCCTCACTCCCAACAATTCCCCCATCTCCGGCTGCAGGCAGAAGAAAAATAGGACTAAAAAAAAGGGATGACAGCATGTCCCCAACAAAGAGACCCTTCCAGGAAGCCCTGGTGACCCGAAGCATGTAAAAAATGCCCCAAGTGGCCAAACCTACGTGCTGGGCTACAGGGTTTGGTCTGAGATGCATCCACTCAGTACACAGACGAAAACTAAGGGTTCAACCTTGTGCAAATCAACGTGCTTCACAATCATGCTGGCCATCATTTATATGCCAGGCGCTGTGCTAAACACTTTGTTTGTATTATCTCACTTCTCCCGCAGTAGGGACTATTATCCCATTTCACAGACGTGGAAACTGAGGCTCAGAAGGCATAGATCAATTGCTCAAGCTTACAAGAGCTGTAAGCAGGAGAGGTGGGAGGTTAAAGCCAAATCAGAGTCCCTACTCTGATACTTCGGACCCATGATACTATGTAACTGTATCCTTGCAGGATGAAAAGACTTTCAAATCCTTAAGACAGGTCTGCAAACCTGATGCAGTAATGCATCACGTGAAAAAATTTTAGCACAACCAGAATATGATGTTATGGAGTTGATCCCTAACGAGCGTCTAAGTGAGTTCTCTCCATGACGATTTGGAAGATCCTTTATGTCAAAAGTCAGTGCTATGTCTGTTATCAGGCATAAAGTACCAAAGCAGAGTTTATGCGCTGACCAGTTCTCTCTGTTCCTTTTCAGAGTATCACCAATAGACCATCACATGAAGTAATCGCCCGTGCTCTATTCCTCTTCTTGTTGGGTCACGTGTTTCCCAACCTCCAAGGATCCCCATTACAAATGGCTGGAAGCCCAGGCTATGGTTAGACAGTCCCAGATTTGAAAGCTGACTTCCCCTCTAACCAGTGTTGTGGCCCTGAGCCAGGGACTCCACCTCTCTGAACCTCAGTGTGCCCACTTGTGAATGGGAGGGATGGTAACAGCCAGGGTCACTGCTAGTCTGTACCGTGCCCTTGCAAAATTAGAAAAAGGCACGCCTTCCTCAAGTCACCTTACTTCTTCCATGCTGGAAATTTGTCATAATATACTGATGTCATTAGAACAAGACACTCTACTGCCATCTGCTGGAATGCTGTTGTAATAAGTATATATAATGCGCAAAGGTGAGAGTGAATGGCATCTCCTTTGTGCAGTGCATGACATGCACAACTGTACATGGTTGCACAATAATTACTCATTGGATTGTTGGGGAGAGAAAATTCGATATACCCCCAAGTGTTTACTTAGCACTTTAGGAGACATGCCTCACCTGTCCTCAGCAAATGCTCGTTGCTCTGTTAAGCTCTGGCTCAAACAGGTTGGAAAATGGTGTTTCTTCTGAATACTAATCACTAGAAATCTCATGTAGCATCATCCGGCTTGGGGGATGGTGTCTCCAAATCAATCTCAGCCCATTCTCAGCCCTTATCCAAGTTTCCATGCTTCGGGGCAACTCTGGCTGACCTGAACAACCACTTTAAGCCCCTGAGCATGTCTCCTTCTCCTGCCTTCTGGAAAAGAGACTAAGAACTTTCTGAGCCTTGCTCTTAAAACTCTGTCTGGCATTTCTTTGGTGCTTTGATTCTCTGAGGCTTCCCGGACAGCCTTGCAAAAGGTGTAGTATGTGGGGCAGCCGGTTGGCTCAGTTGGTTAGAGTGCGGCGCTCTTAGCAACGGGGTTGCCAGTTCGATCCCCACATGGGCCACTATGAGCTGTGCCCTCCACAACTAGATTGAAACAACTACTTGACTTGGAGCTGATGGGTCCTGGAAAAACACACACACTTAAATAAATTAAAGTTTAAAAGAGATAAAAAGGTTTAGTATGTTCCTTCAGCTTTGCCCTTGGTCCAAAGTTTCCTAAAATGGGTTAAGAACATGGTGTCTGGAGTTGAACAAAAACTGCTAGGTTTGAATCCTAGCTTTTTCATTTACTGTAATTGCTGTGTGACCTTGGGTGAATAATTTAGCCTGGCTGTGCTTCAGTTTCTTCACAGGTGAAAAGGCAAGACTTGTTCATCTATCACAGCAGTGTGGAGTGAAGACAAAAGGAGAAAATGTGTTTAAAGCCCTGAAGAGTAAGCCCTCCATGCATCAAAATGATTATGATCATTAGCGACAGGAAAAAATATTTCAGAGTTTGTTATAGGTTGTCCATTTCCAGCTGCCCATCGGATTTCTGATGACCTTGTTTCCTGAACCCAACATTAGAACCCCAAATCTCACAGACCTAAAAAAAAAAAAACCCATAAAAAGACAACATGCCTTCCCTGAGTGGTTTATATGAAAAGCTAAAAGTCTCAGTATGTTTACTTCTGCACTGAAGGCATCACACAAAATCAGATGTCCCCAGCTTCTGTGGGACACAGAGTTGCTTCACTCAGGAAGTATTTTTTAACTTCACAGCTGTTTCTTCTTCAACAACAAATACTCTAGATGCATGGAGACCAACCGGGATGGTTTCCTCTCTGTGATACTCAGACTGCTGTAACCATTCCTCTAATCATTGCATCCTTTTTATTTTCCTGGAATTTTAGGCGGGATCAGGACATTTTCTCTGCCCAGTTTCTCCTCTTATGTTTTCTGTCTGCTCCATCCGCCATCCATGGCTCCAGACTTCCAGAGCCTTCTCTCTCAGCCTGAGGCTCTGTGGCTTATTGAAACGCCTTTGGTACACAGAGTCCATGCCTAGGTTGTTACTGGCTAAAAAGCAGCTGTTTTTGGATGATGGTTTAGTTCATTCTGGGGGACATGAGCAGGGCAAGGAAGGCCAGTCTGAACGCAGATGATCCAGAAAACGCCGAGCCGAGGCAGCTTCTGCAAACTGCCTTGGCTGTGTGACTTTGAGCAAGTGGCCTCACCTCTCTGAATTTCCCCACGCTTCCGTTCTTAAGTCTCCTTAAAGGCAAATGCAGCAAAATTTTCACAAATGTGTTCTGCTTGAGAACTGAATCTTTGGAGGAAACTCACCTGATCTCTGAAGTCTATCTTTCAGCTGCTGTGTGACCTTAAACAAATTACTTTCCCTCTCTGGGCCTCAGTTTCTTCATTTGTTGAATGGGGATAAAGGATAGATCCTATCTCCTGGACTTGTTGTGAAGATTAAAAGAGATAATTCTTTGAAAATGCTTGGCAAAGTGTCTGACCTGGGGTGAACACTCCATAAATCTTAGCCATTATTATATGCCTTTTAATAAAATGGAGGCTTTCTGGGGATTGAAAAAAAAAAAAGAAAAAAAACCCATGAATGAGCCAAAAGCATTTTGGAAAACTGCTTTATTTAACATGTTCTCGATGTATCTGGCTGGTCTTTTCCACTAAAAAAAAAAAAAAAAAAATTCCCCAAGGAGGCCACAGTCTCGGCACAGCAGGGCCTGCCCCAGGCCACACAGTAAGTTTGATTCGAGCTCCCAGGAACGAAATCCAGGCCTCTGACCCCACGTCAGATGGTCAAGGCTCCCTGCTCTCAATCACAGCCAGAGATGTCACAAGGAATGGTGCCACATCCTAGGGGAGGAAAATGAGATTTCTCACTTGCCTTGATCTGACCGGTGGCCCCCATCAGAAAACAAGTTCAGCACCCTCAAAATGTCCCTTCTGGCCTTCTGTCCTCCAATTTCTGAGTACCCAGGCCTCTCTGCAGTGCCCTAATCCCCAGCTGTTCTCCAAAGCAGGAGGGGAACCAGAGCGAGACTCCCAATGCTGCAGATAAGGTGGGGGCAAAAATCTCAGTAATCCAGATAAATCATATTTTGATGCAATATATTTTAAAAAATCAAAATGAATGCAAAAAAAGGTCCACGATGAACAAAACGACACCATTTTAAATAAAGAAAAAAACCGGTGGCCAGGATAGCCCCCTCTCACCTGCAGCTCACAAGGTAACCAAAGGGAGCGAGAATCAATTCTGCCCCCACCCCCTGAGCCTAGCCCCTTGAATTTCCTGCGAGGGCCACAGCCATAAATTTCCACCTTCCCTCCCTGGGCGCCCCCCTTCCCCACAGAGGTGAGCTGGGGTGAACAGCACAGAGGCTGTTTGGAAGGCTGAAGAGGACTTGGGTGGGACATTCCAACTTTCCATCTTGTTTTTGAACTCCATCTAGGCTCCCCTCCTTAATCAATAAAACAGGAATTAGGTCTCAGCTCCAAGAGTCGCTTTCTGTCTTCCAGTTTATGACCTTGGCCACCTCGCAGCCCTTTAAAGTTGCCGGGCTGGCTTCTTCAAATACCTGAGGTCGCAGAAAGCAGGTAGAAAACAGATTTGGGAGTTTCCCGCGGGGAAGTGGGCCGGCAAGCTCAACGGGCCGGCTCCCCCCACTGCAGGCGTTCTGGGTGCACAGTGCTCGCTCGCCAAGAACTTTAAACCTTTTTCTTTGATGCCCCTCTTTTTTCGGGGGGGAGCGTGCTGGTGGGGAGGGGGAAACAGGAGGGAAATGAGGTGCCGAAGCAAAGTCTTTCTGCTCTTGTTCCTCTGGCTTCAGCTCCTCCCTTGCTCAAGGGGGAGGATTCTGAATTCCAGACCCGGAATCCTACCCCTTTTGAAATTGATCGATTTTATCCGGGAGCTTCAAATCGAAACCAGGAGAGGGGGCTTTGAAATGTCAAAGAAAAGTTGCAAAAGGAAAAAGGAGGTGGGGTGAGGAGGGGGAGATAAAAAATAAGAGGGGTGGGCAGACAGAGGTTTTCTTCTGAAAACCTACCTTTGTACCGATTGGTAACCTTTTCACCCTTTCAGCGGTGGTGGTGGGTTCCTGGGAGCTCTTTGAAAATCGATGAGAGCTGTGGACCCACCCACCCCCAAAAAAATGCCCTTTAGGGACGTGCAACGTTTGCATTCAATTTCTGGAGGCTGAGTGGAAGCGTTTTTGCTCCATTCGGGAAAGTTTTTGCAAAACCCTCTGCTGGGCCATTTGCATTGGAATTGAACCATCCCCAACTTACATTTTGGACAAGCCGTGTTTGCCTGGAGTAATCTTGACCTAATTTTTAAAAATTATTATTTGGAATAATAATAAAAAAAATCCAGCCACGTTCTGGAGAAGGGAAGAGCTGGCAGGCATGACTTCTAGCGGGGGAGTCGGGTGTGGCCCCAGACTCACTCGGAGCATGAAAACCTGGGCAAGTTGGAAGCTCCGCCCGCGTCCCTATTTCCAGCGAGGCCACCTCCTCAGGCTGGTGACGCTCGCTGCCCCAGACCTTTCCTTCTGGTCCCCAAAACCCACACTCCCGGCACCGAGGTGCTGGGGCCCGGGGCTTCTAAAAATCGGCGCTCTCTCTCTTCTTCCCTTAGGCATCAAATCGGTAAGAACCCACCCTGGCTGGTGCCCAAAAGTACCTCTTTAGGTGACTGGCACCGTGCGAGGCTGGGAAAATGTAGATTCGGTTCTTAGCAGGAAGCTTCCAGGCTTCTTCAGGCAGCCAACGGGGCTAAGGGGATTGAAACACATATTTTAGGAGTCATGGCAAACCTAGTTCAAATTGTTTTTAATTGGAATTTTGAAGACCTCCAGATGGCTAGGCACCCTGGGGCTGGGCAGGAGAAAGTGGGTGCCTGGTCTAGCCCAGACAGGGCTGAGCTCACTCTGTCACTTTCCTCTCCAGCAGCCCAGGGCTGGTGCTGCATGCAGGTGGGAGGGAGGCAAAATGGGCACCAAGGGTTCTGGGGTCTCTGAGGGCAGCCCCCCAAAAGGCCAGTTGGGGAGGGGGGAAGGCATTGAGAGCTTTATCAGCTTAGGAAACACGGAAGGTGCATTAGACAAAAATGTACAGAGATAAACAGAGAGGGATGAGCATCAAGCAAAGACACAGAGAGAGGAAGAGATGCAGAAAAGACAGAAACATGGGAGCAGTGGCACAGAGCTGATAGAAGCAGAGGGAGAGCAATAGACAATGAGAGACACACGGAGAACTGCGAAGAGAGACACAGGTTGAGAATTACAGCATCCTGGGTGACCAAGCTGTCATATGGACCCCCACCTAAGAGAGTGGCTAAGCTAGAGCTAGAACTGGATCTCCTGGACCCACAGCTCCCGTGTCCTTTCCAGGGCTTTGGACATGGGACACCTGAGTTCCCCCAGGAGAGTTACAGGACGCAAGTTTCATAGGAGTGGATCAGGTGGGTCACTTGCCCTTGGAAGCTGCTATGGGGGTGAGGGGGTGGATCTTTGCCTTTGAGCTTCTGACCCCACACATCTGCCTCTGCCTCTGAGCTGCACCTCCCAGGCAGAGGAAAAAAACAAGCCATGGGGCTGTACACCTGGGCAGACCCATCCCTGACACCGGGGCTCCCAGGATGAGAGTACCAATCGAGGTCCACATACTCTGAGAACTTCCGAGTTATACTCAAGCTGGCAAAGTATTAAGGAAACGTGTGCTATCATCCGACAAGTTGACACGTGTATCTTTCTAATAACCTGGGAGGCCAAGTGGACTTGAGTTCTGTCCCAGAATCTGGTAACATGGGAAGAGCTGACACCCAGCCTTCCCTTTACGCCTCACCGCAGTCTGTCTTTACCGAGTTAGACGCCTGCACATGTGTGGACAGCCCAGCAGGCAAATCCAAGCCTCAGTCACATCCCTTCAGCAAACAGCCACCTCTTGACTATCCCCCAGGCCTCGGTGAGCATGAGGGTGGGGAGGTTTATCCTCCAGGGATGGATCCTCGGGATAGGACCGTGCAGGGTCTGGACGCAGGGTGGCGCCCATGTGGACAGAAGTCTCAGTGTCCGCTACCCTGAACAGGGGGTATTAGTGCTGGAGGGATCTGGCCCCTGCCCCTAGGAGAGGGGCATACTCAGAAAAGAGGCAGAACAGAGCTCGCTAAAGCGTAGAGACCCTCTAGCCCAGGGCTGTGAGTAGCACCGCCCTGGGACTGCCCGACCCCACGGTGGATGTCCCCCAGAGTACCCCCCTAATGGCTACAAACCCTGCTATGGGTGCTTTCTGACACACACAGCTTACCCGCTCTCCAGGCCCCAGCCACACTCAACTCCTGCCATGGCAGACGTTTCCTCTGGGAGCAAATTCTGCAAGAAACTCAATCTGCTGTGTACAGAATTATGGGTTGTTCTTGGCTGCGGCCTCCCCTCGCCCTCGGTGCAAACACAGACATCCACACAGAGCTGAGCGGGCTTTGCTGCAGCGCCATGGGGCTTGGGGCTATGCCGGGGAGACCGACCTCTTGTTTCTCCCTTTCTGGGGCTGGAATCCTCCCAGCACCAAGCAGGGAAAAACAAAGGCATTCAGGAGCAGACTTGGAGGGAAACCCACCTTCCCGTCTCTGGTTCCCCCCACAGAGATACAGCTTGCCCTGCACCACGGAGAAGGCCTCTCTGCCTCCCTTCCCAGATCACAGTCCAGCTGAGGTTTCCGAGGTGATCCCCGCGTGTACTAGAACCTCCCTGCGGCCAGCCCCCACATGGTACGCAGTACTGTATATGTCTAGACCTCTGTCTCTCTAGACCTGTGTGTGTCTGTGCATGTGGGGGTGAAGGGGCCTCAGCTTTCCTCAGGTTATCCAAGATGTCCATGACCCCAAAAGGGGTTTGGACTTCTGGGCTAGGCGGTTGAGAGTGTTCAAGGGCAAATGGTGCCCAAGGTCACCAGTCTGTGTGCAAGAACCTTCGTGACAACTGACTACATTGCGATAGAGTCATCGAGCAGAACATGATTCTGAGAATGAACCAGCTACCAACCCCCAAAACACGCGGATGAAAATCTCCCCGGCAGAACGCTGAGTGAACCGAGCAGACACAAAAGAGCGCTGGAGATGCCACTTCATTGACCCACCCGGGGAGCCCAGCTGGACTTGAATCACGGTTTGTCTCTCCCTTTCAAACCCCCAAGGGCCACGCTCTTTAAATTACTCTGCTAACGCTGGTCTTGGAATGGTCCCCGAGAGTTTAGGATGGAGAACCTGCCCCCTTCGTCATGCTGAGAGAGGCAGGGGGCAGGGGACACTTAACGGGCAACATACCCCGCATGTGGGGACTTAACTAGTCCGGGACAGTGCAGACGGAGGGGCAAAGGGGCTCTGGAGCTTGGAAAATAATTATTTTCCAGCCTGTATTATGGTCCCTTGGAGCACATTAAGGTTTGAAACTCAATTCTGACCATTCCAAGAAGGACATTTAAAAGTTTGGCTCTACCATCACTCTACTCTTCCTTTGAAAACTAATTGAAGAAAAACAAAAACAAAAATCTTACAATCCCCCACCCGCCTCCAAATCCTTTAAAAAGGCCACAATATGACGATCCAGGCAGCATTACTGATCACAACTTGCCCAGAGAGGTTATCCTAATAATCCTTTGAAGTACGACTTTGCTTTCAACCCTTCCAAATATACTGAATAGCTATGTATATATTTCCCTCTGTTTTCTCCCTCATTAAATTCCTCAGATGCAGGAGCCAAAGGAAGCCTCCTGCAGAACCCAATTATCTGTGTTCCACATGTTTGGTTTTTAATAATAAAATAAAATGAAACCCAAAGGGCGCAAGTCTTCTGACCAAGCTTTTATTACCTGAGCAGAACATATGTCGCAGCCACGCATGGGGAGAGCTTTCTTCTCTGACCCGATCTGTCCAGGACAAAGCTCTTATCTTGTCCCCTGACCCCGTGGAGAGAGAACTCCAGGGGACTGCTCTGGAGTTCCCGTCACCCACGTTTGGCTCTTCTGAAAGGGCTGTAGGTTCTTCTGGCAGAGGGTGAGCTCCAGCTGAGAAGTAGCGGAGTCCAGAAGTAATTAAGTTCACGATTCAAAAATGGGTTTTCATACAGCTTAGGTCACTACATCTGTTCGCCCAAGCTCCTTTGTTTTCCCGTTCATTAATTCAAGAAATATTTATTTTGAGCATGTATTGTGTGCACAGTGTGCTGGAGCGAGGGAGAAAAAGAACAAACTGGATGGATATAATTCCTTTGTTGGAGACGTAGCCGTTCTAGCGAAAAGATCCAGACAGGAAGCAAGTAAAAAATAATATGTATACACACACACACATATTGTGTGTATATGTGTGTGTGTGATTATCTGCATAGCACTTAACGATTTCTAAAATTATATAACAATACATAATTATGTATACTATTTTAGAAATTTATATGCAGAAAATCATATCTGTATACACACACATATCCTCGCTCACTATAATTCTGTCACATGATTTTGTTTAATTTTCTGCACACAAGGTGTGATCAAATCATATGGTGAATGTTTAAATAAAAAAATTATGACAGGAAAAGACACATTGCCATTCATCCCCCTCAAAATACTCCCCCTCACTTTGTACACACGTATCCCATCGTTCTTGCCACTTTCGGAAGCAGTTCTGGAAGTCCTCTTCCGTAAGTGTCTTTAGTTGCGCTGTGGTGGCTGCCTCAAGGTCCTGAATTGATTCAAAATATTTACCTTTCACGGTCATTTTGACTTTGGGGAAGAGCCAGAAGTCACATGGTGCCAGATCCAGTGAGTAAAGTGGATGAGGACACACCGTAATGTTTTTGTTTGACAGAACTTGCCGTACCAGAAGTGATGTGTGACACGGAGCATTGTCATGATGGAGAAGGAAACCGTTTGCTTATTTCATGTTAATGCATTGTTCGTGACCCATGATTGACGGCACACTTTAAAACACACCTTCTCTCAACCGTAGCTCACACCTGACTTCCTGCACCGAACAAGATGAAACTTGTCACACAGTTACTAAGGTTCCACATGCTGCTTCCCATATTGAAGGTCCCTGCCTTTCTGTTGGGTGGCACTCGGCAGCAGCATTCATTGTATTCTTTGATCACACCTTGTAGGACTTAATGATTTCTAAAATTATATATGTGATATTATATGTGACTATATATTATAAAATTGTATAAAATTACAAATAAAGTTATATATATATGTAAAATGTTAGCATCGTTGCATACTATGTAGAAATAAAATCACGTGAGAGAGAATTATGGTGGGTGAGAACGTCATTTAGCTACAATGGGGCTGGAAAAGTCCTCTCTAAAGAAGAAAGCTTTTTTTTTTTTTTTAAAGACAGGTTTATTGAGTTAAATTTACATATATTAAGTTCACCCGTGATAGTCATACAGTTCGACGCATGTTGACAAATGTGTACAGTTGTGTAACTACCATTACTATTAAAGTATACAACACATCCCTTGCCCCCAAAAGTTTCTTTGAATTCCTTTACAGTCAATCTTCCCTTCTCCTAGCCCCTGGCAACCACTGATGTGCTTTCCATCCTACAGTTCTGCTTTTTCTGGAATGTCACATAAATGGAAGGATATAGTATGTAGTCTTTGGTGCCTGGCTTTTTTCACTTCACCCAGTGCTCCTGAGTTGTTGCACGTCTCATGCGTCTGTTCCTTTTCCTGGTTGAATAGTATCCCATGGTAGGGACGTACCACGGTGTGTTTGTCCGTGCTGTAGCTGATAGACACGTGAAGTTGTCTCTAGCTTTGGGCTATTGTGAATAAAACTGCTACAGACATTCATGCCCTCGTCGTTGTGTGGACGTAGGTTGTCCCTTCTCTTGGATAAATCTTTAGGCATATAATTGCTGGTTCATATGGTAACTCTGTGTAGACCTGCACAAGAAACGGCCAAACTGTGTTTCCAAGTGGCTCCACCATTTTGCATTTCCCCCCCAGCAACAGGTGAGCATTCCGGTTGTTCCTCACCAATACTCGACACTGTCAGACTTTTTACTTTGGGCCATTTGAGTGTGTGCATAGCTGGTAATGGTGAACTTGTTGGCCATTATTATATGAAACTTCAATTTTTTTATGTTTATAACACATTATAATGGATATGTCATTTATATGCCTGTAATTATTTAACACATATTACATAAAATGTATTTGAATTACTTCAATGCTGATAAGAAGGCAGACATGGGAAGAGGCAGGGAAGACTGTTCCAGGCTGAGGGAACAGCAATGTCAAAGACCCTGAGGTGGGAACCAGCTAGGGATGGCTGAGGAGAAGAAAGGCCAGGGCAGGGCTATGTAGCACACACAGGGAAAAATAGAGTCCTTCAGATACTATTGGTGCATGACAAACTATCGCAAGACTTCACAGATTTAAATAACAGCTCTCTTATTATGTTTCTAGATTCTGAGAGTCGGGAATTTAGACTGGGCATAGTAAAGATGGGTTTATCACCATTTCACAATGTCTGAGACCTGAGCTGGGAAGGTTCCCATGGCCAGAGGTGACTTGATGACTAGGCCTGGAACCTTCTAAAAGCTTCTTTGCAGATGCCTGGGGCCTGGATAAGGACCACTCAGAGGTTGGGCTCAGTTGGGACTGTCAACAGAGCACCTCTACTTGCCCTCCTCGTGGAGTCTGACTTTCTCACTACGTAGCAGCCTCGGGGGTCCAAGCAGAAGTATTCCAGGGAGCAAAGCTGAAGCGGCATTGGCTTTTATGTCCCAGCCTGGGAAGCCACACATCATGTCTGCCCCATCGCATTGGAAGAAGCAGTCCAAAACCTGCCCAGATTGAACAGCAGAAAAGCAAGACTCATGATCGAGAGTGTGAAGTCACATTGGAGAATAAGATGGAGGATGGAGGATATTGTCATGGCAGCCTTTGGAAGATAGAATCAGCCACAGAGTAAGAGCCGGTCGTGATGCAGCTTGTTCTGCTCAACAAATGCTCCTCACGGGTGATGAATCAGTATGTGAATGAAAAAGACCCTGTCCCTGAACTTGAGGAATGCTCCAGGCAAATGGAGGAGATGGCTATATAAATAAAAACCATACTGTACAGACTTCAACAGCATGTATCACATTAGGCTGTAGAGTCCCCAGGAAGTAATCCATATTGCCTGGGAGGTGGTTGGGGGCTTGGGCTCTGGGGCGTGTGCAGGAGTTTACCAGTTAGGCAAGGACAGTGAGAGCATGAGAACCAAGAGCTGGATCAAACAGTGGTTGTTCAGGCAGGAGAGGAGGGTGGAGATGAGGTTCGCAAGGCAGGCTGAGCCCAGGTCGGAAGAGGTTCCAAGTGAAGGCTGGGCAGTTGGACGCAAGCACATGGATAATGGAAACCCACTGGGGACCAAGTGCTGTGCTCAGGTGCCTGCTACAGGAGAAGCCTTGGGGGCGGCTAGAAGGGCGGATGGATTGACAATTGACAAGGGATATGCTAAAAGCCCAGAAGCCCATAGGTTTATGTAGCAGTCCAGGTGAGAAGTGATGAGTACTGGGGCCAAGGATGGAGAGAATGGCCACGGTTAGGAATCTGAGTAGTGGGTTTAACACGGTCCCCAAGAATGGGGAGGAGCTAACGGGAAGGAGAATGTCCCATATGTGAGCAGCTGTGCACCTTATCAGTTATCAACCCTGACCATGTACTTGAGTCACCTGGGGGGAGCTTTACCCAGCCGGAAGTGTCCAATCACACCAACTCAGCTCAACCCAAACTTTCAGGTTGGGCACCAGGCATTGGTGTCTTTTAAAAGCTCCCCAGCAGATTCTTTTGTGCACCTGAGGTTGGAGCCTGATGAAATAAGTGATGCATTCCCTAAGACCCTTTAGGGAAATTCTAGAACGCTGGTTTGGGCAGAGCGAAGAAAGAGAAAAGTGATTTTGATTTGGGACATGCTGGGTTCATGATAGCAAGGATGTCAAACCTTTCTCCAAGAGGCATAACATAGTGTAACAAAAGTTGGTTAATCCATAAAAAGAGATTAAGTTACTTCTCAACCCGCAGAGTTACAAAGGGGACGCAGCGGGCCTGGAAGTCCCAGAAAAAAAATTCTTATATTCCTAACGGTCTAGCACAATGCTGTGGGTTTTCTATCAGTCCCACTAAATGCTGTGATTATCACACTCATTTTGCAGAGGCGGGAACAGAGGCTCAGAAAGACCAAGGAACTAGCCCTAGGTTACACAGGGAGGAAGTAAGTGGTGGACCCCGGAGTCAAAGGCAGGCAGTCCGATCTCTGAGGCAGAGCACTCAGTTCCTGAGCAAGAACTCGCTCCTTCGTTGCATATCATTAGCACCGTTGAAATGCATGCCCTCATGGAACCCAGCCCTGTAATTCCCATCACCTCTGTGTCGTCACGACTCCCACCGCAAACCCTCCTGACCATCACTAGTGCCTTTTCACTCACACGGTCCTCCAGGCCCAAAGGCCTCTGAGAATTTAACAGAGCCTCCATGGCATATCATAAAACAAAACCAAATGCTTTCTCTCCCCCCACCCTTTCCCTGAGTATCTGTCAAAGCCAGCAGAGAAATAAAAACCAGAATCTCCAAACAATACACTGCCCCACAGATAATAAATAAAACCTCCAAAGAGGGAGGGGGGAAGAGCAAGGAGTCCCACGAAAGCAGGGAGGGGGTTTGGGTGCACCCACAACAGCTACCAGCAGCCGCGGGTAAGGAAGCAATTGAGATAAAAAATGGACGACCACATTACACATGCCGCGTGCGTGGAAGTGTGTGACACCGGCAAGGAGGGCAGACCTCATCAGCCTTTCTTGCTCTTTTGCACACAAATAAATACACATGTTGCCTTGCATGGAGCAGACACTCAATAAATTCTTAAGCAATGCATCAAAGTACCAATATTCATTTGTGAATTTTCCAAGTACACATGTTTATGGGCAATTGCGTTTCTCCCTCACAACTGTGGAACCAGCAGGAACTTCTTTATAAAAAGAAGAAGAAAAAAACCTTTTGTATTTACTGCATGCATTCAGTTAAGCTTTCCTATGCATGGCACATGGAGAAAGGGCGAGAACGTAGTGACCCAAAGTGGCGATGGCGGATACCTCTGGGGAATGGGAGGAGGAGAGGAGAATGTCGACTTTTAGTTTCTGTTTCTTCAATTTTTTTTTTTTATATATTGATAGTATTTTGCTAAAGGGCCTGTATTGACTTTTTTTTTTCATTTAAAGAAGTTCTCTTTCTAATGATCCCTCAGGATTGTTATGAAATTAATAAAGTCATCATAGAAAGTGAAAAAGAATTAAAAAAACATTTTGAAGGGTGCTACAGAAAGACATCACCAAAGTATGAAAGAGCAAATGGGCTGGCCGTTCTCCATGGCGACTGATCAAATATTTGAGTTTTCCTGCCCTCTGGTCCCTGTACAGTCATGATTTTTCACATGTAATCAGAGTGTAGATGGCCATTAAGATGTGTTTCTCTAAACTCTGTGTATGAGCTTTACGACAGCTTTTAGCCGATGGAGGCTAGGCACACATCCAGATGTGGAGTTGATGCATAGTTTTTGGGTACCAGGGCCTGCCCTGAGCGCCAGTCCCACTCTGTCCCTCCTCCAGCCATACCCTTCCATGGATTGAGGAGCCCTCCAGAGACCACCCGTCTCTTCTGGACCATGTAGTTGGCGTCTACCGAGCACTATGCAGAGAGGTTTTTGTGTACTGGCCACGGGTCCTGTGAGTCAGCTCTAGACTTCAAGTATGCCTTTTGATCTCCAAAATGAAATCTCACTGACACACCGCCTCCGTGCCTCTCTCGTTTGGGAATGAGGCTAGATTTTGTTTTCAGGTGAAGAGGGGATTATAGTTGGTCATTTTATGAACTGGGTTCTTTTCTTTGGAGTGACTTAGTCCTGGAACTTGGCTCAGAGACATTTGTGTGTTTGTGTGTATATGGTATAAGGGGCTAGAGAGAGGATTCCCCCCGCTCCATGAATCCCAACTTCTCTGAGTAGGGCTGTGTGGTCCCTGTGAAAGTCGGGAGTCAAGAGATCCCAGGAATTATGACTGTTCCATGATGTGAGACCCAAGACTCTAGATCTGGATTGCCAGATGCCTTCTGGGTATCGCCATGTGGCCTGCACTCAGCTACCTCAAACTCAGTGAGTTCCCACTGGAGCTGATTTTATTCTCTCCAAATCTGGATTTCTCCTGGGTTCCTCATCTCAGCAGATGGCTGCTCCATTCACTGAATCTTCCAGACCAGAAGCTGCACACCATTCAATTCTCTCCCTTCTGCACCACACCAATAACAACAACAAAGCATTAAGCTGCCATTAGCTGAGCACCTACTTTGTGCTCCATGCATAGCGTTATTCCTCCCATATACCTGTGAGGCTGGCATTATTATGATCCCCACTGTACAGATAAGGAAACTGAGGTTCAGCCAGAGAACGGAACTTTCCCAGAATACACTCTAACAAAAGTTAGCTGCCAACCCAGTTGGTCAGAACTTCTCCTTCCCTTGTGGTTCTCCCTCCCCAGCAAAGTTCTCCAAAGGCACCCAGTAGGTGTTCAGAAAAGATCTGTTGAACCGAACTGACCTTCTGGAGCTCGTTCTGCACTGCGTCTCCGCCCCGTCCGGTTGGAAACTGTTGCCGACACGAGGTCCTCCTTGGAGAGGAAGGGGAGCAGGCTAAGAGTGGGGAGAGAATGGATGGGGAGACTTCAAAGGGAAGGAAAACCGATTACTGGGAAATCTGTTTATAGAGCCAGTGAGTGATGGTGAGGGGGAAACGCTGAAAAGCAGGAGGGCGGGGGAGTGCCCGATCCACGAATCCATCACCAATCCGTTTTCATCTGCTGGCCAAACTATGTGCCCCTTTGAAAGTCTCCTGGTCCCCTAAACTGGGAAGCCAGCACCCAACCACCAGCCAGCCCTGAGCAGCGCTGGTCGTGGCATGACTTGAAGGTCACCTAAGTCTGCCTTCCAGAGGTCTAAAAAGTGGTGTTCAGGCATAATTAGAAACAGTATCAACATGCATTTTGGTAGTGCTTTCTACGTGTCAGGCACAATTTTGAGTTCTTCAGAGTTTTTTTCATCCTTATGACAACCTTATGAGGAAGTTACTATAACTAGCCCCATCTTACAGGTGAAGAAACTGAGGCACGGAGAAGCGAGCTTGCCTAGATCCATAGCGCCGGGAAGAGGTAGAGCTGACAGTGTAACCCAAGAGTGTGACTCTAGAGGCGACTCTTTTAACACCTACCCTCTGTGCCTCCCTGGCAGAGAAGCTCTGGGTGGTGAATTCAAACCCTGCTGCCCCAGCACTCTGCAACTGGATGACTTCGGCAAGCTGCTCCCTCTCTGGGCCTCAGTTGCTGCATCTGTGAAACGGAGACAATATCATAACTACTTCAGAGTGCTGCTGTGATAATTCTGAGATAATTCACACAAATATAAAGAGAACTTAATGTTAGCCATATTATTATTTTATCCCAAATGTTGGGACCTTCTTCTCCCCATGTTCACAATTACAGAGACAGTTGGAAGGGTGAGGAGGGGGAAATAATGCTTCCTTGCCACAGGGCATCATGAGAAGCAAAGGACCTAATGTGTGTATGTAGCAGCTTTTCTTTCTGACCCCTTGAAATATTTCAGGCACATGAAAGAGTGGAGAATCATACAATAAACACTCGTGTATTCAACACCCAGAGTAAGAAATAAAATCTTTCAGATACCATTTCTCATAAGTGACACTCCCTAATTGCATTCCTTCTGCTCCCTCTCCATGGGGAACCACCTTCTTGATTTTGAGGTTTCTCATTGGTATGCATGGCTTTACACTTTTACCATAGATGCATGCGTGCATTCTCAAACAATATATGCCTTACGTCACACGTGGTATCGTTTCACACGTTTTGAAACTTCATCTGAGTAGTGTTGTCCTGTCCATATCCTTGGGCAAGCTTTCCCGGACATGACGCCCGTCAGGGTGACCCATGCTGGCATGGGCATGTCTAGTGGGTTCTTTGAACTGCTATAGAACATTCCTCAATTGATTCATTCATTCTCCTGTTGACGGCCACATTGGGAGTTTCCAGGTTTTTAATACCACGAACAATGCTCTTATGCATGGCTCCCTGTGCACGTGGGCCATGGGAGGTGTTGAGTTGCTGGGTTGGAATGTTTGTACATCCCAGAACTATTCGCTCTTGCCCATCTGCCCTCCATCACCCCTTTTTCCTGACACCAATGATGACTGGTGGTCCCATTGCTCCACATCCTTGCCGATCCTTAGTTTTTTCAAATGGCAGCAATTACAATGATACCACGTAGTCTGTTTGGAGGCCAGGGCATTCTCGGCTTTGACAATTGAGCCAGACGGGTGATTTGAAGTCTTTCCCCAAAACAAGTCTACAAGAAGCGCCAATCTTCTCTTCTCTTCCAGGCAGCCTTCCATGATGCCTCAAAATCTAACCCAGGACCCCTTTTCCTGCACTCCTACAGAGCGTAGTTCCCTCACACAGGGTATACCCATGGCAAAATTGAAATTGCCGGTTCATTTTTCCTCCTTGATTCGACTGAGCATTGTGAAGTTGGCACCCGTCATTCATTTTTCAGCCCTTGACAAACCCAGAGCATGGCACAGAGTAGGCGCTCAATAAATTTTTATTGAATGAGTAACTGAATCAATGTTCAGCACTGTAACCTAGTGCCTGATGCATGGATGGCAGGGGCCTGCATTTTGCTGAATGCGTGAATGAATGCATGCGTGCACGAATGAATGAACAAAACAGCCAACATGTGCTAGGCCCATGGTCCCCATCTTTAAGCACCTGATGGTGTGTTGTTTTGTAGTGTGACAGAGGTCAGCTGGGGATGGGAGGCATGAAGTCTTCCCAGAGGAGATGGTACTTCCTGAGCTATCCTCCTTCTGCCCTCCTCTCCCCACCATCTCCTGAGAACCCCTCCCCACTATTTCCCAAACTGCTGAAGAGGTCAAATTCAGTTGCTAGATTCATGTCTCCTTTACCTTCAGTTCCCCCCAAATCAAAAGTCAAAAGGTCAGCGTAGTTGAGGTGTGAGCTGAAGGGCTTTTGAATTTGGTCCAGGGAGGTCCTTGAAGAGGTTTGCTTCTTTCTTTGGCTATTACTCAAGAAAGAAAAGATGTGGGGTGGGGGTGGCTTTGCTGACATCGAAGACAGGGGCTGGAAGCAAAGGGGAAGGAAACATCCTGAAAGAGACAAAAGCAGGCTCCATGACACATCCTGGTTTTTGGACCCAGGGCTCAGCATCTTAGAAACTCGCACCTAGAGACCTGCCAAGCAGGCCTGCAAACACACCTCCCAGCTCAGGCACAGCCATAAACCACTCAGCCAGCACTCGCCAGCATGACTGTGATGGCCCCTTGATGTATTTACCCAAAGAGAAGAAGTGAAAGGTAGCTGTGGACATGAAGCCATAAATACATCCCAGTGTCCCAGTGTTCAGGTGACATCATCCCAAACGCTCCTCCCTGTGTTCCATGGCTTATGAAGTCACCACACCAGGAGATGTCTCCTGGGCAGGTGGGGGAGGCAGCTCCAAATTTATTTGACCTACTTCATTGAGGGGTTTCCCTTTCACTTTGGGGGTGGGGAGTTAGGTTGACTTCTCTTGAAGAGAGTTCACCTACCTCCCTGACTGACTGTCTTCTGGGGTTTCTGGAGGGAGAACAACAGAGCTTTGCAAATAACCGGGAAAGTGGGTCTGCTTGGAGATCAAAGTGGCTTTTCTAGGATTTCGCTAGAGCCATGCTACTCCATGTTGAGCTTAATAAGAAGCCTCTCTCTCAGTGTTGGCTTTCCCTTTGGACCTGAAACATCCAGGGCAAAGATTTCTACTTTCTCTGTTCACTGTCGCGTCTCCAGTGCCTGATTCACAGTATGCACTCGATAAATATCTACTGAAAGAACGAACCAGTAATGTAAGATTTTGATGAACTTTACCTTCAACAGAAAACACTGACAAACTCAGATTCTTTAATTTTGTAAAACCTAAGCCATAATTCTTAAACAATAAGGATAGGAGTAGTACCAATGGATTAACCTTTCTGGTGGGAAAGTTCAAAACATGTTTCCAAAAGCCTTGAACCCCAGTAACCCCAATGCTAGGAATGCACCCTAAAGAAATAATCAGAACTCTGCAGTGATATTTAGATGCAATATGTTCATTGCAGTGTTATTTATGATGGAAGAAAGTTGAAAATAACCCACGACTCCAGCAATAGAGAACCAGTTGGTTAGATTATGTCACCATACTTCATGTTTTAGAAAACTAGCTCTAAGAATCAATGTGCATAGTCTCTTTGTAAGTAGGGGTTGGGTGGATTATCAAACAGTATATACTATATGGTCACAATTTTGTTAGGAAAAATATGTTTATAGATGGCTATACACTAAGAAGCTTACAGAGGCTATCTCTAGGTGATAGAATTAGGTTATTTAATTTTTTAATTGTTTTATTTCATTCCCCAGTTTTCTACAATAAACATAACTCAAAAGAACAATAAATGTCATGAAGAAATATAGAAGGTCTTTTTGCAAGGATACACTCATATACATGCTCTGTGTAGAAGGGGCTCCTCTCTCCTATAAAGCAGAGTGGCTTGTTTTGAAGGCACAGTCCCAAACCCCACAACTCATTCAACCATCCTCATAAAAAGTAAATGTTGGTTACCTACCCTCATGTATTTTCTACCTGCTACACCGTCACTTTCTGTACCTGAATACCCTTACATGGAGACCATGCCATTTTTAGTAGAGCTCAAGTTTTCCCAAGTCAACCTTTACGTGAGTTACGTGGTACATGAACTACTACTGGAAGAATGCTGCCTACCAAATCCTCCCCAAATTCAATGATTTAAACAACAGACGTTGATTTCTTGCTCAAGACTCTATGAGTCGACTGCCATTCTGCTGATCCAGGCTGAGCTCAGCGAGGAGGGCTCCATTTAAGGCTCTGAGTTGGGATCTGGTCTGATTTATCATCTCTCTCCTCCTTCATGGACCAGTGCTAACTCAGGACATGTTCTTAACGTGCTCAATGGCAGGTACATAAAATCAAGCATGTATGCTTCTATCCACATCATGTCCACTGTCATTTCATTGGCCAAAGCAAGTCACATGGCAAGACTCATGTCAGTGGGTCAGAGAAATGTACTCCACCCACTCCAGTTGGAAGTACTGCAAAGTCACATGGCACAGGGTGTGGATGGAGTATAAGGAGGTTACGAAATGCTGCAGAAAACAACTCAATCTGTCACACATGGGAAGGCCAGCGTCTGCTCACTGCCAACTTTCACTTTTCCCTGTCTTTGTCAAAGACTGTAAAACTCTGGAGAAATCACGAGTCCCTCCATTTCAGATTGCAGAGGCTTGGCTGTATGCTGTGTCTGCATGGAGCCTGTCCGTGTCTTGCCTCTTCTGCAAGGTTGCAGATGCACTACACAAACGGTACTTTATGTGTCCTTTGTAGACTCGGTGTCATGCAGCGGGTCCCAAAGTGGGTTCTCCAGACACTGTTGACAGATTCACATTTGGACTACGTGGTGGTTTGTAGACTGTCAGCTTGGCTGAGTTGGAACTATGTCCCCAAGAGTCCCCTAACTGTTTGGGTCCAGATTACAGTTGGCCCAAAGCAGGATTTGTGTGAGAGGAGAAAGGCAGGATGAAGCACAGCGATTATCTTTGGAGGGTCCCCTTGGTTAGATGTGGTGACAAGAGCAGAAGTGTCGGCACTTTCCTCTGTTCTGTTTCCAGTTCTGCCTCCCAAATGCCGAGCACCAGCAGCCCCAGGCTCCCTGACAGATGTTTGGAGCTGGACTCACAGAGGCCACAGCCACACGGAAATGGAGCTTCCCATCGACCCCTCTCCCCACCACATTTTCCCCCGATGAGCTTTCCTTTAATCGTCCCATTGTGACAGCTGGACATGTGTGGTTTCTTGGGTTGTCTGGTTGGCAATTCCTTTTAGGATCCTCTAACTTCTTCCTGGACCTTTTGCTCCCCAGGCCTTCCTACACTTACCCGTCAACAAACCCCTTAGCCCAGACCTCACAGTGGTTCTGCTTCTCAGATTGGACGCCGAACTGGCACAGACCATCTCAAGTGAGAGTGGCAGGTAGCAGGTATATTCCTTCTCTTATAAACTGTGCATGCCTCCGTTTCCTCCTACGTGCAATGGGCCTCTCCAATTCATGGCATGGTTACAAGAAAGAAATGAGTTCATCGATGTTGATACGAATGGTTAGCCCCGTTTACTGCTGGCTCTTATTTTCTCCTGTTTCTCTAATCCTTTTACGGAGAAGGCAAAAGGAATGTCTCCCTTTCCAGATTGTAGAGGCTGTGTTTTCAAGCTGCCCAGTTCCCGAAGATCATTCTGGCTGGTATTTAACTTGTCGGACACGATGAGTGAAAAGAAAGCTCGGTTGAAAAACAATAAACAAAATAATTTGATGCGTATGTTGAGTAGTGATAAAATAATTTTGCATTCATCATCACATTCAGTTTCTTGGTTCATCCCAGGAAAGAGGCAGGTCAGAGACAGGCTCCAGGGGACAAGGCTGGTAAATGGCAGGAAGTAACTCCAGGCATTCTGATTCCAGGTTCAATGGTTTTTGCATTACACTAAGATAACTACAATATCTGCCATTTTTGAGCCTGTATTGTGTGCCAGTGACTGCCGTGAGTTACCCCCTTTACTCCTCTCAACTCCTTGCAAATTAGATATTATCATCATCCATTTTTGAAGTGAGGAAACTGATGCATGAGGATTTTAAGTAAGTTGCCCACTGTCATATAACTTGTCTCTAAAGAGAGATTCTGTGAGTACAAATATTGACCACGAAGCTATATGGAAACAGAATATTGGGGGAGGGAGGGCTGATTTGGTCTGAAACCATTGGTTGATTCTAAGACATGGAGACATATACATGTCTGCACATCTCTTGTGAGTCCGGTAGCTTAAGTGATTGGTCCTGATGGCTAAGGGGCACGGATCCCTGAGGTCCCAGAGTCATATGGATGGCATCGTTGCTATGGTCTCGTGGTGGGTGGGACGTGCTTGCTGAAGGGTTTGGCCATGTGACTTGGTTTGACCAATGGGATGCGGGTGGATGTGATGCAAACTGAGGCTTGAAATGTGCTTGAGCAGTCGGCCTCTTGCCTCTTGCGCTCCGGAGATCTGCCATGAAAAAACCCTGCTCAAGGTAGCCACTGCCCTTTCCCCTTGGTCTCCACAATGAGACACATGGAGAAGGTCCCAAGCTGTGGATGGTCCAGGGAAGTGAGACCTGGACTCAGCTCGAAGGCAGAAATCCAGCTGAGTTGCAGCTGACCCACAGACCTGTGAGTTTGAGAACGAATGATTGTTGTTTTAAGCCCCTGAGTTTTGTGGTGGTTTCGCTAAGCTGCATTGCCGTGGCAAGAACTGACTAGTACAGTAAGATGCTGTGATTCCGTGGGGGCGGGGGGGAAGTGGCTAAAGCCTGTGCCTAGTACGTTCTTGTTTAAACACGGGTGCATATGGTTGCCTGTGTGTGCGCATGTGTGCATGTCTAAGCGAGTCTGTAGATCAGATGTTAATGGTGATTTTCTAAGGAGATGGAGCTTCCAGGCACTTTCACTGTGTGACTCAACCATAGTTGGAAAGTTCTGGTGTTTTTTTTTTAAACCCAAAGTCATATAATGCTTTTGTAATCACATAATACAGACTGGTTTTCTTTATAAGACCTATTACATTCTGGTCTGTCACCATTCCGCGTGACCTTGTCCTGGGTGAAAATACAGAGGTATCCTTAGGAAGACTTTTCCCTCGGCTGAGCAGATCCCACCAGCCACGTGATGTGAGCAAGTGGGCACCCAGATGAGGGATGGGAAAAACCAAACAAGAGATGATTGCTCTGGAGCAGTGGCTCTCAACTGGAGGTGATTTTGTGCCCGCAGGAAATACTGAGCAACGTCTGGAGACATTTTGGATTGTCACCATGGAGGGTGGGGGAGCGTGTGCAAGCTACTGGCATCTAGTGGGCAGAGGCCAGGGACACTGCTCAACATCCTACACGCACAGGATGGTCCCATTCCCCCAACACAGAATTATCCGGCCCCAGATGTCAATAGAGCGGAGGTTGAGAAACACTGACCGAGAAGCTGTCTGTGAAGCGCTCCGTGGTCCCAAATCTGTGACAGGCTGGAGAGGCGCAGGTGAGCACACTCCACAGGACGCAGCCTGGTCCACTCAGGGGGAGCCCAGAGCTTGTCCTGTGTGGATAATATACAGAGCCTGGTCATCCTGAACTCTGGGACAGAAAAGTGAGGGTGGTATAATTTTGAGAAAGTGGATAGCACTCCAGTCAGGGCTGGTGCCCAAGACAAGACCTTGTGGTGAGCTCATGGCGCAGCAGTGACTGAGCCAAGATTGCTTATAGGACAAAAGGTGACCTCTAGTCACAGAGTAGTATGTGTACTATGAGTAGATTTCTACGAAAATGACAGAAATAAAGTCTCTCTCTCATATATGTGTGTGTGAGTGTGTGGGTGTGTATACATATATGTACACACTCCATTATATATAGATATATATGTATATATATAACAGATCATGTATATGTATGATGTATATCATATGTTTCTAGAAAAAGGTCTGAAAATATATACCTAAGCTATGAGTCAAGTAATTGGGAAGAAAAGGTGAATTTTGCTTTTTTACTTTACACTTCTGTAGAGTCTGGATTTTTTTTTATAGCATGCATGCATTTCTGTTATAATATTTTATATAAAGAAAATAATAATTGAAAAACATAGAAGAATGATATTTAAACATATGCTGTTGTCATGAACATAGAAATACCAATCACAAAGGTGTTATGGGCAGTAGGTGAACTTTTAAAAGTTGGGTTTTTTTTTTTTTACAAATTTATATTCCATAACGTTTATGTGTTTGAAGTGTAGGGCTCAATAATACTTTAGTAAATTTACAGAGTTGTGCCACCTTCACAACAATCCAGTCTTAGAACATTTCCATTGCCCCAAACAGGGTCCTTGTACCCTTTTGCAGCGACTCCGCATGCTGGTCCCAGATCCAGGCAAATACTGTTTTCCCTGTTATAGGCCTGACTTTTCTAGACACTGTATATAGACATACTGCACTATATGGTTTGCTGCTACTGGCTTCTTTCACTCAGCATAAGGTTTTGGAGATTCTTCCATGTTGTAGCGCGCTCTGTTCTTTTTCATTGCTGAGTAGTATTCCATTGTATGGATGTACCACAATCTTCGCATCCATTCACCAGCTGATAGACAGTTGGATCCTTTCCCCTGTGGGGCTCTGTTGAATGTTTTTAAATATGTTTTTAAAATATATTTGTAATTATACTTATATGAATAATTACACCTTGAAAAACATCAGTGTTTTCCTGTGCACGTATACAACCCAGAATATAACAATTCCTTTAAATATGTAAATGCTGCCAAACATATTATCTATCTATCTATCTATCTATCTATCTATCTATCTATCTATCTATCTATCTATTTGATGCCCCCACATTCTCAGGCTAGTCTCAACAGTTTAGAATTCTTTATCATGGAAGCCATAACTTTATTTAGTTAAAAGGACTAAAACAAACTAAATACATGTGTGCTTAATAGCTACTATGTATTAAAAGTGTGTCTTATGCTCGGAAAGTATTAAAGTGCTTGAGGAATATTCATTCCTTGCAGTCTCTTGGCCACCCTACAAGGAAGATAATGTTATTATCCTGTTTTACAGATGAGGAAACTGAGGTGCAGACAGAGTCAAAATGTGCCCCAGGGCTCATGGTTAGGCAGTCTGGTTCAGGACCCCAGCATCCTCCCCACTATGCAGGCACTGGTTCTTTTCAGTCGGTATGAATTACTTATTTCTATCTGCTAATTCCTTGGCTTTAAAGCATCCATGCCAACATACACGAAACTCCCTCTGAAGGTGCTGCAGTTTGAGTTTTTTGGTCAGGTGTTCAGTGTGGAGCCTCAGACCATGTGCCATGGAGTCCTGCCACTTTAGCACTGGGCAACGTTGAGCAGGTACCTCAATGTCTCCACTCCTCGGTCTTCTCATCTGTACAGTGAGGACAGTCCACCTCATAGGGTTGCTCCAGTATTAAATGAAATGAACATCAGATGGCTCACACAGAAAAAGCATTGCCTGGTGTAAACTGGTGTGATTTTTGTTACATTTGTGTCCTGCTTCCACTTGCCATTCGTGTTCGTGTCAGCTGTGACTATTGACACAGAGCGTGGGTGGCTGCTTTTGTACAATTCCACATCTGCATTTACGCGTCAAGAGGCACTCGCCTGGAATTGTGAATTCAGTCTCAAGGAAGCAAGGGTGGGCTCCAAGCTGCACGGTCTTCCAGAGGAGAGCAGGGGAAATCTGTGCTGAGGACATACACGGAGACCCCCAGATACACGGGCAGGCTTCACGTACCACCCCCACCCCCATCAGCCACCCATCCCCCTCGCTTCCAGCATTCCAAACTGCCGAAGCTGACCCTGTCTCTCTTGATGATTTAAGTTTTGGAGAAGGACCGGAGAAGGATTTGTTTTGACATTTAAAGGCAATCCAGCTAATGAATGGCAGGGGCGGCGTCCACCTCTTCGTCCATATATCTGCAGAACAGTATCTATTTTTGACATAGCTGACATGCCATTTCCTTTGGCAGTGCAAGGGGGGGATCGTCTTTAAATTAAACTCGTCTCCGACCCCTCCGATCTGCAGCCCGTTCGGGGGCAGACGCTGGTGAGGGAAGCAAGAGAGGTCTGTTGGCGGTCGGTGATGTATGGTCCAAAGGGCCCTTGCACCGTGATCTGGAACTAGGACCGTCTCTAAAGCATTAACTAATGACAGAGAATGTCCCCAAGTCTTCTAATCACCTTTAATGCACACATTTAGAGGCCAACTTTAAAGCAGGTGAGATAAGCAGGTCAGAGAAAGAAAACAAAGTCATATCATTGTTTCTAGGGGCTGGTTTGAGATGGGGAGGGGGCGATGCCTTTGATTAAGAATTAATGATGATGAAGAGACTGCTGGGCTTCCGTGAGAGTCTTTCTCGGTAACTAGCTGATCCCCCAACCCACTGCCCAAAGGTTCCAGAATTCTGTCCCCAAGAGCTAACTTGGGGGAGCAGAAAGAAAATGCTAGTCTACGAACCAGCAAAAGACCAGCTCTGCCACTTTCCTAGCTGGGGGGCAAGTTTCTTCCTTTTCCAAGACTCAGGTTGTTCATCTGTAAAAAGTCCCACGATAACCTTTGAAAGGTTCTTGAAAGGATCTAAATGCAGAGAAATAAAAATACAGAGATGAAGGAGGAGGAGAGAGAATGTATATGTGCAAGCGATTTATAAACTGCTGCAATGTACTTTCCAAATGTTGCAATTATTAGGCAACAATGGGGAGACATTTGAGGTCTATGATGGGGAAAAAATAATAACAATAAAAGAAGGTATTAAGCCCGCCTGCCTTCTAAGCCATACCAACATTTCTCTCCACGCTCTGCCATTACTCTTCCCTCCAATCCTTTTCCCCCTGAGGTCCTGAATCTTTGATCTTTTACTGTAAAAAAAACTTCTGATCTAAACCTTAAATAAAACAGAGACCTCCTGGAGAATACCATTGCCAGGTTAGCTTCTCTGATATTTGGGAGAATTTCCTTTCTGTCAAAGCAAAGAAAAGTGGGGTCAGTGAACGTGTTTTAAGGGCCGGAAGAGTCTACTCTCACACACATGCACACCCACTCTCCATCTACTAGCCACGAATTCTTATAACGTGCAACTTGGGTGGAAAACCATTGCAGTTTCTCAGTGGGTCAGAGTCACCATGATCTCTGGTCCTGGCTCCTGGAGGATGATGGAACATATGTCCCAAGAACCAGGCAGTAAAATGGTGAGGAACGGCTTTTCAGAAAGCTACTGTCTACCCCAGGCTTTCCCATAACAATGCCCCTGGGAGGGAGAGCCTGGAGAGCAGTCTCCAAATCTGATGGAGCCAGGTTTCTGTGTCCCCATCTCCTCGGACCCAGAGGACCCCAATGCCTCAGAAACACAGCATGTTTTAGTGCCTGGATAGAAATGGACTAAGCGTCTCAAGTGGTCCATGCCTTCTTGGTATATGACCATCTTTCTCATGATGTCTACTAGTATTTCATGGAATGAGATATCCAGGAAACGTACATGGGAAAATATTATTTCAGAGTCATGCTTTGAGCTTGGATCCCCTCTGTTTTATCACCAGTAATAACCATGAAGACAGCCCTGTTTAGAGATGACATCACACTGGAAAGGATACCTCAGATTGGGATGATTTGAGAAGAACCCCAAATTCTAAATATTGCTGGATAAAATGTGAAGTGACGAGTTTAAGCTTGCTTTTATTTTTTTAATCTGATGCCAAACAGGGAGGAGAAGTGGCTTCGTCACCGCTGATATGACCGAGACGTGACCTGGGGGTTTGGGTTACTGAATCCCATCAATAATCAGTGATATCAAAATAACTCAGGGGAATATAACCCAAATGTCCACGAACTGACACATGGCTAAACAAAATCTGGTCTATCCACACAATGGAATATTACTGACCTATAAAAGGAATGAAGTACTGAGACATGGTACAACATGGATGAACTTTAAAAGTATGATGCTAATTGAAAGGAGTCAGACCCAAAAGGCCACTTATTAGATGACTCATTCATACAAAATGTCCAGGAGAGGGAAATCTATACAGGCAGAAATGAGGTAAGTGGTTGATTTGGGATGGGATGGACAGACGATAGGAGCATGATAGCGAACGGGTACGGTACTGCTTTTTGAAATATCAATGAAAATGTTCAAACATTTTTATTTCCATTTCAACTATCACCCAGTCGGGTGATAGCTGCATCTACCTGTAAACATAGTGAAAACAACTGAATTGTACACTTTAAAGGGTAAATTGTGTGGTGTGTAACTCATATCTCAAGAAAGCGATTTAAAAAATAACAATACCTGTGCTGGGTTGCATTCACAGACTCTGAGCCAAGGTTCTGTTTGATCGGACCACCCCTAGGATTCGAGTCTGGGGCTCCACTGTTTGTGAAGGACAGGAAATAGCAAGAGGGAGGGGTGGTGGACCTCAAGGCCAGCAAATGAAGCAGTTTGTGGCTATAGTCCTGGGGAGAAAAGATGGCAGCCCACCAATATCTGGAGAGTTGTGCTGTTGAAGAAAAAAAGAATTTCATTCTGTACAATTGATGAAGGTCACGTGAGAACCCTGTGGGTTCAACACGTAATAGAGATTTTGAAAGCTAGAGTTCTTTAAATATACAATATATAGCATATAACATTATATATGTATACATATATATGTATGTATGTATATACCGCCTGTGAGAGCAAGAGCTCCCTGTCAAGGTGATATTCAAGAACCAAGTGTCTGGGATGTGAAGAAGAAATTCTTGCACTAAGGAGAGAGTTTGGAATAGAAGCCTGCCAAGACCATTTCCATTCTCAAGTGCCTATGATTCTGGAAAGAATAGATGCCAGGTTCACTAGGATCCTGCTAAAGCAATGTCAGCTTTGGAACAAAACTCAAGTGAGGTGGATCAAAAAACAAACAACCCCAGAGGACCACTTTATAAGGCTTCTTGAGGTGTTGTCCTTAAGACAGTATTTCCATGATGACCCTAAGGGCCAGCCTCAGGAGACAGTATTGTATATTGGCTACAAGCATCGCTTTGGAGTCAGGGAGACCTGGGTTTGAATTCTGGTTCTGCCCTACACTTATCCTAACACCCTACACTTATCTGCTGTAGGGTGTTGGGGCAAGTGACTTAGACTGTCAGTTTTCTCGTCTATAATATCAGAGTGGTTATATATACATCATAGGGTTATTAAAGCATTAAAATGAAAGCTTTTATTGACATCCTAAATTCTTTTCCCCTATCTGCAAAGATAAAATCAACATGTGGTAAAACCTTCATGCAAAACATAAACATTAGAAACCAGAAGCAAACACATCCTGAAATCTCATTTTCCAGACATACGTGCTACTTCCCCTTTATACTTTGATATATTTCCCTATTTGCTTCAATAAGAGTTTATTATTTTCATCAAGAGTTTATTTATTTTCATCCTGAAATCTCATTTTCCAGATATACGTGCTACTTTCCCTTTATACTTTGATATATTTCCCTATTTGCTTCAATAAGAGTTTATTATTTTCATCAAGAAAAAAATATACTTGATACAGTCAATATTAAAGCTTGATGCCACCCTTAGAACATTCTGTGTGATCTACAAGTCAACTTTTGCCTCCAACATCCTTTGCTAAAACGTAACAGGCTGTAGTACTAAGAATTAGGTGCCCTGAAAACTCGGATTTGAGACCTGGTCTCCATCATCATCTCCATCCCCACCATGGTTACCACCATTATCTCCACCATCTCCACCATCTCCACAGTCACCCCAATCATTATCATACCCATTATGACCATCACCACAACACAATTATCATCGCCCCTACTAACAGCATCCTTGCCATCACCATCATCTCCAGTGCCACCATTGCTACCATCATTCCCACATGCCACCACCATCACCACAATTACCACTTCCACCATTGCCACCACCACCATCACCACCACCACCATTGCCATTCCCCACCATCATCAGGAGCAATTATGAAATGCCCTTGGGCAAATCACTTCAGCTCTCTAGATTCTGTGCTCTCATACCAGACCTGTTTGCTTATCCTTAATTAAACATCTACTTGATCCTAGAAAGAATTTGAATAGCTTTTCCTCATATCATTCCTACGAGGGTCCCAAGGACTTAATGGACATTCAGTTCTAGGTGTCAGCAGCTTAATATATGTTACATTTTAAATTTGTATTACAATTCTCTGTAGCCTATTACTTGGGAACTTCGTTGAAGGTTTCTACTATCAAGTTCTGCGTCTCTAAGACCCGTTTTCTTGGAAGACTGAACCACACAAATGCATCCAAGAAAGAGTGGGAGAGAAGCCAGCATCACAATGACTTCCTCAGCCCAGGGGTTGTGAAGCCCAGTCTTAGGAACAAAGTTCCCTCAAAGAATCTGGGCAGTCTTTGATTTTTCTGGACTCCATCCTTGACCTGTTGCCTCATAGTAGAGCGTGTTTCTAAGAGACGCGATCAAGACATTCCATTGAATTATACTACATCCAAATATCAGACGGTGCCTTTGAACCCCTCCAACAAACCACAAACTTAGGAACTGACATTGACACAACACTCAGCGGATTCAAAACACTGGGCAGGGGAAGCAGGGGAGGGTGCGGGCAAAGGCTCTTTGATTAAATGTGTTTCTTTCTCTTTGTGCTCTAATGGGGTCTAAAGGTACTGCCTGGCAACTTCAAAGCTCACGTGCTTGCTTTCCGAAGAAAGTCTCTATCAAGTACTCTCTCAGAAGTTTCCAGCCAAGAGCAATAGGGGAGATTTGTTATTGGTTTAAATAACCAAGCATTTAAATGGATAAACATTCAAACAAGAAAAGGAAGTCACAGAGGAGAAACGTCTCTTAAGAAAGAAAGGGATGTGAAGAAAATCAAAGTCTTAGCAGTCAAAACATCTTGTGGTCCAAAGGACCAGGCTTATCTTTGCACAGACTTTCCCTTGCAGGAATGACTGTCTAACCTCCGTGCCATGTTTTTAATCCCTCCAAACTGGTTTTAGTTTTTGCCAAGATGAATGTCGGGTCCGAATTAAAACCAGAGTCATTTATCTTTGCCAAAGTGTTTTCTTCTTCTTCCATGACGGAAAGTTATGAAGATAGGTGCCTCCTTTTTGGAATGTGCCCCTTCCGAAGTTATCAGGCCCCTGTGGTTTGCTGATAACCAGAGGGACTCAACCTCCAAGGGGCAGAAGCTCCTAGAGGATAAATGAGGAGGCCATTAAAAAGAAGACATATGGCTTTGCAGTCAAGGGGGAGAGAAAGAAGCGTTTTACTGGATGTGGCGCTATTTCGTTTGCTAATAAAGGGGGCTTTTGAAAGGTTATGCACCGCGATTTTCCAAATCTTGGCTCTAACTCCTTCCTTTGTACCTCTTAATTTTGGGGGAAACATTAAAAATCCAGGCACCTTTTCAATTAAGGGGAAAAAAGCTAGAAGGAAATTCTGCCATTTGCGACAACATGGATGAGCCTTGAGGGCATTGTGCTAAGTGAAATAAATCAGGCAGAGAAAGAGAAGTGTTGCATGATCTCACTTATATGTGGAATCTAAAAAACAAAACAAAACATAAAAAGAACTCACAGATTGGTGGCTGCCAGAGGTGGGGGTGGGGGTGTGCAAATGGGCAAAGGTGACCAAAAGGTACCAACTTCCAGTTGTACGATAAGTAAATCCTGGGGGTGTAATATGCAGCATGGTGACCATGGGTAACAATAAATACTGTCTTGTATATTTGCAAGTTGCTAAGTGAATAGATCTTTAAAGTTCTCATCACAAGAAAAAACATTGTAACTACATGTGGGGACGGTTGTTAATTAGACTTATTGTGTGATCATTTTGCAATAAATACATATATCAAATCATTATAGTGTACACCTGAAACTAATACAACGCTACATGTCAATTATATCTCAGTTAAAAAAATAAATATGTTGGGGCGGCCGGATGGTTCTCAACAACAAGGTTGCCGGTTCAAATCCCGCATGAGACTAAAGATTGAAAATGGCGACTGGCCTTGGAGCTGAGCTGCGCCCTCCACAACTAGACTGAAGGACAACGACTTGGAGCTGATGGGCCCTGGAGAAACACACTGTTCCCCAATATTCCCCTTGTCCCCCCAAAAAAAATTTTTTTAATAAATAAATGAAAGCATCTGACCCTTGAAATGTCTTTTAAAAAATAAATAAGTAAAAAATACATTATAAACTGGAAAAAAAGAGACTATGTTTAAAAAAAAAATAGCTAAAAGGCAATTGAAAGCCAATGACTGATTTCTGTCTTTCGCTGCTCACCGAGGAGATGGATTTTCTTGGAAGCCGGTGTCTGAATCTGAAACCTTGTCCATAGGAAAACCTAGGCGCTGCCGGAGAGAGCCTCCTCTGTTGTAAGGAGTAGGATAACCGTGAGAGCATGTTCTGTCCTCCGTAAAGCCGGGTGTGCACTTTAGTGAGAGACACAGGACCAGGGTCTTATCAAGGGCGATGAGCAAACTCACATTTTGGGGGACTTAGAAAGAGCATCTCGTTTCTCTAATGTACCAGCAGGCACCACCCATCTCTCAGCTCCTATTAGCCTGGGGATTTGTAGTTGCCTTTTGGAGTCCAAGACCCAGAGTATCACCACTGGGGACCGCCTCATAGATGCTGGTTGCTGTTTCATATGAATTGTTAATAATTATGGACTGCTCCAGTTGCAGGCGACACGATGTTCCGCTGCACATTAGGCTGTCGATATTATTAAATTCCTTCAACATGCGGGGAACAAACACCAAGAGTACCTCATCAGAGGCCAAATGAAGCCGAGAGGAAATTAATGAGTGGCATGTCACTCAAGGATGAAGCTGATTCATCGGAAGTGGGAAAAATAATTAAGAACTTAAAAAGAAAATTATTTTGAGCAGTCTCTTCCCCCCCCCCCCCACCCCTCCCATGCCCATAGATTTTTCCCTCATGGTAAAAATTACCAGCTGTTTCACAGAGTATTCGAGTTCTCAGGGTTTGGAGGATGGAGGACCCCTCCCAGCAAGGATTTTGGGAGCTCGGGCCACTGCTCCTTTTTATCTCTGGGAGATAGGATGGAAAAGCACAGACAGCCCAACCCCAATTCCCACAGCGCTGCTACTGGCTGGAAATATGTATTGTTAGTGCCCTCTAGTGGCCAAAGCTTGGCTGAACTTGAAAAGACATTTTTCACCCTGAGCTGGGTGTTGAGTGCTTTTGAAAAGCTATTTTGCAACTTGTCTGTTTGCCTTGGTGCTCTACTAGGAATGGCTTTCGACTGCATGACGCTGGTTCTTTCATTGTGCGCTGTATCCAATCCTCTTGGGGGAGCGGGTGGGTTTGAACTAAAACTACAGTTTTTGAAAATGGCAAATTGCAGTTTTTCTGAGGAAATCTTCTAGCCTCCCAAGTAGACCATTCTTTGTCTGCACGATTTCCTCTTGACTGCCTATCCCCCAAAGCAACATCTTCATATTTATAAATGTCTTTTATTGCCCAAGTTTCTTTGACAAAGCCATTTTTCTTCTTCATGCTAATGGTGTGCCTTGCAAAGTCTCTAAAAATTAAGCAATTTCCCTTTGACCTGGAAATTCCACCTCCAGGAATTTTCCCTAAGTACTCACTATGGGAATGAGCAAGACTGAGGATAAGCTACTTGTCGAAGGATTTCTTATAACAAAGAGAACCACCCCCCACCCCGATGTCTAATAGTACTGAATGTGATAAATCATAGTTCAACCAACAAATGAAGTGAGATTTTGTAATTGAAAATGATATGTTCCAGTTGAGAAGATCCTTCTTGTTAACAGATGGGGACATTAAGATCAAGACAGATGAGTGACCCTCCTGGTGTCTCACATAAAACCTGGGTGATGGCAACATGAGGGTTCACTTTCTGATAAGTCATTGAGCTGTTATTCCCTAAATATATGTATATTGCATCATTTTAAAAGATTTTTTTAAAGGTAGCCTAACTCCCCATTTAACAGCCTTTCTGTGACACTATTTCTGCTCCTAGCAAGAAAGTTAGAGGTACAAAAGAAAAAAAAAAAGGATACGTGGCATCTGGTAACTAGATTTAAAAATTGCATTTAGAACATTCATATTAAGAGACTAAATTTGTTTGCCATGGCTTTGTCTGTGGTGCATTGGAAGGCAATGTGAAACACTGCTCAACTGAAATTCACAATTTGTTAGCAGCTGGAAAATAATACACCTAAAATTTTGGGCTCCTTGGGGATTGGAGATCATCTATGAATGTCACGAATTCATATTTCCTTATCCCCATAACAACTGTGAATTGTCATATCTTTTGCTGTCATTTAAAAAACCCATAGAATATTTAGAGAAAACCAGTTTGCCTAAATGTCCAAGGTAACGTAGAACTCTTCTCCTCTCTATTTCCTTGCGAGAAGCGGAGCAATAGTGAGTGAATTTTGAGTTAATAACTATTTATTTTGGGTCTGTTACCCTGAGACAATCGTGAAAAATAGCTCAGCCCCAGACTTCGAGTTGCCCTCAGTCTGAACAAGAGGAAGTTCTACATCCATGAAAAAAAAATTGAGACTAATATTCAGCAAGTGAATGCACAGTGTACAGTCTAAGGGTTATAATGGTATAAGGAACAAAATCAAGTGTTAGAAACTTTGAGTTAGATGGCTATGGATATACGTCTGCAAGGGCAGTTGAGTTTAAATCGATGGAGCTCAGTTTCCCTACCTGTAAAATAGGGGTAATGTTGGTACCTCCTACTGTAAAGATTCAATAAGACAATGCACATTGCTGAAACAGTCAATGCTCAGACATGTTAATTGAACACTAATGCATTTTATTAACAAACATCATTGAGCCTGGACAACTAGATAGCCCAGGTGGAAATTCTTAGTTTTTATATCAGGGTAAGTATGCAGATTTAACTTTAAGAAATGGTTTCTCAAGCTGAAATAACCACGATGCCTGAGAAATTACCCTTTCCACATCTTTTGCCGGTTTCTCTCAGTAGATGGTGCCCTTGAGACTTCTGTCCACAGGGATCTTTTTTTTTTTTTCCATCCCAGGGAAAAAGAACCAGTTTTTGTGCCAAGTACAAATTCAGAGGACAAGAGATCCAATTTAGCTAATTCCTGAAGATCTTAATTTCCAAACTCTGTCACCACAGAGTGTATTGCTTAAGAAATGCAGCAACGAATAAATGAGTGGCAGAAAGCCCTGCTCTTTCTTGTCAAATGACAGTCAAGCCATTTAGGGGTTTGTAGGGCAACTGAGTCAGAAACGCTTTCTCTGCTTCCCTTCTCAAGAAGACACACAGGTCCTGGTGTCTAAAGAGCTGGTTTTGAATCCTGGCTCTGACTCCAGCTTGCTGTGTGACCTCAAGCTTGCTACTCACCAGCCCACCATGTCTGTTTCCTCTGTGTCTATTTCCTTCTTCATAAACAAGGAGAGATAACACTGGTGAGGCTCAAGCCCTTTGATGGCAAAAATAAAAGCCACTATTTGTTTAATATTTATGTTGTTTTAAGCACTTTATCTGTGGTATCACTTTTAGTCTTACACAGCCCTGTGAGATAGGTTTTATCAGTGCTTGTATTTCATAGATGAGGAAACTGAGGCATGGTGCAATTAAGTGACTTTCCCAGGGTCACATCTCTAAGTAAATGAGAAAGCCAACCCTTGATCCAGCCTGTGTGGCTCCACAGCCCACACCCCTCGCTGCTGTGAGGTCACACCACTCACGACTCTGTCCTTAGGCTGGAACTGGGGCCTGGTACAGAGTAGGTCAATGAGAAGAACAAATAAACTTGAATACCCATCACTTGAGACTGTGAGAAGATAATGTTTTTATCTAGATAACAGGATCTTAAAGAATATCGGGGTTTATTGACTCTTTAGGAATCACTAAGTTTATCTAGAGCCGTAATTTTCAAATGGGGAAATCGGTACCATGTAGGGTTTTTAAAAATAGCTGTAAATTCAGATCCAAGATGGCAGAATAGATAAACACTATGCCTGTGTCATTCAGTGAACACATTAAAATTACAACTAAATTATAGAACAGTCAACCTGGAGAACCATCTGAAGTCTAGCCAAACAGAAGTCCTATAACTGAAAATATAAAGAAGAAGCCACATGGAGACTGGGTAAGAGGGATGGAGACCCAGAACAGGCCCCAAACCTTCCTGTGATGGTTGAGAATCAGAAGGAGTATCTCAGTTGCAGGGGTTCCCCGCAAAGGAGCGGGTGACCCCAGCCTCTCACACCAGGCTCCCCAGCCCAGAGTACTGGTACTGGAAATAGGAGCCCCCACAACATCTGACTATGAAAAACAGTGGAGATTCCGACCATCTGTCAGGAATGGAAGGCTGCGGGAAAACCACACATCCTCTCAAATGGCCTGCTCATGGACTCACTCTGTCGCAGGCACTCACTCTGGGCTCGATGGAGAGACAGTTACTTGGGGGCTGTTGGAGGCATACAGGGAGCAGACTCAGGTGTGTGGCTTCAGGACAAGGGCTGGAGGTCCTATGAGGGGGTCCTATTCCCATGCAGCTGAAAAGCGGGTGCCATCTTTCTGGTGTTGAGCCCTCCCCAATAGGTCAAATCTGAATTTGATTGGTATGGTGAGCTCCACTGGGACTTGGCCCCACCCAACTACCCCAATGCCAGAGGCACTTTCTCCCTGACAGCCAACCCCACCCACATGGCACTTTTTTTTGGAAAACTACCAGAGTCTGGCAGGCCTCACATAGATGGCAACTGGCCTTGATGTGCTCTGAGACTTTTGCTGAGTCACTCCAGGCTCAGCACTGGCACCAAACCAGAATTTACATTAACCTGGATGTAGGTTATAGCACAAGGAATATAGCCAATAATATTTTAATAACTGCGTATGGTGTCAGAAGGGTACTAGATTTGTTGAGGTGATAGATGGGAGGGGGTTGGGGGACAGGGTGAAAAAGGTAAAGGCATGAAGAAGTACAAATTGGTAGTCACAAAATAGTCATGGGGATGTAAAGCACAGCATAAGGAATACACTCAATAATATGGTAATAACTATGTATAGTGCCAGGTGGGCGCCGGACTAGTCAGAGGGATCTTTTCTTAAATTATATAAATGTCTAACCACTACGCTGTACACCTGAAATTAATATAAAGCAATATTAAATGTTAACTGTAATTGAAAAATTAAAAAGTGGGGGCAAGGTGAAGGGGAATTAGAGGTCCAAATTTCCAGGTATAAAACAAATACGTCATGGGGATGTAATGTACAGCACAGGGAATACAGTCAATAATATTGTGATAGCATAGTACAGTGTCAGACGGTTGGTGGACTTATGGCGATCACTTCTTTAGGTCTATAAATGTTGAATAACCGTGGTGTAAACCTGAAACGAATATGATATTATATGTTAGCTATATCTTTAATAAGAATCTTCTTTAAAGTGGCTATAAATCCTTTGATACTTCTCCCATAAAGATATAGAGTCTAGGTCCCCACTCCTTGAATCTGGGCTGACTTTAATGACTTGCTTAAAAACCAGTAGAATTTGGTAGAAGTGAGAATTTGTGTTTCCTTCAGGCTGGGTCGTCAAAGCGGAAGCAGCTCCCACCTTATTGGAACATTCTTACTTGAACCTTGAGCTGCCATAGAAGAAGCCCAATTTCCCTGAGACCGCCATGCTGGTTAGATCATGTATGGACAGTATGATTGACAGCCCAGCTGGGCAGCTGATAGGCAGCCACCCACATAAATGAGCCATTCTGGATGCCCCACCCAATTTCAGCTTCAATCAATGTCTGACTACAAATTCAGGAGAGACCTACAATGGCCCACATGAGCTCTTTTGGAATCCCTGACCCACAAAACTGGGAGCAAACTAAAATGGTTGTTTTTAAGCCGTGATATTGGGCTACTTTATTACACGCCAGTAGTCACTAGAAGGGGAATCAGAGTCACCCAGAGAGGGGAAGTGACCGACCCAAGACATTCATAGGCAGTGGCAAGAGCGGGGCTAGAATCCAGGGTTCTGACCCTTCGCCAGAGTTCTGCGTGCTCCCATGCCAATTGGAGCCCGTTTTTCCCTACGGAATATTCTAACCAGGACGGGCAGTGTCCAGCCCTCTAACAGGCTTCTGCGCCCAACACCAGGGAACACAGTAGTCACATGCCAGGGAGAAGAGACAAATGTCTCATTGCGAATTCCATTTAATTTACGTAGAACTTTGGCTGCACCGTGCAGGCTCTAAGGCATGACTCCCAACCTGCAAGTGTGGTCTGAGCATCATGACTTTCTTCCAAAGACTACAGGATGGAATGGGAAACAAAGACTAACTTTGGGGAAACAAAGTTACCATCAGGCAAAGTTACGGGAAACAAAGACCATCAGGCTGTTACACTAGCTTGTTTCAGATGATTAAAGTTCATTAAAGTGAAGCTATTTCATTCCAGCTTTTGCCCAGACAGTCTGAAAATGCTACCGACCATTCTTCTCATGTCCTGTTTAGTATGTCCTGGGAAGTTAGATGGCCACTTGGTTGGAAGGGCGTAGATGGGACGCAAGAGTTAGACACTAGAACTACATGGGTATAAACACACACTCATGTGCGCGTGCACACACACACACACACACACACACACACAAATGGTGCTGTCAGCATTTGTCTAAAGTGTAGTCTGCTTAAAAGATGTTTTACTTCATAGCTCAAGGATTTATCTATTTAACATTCCTCATGAAAGGTTTAGAGAGACATCAAATTTGGGGTGTCTTTCTCTTCTTTTCAAAATACATCCTTCTTCTGTTTATTTCCTGATTAAAAACTTACTGTGTGCTCTTTGTAAAAAGTTCAAACATGCAGAAACACATTGTATAGAGAAAAGCACGACTGTCTTAAAATCCCTCGTCTTCGCCAACCCCCCCGCCACCAAGTAATCACAGTGGGCAGTTTATGGGACGTTCTAGAGAAGATGTGTGAAAATGATAGAGGATGAGGGAAGATTTAGACAAGATGGACATTGATGAGATGAAGTGATTAGACTGAATAGATTAGAAGTACTCTTCTGTTTAATCTAACTGAATAATGATGGGACAGGGTACACTGGAGAAAAAAACAAAACAAAATATTAGAGAATTCTAGTTGAGATGAAGCACTGCAATGCTGAATTCTTTACTGGTGTTCCCGTCACCACACCCTTCAGAAAAAAAATGGTCCCTGCCAACATGGAGTTTGTATTCTAGTAAGAGAGGTAGACATTAAATAAAGAATTCCATAAACATATATCTATAGATAGATATAGATGGAGGTGGACAGAGAGAGAAAGAGAGAGAGAGAGAGAGAGAGAGAGAGAGATCACAGCAGGTCTCAATAAGGGTGAGTTTGCCTCCCAGTGGACATTCAGCAATGACATTCAGCGGAGACATTTTACTTGTCACAACTGAGGGGAGAGGGAAGTGGTCCTAGGATCTAGTGGGCAGAGATCTGGTAGCCCCTCTCCCAGCATCTCCTAATGTTAGAGTCATATATTACCATGGAAACTTTGTTGCACCTAAGAAATGAACATTGATACAATGCTGGTAACTAAACTATAGACTACTCAGACTCCACCAGCTTTTCTTCCAATGCCCTTTTTCTGTTCCAGACCAGGGTATGATGTCTCATTTAAGGATTTCATAAATGTTTTGACATCTTTTGGTAGAGTTTACCTGGTCTCAGCTCTCCCAAGCATTAGACAGACCCTCCAATTCCCACTCCACCAACAATGGTGGAATAAGAAAGCATTGTTTATAATAGCAAAGAACTGGAAACAATATAATTATTCAACCATGCAACAATGGGTGGTTCAATATATAAATATAGTATTGTGGTATATTAAACAGTCATTTAAATAATGTTAAGACTACATAGTCATTGATATGGAAAGAATTCACATTGTATAATTGTGTGGATAAAAGAAGTTACGATAAATTATTACGGCATGATTTCACTTTTTTCTTTTTAATAAATGTGCATTAAAAAGTGGGGTAGGAGACAGTTCACCAAATAGCTAGTCATCGAGAATGTGGGCAGTTCACACCCCTCCAGAAATGGTTCCTATGTTGTATATTATTTGGTTTCTTTTACTTATTTGCTTGAATTCTTGAATAAAACATTTTCCAGTTGAAAACAAAAGCAGGGCAGGAAATAAATCAAAAATTTAACTGTAGTAAACTTGAGATGGTGGAATTACAAATGATTTTATTCTTTACTCTATCCTTGACTCCCCCACCCCCACTCCACATGTCCATGGCATAAATACACTATCTACTGTTTTAAAACATTAAAGACAGAACTGAAATTACACAGCAAGTTAGAGACGGTGCCAAGGTGATAAGAGTCGTGGCCCAGTTCTCTCAATATGTAAGATCAGCTCCTCCGTTGGCTCAGCAGTTCTGTAATAAAAGCTCCCATTAAAAAACTTTCTTTTAAGAAGATATACTGTTTTAAATGGAAGCAGTCATCTCTAAGCTCTTGACTGTGCCACAATTGCTTTCAAAGTTGCCTTCGGGGACAAGTGAAGAGAGGAAAAGGGGGAGGGTTAGGCCCAAAAAGGACAATCCAGACACAGAGCTGGAACATGCTGAGGAAATGCGGTGAGATCCGAGAGACACTCGAGATGAGAACGGTGAGCAGAATTCCTGCCTAGGGGAAAAATATCTGTGGGAAAAATATCTGTCTAGCTCTCAAATCTTCATCTAAACCATCATTCATGCCCCGACAGGCAGTAGTAATGGGTCTAAGAAATGGGTAGGAACAAGGTGTTGCGAAGTTCATTACCTGGGCCTCTGGGACACTGTCGCCATTGCTGAATAGCTTCTCTGAGTATCGGTTCCAAGTTTGCACAATCAAACACTTCCAAGAGCTTCACAGATGCTCTGGATGGTAACTGAAGAGGAGCCAAGGCACATAAAAGCTTAATGGTTTTTTGTTGCTGTTTTGTTTTGTTTTCTTTTGTTTTGTTCTTTTTCTTTTTCTTTTTTATTATTTATAATTTGCTCAGTAGTTCTCTCCAGTGATTAACAAGAAACTCTGGCATTTGTGTAAAACAGAAATGTCTGTATATTTCTCCATCTAAAATAAACAGCAACCTTTTCCCTCGCAGGCGAGGCAAGAAACAGAGGGCATCTCTGTCTTTAAAAAGTCCCCTTTGCATGATATAGGAACATTTGTGCCAACATGGATGGATCTTGAGAGTATAATGCTAAGCGAAATAAGTCAGACAGAAAAAGCAGAGAACCCTATGATTTCACTGATATGTGGTATATAAACCAAAAACAACAAAAGAACAAGACAAACAAATGAGAAACAAAAACTCATAGACACAGACAATAGTTTAGTGGTTACCAAACAGTAAGGGAAGAGGGGGGTGGGAAATGAGGGTAAAGGGGATCAAATATATGGTGACGGAAGGAGAACTGACTCTGAGTGGTGAACACACAATGGGATTTATAGACGATGTAATACAGAATTGTACACCTGAAATCTATGTAATTTTACTAACAATTGTCACCCCAATAAATTTAAATAAATAAATAAAATAAAATAAAACATTAAAAAAAAGTCCCCTTTTCTTGGAGGAACAGGATCTGGGGTGTGCTTCACTACTGAGTGGGAACAGCTATATGCATTTTGATATCTAGGTTCTGAGAGGGTAAATCGATAGATAGAAATGAGCAGGAGAAGGAGAGACTTAGGTCCAGTTAAAAAGCCCCTTGCTGCAGCTCTTACTGGGGCCAAGACCCCTGGCAGCTGCCCAGCAGAATTCCAGGCATACACATGCCTCTAAATCAAAGAAATACATTGCTAAATGCCAGAGAAGGGAAGACGAGGCACTCAGGGGAAGAACGATAAGAGAAGTGAGAGGGGGAGGTAATTCTACCCATAAAAGTAAAAGCCTTCACACAATGCGAGGTGATGCTGCCTCCCTCGCTGGGGTTCTCCTGCTCCAGGTCTCGGAGTATACGTTCTCTTACTAATAAGCTTTTGGCTGTTCTATGCTCTGCTCTGTCTCTTGGTTGAATTCTTCCCTTCATGAAGAGAAGACCCGAGGTGCAACGTCATTTCCCAGTAATAGTTCCAGTACCACCAGGATCTTAGAATCTTCCACTCTGGTTCTTGTATTTTTGAATGGTCACCAAATGATTCTTTCAAAGGGGAGAAAATCTATGTGGAAATGAGATTTCTCAAACAAGACTGATCATCTAGCAGTTAAAACAGGAGGTGCTGGAATACGAGTTAGCAATGGAAGGGAAGAAACCATCAGTATACCCAACAACCAAGATGAATAGCAAGGGAATTAGGCAGAGTGAAAAAGGCCACTTGCATAAGTCATTCCAATTGCATAACATCCCTGACGTGACAAAACCACACAGAGAACAGAGGGCTGGTTGCCAGGGGTTGGGGCGGCAGGAGGGCAGGAACATGGGAGGTGCTTGTAGCCAGTAAAGCGTCCCAGGAGGGGTCTTTGAGATGAATGCTTTGTATCTTTATTTTTATTTTATTAAATGATTGGGGTGACATTGGTTAGTAAAATTCTATAGGCTCCAAGTGTACAATTCTGTAACACATCATCCACATATCGCGTTGTGTGTTCTCCACCCAGAGTCAGTTCTCCTTCTGTCACTATGTGTTTGACCCCCTTTACCCTGTGTATCTTGACTGCGGTGATCCCAAGAGCTACAGGTGATAAAAGTGCATAGAACTAAATACACACAGTCACACAAATAAGTGCAGGTAAAAGGTCAAGGACATTGTGTCAAAGTCAGTCCCCCGGCTTTGGTCAAGCCGTGCGAGACATCACCACTGGGGGAGGCTGGGCGGAAGGGATATGGGGTCTGTCTGGATTATTTTTTGCAGCTATTATACATGTGAACCTACAATAATAATCTTTAAAAGTTTTTAAAATCAGAGCTGCTTTGGTGCTTGGATAGAGATGACTTCTTCCCCCATTCTCTTTCCTCCTGGAGTGGGCACCACAAAGCACCGTGAGAAAACTTCGGATCAAGTCTAAGGCCTGCATTAGGCAACAATGAGCCCAGAGGTGGTACATGATCCGCTCAGCGTCATCCGGCCCTGGGGAGCAGCTTTATCTCACACCTCCAGTTTTTCGGCTTAAGGCTCTTTCTCTTAAATCCCAGGGGTTTGGTTTTTGCGGAGTATCTAACATAAAGATCAACTTAGCCAAAGTTATAGAAGCAATTTAAAAGAATGAATACTGTTGGCTAAGGAAGTCTTGTAAAACCGATGGGGGAGATAATGCAATTATCCCCATTTCATAGGTGAAGAAACTAGAACATGGAGAGATTAAGTAATTTGCCCTGGGTAACCAACAATTGGCCCAGGAGGGTTCCCTAGTGTTGAGTGAGCTCACGATATTCCTGCAAGGCTACGTGTGTGTGTGTGTGTGTGTGTGTGTGTGTGTTGTTTTGTTTTACACTTTATTTATTATGACACTCAGTATTATATTATATTAATTTCAGGTGTACAGCATAGTGGTTAGAAATTTATATAATTTAAGAAGAGATCCCCCTGACTAGTCTGGTACCCACCTGGCACTATACATAGTTATTACCATATTGACTGTATTCCTTATGCTGTACTTTACATCCCCATGACTATTTTGTAGCTACCAATTTGTACTTCTTAATACCTTCACCTTTTTCACCCTGCCCCGAAACCCCCTCCCATCCATCACCCTGATAAATCTAGTACCCATCTGCACCATATATAGTTATTATAATATTATTGACTATATTCCTTATACTATACCCCACATCCCCATGACTACTTTGTAACAACCAATTTGTACTTCTTAATCCCTTCCCCTTTCTCACTCCTAACCCCACTCTTAGCCGGCAACCATCAATATGTTTTCTGTATCTATGAGTTTGTTTCTGTTTTGTTTGTTTGTTTGTTTTCTTCTTTAGATTCCACATATAAGCAAAATCACATTGCATCTGTCTTTCTCTGTGTGACATTCTCCACTGAGCACAGTACCCTCTAGGTCTGTCCAGGATGCCACAGATGGCAAGAACCCATTCCCTTCCATGGCCGAGCAATATTCCATTGTATATATGTACCACCTCCTCTTTATCCATCCATCCATCGACGGACACCCAGGCTGCCTCCACATCTTGGCCATTGTAAACAGTGTTGCAATGAACATATGGAAGCACATGTCCCCTTGAAGTAGCAATTTGGTTTTCTTAGGATAAACACCAAGAAGTGGAACTAGCCTTTGTTTTAAAGTCTATTTTATCTGGTGAAGTATTGCTACCTCAGCTATTTTTGTTGTTGTTGTTGTTTGTCTGTTTGTTTCCATTTTCATGAAATATCTTTTCCTCATCCCTTTGCTCTCGGTCTGTGTGTCCTTTCTTATCAGAAGTGAGTCTCTTGTAGGCAGCATATGTAAGGGTCTTGTTTTCTTATCCATTGGAGCATTTAATCCGTTTACACTTAAAGTAATTGTTGATAGATATATAGTTATTGCCATTTTATTATTCATACTTTTTATCTTTGTTTTCTTCTTTTTCTGTCTTAGAAAAGTCCCTCTAACATTCCTTGTAATACTGGTTTGGTGATGATGAACTCCTTTAGCTTTTTCTTGTCTGGGAAGCTCTTTATCTGTCCTTCAATTTTAAATGATAGCCTTGCTGGGTAGAATAATCTTGGTTGTAGTTCCTTGTTTTTCATCACTTGGAATATTTCCTGTTGATCTCTTCTGGCCTGCAAAGTTTCTGATGAGAAATCAATCTTATGGAAGCTCCCTGGTAGATAACTAACTGCTTTTCCCTTGCTGCTTTTAAGATTCTCTCTTTGTCTTTAACCTTTGCCATTTTAATTATGAGGTGTCTTGGTGTGGGCCTCTTTGGGTTCATCTTGTTTGGGACTCTCTGTGCTTTCTGGACTTGTACAAGTATATCTATTTCCTTCACCAGATTAGGGAAGTTTTCCATCATTATTTCTCCCAATAGGTTTTCAATTCCTTGCTCTCTCTCTTCTCCTTCTGGTACCCCTATAATGCGAATATTGGTATGCTTGATGTTGTTCCAGAGGACAGTTAAACTCTCCTCGTTTTTAAAAAATTCTTTTTGCTGTTTCAATTGGGTGTTTTCTGCCACCTTATCTTCTAAATTGCTGATTTGATCCTCTGCTTCATCTAATCTACTGTTGATTCCCTCTAATATGTTCTTCATTTCAGGTATTGTAGTCTTTATTTCTGACTGGTTCGTTTTTTATGTTTTCTATCTCCATTTTTATGTTTCCTATTTCTTTGTTGAAGTTCTCCCTGAAATCACTGAGCATCCTTGTAACCAATGTTTGAAACTCCACATCTGGTAGATTGTTGTCTCCATTTTGTTTAGTTCTTTTTCTGGAGCTTTGTTCTGTTCTTTTATTTGGGACATGTTTCTTTGTCTCCCCATTTTGGCTGCCCCCCTGTGTTTGTTTCTATGTATTAGTTAGGTCTGCTATGCCTCCCAGTCTTAGTCGGGTGGTTATGTGGTAGGTGTGCTGTGGGGTTCAATGGCACCGTCTCCCTGGTCACCAGAACCAAGTGCTCCAGGTGTGTCCCTGGTGTGGGTTGTGTGTGCCCTCCTGTTGTAGTTGAGCCTTAGTTCCTGTTTGCACGTCAGTAGAAACGATTGACCTTCAGGCTGATTTGTTGTGAGGACTGGCTGTGATTATAGTGGAGTGTGGTGCAAGGGCTGACCCCACAGAGCAGAGTTTGCTTTAGCTCTGGTGCCTGCCCAATTTGCCCTTTGGGTGTGTTATCCCTGGAGGCAGCCAGGTGATGCTCCAGCTTGGTTCAAAGCTAGCGACTGGGGGGGGGGGCCTCCTGGGAGGGGCCCTACCACAGGCCAAGTTTAGCTGCCCAGGGACACCTGGTATGAGCCACAAAGAAATCTGCAGGTGTCTGCCACCCACCCTGCGCTTGGAGTTGTATCGAGAGGCCAATCTGTGAACCAAGGCCTGCTGTTGCTAGTGCCAGGTTTAGGGCTGCTCAGCCAGAGGTACAGGACATGCTGAGCCAGATGCTGCTTATTTGGATTTTGTGGATCTTTGAGAGACTTCAGGAAAGTCTTCAGCATGAGCTAAGACAGGTTGTTTGTACAGAAAAGCCACTGGAAGCACCTTGGGTGTGCCCAAAATTTGGATGGAGTGTGGTCTCAGGGAATCACTAGAACGGAGCAGATGAAAGGTGATAGCCAGTTTGATGGAGACTCAGATATCTGTCTGCGTCTGCACGCAGGGAGGCGGGAGTGCTCAACAAAGAAAAAATGGCTTCCTCCAGCTCCTCTGTCCAGGAGAAAGCTGCCCCTCCAGCCCCTGCCTTGGAGCCAGACAATTTAGTTCCTCTCCATATGTCCCTGGAAGCTTTTGAGCTGCTGCTCTAGCACTAGAGCTCAGAGTGAGTGAGTAAGTCCATGCACAGTCTTTCTAAGAGGAGCATCTGAGAGTGCAGCCACCTCTATCTCACTCAGCCACAATCTCTGCTGGTTTTCACAACTAGAAGTTATGGAGACTTCTCCCCCTTGCACTGGAACCATGGGCTGGGGAACCTGTTATAGGGCTGGGACTCCTTGCTCCTTCCAAAGGAACTTCCACAGCTGAGATATCCCTCCCGATTTTTAATGGTCACATGTGGGTGTAAGACCAGCACATTTTGTGTCTCTGCCCCTCCTACCAGTCTCAAGGTGGCCTCTTCTGTGTATCCTTAGTTTTGGGGCTTTGGTTCAGCTAGACTTCAGGTGATTCTCAATAATAGTTGTTCAGTGGTTTAGTTGTAATTGATGTGGTCCTGAGAGGAGGTGAGCACAGCATGACCTACTCCATCTTGACTGGAAATCTTTTACTTTCTACTGTTTTTAATGTGGTGGCTTTCTGAGGATGATAAGACATTGAATTTTCTCTTGTCTCATGAAGGTCTTCCTCGGGTTAAGATTACAAGAATCAGAGGTTGGGAGAACAGAGCAGGCAATATGCATATTCACACATGCTTTAATTTTCTTTTTATAAAAATAAAGTCATATCTTTTTATAGACTGGTTTTCTTCACTTAATAAGTTGGGAACATTTTTCCACATCATTTTGGTGGCTACTGAATTGAGCTGACTAGTGTCCTCAGAAATCTCATGTCTGCTCAGGACCTGAATGTGACCTTATTTGGAAATAGGGTCTTTGCAACTGTAATCAGGTTATTATGGGGTCTTATTGAATTAAGGTAGAGACTAATTCAATGACTGGTGTTCTTAGAAGAAGGAACTTGGGACCCAGAGACACTGAGGAAAGGAGGCCACATAGAGATAAAGGAAAAGCTGAGTTACACACTTGCATAGCTACCAGGTTATCAAAAGTTTACCTGTGATTTCAGGTGAGTCAAGAAATTAATCTACTGTGATTGTATATAAGATTAGGCATACACTGTTCTAGGCCAAATTTCTTAATATTCTTATAGATTCCTGACCAGCCCAGAGGAAAAGATTTAAAAACTTATCTTGATGCAAGGATGGAAGTAGAGATTGCCCCATCACGTGATGTCGTTAGAAGGGTAATTAACCAGGTAAATTCCTATGGTCGTGACTGCTTTGCAGACATGAACTGATTTGGACAAGTGTCAAAACCTGCCAGAGCCTCCCCTCAGCAAGTGCAAAGATGGTCACCATCACGAGCCATCAGGGAAGTACAAATCAAAAGCACAATGAGGTATCACCTCACATTTGTCAATGGGTATGCTCAATAAGACAAGAAATAACTGGGGAGGATGTGGAGAAAATGGGGTGACATCTGTGAAAGGTAAAGGGAGGGACAGTACTGGCAAGGGAAGGCTTCAGCTGCAGTGCAGATCTCACACTTAGGAATGAAAAAATGGGGGGAAGCAGAAGCAAGGAGAAAGCCTCAGATCGCAACACTGAGCATCCAGCGAGGCCTCACCCAACCCAATGGGAGCTCCAGAGCCAACAATGCCTGTTAGAGAAGTCCTTCATGGGCAGCAATGGCTGGGCCCTTGAATCCCTGCCATGATCCTTCATTGGCCAGGGGGTCCCTGGGAAAAGTGTGTCCTTGGCTCATAAGCTCTGGCTGACCCCACTGGGATTTCAGATGGAGACACTCAGCTCACTGCACTTCTCACACTCAAGCTGCTAGTTCTTTCTTGAAGGTCAAGGCCCCTCTCCCCCCCAAAAATTGGTTGCCCCACGCCCCATGTTTGTTGGGTAAAGTTTATCCTGTACTGTGGATCTGCCCTGAGCACTTTGTATCTACCAACCCATGTAATTCTCAAAACAATCCTGCAAGGTGAGTTAGGAAATGAACTTGTTAATTATCTTGCTCAGATGGGATAGCCAGTAGCGGAGCCAGAATTCAGGCCCAGCCAGGAGATCAGACTCCCATGTCTAAGCTCTTAATCTTCACACTAAGTACACTGGCTTATGGTCTATGGACTGTTAGACACATAGGCAATCTGGAGACACAGCCACCAAACTCTGACAGAGGCATAACTCAGGGTCGAGGTGAAGACACATTCCAATTTATATATTTTGTAACAAAAATTATTAATTTTGTAATCATAAGACAAATGATAGTCATTTTAGAAAAGATTTAGAAGTCCCCAGCTTAGGAATCTGCATATGTGGGCTGCCAGGGCTGTCACTTGTCATTTGTTGGGACCCCTCTGGGTTATTGGGGACCAAGACTAGGTGGAAAGTAAGCAGGTGAGACTGTTATCATCCACTTTCTACTCCATTTCTACCTCTAAAAACTTTGAGCAAGGTTGGTGTTATGGACTGGATTGTGTCCCCCCAAAATTCATATGTTCAAGTCCTGAACACCAGTAACTCAGAATGTGATTATATTTGGAGATAGAACCTTTAAAGATGTAATTAAGTTAAAATGAGGTCACTAGGGTAGGCCATAATCTAATACGGCTGGTGTCCTTAAAAGAAGAAGGGATTAGGACACAAACACGCAGAGGGAAGACCATGTATATGGGAAAACACACTGTTTTCTGTTACTCTCTCTCTCCTGCCACAGTCATAACACTTCCAACACCAGGTCTGTGGAGAGTTTTTTTCCGCTACTCTAAGCAATTCTCTGCAATGCCAGCTGGGTACCTACAAGTCAACTGGAGTTAGTGCAGACCTCACAGGTTAAGAGCTCAGTCCCAAAGGACTGCCCTCCCTCCCACTTCAGAAGCCAACTGCAAGTAGTAAGTCCCCAGGTTACCCACAGCTTCTGTGATGTGGCTACAGCTCAGAGGCTCCCCCTGCTTAGATTCCATCCTTTGCTAGAAAAGCTCACAGACTTTCAGAAAAATTTTACTTAAGTTTACCAGTGTATTATATAATAAATGATGTAAAAAAAAAAGAGAGAGAGAGAGAGAGAGAGAACAGCCAGCTGAAGAGATATGTAAGCTGAGGTCTGGAAGGGTCCTGAGCACAGAAGCTTCTGTCCCCATGGAGTTAGAGTGTACTACTCTCACAAAACCTGAGCAGAAACACTCAAATGCATTGAATGATGGAGCTATAAGAATAAATGATTGTTGTTTTACATCACTGAGATTTTTTACACTTATACACATACAATTAACTGGGATAGAAATACAAGTGACTGCTAAGTGCAAACTGAAGATTAGCATCAACAATAATCAAAGAAATTTTAATTAGGATTTTAATTAGGATAAAATTAGGAAATTTTAAATAGGATAACGAGTAAAAATTTTCTCACTTATATTAGCAAGGATAAAATGAATGATAACACTCACAGTTGGCAAGGGTATGAGGAAATAGCCATTCTTGTATACTCATAGCATGAACACTTCATCTCAGAATTTTGGGGCTGTATGTTACACAGCCTGTCAATACAATAGCTAATCAATGCAACATCTGTCACAAGCTGAGCCAGTCATGGTGTCATAATTTTCTAGACCTTGAGAGATGGACCCTAAACCCAAGCTTGGCTAACACGTAGAGCCCTGCCCCAGGATTTTTCAACTAGGAAGCAGAGAAGGTGAGTCTTGGTCTCTCTCTAATGGTGAGGTGTCAGCATAAAAGCAGCTGGTAGACAAGTTGTATGTAGAAATCTGGTGCGAACATATGAAATCAATGGGCAGAGAGAGATGGTAGTTGCCAACTTTTTAATTTTGATTGTCCCTGACACTTACCTGCTTCCTGCCACTCCTACTGCTCAGCTATGTGAGTGACTTCTGTTTTGTCTAATCAACTTCAATAAAATCCTGACTAATATACCTCGCCCACCTGCCATGCAAATAAATGTCTTCCCAGGTTAGTCCCAACCAATTTCCAGGCAATTGCCCCCCTATGAGCTCCAGGAGAGAACAAACCCACTGCATACAGAATAACAAGACTTTAGTGATAGTCTAGTCTAAATCTCTTATTTTCAAGATAAGTCAATTAAGTCCCCAAAGGGGAAGGACTTCCTTCTTTTTTCGTATGCAACAAATTTACTTAGCATAGTCTATCCCAACATTCAGGACAAAAAAGGTTTACAAAAGATAGAAAGCACATTAATAAAAGCCAGACTTTAGCAAAAGAAAACAGACAATATATTATTGATTCAAAATATTTTACACTTGAAAGATAAACTGCAATAACTTATTCCGGGCACTTACTGATCTGAGAAAGGAAGAGAAAAAAAGAATGCTTAAAAAGAGTTCAATCTCAATCAGAAATCAGGAGATTCAAGACGGCTGAGTAGATAAACACTGTGCCTGCTTCCTCCCGTGAACAAATTAAAATTACAACTAAGTTATAGAACAACCGAACTGGAGAACCATCTGAAGTCTACCTGAACAGAAGTTATAAATCTAAGGATATAAAGAAGAAGCCTCGTCCAGACTAGTAGGAGGGGCTAACCTTCATGTGCTCAGCCACAGAGATGGAGGTTCCCCCGAGGGGAGCAAGAAACCCCAGCCCCACGCTGGCCTCCCCAGCCCAGAGTACTGGTGCCAGGAAGAGGTGTCCCCACAACATCTGGCTGTGAAAAACAGTGGGATTCCTACCATCTGGGTGGGACAGACGGCGGTGGGAAAACCAGGCATCCTCTTAAAGAGCCAATGCACAGACTCTCTCACCCCCAGGCACTCACCTTGGGCTCCAGCGGAGGGACAGTAACTTGGGGGGTATAGGAGACGTATGGCGGGGCAGACTGAGTTGGGTTGCTTCAGGTTGAAGGCTGGAGGACAGTCTCCATTTCCCTGTGAGGAAGTACTACTCCCATACAGCCAGCAGGTGGCCCCCAGCTACACCCATCTTTCCTGGGTTAAGCCCACCCCCACATGGCCAAATATGAATCTGATTGGTCTGGTGAACTCCACAGCTCCTACCTGCTGACTCCTGGGAGCCCACCCCACCCAACTACCCCCATTCCAGAGGCACTTTCTCTAAGAGCATCAAGCCCCATCAACACTGCACTCTTTCTTGGAAAACTATCAGAGTCCTACAGACCCTAGGCAGGCGACAACTGGCCTCAGTGTGCTCTGAGACTTTCTGCTGAGTAGCTTCAGGCTCCACACTGGCACCAAACCAGAATTTACGTTACCGGTGACCACAACTCTTCCCACTCTAGCGACTCCCTGAGACCTTGCCTCACCCAACTTACATACCACACAAGATTTTATCAGCAGCTGAACCTTAAGGGAGTCAGCAGGTGGCAACAGGCCTCAAGGTTTCCTGGCATTTTGAGGAGCTACCCCAGGCCTGGTACTAGTGGTAGCCATCCTTGGTTTACAGCGTGGCCTCTCCCACGTGCCTCCAGGGTTAGCAGAGGCAGTGAACAACAGTGGATCACTTTGTAGCTCTTACCAGTAATCCCCAGCCAGTCACAGGCAGTGGGTAACCTGGGCCTACACTGGAGACCCTTGCAAGAGGTCTCAGAACCAACAAACTCTGAGATTTGTTTCAGCACAGCACTGCCCAATTAGCCCCATATGGCATACACAAAGGGCAGTCTCAATAGGCACTAGAGCCTGCTGGGGAAAAGCCCACTTAGTGGGGTTAGCCCCCTGCACAGCAGCCCATAAGCTGTAGGCATGGCAAAATCCCACAGCCAATCAGTCTAAGGGTCAATCCCATCCATTGATGTGCCAATAGCAACCAAGACTCAACTATACTGGGAGGGCACACCAACCCACACAAGGGACACTCCTGGAGCGCCCAGTACAGGTGACCAGGGAGACTGTGCCACTGGGCCCCACCAGACACCTACTACATAAGGCCACCAGGCCAAGACTGGGGTACGTAATACATGGAAACAAACAGAAAGACAGCCAAAATGAGGGAAAAAAGAAATGTGTCCCAAATGAAAGAACAGAAGAAAAATCCAGAAAAAGAACTAAATGAAATGGAGGCAAGCAGCCTACCAGAAACAGAATTCAAAACAATGGCTATAAGGATGCTCAAGGAACTTGCTGAGAACTTCAACAAAGAGATCGCAAGCATAAAAACTGGCATAGAAACCATAAAAAAGAACCAGTCAGAAGTGAAGAATACAACAACTGAAACGAAGAATGCACTGGAAGGAATCACCAGCAAACGAGGATCGGCAGAGGATCGAATCAGCGATTTGGAAGATAAGGTAGCAGACAACACCCAATTGGAACAGCAAAAACAAAAATGAATCCAAAAAAATGAGGAGCATTTAAGAGACCTCTGGGACAACATCAAGTATAACAACATTCACATAGTAGGGGTACCAGAAGAAGAAGAGAGAAACCAAGGGATGGAGAATGTATTTGAAGAAATAATGACTGAAAACTTTCCCAACCTGATGAAGGAAATAGACATACAAGTCCAGGAATCACAGAGGGTCCCAAACAAGATGAACCCAAACAGGTCCATACCAAGACACATTATAATTAGAAAGGCAAAGTTTAAAGACAAAGAAAGAATCCTAAAAGCAGCAAGATAATAGCAGCTAGTAACTTATAAGGGAGAGCCATAAGACTGTCAGCTGATTTCTCAACAGAAATTTTGCAGGCCAAAGTGATTGGCACAAGATATTCAACGTGATGAAAAAGCAAGGAACTACAACCAAGATTACCCTACCTAGCAAAGCTATCATTTGGAATCGAAAGATAAAGAGCTTACAAGACAAGAAAAAGCTAAAGGAATTCATCATCACTAAACCAGTACTACAAGGAATGTTAAAGGGATGTCTTTAAGATGAAAAAAGAAAAGAAAGGATCAAAATATGAATAATAAAATGACAATAGCTACATATCTATCATCAATTATTCTCAATGTACATGGATTAAACGCTCTACTCAAAACACATAGGAGGGCTAAACGGATAAGAAAACAAAATCCTTACATATGCTGCCTACAAGAGACTCACTTCGGAGTGAAAGACACACAGAGATGGAAACTACAGGGATGGAAAAAGATATTTCATGAAAATGGAAATTAAAAAAATAATAAAAAGCTGGGGTAGCAATATTTACACTAGACAAAAATAGACTTTAAAACAAAGGCTATACCAAGAGACAAAGAAGAACCTGGTAACCCCACTTCTGGGTATTTATCTGAAGAAACACAACTGCTACTTGGGTGTGAGGTGAGCACCCATATGTTCATTGCAACATTGTTTACAGTGGCCAAGATGTGGAGGCAGCCTGGGTGTCTGTCAATGGAAGAACGGATAAAGAGGAGGCGGTACATATATACAATGGAATATTGCTCACCCATGGAAGGGAATGGGTTCTTGCCATTTGTGGCAGCATAGATGGACCTGGAGGGTACTGTGCTCAGTGGAGGATGTCACGCAGAAAAAGACAGATGCAATGTGATTTTGCTTACATGTGTAATCTAAAGAAGAAAATAAACCATACAAAACAGAAACAAACCCATAGAGAACATATTGATGGTAGCCAGCTGGGAGTGGGGTTGGGAGTGAGAAAAGGGAAGGGATTAAGTAGTACAAATTCGTTGTTACACAGCAATCATGGGGATGTGGGATATGGCATAAGGAATATAGTCAATTATATTGTAATGACTATGGATGGTGCAGATGGGTACTAGATTTGTTGAGGTGATAGATGGGAGGGATTGGGGGCAGGGTGAAAAAGCTGAAAGGATTAAGAAGTACAACCTGACGGTTACAAAACAGTCGTGGAGATGTAAACTAAAACATAGGGAACATAGTCAATAATATGGGAATAACTACGTATAGTACCAAGTAAGTAGTAGACTAGTCAGGGGGATCATTTCTTAAATTATACGCATGTCTAACAATACACTTGAAATTATTATAAAATAAAATTGAATGTCAACTGTAATTGAAAAATTTAAAAAGGGGAATAAGAGGTCCAAATTTCCAGGTATAAAAGAAATAACTCATGGGAATGTAATACACAGCACAGGGAATATAGTCAATAATATTGTGATAACGTGGTATGGTGTCAGAAGGTTGCTGGATTTATGGCGATCACTTCTTTAGATATATAAATATTGAATAACTATGGTGTACCTCTGAAACTAATAGAATATTGCATGTTAGCTATGTTCTAATAAAAATCTTTAAAAAAAATAAAATAAATTGAATAAAAATTGAAAAAGATGAGTTCAATCTCCAGCTGGTATCAGAGAAGGCAGTAGAGGTAACTGAGACTGCACTGTTTTTTGCTTTTTGCATTAGTGCCCTCAGCTGGAACTATTTATGGGACAGAAGGCATACATGCTTTAGGAAGACATTCGGTCTATGACTCCCCACCTCAAGGCTTCTCCCAGGTGAAAGATAATGTCTTCAATAGCATTTTCCTCTGTTTGTATAGTGAGGCTGTGGGAATGATAACTTCATCAATATCATTGCTTTCAAATTGATCTTTCATTTTCTCCAGAGAAGAACTGAGTTCTTCATCCTTTGTCCTCAAAAGTTCTGTGTTTTTATCAACCTCCACTACTTCTTAATCTAAACAAGTGACCACCTCTTCCAGTTTCTGGTGATCTTTTCTCAGGTCTTCCTCTGTTTATTTCAAGGCACTGAGCTCTGCCTGGGTGCAATCCATTTCCTCCTTCATCCGCCACCTCCGTTTGCCACTGATCACTCAGATGATGGTGTCCTCACCGATTGTGCCATCCCTACTAGGACCAACAGTGGTCACAGGAAGCGGAAAGTGAACTGGGGACTTGTGGCAGGATACTGACCACCAGTGCGTAAGGACAGCCTGAGTAACCCCTGGGATTGGGAGGGTATCCGGTTAGGCATGCAGAGATCCCACTGGGCATGTCTGGTGTGTAAGAAGTATTTGGTGGCCCTGTTGCCTGGTGTGGTGGATAGGATGCTGAAATAGTAGGTAGAGAGAAGACTGGTGGTTCATCTCCAAACACCACAATCATGAGCTGAATAAGCCCCAACAAGTTGACTGTGTGTTTCTACTCATGTAGATAAGGAAGATATATCTGTCCATTTGCATCAACACGTGTCTCTGTTTTGATAGTCATTGAACTAGTAGGCATAACAAAACAGGTAGGAGGATTATATGGGTATGTGTCCAGCAGCCAAAGACATATTGGGATATTATATGTATTACCTCTATAGGGCACAGGAATTGTTCCAATGAGGTTCATTAGTTCCCTGGACCTGCCATCATTAAACACATATGAATCCAATACAAGTTTAAAATCTTTGTATAACAGAATAACATTGACAGTTTCATGTACAATTAGGTCTCTGTATTTGTACTTGGACACCATTTTCTTGAGCTGGCTCTCCAACACCACCATGGCAACCATCTCACGGCTCCTGTCCCCAAAGGCAGGGGGTCAGCTGCTCTGGGGCTGCCCCAGGCCGCCCCACACAATTGCACACTGAACAGCCAGCCCCCAACCCACGCTCTACTGGGAAGAACTTTCTTGAGGTGACACAAAACAAAACAGCCACAAAATCTGGCTCTCTTGAACTTGAAATATACCAAGAGAATATTTGCGATGACCGGAACATTTATAGCCCATCTGGTCCCCTGCAAATTCTTTAAGGAACTCGCCAGTCAGAAACTTTTGTTCCAAACATGAAATGAACACATTCAAACATCAACGGCAGGTGTTCACATCAAGACAAATCTTTCCTGGAAGACAAGTGGGCAACCCAGTGATGTAATCAGTTATCCCAAGGAGATAATTTTACAAGTTAAAGGAACTGTTATACGCCAAAAAAAAGTTCATCATTGCAATTTCTGAGGAATATTAGAAGCAATCTGAAAATCCAACAGGGGGCATTAATTAAATTAGTGGTGACCCATCTTCTCTTCAATGGTCGTTAAAATTTGAGTATGTACACGAGTGGGGGTGAGTAGAGAGAAAGAAAGAAAGTTAAAGAGAAGGTGGGGAAAGGGCTGGAAGGTGAAAAGAGAATTCTGGAAGAATATAGACCACTATGTCATTTGAGTTTCTCTCTTCAGGATCCACTTACTGTTGTTAGGATTTTTGTTTATCCGTTTGTCTTTCTCTTTTAGAGTTACCTGTACGGGTTGAGCGTTTGACCTCTGCCCCACATCAGAACTGCAGAAGATTGTTCCAGTATAAGTAGACACTTGGTCCTCCCTTCTTTGCCAAGGATCATAATCTCGGCAGACAAGTCATAAATAACCACCAGGACATATGGTGGTACCTGGCCAACTTGGCTTTCCTGACGACCTTGGTTCCAAGAACACCAAAGCCCTTCCCACACATGGGTTCACTCATTCTTACACCTTTTGGCCGGAAGCTGACTTGGAACTGCAGCCAGAGCCACGCGGCTCCTTGGGAAATCCTTGTCCTTTTTCTCCTCGCTTCTGTTTTCTCAGTGTGTTCCCTTATTATCGCCCTATGTACCTCTTCATCTAGCTGTTCGTCTGTGTCCCTCACAAGAGATAGTAGTGGTCAGTCAATTGTTTCCCTGAGTTGTACGAGCCTTCATAGCACATTATTCAGTCTGACTGGCATCTGAAGTGAAGGGCAGTCTTGGGGGACTCGGTCGTTAATCTGTGGCGTCCGCACTAACTCGTTAGTGTTAGAACTGAATCAAATTGTAAGCACACCCTGTTGTTGTCCTCAGAGAACAGCAGAATTGCTCGGAAACCCACACATTTGGTGTCAGATGTGCTGTGCGTAGAGAAACAGTTTTTCCCTTTAGCCAGGAATTCCGCACAGTTCGACCTAATGGGATTCTCTAAAAATTGAGAGGGATTGATAGAAGAGTCAATGAAAAAGGAGGGAAGGCTCTTGAAACCCAAGAAATTCCAGGAACCCTAACTTGCTGTGATTATTTTGCTATATGCCGTGTCGTGTCTCCCTCCCCCTCCCTGGGGCTGGCTGCTACCCGGTCTGTGAAACCTCCCTCTTTGCACAGTTGGCGGGTACACGACAATAAAATTTCAAGAAAGGAAATGCCAGTAGCTATAAGAGTGTCATGACTTGGTTTTATGCAGCAGTAAGGAACCCCTGGCCAATTGTGGCGTTCAGCTGTCAGTATACTTCACACCTTGTTATAAAAAAAATGTTTTTAATAGAAACTTCTGTGTGAGTTCATTGTACCACAGTTATAACTCATAAGGGCCACTGGGTGACAAAGCAGGGAGGTTGGGTTTCTTAAAGTAAGTGTCAGTAAGAGATCAGATTTTAATTGACTAGCAGATATCCCTGCTTAGGTCAAAGGGTATAGCACGGGAGAGAACAAACCCACTGCACACAGGACAGCAAGAGAATGGGAAAGGGAGAGACATTGCCTGCTAAAACTTCTAGGTGCGTACAGATCCGTTGTCTCTGCGCCCGCTTACTGTGTCATCCAGAACAGGTTACACTTCTGTTGGAGACTTTGTTTTCTCTTGTACACAATGGAGCAAAAACTAAAATAGCCACCACCAGGGACAGTTGCGAGGGCAAATTGAGACACTCATGTAAATAAAGCGGCGAATAAAAAACGTCCACTAATTAGTGGTAACTATTATCGTGCATTCAGTGTCTGACGTGTGCATGCACGGAGCCAGGAACTTCACATGTATCTGTCAACAATTCTTTGCAGCCAGTCTACTAAGCAAACATTTTTCTCCATCCTGCATTCAGAAAGGGTAAGTCACTCACCTGTCTGAAATCATAGCATGAGAAAGAGTGGCAGCTAGGATTTGACTCATAAAGGAGAGTTTGGATCCTTTGGAGGGCTAATATCAATTGCTTCTCATTTAGCTGTCTCTGTAAATCCTGGTGCCGAATCAGCAGTTGACAACTGTTGATCACGTCTACACACGCACAGCTAGGTGAACACAATCTGATCTCACTGTCAGCTGTTAGGACTTTCAATCGTTTGCAACTAAAATGTAAAAAGAAAGAAGAAGACAAAGAAAGACAGCATCTGCATGAGAATGAGTCTGAGGGATGTCCCAACTTATTTCCATAGCCTGAGCTGCAAGAGAAGGCTTCCAGAATGTTCTGGGAAGGGAGCGTCTGGTGTTCCCAGCCACCCACCTGCTCTGTATACACAGACAAGAACAACTCTCCAGGCTGGCGGAGAGACTTGTAAGTCTTATTAGTTCACTTTTATAGGGCGTGTTGCAGAGTTTTCTCAACCCACATGGGGTTGCTGTCCATGTGGCTTGTGCAGACCCAGGACACTGGGCAGCCATTAAGGGAGGCAGCATTGCCCAGTGCAGGACTAAACCAGGTGGAGACACACAGGCTAATGTTCCTGCTTCGCCCCCCACTTTTCACACCTGCAAAATTATGACCCAGAAACAACTGACTCTTCAGTTGGGGGGGAACCACCCACAGACTGAAACAGCTTGTCACGCCTAGGGCTGGCCAGCCACCCCTGACCCCACCCTCAGCCCCCTTGCACGGAAATAAACAAACTGCCCCTGAACTTTCTTTTAGCCATCTGATTCCAGATATTTCTTTTGTTGCAGGAGGAAGAAAGACCATGTCCTTCACCACCCCAAAGACCTCAACCATTTGCTTGCTGCCCCTTCCAGTTTGGGGTGGTTTTTTTCAACGAATATGTTTATAGAGTCATGGTTTTGTTGTTGTTTTTCAAGATTGGACATTCTATGTTTTGCAAAGGTAGCCTCTCTGATAATGAACATTACACTCATTCTCGGTAATAATTATAAAATGTCAATTTAACCGACAAAACACTATTGAGGGCTCGGCTCGATGATATCAAGAGCAAGCACTTGCATTATTTATATTCAGTGCCAAGCATTGTTCTAAATGTTCTACCCTGAAAGAAAAGGACTTATTGAATTTGTGTAACAGCTGTATGATTTGGGTTCTCTTATGACGCCCACTTTACTGATGAGAACACTGGGGCCACTGTGACACATCCACTAAATGACAGAGCTGGGATTTGAACCCAGGGAATCTATCTCCAGACACCATGTTCTTAACTAGGATTAAACCACCCCTGAGACTGGCAAAGTTAAACTACTGATGATCACTAGTGATGGTGGGGGTATAGGGAGACCGGTTCTCGTCAAGGCTGATGAGAGTACAGAGTGATACAAATTTTTGCAGGGCAATTTGGCAGAATGTATAAAAATTTTAAGCATTCATTTCTTTGACCTAACAACTTTTAAGATCCGTCATCTAAAAGCCCTCATACACATCCACCCAAAAAATACACACACCACCACACACACATAATGGCTCATTGCTGCATTATTTGTAAGGTTGAATCAGCAGGGAAAACTTTTAATCCTAAAATTAATAAATATATACTATGAAAAATGTATGATTAAATCCAGACACTCAAATATAAATCACAACCAAGAATTTGGGCATGGAGACAAGGACGAATGGTCGAAGCTATACCCATTTAAATACAAAACTAAGATTAAAGGATGTGAGAATTATGGTTTCAAAATAGAGTATTAGTCTTAAAAACATTGACAATATAACATAAATAATAAAATCAATAAATAAGGATGGAAGGAGGGAAAGTGGGGGATAGGATTCAAAATATCAAGGGGGATAGGATTAAAAATATCAAAAATCGAAATTTATTTCCAAAATGATCCAAGAGCTTAATGTTTTTCATGATGTTTTTGCCTTTTTTCCTTAGAGGGAAAATAAATCTTCTGTGGAGAAAGAAGTTTTACTAAGTTTTTATCCTCCATTTCATTTTCTTTTATTTTTCATTTTTAAAATCTTTCAATTACAGTTGACATACAATATTGTATTAGTTTTAGGTGGACACAATCATGATTAGACATTTTTGTAACTAATGAAGTGATCACCCCAATAAGTCTAGTACCCACCTGACACCATACATAGTTATTACAATATTATTGACTATATTCCCTATGCTGTACTTTACATCCCTGTGACTATTTTTATAATTGGCAATTTGTACATTTTAATCCTTTCACCTTTTTCACCCATCCTCTCAATGCTCCCCTTCCATCTGGCATTATGTATGGTATAAGACAGAGGTTCAATTTCATTGTTTTGCATGTGTCGGTCCAGTTTTTCCGGCACCCTTTATTGAAGAGACTGTCCTTTCTCCATTGTGTAATGTTAACCTTTGTTAAACATTAGTTGACTATATATGCATTGGTTTCATTCTGGGCTCTCTGTTCTGTTCTTTCATTTTATAGCACTGTCTTTATGCCAGTGCCAGTACTATTTTAATCGCTGTGGTTTGTAATGTGTTTTGAAATCAGGAGGTGTGATGCCTTCAGCTTTGTTCTTTCTCAAGATTACTTTGACTATTTTGGATCTCTTGTGGTTCCATATAAATTTTAAAATTATTTCTTCTATCTCTTTATAAAATGCCTTTGGGGTTTTAATGGCATTGAATGTGTAGATCGCTTTGGATAGTAGGAACATTTTAACAATATTATGTCTTCCAACCCATGAACACAAGAAACCTTCCATGTATTCATGTCTTCTTTAATTTATTTCATAAATGTTTTGTAGTTTTTAATGCATAAGTCTTTCATGCTCTTGGTTAAGTTTATTTCTCAGCATTTGATTATTTTTGATGCTATTGTAAATGGGATTGTTTTCTTAATTTCTATTTTGAATAGCTCATTGCTAGTGTACAAAACACAACTGATTTTTTTGTGTATTGATTTTGTATCCTGCAATTTTACTGAATTTGTTAATTAGTTCTGACAGATTTTTTGTGTAGTCTTTAGGATTTTCTACATGTTAGATCATGCAAACAAAGATAATGTGGGGTGGCCGGATCAATTGGTTTGAGCGTGAGCTCTTAACAACAGGGTTGTGGGTTCGATTCCCATGTGGGCCAATGAGACGCGCCCTCCACAACTAGATTGAAAACAATGAGCTGCCACTGAGCTTCCGGAGGGGCAGCTGGATGTCTCAGAAGGTTAGAGCGCGAGCTCTCAACAAGGTTGCCAGTTCAATTCCCACATGGGAAGGTGGACTGTGTCCCCTGCAGCTAAGATTGAAAACAGTGACTGGACTTGGAGCTGAGCTGCGTCCTCCACAACTAGATTGAAGGACAATGACTTGGAGCTGATGGGCCCTTTTCCCCAATATTCCCCAATTTAAAAAAATTATTTAAAAATAATAATAAAGCACAGCCAGTGTGGTGATTGGTGAAGCTGGTTGATTGGTACCTGGGATTCGTGGTGCTATTCTTCCTATTTTTGTGTATGCTTGGTCGTGATCAGAATGAAAAGGGCAAAGGAAATTTACAAGAAAGAACAAGTGACCTTGCGTGGCTTCATCACTTACCATACGTTAAACTTGGACACACAACTCCTCTCTGTTTTAATCTTCTCATTACTCAGATGTAAGTAATATTATCATTGTGTCATAAAATTTTATGATGACCAACTGAATTCGTCTATGTGAAGTGTTTAGGTAACTGAGACACTGTAAACCCTCAAAAAATGAAAGTCCTAATTATTATTAAATATGGATTCAAGTAGGTACAGATTTATCTGACAGACTTAGCATTGGGAAGGCAGGCAAGTGAATTCAGATTTACAAGGGGGCAAAAAGAGTTCCTCTGTATGAGAGGGAAGGTTGACATACTCACCGGGGCCTGTATGTTGGGAGGGAAGCAGCAGTAGGACATGGACACAATAGGACATCGATGGGCTTGCATGCTCCGTGACCCAGCCTCCCCTTACCTCTAATGCCAGTGTCTCCCGAGAAGTGGGGAACAGTGTTTAACACAAACAACCATTGTCACTAGTAGTCCGAGTCCCTCTGCTAGGGGGCAAATATGAAACACTTAAATGATTAGCGTCCAGGTAGCTCTGCTATGGAACGCCATTTATGAGAAGACGAGAAAAGAAGGCATTTTCCTCAAGTCTCCAGTTGTCAATACTCCTGGAAATAAGTAAAAGAAACCCTATACAAATTTGCTTGGGCAAAAGTGGGAATGATTAGCTTGTGTTGCTGGAAAGGTTTGGAGCTAGTTTCCCCCAGTGGATCCAGGGATTCAACTAATGACATGAAGACCTCTCTCTTTGTCTTTCAGCTGTGCTTCTCCCTGGGGGTTGCCTCTGATTGGTCTGGGGTCATGTGTCCATTTCTTGGGCCAATCACTTTAGTCAGTTGGTGGGTCCTAGTGATTAGCTTGGGTTCTGGGACTGCTACTGTGCTTGGCCACCATCAGCATCACAGGGATGGGGCAGGACCAAAGGACAGGGTTCTTTGACGGGTACAAACAAGAGAGGAGTGAATGGATTATAAGGCAGCAGATGAGGCAGTCACTCCCCACTGAGCTACTCTACAGCATTAAGTGTACATAAGGGACATAGTTAGATGGGCCCAGGTAGAATAGTGTGATATCATGACAACCATGGGTGTCACTCCAGCAGTGAGCAGCACCAGTGACAGAGGAGTTCAGGGGACATGAAAGCATAGAGAGCATCTGTGGACGAAAGTTCACAGGAATCCAGAGCAGGACCCAGAAGAGGGGGACCTCACAGCTGCATGGATCGGTCTGGTCACGTGCAGAAACACCTCCACTTCTTGCAGACTTTTAAAGTCCAGAAAAGGACCTTCGTGGGTGTGGCAGGCACTGTTCCTAGACTTCCACATTCCTTAACCATTTACCTGAGGCAGCTTAGTGCAAACACCTGGATTCTCTACCTGAAAGCCTTTTTATTGTGAGTGCCAGAGCACTCAGCCTGTGCAGAAAGCAGACCAGAATGTGTGGGCAAGACAGAAGAGCCCGTGGATCGATGCTGCTGAAAGCGGCCATCAATCAATGATGGTAGGGAGTTGTGGATAATGTCCCAATGTGCTCGCTCCTCACTTGGGACAACTCTGAGGTATGTGTCCTATGCTGTGTCCCAGAGCCCCCAGTGGGATTGTACCCCAGTTGCTCACAGGGGTAGTTGACATGATTGGTTATACACTTTCCTTTGACCTCCTTCCCGGTCTTACTTTCCCACCTTCCTTCTGGTAGGATCCCCTCCCAAATAAACTTTCACATTTGAATCCTTGCCTCAGGGTCTGCTTCTGAGAGAATCCAAGCTATGAGGGTTCACAAACTGGTGTGGCTAAGAGAGATTTGGGGTACACATCTCAGCATTTCTGAGGGAGTATTTGAAAGTTAAGCAATGGGGTTAAGAACACGGGGATTAGGAAAGATAGGAGGAGGAAAACAGGGAGAGATGACACAAGGGAGGGAAAAGAAGGATGGGAAGAAAGGAGGGAAAAGAAAACTAGACAAATGAATAATGAGCCCACTGATTGCCCGGTCATAGAAATCACACCGTATATGTATATTGAATAAGTGGATGAATTCATAAGTAAATGAATGGCTAAGTTAAAGGTTCCTTCATTTTAGCACTGTTAGGGTTAGACCCCTGTTCTTCTCTGAACATTTTAATACGAACCAACAATTCAGAAGAGGCACTAAATAAAATGATACCAATTCCTTAACATAAAAGCACTTCTTGGAATTTCATTTTTCTCCTCTGCAAGATGGTGATCAAATGGCGATCGATAAAAGTGATAATGCCACCACCTTCCTCAGGACCTGAGCGGATAAAATGCCGTGAAGCTTGGCCTAAGAGAAAGAACTCTTCCAATGAGAATTTTTATTGGTGACGTTTATGGGAACAGAGCTATCGCTGTGATGACATGAATAATGTCGCTGCCATTTTCCAATGGACTGTAGCAGTGAGACTCTGCCCACCCAGTATCTACCACACAGTAGAGGCTTGCTTAACAATGGACAAATAAATGGATGCCATCAACAGGTGACTCTTATCTCATTCTTGCCTTTTATTGCCCAATAATTTAACCCCCACTCAAGGGATCACCGAGCAGACTGCCTGTCCTATTAGAAATGTTGATACTCACCTACCTTTTCCGTAGATTCGTCCTTTCAAGTTTGAAATGTGGCTTGGCTGTAGAGTTCATAAGGATAAATGCCGGCTTTCACACAAATCTATTCTTATGCACTCCACATGCATACGCTTTTCTTCTTTGATACATACTTGGGCAATGTGATTGAAGAATAGTGGTTGCTGTGGGTCATGGAGAAAAATATAAGGTTGCAGGCTTTTGGTGGGAGCTTCTGGGCATAGTAATGGGTAGGCCTCATTCCTAGGCAGTGAACGCAGGCAAGTGGATGGCGTAAATGTTTATTTTAAGGGGGGAGTCATTTATTTTTCAGGCAGAAAGTTTATACAGCTTGAGAGAATTATTTGAAAGGAAATGAAACCCATGGCATATGATGCTTAGGGGGCCTCGTCCACCTCCCTACTCTCTGCCCAGCTATGAAAATGAGAAGGTTGACCCCCCCCCCTTCCTCTCCCGGCCCCTCGCACACCCAGGTCTCACCATCACTAGCTTGACAACAGACATTTGCACAAGAGCAGCTGTTGTTGGAAAGGGCTCCAGGTCGCAGCCTCAATGGTCCCCACTGAAGGATAAACATAAGCAAGTTTTGTGGATGGAATGAAGCCGGCCTTTGAAGGAAGAAATCTGGAGATGTGAATAGAAGCCATAGGCTTCTAAGGCAGGAAATCTAGCCTTCCCTGTGCCAGTCATCTGTGATGTGACCTTGAGCCTCAGTTTCCCCACTTATAAGTAAGTTGGTGGACTGAATGCTTCTCCCCCAAAATCCCCTTCCAATTCTAATATGATATTTTAGGAAAGGTCATACTGGATAGGTTTGATTTACTGACAGCTCTGTCTTGCAAAAAGCCCTCCAAGTGTCTTGTATTCTTCCCTGGGTCCTCGTTCCTTTTTAATTCCTTTTCCCAGCTGTCATTCCCTTATTTAGTCATTGAAAAAAATAATGTTGAATGCTCTTTTACAGACCAGGCAATGCAGTGGACCCTGGAATATAGCAGTCCACAGGACAAAGAACGTTCTCATCTGGAGTTTCCATTCTCATGAGGAAGGCACACAATATCTAAGTAAGCAAGTAAATAAAAAAAGCAATACCAGGTCATCGGCTGTGCTAATCTAGAGGCAATAGAGCAGTGCCACACCTGGGTCTGAATCCTCGGACAAACTGTAGGTAAGTTATTTAACGTCTCTGGGCCTCAGTTTCCTCATCTGTAAAATGGGGGTGGTAACATTATCTGCCTCATAGTGTTATTGAGACAATTAAATGAGTGAACAGAAAGCTCTTAGAACCATGCCTATATAAGTCTTCGCTGCTATTATCATCCTCCTCACCACCATCATCACTGTTTTGGATCTGCCATAACTTTCACCAGTTCTTCTCTACTTCCTCTCTCCTTTCTCTCCCCAGGCCTTTGGAGTCAGGCAGGTGCAGGTTCAAATCCCATCCATCACCTACTAGCTGTGTGACCTTAAATAAGTAATGTCACCTCTCTGCTCTTTAGTTTCTTCATGTGTAAAAAGGGGATGACAATGATGATGTTGACGATAATTCCTTCTACAAAAGCGTATTGTGAAGATTTCTAGAAAGTTCTGGTACTAAGTAGGTCCTAATAAATATTTTCTTTCTTCTCTCTCACATATTGCTATTCATGAAGTTTCTTTTAATTTTGATGCTACATTAAAACATTTTTTACCTGAAACTAATATAAAAAGTAAATAATTTTAAAAAACATTTTTGATGATATTTTTAATATAATTGATTTTCTTCCTGTGTGTTCGATGCATTGAAGAACATTATTCTGAAATGGGATCTGGGCTTCCCCAGACTGCCAAAACGGTCCATAGCAGTCACTAGAAATATCTAGGCTTGCCCAGTCCAGAACTTTCTAATGGCAGCTTATAACTTGTTACATTTGCTTGAAATGTTTCCAGATTTAAAAATCATTTCATTCAAATTGGTAAGGAAACACCTGAAACTAATATAATATGGAATGTCCACTGTAATTGAAAAATAAAAATTTAAAAATAAAATGCTGAAATGGTTAAAAAAAATTAGGAAGAGAAATGTCTTTTTAACATGTCCATTTCTCTGACAGCCTCTGTCTTTGCTTCTCCCCGATCTCTGATTAATTCTCATGATTTCTTTGGGTTTGTCCATACAGGCTCTAAAATATATACCTTGTTGCCCTGTGGCTTCCTTTTCTGAAAAAGAATATATATATATTATAGCAAACTACATATCATATGAAATTTAGCATCTTAACCACTCTTAAGTGTACAGTTTAGTAACATTGTTGTGTTACCATCACCACCATCCATCCGCAGAACTCCTTTCATCTTATAAAACTCAAACCCTGTCCCCACTAAACACAAACTCTCCGTCCCCCCAGCCCCTGGCAAGCACCATTCTACTTTCTGTCTCTACGAATTTGACTCCTCTAGGGACCTCATATAAGTGGAGTCATACTGTATTTGATTGTGACTGGCTTTTTTCACTTAGCATCATGCCCACAAGGTTCACCCATATTGGAAAATGTGTCAGAATTGTCTTCCTTTTTACAGCTGAATAATATTCCATTGTATGGATAGACCACATTTTGTTCATTCTTCTGTTGAGGGACACTTGGCTTGCTTCCACTTTTTAGCCCTTGTGGATATTGCTTTTCAATTCTTTTGAGTATATATCCAGAAATGAAATTGCTGAATCATATCTAATTCTGTTTGGCTTTTTAGGAACTGCCAGACAGCGGCTGCACCATTTTGCATTCACACCAGCAACGCATAAGGATTCTGATTATTTCCACACCTTTGCCAACATTTGTTAATCTTTGATTTTTGATAGTGGCCATCCTAATAGGCATAAAGTGGCATCTCATTGTGGTTTTGATTTGCATTTCCTTGATCTTTTCATGTACCATGACGTCCCTTTCTTCCCAGTCAATAGCAATCCCCTTTAGATGGTAGAGAGTTTTAGTTTGGGAGCAAGGAGAGCTGGGTTCAACTCTATCTCGTAACCAACTAGCACGTCACTGAGCAGAGAACTTCCCCTCTCTAAGCCACTATGTTCCTAGCCATAAAATGAAGCTGAAAATCTGCCAATAGGCATTGGAGAACAGACTCTGCACCAGGCTATCCACTGATTCCTGGGAGCACAATAATTGGCTGTGACCGTGAGCAAGTTTGTTTAACTCTCTGAGCTTTAGAGTCCTCGTCTATAAATGATGGTGACAATAGTAGCACTTACCCCACAGAGTTTGGGGGAGGATTTAATTAACTATTGAAATAAAGAGTTTAGAAGAACATTGGACAGAGTTAAATGTTCAACCCATGTTATTATAATCTCTCAGTTTCATGTGAGAATTATTTTTAGTCTATATAAATTTCCAGACATATTAAAGAGTTGAAAAGTCGCTAGCTGTTATTATTAGTAACTGATTTCTTTCACTTTCCTAACTTATGTGGTATATAATTTCTCATTAAACCACCATAACTGGAAACAAACTGTGTCTCCCCAGTTCAGCCTTCTTTAAATCTGATATATTTTAAGAGGTTCTCCTTCTTTGCCCATTTCATATTTGCTTTTATTATTTTAAAAAAATAATTAAAATAACATTTTAATATTAGTTTTCTTTTTTGTCCATTTTATATTTGCTTTTATTGTGTTAATTGCATGAGAAATGAAAGTTTGTTGTAGGAGAAATAGAAAATTCAGATATGCAGTTAGGAAAAAGAACCCTCATAATCCCACAGTGAGAGATAAACACTGTTAACATTTAGATCGATAGCCTTGTACTTTTTTTAATAATAATGTTTAATATACCATCTTCTAACCAACTTTTTTTGCTTATTGTAATATAAAATATTACAGCTGTCTTATCAGGTCCAGAATACAGATCCAAAACATTGTTTTTAGTGCCAGTATAATATTCTTTATAAATATACTATCATATTTCAACTCATCCCCTCCTGCTGAACATGTAGGTTATTTTCATCCTGCACATTTTAAGTCACCCATTATGGAATCATTCCTGTACTCACTGGTTTCTTCATACTGTTTCTGAGTGATCCCAGAAGGTCAGGCAGAGTTGCAAGGACCCCGCGTGGATGTCAACATTGAATGAAAAGTTTTCTCCACTCTGTGAGCTCATTGCCATTGTAACAATGGGAGGTCATAAAGAGGTCATAAGAAGACCTGAGATGATAATACCTGTGGGGGCCTGTTGACTTCTAAAGAAAAGAGAAGAGATCATTATTTACCGATAACCTACCATTTCCTGGCAACTCCCAGCATGCTATAGTGCACCTCTGGTTCTGCACCCCCTGATATTTAATATAATGAAGAGTCTTGTGGCCCCCTGAGGTTGCATCAGGCAGGAAGAAAGCAAAACATGTGCAGAACAGGAAGATTTTATTTTTCTCACTGAATCACTCCCCATTTTCCTCCTGCTGCCAGGAAGTCTCCCACCCCGTTGTGCCAGTAAGGGTACAAAGGATGCAATAGCCCCTAGGTAGCCCTTTGTCAGGTTTCACGGGTCATGACGCCCCCATACTTTCCCTTCCACTATTACAGCTCTCGACACCCCACCCTAAAACATACTCTGACCCACTCCCCACGCAGCAGCCTGAGTCGGAAACGAAGGTCATCGAGCCACATGGGACAACATGTGTGTGTATTGAACATTCCCCACACGCATAAATGCACTTCATACCTCACGTACAACATCTTGTTTGACGTGCACAAAAGTCCCAAGAGGAAAAATATTACTATTCCCATTTTACAAAAACAACAGAACAGAGGCTCAGAGTGTCCCAATACCCCCCAGCTAGTAAGTGGGGAGCAGGTTTTTAACCCCAAGCCTTCAGGCCCTGCTGCTCTCAGTACAGATTGACTCTGCCTCTCTGGACCATGGCTTTGATCACGAAGGAGGCACTGCCTCATCACACTTCTTCCAGAGGCCCCCACGCATCTTCTCGACTTTTCAGAGTGTTAATCTCACCTTTCAATCAACACAGGATTGACATGAGTCACATTAAAAAGGCCAATTACATAATCGTAGATATGCACATGTAATATATATATATATATATCTATGTGCATATATGTGTATAAACTATGTTTAGTTCTTGACCTGATTCTTCATATATATGCATGTATATAGTATATATTCTTCATATACACTCATATATACATGTGTGTACATTCTTCATATATATGCATACACACATGTACACAAACATATAGGAAGAATCAGGTGAAAAACTAAATACATTACATGTGTATATGTATGTGTGTGTTCATATATATTCATATATATATGCATATATGTATATGTATATATATATGAACAAATCAGGTCAGAAGCTAAATACAATTATTATTCTGCCTCAGGTAAATGCTCAGCGATATATTCCTGACATTCTAATGAGAACTGTTGGAAATTCTGACCACGTCACACCTCAGATTCTCCAGGGTGTGGCAAATTTTGTTCTCAAACGGCTACTCCTCGTATTTAAAACAACAACCACCATGTATTGTGAAAAGCTTTTCACGTGTGTGCTACAGCTCAGGCCAAGTTAAGTGTTCATGGTTCCTGTCCACTGAAATGTGAGTGAACCAGAGTTCGGGGACATTTCAGGCTAGATTCGTATAAAGCCATTCTAACGAGTATTTCCAGAATGTCTACCCCCTGAAAGAAAGCATAAGCTACTGCGAGAGTGCCTGGGGAAGGGTATGCCGGCTAGTACCACAGGGGACCTTGCCTGGATCAAAGCCACGGGCAGAGAGATCACTACTGTCTCTAGTACACGTGCAGATATACTTTTGGCCACAGTGGACGCCTCAGTTCAGACTGATCAACTGGAAGCTGACGTTCCTGACATTGTTAGAGCCTTAAAGGGAACTCGGTGCAGAACTGGACCACAGGGCAGCTGGGCTTTAGACAGGTGACAACAGGGATTTCTGTTCACGTAGAGAGGCTTGGGCTTTATTCCACATGGCCACAGAGGAGAGGACTAACGGCAGTGAGTGGGAGCCATGGGGAGGCTGATTTCTCTACATGAGAGGGACCTTTGTGTCAGTGATAAAGAACTTACTAGAAGAAAATTAGGAAGGGGACATTTTCCAGTGGGACCCAGCATCCAGTATACTACTGGAGATATTCTCCCTCAAAAAGTTCAGCGACAACCCCACAGTCCAATTCTGATGAGGCCAGTGGGAAATACTGACCCTTCCATGGCCCCAGTGCCCCCTGCCTGCCACCCCCTGGCCTCAGAGCAAACATTCATTCCAGGCACTTCCGCTGGAACTCGACAAACTGTCTCCTCCTGCCACAGACACTCAGCCAGAGAGCTCTTCCTGGTCACTCTGTGAAAGGTTAATTGCTGGTCCCCTGGCAATAATTACACCCACGGTCGGAACACGAAGCAAAGCAACAAATTTCAACATCGCAGGGTGGAGAGGGCAGGGGAGTCACAAAGCCTTCCAAACTAAAGGTCTCAGTCGTCAGCGTTTACAGCTCATTGACTGCCTCAGTGTGTAGCAGGCACCCAAGGCTTAGGGGAGAGGAGATGTGACAGGTCACCAAAGACCTTGATGGCCAGTTTCTGCTCACCTTGAGGTCACGGTTCCCAGGAGACCTGCATATCTATCTGTTGTTTGACTCTGGCTCAGTTCTGGACATGGCTTCCTCTCCCTGGAGGTGACTCCCGCCTTCTAGCACACTTTTGTCTCAGGGAAGTGGCTGAGACTAGCCCCAGCTTCTCCCTTTGTCTGCCAGCTGCTGAAGAAAAAGTCTTCACTAATTTTATTAGTGAGAGTAGTAGTAGTTGTTGTTGTTAATATCTGCTTAGGTTTGCTTCAAAATAATCTGGAGGGGGCTCATCTTGATGGAGTTACAGATAAGCACAAGACTGGCCATAAGTTATGAGTGGTGGGTACCTGGAATTTCATAAAACTGTCCTCTCTACTTTTGTTATTTGTTCAAACTCCTCCATACTGACAGGTTCATCTGAATGTTTTTGGCCCCCTAGACAATTAAAGTATAATTTGCTATGCTATGATCTACTAAAATATAATTTACCAAATTTTATCTGCTGAAATATGATGCTCGAAGCTGGAGAAATCAAATCAAAAGCAAGAATTGAATGAAGGCGTTTAAAAGGTATTTCAGGCATCAATGGAAACAAAGACAAATGGTAAATTTATACAGGCCAAAGCGTGAGCTCACGAGCTTGCCTCAGGGAACTTTCTAAGTGGCGGTGGGCAGGTGCCAACCAGGCCGTCATATTTATTTTCATCCATCCTAGACCCTAGTAGGGCAACCAACCATGTGCTCCCTTCCTCCACTTCCCAGGATGGAGAAAAGGACAGGAAAGCAGATGGGAAGACCCAAGTGCCGACTGGAGCTGTGTTCTAAAGACAGCTGTGGTCAGACTCCTTGGTTATACACGTGGAGCCCTGACAGGGGTGTGGAGTCTGCTGACACACAGCTAGAGGCATTCTCGTCGCTTTTACTGTCATGGCAGACTGTGAGGGGCCTGGGCTTTTGAATCAGACAGACCGTGGTTCACCACCCAACTCTTTCCTTTAGGCGCTGTGTGATCTTGGGCAAGTCACTGAGGCTCTCTGAGTCTGTTTCCTCATCCGTCAAAGGAAAATAAGGGCAGATTGGAACTCTGAGGATTATTGTGCGGGTTTAGTAAGACCCATTGTCTCAAAGTGCCTTGCGTTTCATTACATTTTTAGGGCACTTCCAGCATACACTTTTTTCAGAGGATCTTAATCGGCTTCTAATCATTTACAAACATCCTAGAAACATGTACAAAACTATGTATGTGGAAGGAAGGAGAGAGAGAGACAGTGTCTTTAGGGAGAAGGTCCCTAAATTCTCTCAATGTCCTATGAACCTAAAAACATCCAAAACCATTGCTTTCCACCTGCACTGCCCAGAAGAACTCCGTGTGATAAAGAGATTCTAGAGCCGAATGGCTTAGCACTATAGCCATTAGCCCCACATGGCTGTCAAGACTGGAGACCTAAATTTACTATAATTAATGTCAAATAAAAGTGCAGCTTTAGGTGATCTCATTTTAACCTCCCCACTGCCCTGTCAGAGATGGTGAGAATATGGAGACTCAGAAGAACTGAGTGACATGGACCAGATTAGTCAGCAGATGGTGAAAGAGCAAGACTTGGAGGCCAGAGCTGCTGAGATAGTCTCACATTCTCTCTGTTGCATTCTAGAGGTCTCAGCACCCGCTTTGTTACTGAACCAGGAGCTGCCAGCATTGGCACATTGGCTCTGGGCATGCATAAGCCCAGGGGTGCAGATTAGAAGTGCCACCATTCTAATGGTGGCATGCTGGTGCAGCAGAAGGATGACTCTGGAGAAGACCACTGACTGGGGTTGGGCTTTCCCGGGAGCAGATTCTGAGGCAAGGCTGTGAGAGCAAGTGTTTGATTTAGTAGGTGGCTCCAGGAAGCTCTCGTAGGGAGTAGGGAAGTGAAAGAAGGAAGGGAAGAAACCCAACTAGGGTGTGTTCAGGAGCAGGTGTTTCCTTTGGGGGTTTGAGGCTGAATGCCGGCAGAGACTGCTGAGAGATGGTAGAGAACATACATCAGAGTTGATCACCCACAGGGGAGAAAGCTGGGGTGTTTATGCCCCAACTCTTGTCTGGCACTGGCTGGGAGCTGCTCTCAGGGGATTTGTCTCCCCAGTGCTTGAGGCTTGAGCACAGGCTGAGCATGTCAGAGAAAGCCATCAGATGGAATGTCCTTGCAGTCGGAAGTCCCCAGCAAGCACAGAGCAGGGGGTGCCAAGGGGACTCAGTGAAGCACCAACGGCTTCTGCTATTAACGTCAGAATCGAAGGGCAGCCAATGACTAAATCCAGACACCTAAACATGGCCAAGAACCTACGAAGAAAGGGTACATTATTTGTGACATAATTAACTTATTTGAAATCACATGCCCTTTATTTCGAATAATCTGTCCTTCAGAAATGCACAGGCACACAGTGATGTAAGAGGACCTCAAATACACATTTGCACAAATAATTTTTTAGTTGATGTGTTAAGTGTTATAGAGGAGACATACAGGGAGCTATGAGGATGCATTATAAGGTGACCCATCCTGTGAAGCAGGCTTCATCTCAACAAAATAATGTAATAACTATATTATTTACAACAAATACTTGAATACCTCCAGTGATAGGGAGCTCATTCTCTGTCAAAGAAATCCATTTTCAGTTCTTGAGACTCTAATAGTTCGAAAGCTCTTTCTCGGGCCGGCCCGGTGGCTCAGGCGGTTAGAGCTCCATGCTCCTAACTCCGATGGCTGCCAGTTCGATTCCCACATGGGCCAGTGGGCTCTCAACCACAAAGTTGTTGGTTCAATTCCTCAAGTCCCGCAAGGGATGGTGGGCTGTGCCCACTGCAACTAGCAATGGCAACTGGACCTGGAGCTGAGCTGCGCCCTCTACAAGTAAGACTGAAAGGACAACAACTTGACTTGGAAAAAAGTCCTGGAAGTACACACTGTTCCCCAGTGGAGTCCTGTTCCTTTTCTCCAATAAGGTCTTAAAAAGGGAAAAGACAAAAAGAAAGCCCTTTCTCTTTCTATTTGCTTAGCTTCCCCCTAGTCCTATCTTCTGCTAGAAAGGAAAAGCCTCTATCCCTTTGAAACAAGTCATTGTCTCTCATTCAGCTCTTAACTTTTAGGCCTTTACAATATGTGCGTTTGCAGAAGGGGTGGTTGGAAGGTCAGGGTGTCATTTGCGGGCTCTCCTAATCATAGCTTTAGGGGCACAATTAAACCTTAGCCTTCAGTCTCCTTTTCTACATTGACCTCTGTTTCTTGGCTCTATGGATTTAATATTTTCATCTGGGTCACACTGTAAACCTTTGTACTGAGTACTTCCATCACTAAGAGGCAGTATGGTGTTTTGTTTAAAAACATTCATACCTCTCCTGGGTATCTACCAAAAAAATTTGAAAACATTTATCCATAAAGACATATGTGCTCCTATGTTCACTGCAGCTTTGTTTACGGTGGCCAAGACATGGAAACAACCAAAATGTCCTTCAGTAGATGAATGGATAAGGAAGTTGTGGTATATATACACAATGGAATACTATTCGGCGCTAAGAAAAGATGAAACAGGACCATTTGCAATAACATGGATGGATCTTGAGATTATAATACTAAGCGAAATACGTCAGACAGAAAAAGCAGAGAACCATATGATTTCACTGATATGTGGTATACAAAACTGAAAACAACAAAAGAACAAGACAAACAAATGAAGAAACAAAAACTCATAGACACAGACAATAGGTTACCAGACAGTGGTTACCAGGGGGGAAGGGGGGAAGGGGTTGTAGAAGACGTTAAACGGAGTCAAATATAAGATGATGGAAAGAGAACTGACTCTGGGTGGTGAACACACAATGGGATTTATAGATGATATAATACAGAATTGGACACCTGAAATCTATGTAACTTTACGAACAATTGTCACCCCAATAAATTTTAATTTAAAAAATAATAAATGAATAAATAAATAAAACATTCATGCCTGAGCCACACTGCATGAGTTCGAATCCTGGAGATCCTGCTAAGCAGCTGTGTGATACTTAGGCACGTTGTGCACCCTCTCTGAACCACAGTCTACTCATCTGTAAAATAAGAATCATAATATAACCCACATTACAGGGTTATTGTGCGGAATAAATGAAACAAAATACAATGAAGTGCTCTGAAGGTAGTGCCTGGTACCTGGCAATAAATACGAGCTGACATTATAATTACCCATTTATTGAGCACCTGTTAATACCAGGCACTTTTCCTATATTATTTGTGGGTTTTTTTCAACAGCTTCACAAAGTTGGTATTATTTATTCCTGGTTTTCAAATTAGAAAATGTATAGGTAAGGCTCAGAGGGAGTAATCTTAAGACTTAGTCTTTCTTTAGCACTTACTAGAAAAGACAATTTATATTTTCCTCAAAAGGCCGTAGCACTAGAATGGCTATTATCAACAACACACGTAACAACAAGTGTTGGAGAAGTTGTGGGGGGAAAGAAACCCTCAGACACTGCTGGTGGGGTTGTAAATTGGTGCAGCCACTATGAAAAACAGTGTGGAGATTCCTCAAAAACTTAAGAACATAATTACCACATGACCCAGCAATCTCTCTTCTGGGTATTGTAATACGGGGTCTCTGGTCCTGCTCCCCACATAAGAACGCAGGATATGGTGAGGCCAAAAAGGAACACCCACGGAGCCATAGATAGAAGAGTCATACCACTAAATTCTCGCTGCTGTCCATTTCTCTGCCAACCAACCAACCAACCTACCCCCTTGCCAGTATAGCCATGGCAGTTATATTAGTGGCTAATGGCTAACTGGTTACAGTTGATGGCCATTTACTACCCGAGCCAGCACCTTTCCACATGAGGCCGAGAGCCTGGAAACTGCTCTCTGGGACTCTGTCCCCACAGGTATCTACACAAAAAATCTGAAAACATTTATCCATAAAGATATATGTACCCCTATGTTCATTGCAGCTTTATTCATGGTGACCAAAACATGGAAAAAACCAAAGTGCCCTTTGATAGATGTTTGGATAAAGAAGATGTGGTACATTATCACAATGGAATACTTCTCGGCCATAAGGAAAGATGGAGTACTGCCACTCGCAACAACATGGATGGAGTTTGAGAATATCACGCTAAGTGAAATAAGTCAGACACAAAATGTCGAGAACCGTATGATCTCACTCATATGTGGATATGAAATTGCAAGCAATGAACGAACAAGACAAAAACTCAAAGACAGACAACAATTTAGTGGTTACCAGAGGGAAAAGGGGGAGGGGGAAGTAGAAAAGGGTAAAGGATATATGGTGATGGAAGGAGATTTGACTCTGGGTGGTGAACACACAATGCCATATACATACGATGTATTATGGAATTGTACACTTGAAAACTATATAATTTTATTAACCAATGTCACCCCAATAAATATAATTTTAAAAAGTTTAAAAGGCCATAGCATTGTTTCTGGTCCTCCATTCTCTTCCAAAACCTTGGAATTCCCCCATCAAGAGGTGGAAATATTGCCCCTCCCTTTCAACCCAAGCAGGCTTTTGTGACCGACTCAATGAATTGCATGTTGCAGAAGAGAAGCTGTGTAGCATCTGAGACAAGGACATAAAAGATGAGATGGCTTCCACTTAGGCTGTCTCTGTGTTAAGACACTCACCCTTAAAACCCAGCTGCCACATTGTAAGGAAACCCAAGCCACACAGAGAGGCCACATGTAGGTGTTTGGGCAGATGGACTCAGTTCAGAAACCAGCCAAGAGTTAAGGAACCAACCACTAGACCTGTGAATGAGTGAGTCATCTGATAATCCCAGCCCCCAGACTTTGAGCCATCCCAGCTGATGATGAGTGGGACAGAGACAATCTGTCTTCACCAAGCCCTGCCGCATTGCCTATCTGTGAGCAAAACACATGTTGTGGGGACAGAACCAGGAGTGCAGTTTCCAGGCTCTCGGCCTCACTTGGAAAGGTGCTGGCTTGGGTAGTAAGTGCCATCAACTGTGATTGGATGGCCATCAGCTGTGGCTAGTTGGCCGTCAGCTGTAACCAGTGAGTCATTGGCCACTAATAGAACTGCCGTGGCTACGCTAGCAGAAAATGGGGGCTAGCAAGAAGATGGTGGCTGAGCTAGCAAGCGCGGATTGCAGTTAGCACGGCAGATTGCAGCTAGCAAGTGAGGTTGGTGGGCAGAGAGAAGTGGACGGCAGGTTGCGGATCGTGTGGCTCCTGCTTCCTGTGTCTCCAGCCCAGCTGCCAGCAAGAATATAGTGGTGTGACTGCCAGCGAGAATATAGTGGTGTGACTCCCCTACCTATGGCTCTGTGGGTGTGCCTTTTGGCCTCACCATGTCCTGCATTCTTATGTGGGGAGCGGGACCAGAAACCCCGCATGACACCCCGCATGACACATGTTGTTGATGTTTTCAGGCACTGAGTTTTAAGGTGGTTTGCCCCAAAGCTATAAATGCCTGGAACACAAGGGATCAAAGCATTTGGCAAAGATATCTTTTAATTGAATCTTTCAACAAGAGCTACACAAGTTCAGTATCTGTGTGTTAGCGATGTGGAAGTAGGACTTGGAAAGGTAAGGTAACTTGGCGATGATCACATAGCAAGTAATTATTAGAGAAGCCGGAATTCTGACCTAGGTCTCTCTGGCTGCAGCACCCACGTGTGTTTGATGAGCAACACCTACCCGAGAGGAGGCTGGGAAGAAATCAAAATTATCCAGCAGCCATCAGAGCCATGGCACCTAAAAGAGAGTCCCCAAAACGGATGAAGCAGACTTAGACATTTCATTTTATTAAGACTTCGTTTCCCAAAGAAGAAGCCAGCATGGAGCATCTTGCAAAGTGTTCCTCTACGATGGGACTCCATGTCCTTCCTCCCACTGCTGTATTCCTTGGAGAGGCCCAAGGTTGTGGGAATGGGATGTGTTGAGTGTGGGAAGATGTTTGTTTGGAAGCCTAAGGGTTTATGGGAATTCCTTCATCTCTGGGGATACATGGTGGCTTACGCTGAGCCACTGGCATACACGCTGATTAACCTAGATTGAGGTTTATGATGGGAAAATTCAAATAGAATATTTCCTCCAACCCACCCCCCTCCACTGAACCCTGACCATAACCCCAATCAGCACCAAGAAGCAGCCTCATGAGATAAAGTATTATTCAAGAATTCACTAACAGTTACTGAGAATGTAATAACGCATGCCACGATTTAATCTAATCCCATCAATACTGTGTAGCCTGTACTATTATTATGCCCAATGTACGGATGAGAAAACTGAGGAAAATAAGTGAATTGACTCAGGTCAAATAGCTAGGAATTAGAAGAGGTGGAGTTTGAATGCAGTTCTGTCTGATTCAGGTGCTGCTGCTCTTTATAGCTAGCTGCGAGACTGCCTTTTTATACACAGGGAGGAGAGGGCAGACCAGGTGGAAGAAATTGTGTGAGCAACGGCAAGAAGACACAAAGTCAAGGCACATCTGACTTTAGAATTCTATGGAACAGAAAACATGACAAGAAGGATGATGATAAAGAATGCGTTAAATAGCTTTTGGATGAATGTCCTTTGATGGAGGAGAGAGCAAAGGGACCTGCTCACATCTAGTGAATACCAGAGCCAGAACCGGAATCCAGGGCCCTGGTTCTCAGTCCAGGGCTTGACCGGAAGCTCTCACTTATCGACTGCTTCTTATATGCCAGCGCCTGGGCTAAGCTCCGTTTCTTGCATGACTCATCTCACCCCTGTTTTCACATAAGCTTCTGAGAAATCAAGAGACTTTCTCAAAGTCATAAAAGTAGGAAGTGGCAGAGGCAGGATTAGAACGCAGCACTGCCAGACCGTGGGGCCCATACTTTACCTCTCCACCACCCTGCCATGGAATCAGATTAAATGGACCAAAGAGTTCCAAGGATATTGCTTTGTGTCAGATTGCGTGGGTATATCTGGCTCACTTAAGCACAAGTGGGAGCTAGAATTGAATTTGAGTGTTGCCACGAGTGAGCCACAGGACATTAAGGAGTTAACCGCTCGGAGCCCTAGTTTCTTCTCGATGGCCTAGGGATAATCGCAACCTTAAAAGGCTTGGATTGATAGTGTATGTACCTCTCAGTTCAATATCTTTTAAATATTTAGATAATGACTGTTATACTGCTAGTGTTCTTGTTGTCTAAAGGGTGTGAAATCAATGAACACTAAGCCTTGCTAAGGGACTGACCAGCTGAGCAATAGAAGAGCTTTGCCACCAGGGGGCAGCAGCGCTCCAGCAGAAGCTGTCGGCTTCGCCACCCCAAGCCCAATTCTAGCCACGCCCCTTGTAGGGGTGAACTTCAATAATCTATAGTCAGCCTTGCCTGTGCTTGGTTTGAGCACAAAAGTAACTTGCAAGTGCATCTTGCTTTATTGAAGCAAAGCCAAGTGTTGAAGAGCTCCCAATGTCTGGAATTAGATAAAGCTGGCTGTGTGACTTTGGATAAGTCATTCACCTTGCTAAGCCTCAGTCTCCTCATCTTTAAAATGGAGGTAATGACAATACCTGCCCCACGACACTGTTGTCAAAATTAAATGAAATAATCTGAAGTAAAGCTCTTCAGGGAAGAGTAAAAATCCAAAAACAATAAATAGTTATTAAAAACAATTAACCTAAACACTGACATGGAGAGCAAAAAAAAAAGTAATTGTTATAAGCCAGCAAGCAGAATACAAGGCCACGCATTGTGAAATTACGTGTATGTGTGTGTGCACATATGTGAAATCTTAAAAAGTTGTGTAGAAAATTCATCAGATGTAAACAGTGGTTATCTTCGGATAGCGGGATTTGGAGGTCACTTTTAGCTTTTTGTTTCGAAAAAAATTCAACAAAATGAAGAGGCAACCTACAAAATGGGACAAAGTGTTTGCAAACCATACGCTCTAGTAAGGGGTGAATATGCAACATAAATAAAGAACGTATACAACACAATACCAAAAACTAAATATTCTGATTTAAAAATGGGCAGAGGATCTCAGTAGACAGTTTTCCAGCGAAGACCTACAGGTCCATGAAAAGATGCTCAACATCACTAATCCTCAGGGAAATGCAGATCAAGACCACAATGAGATATCACCTCACACCTGGTAGGATGGCTATTCTAAAAAACACAAAGGGGGCAGCCGGATGGCTCAGGTGGTTAGAGCGCGAGCTCTCAACAACAAGGTTGCTACTTCAATTCCCGCATGGATGGTGGGCTGCGCCCCCTGCAACTAAATGTTGAAAATGGCGACTGGGCTTGGAGCTGAGCTGCGTCCTCCACAACTAGATTGAAGGACGACTTAGAGCCCATATAGGCCCTGTTAAAACACACTGTCCCCCAATACTTACCAATAAAAATTAAAACACACTCACACACACAAAGGATTAAAATAGTTTTGTAATACCCCCATGTTCATTGCAGCATTATTCACACTAGACAAGATATGAAAACAGCCTGTGTCCATCAACAGATAAGTGCATAAAAAAAATGTGGCATCTACGTACAATGGAACATTATTCAGCCATAATAAAAAGAAGGCAATTCTGCCATTTGCAACAACATGGATGGACCTTAAGGGCATTATGCTAAGTGAGATAAGTCAGACAGAGAAAGACAAATACCATTTGATCTCACTTATGTGTGGAATCTAAAACAAAGCCAAACGTGTAGACACAGAGTCCCTAGGAGATTGCCAGGAGCTGGGGGCTGGGGTAAGTGGGGAGATGTTGGTCAAAGGATACAAACTTTTAGTTCCGAGAGGAATTAGTTCTGGAGATCCAAAACACAGCATGGGGTCTCTAGTTAACAACACTGTGTTGTATACTTGCAAGTTGCCAAGAGGGTAAATCTTAAATGGTCTCACCAAACTACACAGACAAAATGTAATTGTGTGAGAGGAGGGAGATGTTAACTAACCTTATTGTGGTCGTCATTTTGCAATATATACATGTATCAAACCATCACATTGTATGCCTTAAGCTTTCACAAAGTTATATCTCAATCACATCTTCATAAAGCTGGAAGAAAATTCAAATTAGACAGAGAAGTTGCAGCTTTAGTACAAGGAAGCTTCATATTCCCTTTAACCAAAGTCAGCATTGCTGACATTTTGCCACATTTGTTTTATAACTATGTCTATACTTATCTCTATATCTGCACCTATATCCACCTAAACACAGGTCATGATTGTTGTTTTTATTTTTTGGGGGGGGAACCATTTGAAAGTAAGGTGTAGGCATCAGGACACTTTACACCTTCATTCTCCTAAGATCTCCTAAGAGCAAGGATAGTCTCTTACATAATCACAGGACAGTTATCTCTATTATCTAATATACCATCCACATGCAAATGTCCCCAACAGTGCATATATAATATGTGTGTGTGTGTGTATATATATATATATATATATATATATATATATAAAACATGTATATATATATTACGTTGGTGCAAAAGTAATTGTGATTTTTGCAATTATTTTTAACCTTTCAAACCTCAGTTGCTTTTGCACCAACCTAATAGATATATACATATATACACAAACACACACACACACATATATATGTGTGTATATATACCTCTTTCTAAATGGTGATCATTTTTACTTTCCTTTTTATACTTTTTAGAATTCGTATTTTTTCATTTCTAAGGTCATAAAAATCATCTTCACCATTAGAAAGGACCATAAGGTCTTTCTATTTGGGGAAAATGACAAAATACAACTCAAAGACTCGATGAGTCCTCTACTGCGGAAAAAAGTGAGCCCCCAAAGACAGCCATCGGGCCCTGTTCCTGCCCCCCACCCCTGCCCAGGAGAACCTCTCTCTCCCTTCCTGGAGCTGCCTGGGGGGGTGGGGAGTGGTGCCAGGGAGCTCTGCTGGGAAGATTCTTCCTGGTTGAGTCACCGGAGAAGTCCAAATCGATCCCAGGCTTGCTCCCAGATAGGCATCAAAGACAGGGGACCATCCATTCCTGCTCTCTTTCCGTCTGGGCAAGCCTGCTTCAGCAGGTCAATGGAAAGACCCTCGGGCAACCTGAGATTATGGGGTAGAAGACTTCTTTCTCTTTCTCTTTTTTTTTTTCTTTTTTGAGAGATTGAGACAGGAAGTAGAAGAAAACCCCCAATACCTCCAGTTCTTACCCAGGAGAACAAAGGCTCTATGACCGTTTTAGGGGGCAGTGTGCTGAATATACATATATGCACTCCACTTGTGGGGTTCTTCCCTAGGGACACTCAGGAGCATGCGTGCATACACAGGGAGAAACAACCACGAATGTTGTTCCCACCGCGTTTGCGTGATAGCTTCAAACTTGAAACATCCCCCCAACCCACCAGCAGTGACATGCGAGATGGTGAACTACATATTACATATGCAGCAATTAAAATGATGACAGCCACGTGCAACACCAGGGACGGTCTCACAGGTGGCATGTGGAGGGGGAGAAGCCAGACCTGAGAAATTCACAGAGCATGATTCCAGTTTTATGAAGTTCAAAAGCAAAAGAGGCGCTAGTAAGTTATATTGCTTAGGGAGGTTTATGTGGGGGCTAAAAAGGAAAATGAATACTTTTCCTCCCACCTTCTAAGTTCTTCTGGCTGGGCCAACAATCAAATCCACAGAGACAGATGAACAGGAGAAAAATCAAAATTTTAATACGTGTCCATGGAACATTCACATAAGCATGAAAATTCCAAAGACACAGAGGCAACACTGAGTATATATGACACTTTGGACAAAGGAGTAAAGGGAAGGAAAGGGGTCTTAGATTTCCGAAGTGAGAATGGGCGATTTGCAGGTGAATTGAAGAAAAGCTGAACACACATGGCAGGCAAATTCTTGATGGGCAACACAGAAACAATGGGACACGGAACAACAGGCAAGCCCCCATCTGAAGCCATATTTACCATTCTTAATTCAAATTAGGCAAAAGCAAACATCGTAAGACAGGTTTTTCTGTCTGAATCTCTTGAGCAGGGAAGCGGGTGGGGTCAAATGTTCTTTCTGAGTCTTTTGTTTCTTAATAAACATCTTAAAATTGGCAACTTAAAATGGCAGCTTCAGGGGTGGCAAAACTTTGGTTCCCTTCATTTACATCGGGCTTAAGGCGACAAAGAAAAGCAAGAAAATGATTGCCCCAAATAGCCAGGCTACTCTTACAGGGAAAAAGGGGGACTAGGGGAGATTTGTGGGGCTATTTGGGATAATGTCTTCATGCTAGTACCCTGATGTTCACTTTCTAAGTATGGGTGAAACTGCGTATATCCTACGCAGTCATGTTTCATGAACCAAACACAAAAACAAAATACATGTTATAAAAGACACCTAAAGCACCCCACAGGTGGTTCTTATAGCACCGCGAGAAGAGCGTTGAACGTGTAGGGCATTCACACCGATGGCCCAGCTATAAGAGACGGCTCAAGGGTGATTTTCAGTTGATGCAATCAACCACTATGGAGCATACACTGTGTTTCGAGGTTAGTGCTAAGTGCTGAAGCTCCTCCAATGGGGAAGGCCCCGTTTCTGTCCTCTGAGCTGAAAACCTAGAGGGGGGCAAGTCAACAGGCTGGCCACATGATGTCACGCAATGATACCTACGATGGGGCAAGTTCAGAGGGCTGGAACATTTTCTTGAGAAAGAAGCACCCATATGAGAACAAAGGGCGAGTTCGACTGATGTGGGGATAAAGAAAACTGTTCGTGTCCCAGGCAGCAGGAATAGAGCGTACAAAGTCCCAGGGGCAGGGTGCGTGCCAGGGCAGGCAGGTCATGCGGTGAGGCTGGGCCTCGGAGTGTGGGCTGCACGGAGATGAGAAGAGACCAGAAGGCGCAGTCCAGAACAGGAGGTGCCGGAGAAAGAATGATAAGACGCGAATGCACAGTTAGTAGGGAGCCACTGAAAGATTTAAAGCCAGGGGTGTCAGATTGACATAGAAGGAACAAAAGGGAGAAGATTAAAGGCCGATGGGGTGATGCCGAGAGGACAGAGACGTGGTTTAAGGCCAGGGAAGTCGTCCTGGAGGCAGGGGACCCAAAAAACAGTGAACAAAGCCAGTTCTGAACGTAATTCTGATTCAGTGGGGGGAGGCAGGTTGGAGGTGCCCACATTTACACACTCCTGGGAAAGCTCTCCTGCTGGTCCACAGACCACGGCAAGGTTCTATGTGACACCAGAACTGTGTCTGATTGTCCTGAATGTATTTAAATTAAGTCCAAACTCGATGCACACCTGGCTGTGTCATTTGCCAGCTGGCGGTCTCATTACCACCTTCAACCTCACTGTCCTCACCTGTAAAAAGGGTGAATAGTACAAATCTCAGCAGGCTTGCTCTGCCGGTTAAGCAAGGAGGGTGGACGAGTGGGAAAAACAAATTCCTTATCAGCCTGAGCCAAATGACTAGGGAAATAAAATATCGCCGAATTGACCTCAGAGACACAAGATGAAGTCATTAGAGATTCTTGACAATTGAGGGATTCGCTGTTTGCCTCTGTGAGTGCAGGTATATTTACATGTAGTCTCTGGGTTTCTTAGAGTTGGCTCTGAGCTTGAAGCCACCCCTGCATTGGCCACTGGGCTTTTTAGGGGCCTTTAGGACGAGGTGGCCCAACTGTCCCAGCCAGGGAGGAAAGGACTCTCTGTGCATGAGGAAAAGGGGCGAGCAGGTGTTCTGATAACGTTCCTTCAGGATTAAAAAAAAAATTGATGGGCTTTGATCATCTTTTCATATTAAAAGGAGAAAGAATACAGGTCTGATGAAAAAGATAATTCCTACGATTTATTGAGCTCTGATTAAAGCGCTTTATTTTACATCTTTATCTCCCTTAATCATTCCATGTCTCTATGATGAGGTTCCTGCTATTATTGTCTCATTTTGCAGATGAACAAGCCGAAGCTCAGAAGATGACCTTGCTTGCCCAAGGTCACACAGCTAATGAGCAAAGGAGCCTGGGTACGAGAACGCGTCTCCCCCATTCTGAAGCAGGTGCAGGCACCTCTGAGAACTCCTGAGAGGCACAACAGAAAAATAAACCCTACCCAGGGACAACCCCTGAGGACATTTTGCTATATTTTCCCTTGTGTCTTTGTGTAGATATTTTTTAAAAAATCAGTTAGGGACCATACCGTGTATTTGGCCTCGTTGAACATTTTAGTGTATTTTTTTAATGTTATAAAAGTAGCTCATACTTGCTTATTGGTGTTTTTTTTTTTTCTTTTCAATTCAAAGAATACACAAGGATATGCAGGTGAAAGAGAAAACTCGCTCTTCCTTGATCCCCCACCCAGCCCAGAGGTCTTCATCGGCTACTCCTGTGTATCTTTTCTTTCCATTTGTCAAACAGGAATTTACACCTGTTCTGTGCCATGAGCTGCTTGTGGCTTTGAGATCAAAGACGTGTAAGGAAGGTGAATCACAGAGCCCTTTCCTCTAAGGTCTCCCCTCGGTCTAGCCAAGGTGGGAAGGGGTGAGATACACTGTGCACGGGGTAAGTGTGCGAAGGATAAAAATAAAACTACTGGGCTTTGGTGTATTCTAGGGAAGAGGGAACCCCTTGGTGCACCCAGAGTTTCTGGAGAAGATAAATGGAGAGTAAGCTCTTGACAGGAGTAAGCAAACCAGCTTAAAATCCCATCAATGATTGGGATGTCCCAGCAGAGAGCATTTGGATCACACACTGCTGCTCCGGAATGAAAGGTTAGCCAAGAGGAGCAGTTCTCATTTTTTGTCAGGGAGGATTTTTTTTTCCCCCAACCAGGGCACATTTCACAACGTCTGAATATATTTTTGGTTGTCCCAAATGGGGGTGAAAAGGTGTTTCTACTGGCTTCTAGTGGTTAGAGGTCAGGGATGCTGGTAACCAACCGGCAATGCACAGGACAGCCCCCACCCCAAGTTGTCTGGTCCAAAATGCCAATAGCAACAAGACTGAGAAACCCTGGCCTGGACAGGTACGAGGAAGCGAGTCATTCCGGGAAGCACATCCCTGGGACCAAGTTCCACCTCAGTGACTTCCTAGCTAAGGCATCTTGAGAAAATGGGTTTACCTCTCAATGCCTCAGTTTCCTAATCTGTATAATGGGAGGTAATAGTAGGCTTATGAGAAGGATAAACCACATGAAGAAGCATTTATACAGTACCTGGCACATAGTAGGCACTTGATAAATGTTAGTTTTTTTAAAAAGTGAAAATGGGGGTGGGAGGAGATATTGTAGAGACAAACAGTATTTTAAAATGCCTCAAAGGGGAGTCTAGACTTCCACTTTCTCATCTGAGGACTTGAAGTTCTTTGAACATTTACGAAATTTGATATTGAGATAATTCACATGATTTAAATGCACACATTATTGTTACTCCTACAGTAAGGAGTATATCGGAGGACTAAAGGCATTATTGGGGTGGGAGATGAATTTAATTTTTTTTTTTAACAGTAAGACATATATTACTTTCGAAGTTAAAGACTATAATTTGAAAAGTGTCCAATTATGGGGAAAATCTTTAAATGGCAAAACAAACAAAAAAATTATTTTAAAAAAATTCTAAACAAAAATAATCTCTAAAGATGATTTACGTATTTTTAAAGAAAAGTCTTTGGGCGACGGCTAAAGAAATCAATCCTTGAATGATTCAGTGACACACACACGTATTAACTTTAATGGCTGCTTAGAACTTATTTCCAAGAAAAATATGGAGCTATATTTCTGTGGTTTTTCTCTACCGGGCCCTGAATCCACAGCTCATTCATTCAGCATTGGGTCATGGCAAAACAGACTGCATTCCCGGTTCAGAAAAAACCTAGGGGTGCTTGTTGTTGGATATGGACATGGTGGCATAAAAAAAGTGTGTATCCATAGTTCCTGAGTAAACTATTTCGAAGTGATTCTGAACTTATATTTGTCCAGTGCAAGCACATGAACCACTGGGGACTTAATCCTGCAAAACTTCCCAATCTCTCCAGAATGTCTGTATACGGAGCATTGCCTACGAGGCCTGGTGAAAACCACAGTGCCTGAATCCTTGCCTTCCACAAACAGCTTGGGATCTCTTTACTTCAGAACCAGCAAAAAGTGAACAGATCTTGCCTAAAAATCCTGCTTTCTAACAGTAGATTTAAAATATAGGGCAGTTGGGGGTAGGAGTCGGGGTCACACAGAGGACTAAAGACCAGAACTTGGAACCCATCGGATATGTGGCAAGTTCTCAGTGTGCATGCTGGCTCCATGACTTAGGTGACCTTGGGAGCATGACCTCTGAACCTCTGTATCTTCCTCTATTCAAAGCGGTCTATCAGCCCTGTCAGTCTTGGCAGGCTGGGGTGAACGTATAAAGAAGCTGGAGAGTTCTGGAAATGCCCAGTACCTGCTCTGGTAAGAAGTGATCACTGTTACACCTTCCACCCACTTTGCCTCCTGGGCAGGCCCTTTAGGCTTTTCAGAGGAGACTCCTTATCAACTGGAATGCCGGGAACTCCCAAAATAGAGCCAGTTGAGGCTTGTCTTCCATAGCACAGCTTAACTGGCTTTTGAGGTCTGAATTCTTGGATTCTATCTTGATCTTGTCATTGAACGGTTGGTGAGGGGCAAGTTTCGCTATCTGCAGCCCTCTCTGCATAGGCACACACTGGAAACCCAGAAAGTAACCCAAATCAGATAGTCGTTGTCTGCCCAGAAAAAAAATGCATGTCCAGGGAGAAATCAAAAGAAAGAAAAAAAGCAGATCTGAAATAGCTTCTAAGAGACTCCCAGTCCTGAGGTTCGGAGACACTGAGAAGCTACCGGGGCCCCAGATTCCCAAATAGGATGTCATTTCTCAGGAAAGTGTTGAACAGCACTGGGCCTTTATTTAAGCCAGGCCGTTTGACAGAGCCATCTGGTGGCCTCCTTTAGAATTTGACTTTCCGGTGGACAGAGGTTCAGAGGTCACCCCCTTTTTTCTTCTCCGCGGAAGAGAAAGTTAGTTCTTCCCAAACGAGAAAGGAATTGGACTTAAATACTGTTGTGTGGTCAGCACTATTTTGGAAATTGTCAGAGGACAGTTGCTAGACTGCACATCTTAGCAGGCCAACTTGGTGCTAGTTCTCTAAGTAGCTGGACGTGTCACTTAATCAGGCTAACAACCACAAAACGACTAGTGATAATACATTTATTTTGAGTAGCAGCTATGCGCAACACATTGTGTTTGAAATATATTTTGTCACTTACTCCTCATGAAAACTTCTGACTTGGAGAGTGTTATCTTCACTTTAGAGATGAGGATAAGTGGGTTTATTCCTGGGGATGACGAGAGACCATTGAAGGTTAACTAAGAAGCAGAGGTGGGGGGAGAAGGAGAAGCAGGAATGAAGTTTCTGGGATATGGATTTGAACATGGGGTGCTGGATGAATGGAGGGGGCGGGGTTGGAGTCCAGAGTCAGGTCAATTGCATCCTGTTGGTGCCAATGCAGCCCCCTCTAGGAAAAGAGTGCCCATTTTAGAGGTGAAGAAACTGAGATTCAGGCTGACCGTTGACACGTGTTGTCTGAGGTCATTATGCTGTCAGGATGAGCAGGAAAGTCCTGACCTTGAAGGACAATACTCTAACCCAACAATACAATGGAACAGCTAATCTCTCTCATCTCAAGAGGCCTTTTAGAGTCAGGAACTACATAAATAAATCCCAGTATCCTTTTCTAATCTCCATGCAAACAAATGTGATTAGCACATCAAAGATTAAATTCTTTGTACTATAAGACCTGCCCCAAGGTGGGAGGTGGGCCAGATGGAAGATCCAGGAATTTAGAAATGATTAACACACCGAAGAAGAACGGTTCTTGGACTTCACTCCTTATCCAGGACAAGTTACCTAACCTCTCTGTGCCTTAGTCTTCTGTAAAATGAGAGCGATAATACCTACCTCGTAAACGCGTTGTGAAGCTGCAATTAAAATAGCATTATTGTTTATTGAGCAGTTAGTATGTGCCAAACCCTGTTCCAAGCTCGTGTCTTACATCAACGTCATTCTCAAAACAACAACCTGTGTATTAAATGAGTTAGTATGTAAAGGGATAGACAATTACATAATGAATAAAATGGTGGAGGTGAAACCTATCTAGCAACATGGGGAACACATTATATTGATTAACAACAATAAAAAATAATAAGTAAATTTCAAACTACTAGGTCAATGTTCAAATTTCTGAACTCAAGGACAGGAAAAGTGGAAGCGCGAACCCCAAATTTTTGTTGGAATTGTGCATGATTCAATATGTCTTTGGTTGTTGCTATGTAATTGTTTTTGCAAGAAATGAAATTGATGTATATGTAATATTTATATGTAAATATGTAAGAGCAGCTGAATAGGGTTTGAGAAACAAAGATATAGATAGATAGATAGATAGATAGATAGATAGATAGATAGATAGATAGATAGAGACAAATGGTACCAAAAAAATCACATTTTAAAAAAGAAAAAACTGTTTCAAAATTGTAATAATACATACAGATAACAAAAGCTGAATACACGTCATGTTTGACTTCTGCAATTACAAGAGATGCTCAAAGTGGTTACCATCAGCGTAATTTTAATACAGTTTTTTTCCTTTCTTAAAACGTGTACACATTTTTTGGCACCCTTTGTATACATGCACACACACACATACAGCTATCTAATTACACATCTATGTGTATATATGTGTTTGTTTTTGAAATCCTGTTCAACTGCTCTTACCACTTTCCACTTTCAGGAAAAGTTTGTCAGACGGCAAATTCTGTGGGCAAATGGTACTGAAGGGTTTCATTCCACTTTTTCGTGTGTCACAGACCCCTGTTCTTCTCCCAGGAAAATATATGTACCCAGAACCCAGAACCTCCTATTCATGGAAATTCATAGATTTCCCCTAGAGCTCATTCATTGACCCTCTGGGGTTCACAGGTTAGGTTTACGAACCCATCCTTCATTTTAGGTTTTCATTCCCCCTCCCAAATAAATATTGAGCACCTACTGTGTGTCAGACAGAGAATGGGCCAAGTGCTCATTGGGCCAAGGAACCTACTAATGGTGAGCTGTTAAAATGTCATCTACTAGGGTTCGCACATTATCATTTCCCTGGTTTACTTCCCTTCTGATCTATTTCTGACCTTCCCTTGTAAAAACAGCAATAGAGATAGAAGAATAACTCACATTTAAGGGAGACACTGCTGATTATAAAGGATTTTCTCACATGTTCCCTGAGGTAAGCCTGTGGCCTCTGGGTAAGTAGATATTACTATTAACCTTGTTTAACAAATAGGAACACCAAAACTCAGAGAAGGTGGAATGAATGACTGGTTTCTCTGTAAGTAGGGGAGACAAAATTCTGAACCCAGGGGCTGGGGTGTTCACTGCAGAGGTCCCAGGAGAGCTTATGATCTAGTGGATAAGACCAGAGATTCTATTCAGGCTCTAGCAAGTGCTGTGTGACCTTACATAAATTACTTGAACTCTCTGAGCCTGTGTTTCCTTATGAAAACAAGTAATAGGAATAACACTGACTCGTCAATAAAAACAGCAAAAACTACAGGAAGAATAATAATATCTGCTAGCTCTATATGTAGTACAGTTGTCATCCCCATTTATAAAATGTTAAGGGGGATTAACTACATGGTGATGGAAGGAGAACTGACTCTGGGTGGTGAGCACACAGTGGGATTTATAGATGATGTAATACAGAATTGTACACCTGAAATCTTGTTAGGTGAAACCTGTTAGTAATTTTACTAACAATTGTCACCCCAATAAATTTTTTAAAAAATGTTGATGGCAAGAACTTTAATTAACATGATCCATAACACACAGAGTGCTCTTTTATTTATTTTTTTTCCCCATTGGTAGGGAAAGTTTGGGCTGAATCTTTGACAATTCCTCCTCCAGCCCCCCTGGATCTAAAGCCCCATTGTCATAAGAGGTTTTCAATTGGTGGGATGGCTCTTTTTATTGACCCAGGTGTCACTTTGTGTATCTAAAACAAGGCCAATTTAACCATTGAGGGCAATGGCCGCCTTTCCTCAGAGGACCCAAGAGAGGAGAGAGGAAACTTGTTAAGTTAAAATGAATAAATGCTTAAATGTCAATAAAATGTAACTTGATGTTAACTTGCCAACAACTCAGCTCATCCAGCTCTATAAAATTGCATGTATTATGTAGCATGGGCGCATTTTAAGGTGTGGGGTGAGGGTGCCCTCAAAATGCTAAAAAGAGCCTTGTCCAAAGTTAGTCACTGCTGAAATTGGTTGCTAGGCACAGGGGAATTCACCGTATTTGACTATGTTCCAGATTTTTCCACACATACACTTTAAAAGGCCCTTGTCCCCTAAATTCCATTTCTTCACCAATTCATCCCTCTAAAAGACCTTTTGCTTAGTGGAGTTTGAAGTCATATTTCACTGAGTCTAGTCCTCGGATCACTGGACCTTAAAGTGGTTTGAGGTCTCAGGAGACAAGAAGAATGAATAAACAAATGTTTGTTTTCTCCTCTTTTAAAATTCCTGAAGGCATGCAGTAGTGAATGAATACAGTAGTAGAGCTTTGGCAGGGCTGGCCCCAGAGGCAGCTGTTGGCTCCAAGAGTCCCTAGCTTTGTTTTTCTAAGACTCCTGCTCTGGTCCCCAGTCAGTTAAAAAGCCATCCTACCCTTGCTTACAAAGAGCGGTGGTTGCATTTCAGTGTCCAGCAAGGGTCAGTCCTTCCCAACAGGCTGACCCAACCCCCTGAGAAAAGTCTTCTTTCCTTCCCTCCTTCGCAGGAAAAGGGGAAGGAAAGGAGAAAGGTCTCTTTGGACAGTCTCCTTCTGGGTCAATTGGTGAAGGTCAGTGTGGTGAAATGTATCATAAACCTTAAAAATAGGCTTATCTCGCCCCCTGCCCTGCCATCTCTCAGAATTTATCGTGGAGGAATGAATCTACCAGACGGAACCGCTAAGGTGAACATTACAAGGGTTCAAAGAGCAAAAAAACATCACAAATTAAATTGCGAGTGAAATACCTTTTTGTATGGATGTAATGGTGATAAAACCAGAAAACACAGCAATTTGCCAGACTTTGCAAGTATTAAAATGATGCGGGCGAGAGGCATTGTGGGTAGGGACTTGAAAAAAATTGTAAAGAAATAAATTCATTTACAAAACAATAGTATTTTTATAAATATAAAATATACCAATTTTGTACTAAGCACTTTTTGGTACATTGTTTGATTAAATCTTCATCTTTGGATTTTTTTGTGTGTGTTGAAAAAAACAAGGAGCCCTAATCACATTTTAATAACCATGGCAGCAAATCTATTGGAAGAGGGTCAGGACGAGTTCTGATTTTGACTTAAGTTTGTCACTGGATGGCTACTGTTTTTTAGATTTTGCTCCAAATGTCATCTCCCACACACCCTCTTGTACACCCTATGGAATTGGCCCCACCCTTCCACTCTCACTCAGCCTGTTTATTTTATTCAAAGCACTTATCACCGTTTGTATTTATCAAGTGCAATTTTTACTGGCTTTTTACTCTCCCTGCCCCCTCTGGAATTTGAGCAGTGACCTTGACCATATAATTGCAAAGTGATGAAGAGCAGTTTGTTAAATATTTTAGAACGAATAAATAAGTGGATGAATATACGAATGAGTGTGTGAGTGAATGAATAAATGAGTGAGGTAGTGAACGAGTGAATGATCGAGTTAGTGAATGAGTGAATATGCACATGAGTAAAGGAGTGAATACATGATTAAGTGGATGAATAAATGAGTGAGTCAGTGAATTAGTGAATGAATGAATGAGGGAGTGAGCGAATGAAACTTGACTTTAGTGGGAGTGTTTTTTTTTAAGTTTTTTTCTTTTTTTAATTGGGGAATATTGGGGAACAGTGTGTTTTTCCAGGACCCATCAGCTCCAAGTTAAGTCATTATTTTCCGTCGAGTTGTGGAGGGTGCAGCTTACTGGCCCATGTGGGAATCGAACCGGCGACCTTGGTGTTACGAGCTCTGTGCTCTAACCAACTGAGCCAACCGGCCGCCTGCAAGGGAGTTTTTTTGTGCACGACTTAGTTGTGTTGAACTCTCCCAGACGTAGTCACCATGTACAGGGAAGGTCAGAACACGGGAGGCATACAGGCCTAGGAGGGTATGCAGGTCCCACCGTGGCCCCCTCCACTCCTTCAGCTGACCCTGCTCGAGGTTCCAGTCATGTCAACTGGCAGTGGGTCTCTGTTCCCAGGGAGGGACCTCTCCTGTGTTAATTTTCTCATGAGTGTTTTGCACACCATTTCCCTTTTCCTTCACAACAACCCTTTGGGACCGGTATTATGATCTCTGTTTTAACTGATGAGGATGCTGAAACCCAGAGAGATGAAGTGTGTTGTTCCAGGTCACAGAACCAACACATGTGCTCCAGGCCCAACCTGCCTCTCCAGTCAGAGGGAAAGAAGAGACAGCATTTTCACAACTTGTGTCTCATCTGATACTCCCAACAGGATTTTCACTTTCCAACCAGATTTAGAAGGGGGTGGGGGAGGGACAGGGAGAGTGAGGAGCCAAGTAAGGAAATCCTCAGAGAAGGAGCCACAGGAAGAGACTTCAGGAATCACCGTCTATTAAATCCTCAGTACAGATTTGAATGGGAAAATGGAGAATGAATGAATGAATGAATGACTTGGACATAGAGAAGTGGTTAGAAACACACACTCAGGTGTTAGGCCTATGTGCAAACTCCATCTTTCCCACTTCCTTATTTTGGGGTCATGGGCAAAAGACTTTCATTTGTCTGAGCCTCAGTTTCTCCATCTGAGGAATGGGAATAAAAAGAGGTACCGTGCTCATTAAATACTACAATGCCCATTAGTGCTTAGCACATTATCTGACACAACAGAATGTCTAAAGACTGGGGGTCTGTCTGAAGTGATTGTCAAGAGTCTCTGGGGCCTGCGAGTAACTCCCTGCAGTCAATAAACGTGAGTTATTTTTGTTGTTGTTGTTATTCTGTTTAATTTGGAGGCTGTATTGTGTCGAAAGCTTTGGAATCAGCAGGATCTGGCTTCAAATCTCATTTGCTGTGACTGGCTATGTAACTCTGGGGATGTCACATAACTTCTCCAAGCGTTCGTTTCCTTATCTGCAAGGGATTAGGCCTGACAGAAACCGGTGGTGTTTTCATGGGAAAATTTCCAAAGGACTCGGCAAGTGTCCACCCCTAGGAAAATGGAAGGTCCTGTTAAATCCCCATTACAACTAAGAGCGGCTCAAGAGCCTTGCCAGAATATGGGTTGGAAACATGGCATAATTTCCTAAGTACGATGACGATTATGATAGTAAATTAAACAATAACAGATGGAATTGTATGTTCCCAGGATGGCCTTTCCAGAACCTCATTTTCGGTAGGCATGAAAAACAATGAGATAGGTCATAAGCGTGGCCTATGGCCCTCCAGGGCTGGCACTGCATTCCTCCACTCGGAGTAACACACCTGATGGGAACGATCGCATCTCTTAGTGATAGTCTGAGAACTGGGCTCCTGGGATGCCAGCTCCTGGGCTCCTGGGAGCTCCTAAGAGCTCAGGTTAGTGGATATAGCCAACATAATCTTACGTGCAAATGCTGGAAGGCAGAAAGTGACAAAGCTGAGCCTCTGCATTCCTAATGATAAAAATAACAAACAGCGACCTAATGCTTGCAAGATGCCAGATGCTGTTCTAGCCACTTCTAATGTGTTAAGGCTTTAAATCCATAGATATAGAGATGGTATAGTCTCCACTTCACTGGGAAAACACTGAGCTCAGAGACGCTAAGTCACTGGCTCAGGGTCACACCGCTAGAAAGCTACGAGGCTGGGTTTTGAATGAAGACCCTCTGACCAAATCTATACAACTCTCAGCCAGTGTTTCTCAAACTTTTCATTAGTGCACCCCTTAAGGAGCCTTTTTAGACATGGTTTTCTTCAGGCTACCACCCCATGAAATAACATCACAGATGTTGTGATATCAAACTTTGCATATTGTTATGTATGTACTTATTTGTATGTACACCCATGCTTTATACGTAAACAGAGTAAGAGTTTTGCTCCCACCTATCCCCGAATCAATCTTCACTCCCTCTGAGAAAGTAGCTCTAAAGCACCTCCCTCAACCAGGGCCTCCCTGCTTTCACTCATGTTGTTAGGCTGCCTGGAGGACAGTGGGCTGGGATATTGTGGTAGCATGCCCCTGGAAAAACACAGACCATGGTTATCTAAAGGTCCTATCTTGAATAGCATACGGAACTATTTTTGTTCAGAAGATGGAATTTGTCCCTAACACCAGCCATTTGTCATTTCTGAGTCTGTTCCTTAGCTGAAATGCCTCACGCCTTGAGATGTCAAAGGCGGGTGGGGGTTGATGTGGGGGGAGGACCTTCCAAAAAGAAAGTGGACATTTTTTTTAAGTGGACGTTTTTTAAGAAGAGGTAAGTGTGGATGCTTCTTGATTCTCAGTCAAAACCCCACGCCCTAACCCCTTAGCAGCACCGAGGTGGAGTGTGTGAGCTTTCACCCCACTGCCCACTTGCTTTTCATTAATCGCTGAAGACTGGGGGTCTGTCTGAAGTGGTCGTCAAGAGCCTCCTGGGGATGGGGGTTCTCCCAGGGGGCCCACTTGAGCTTCCCCAGCGTGGACAATAGCACGGCATTCTTCCCCCATTTCCGCCCAGCCAGCCTCTCTTCTGACTCTCAGACAAGGCCCTTATTGGAGGGCGCTGCCATTGTAATGCCAGCTTTTGTGGCAGTCCCAGTGTTAGCAGGATCTGCCCCCCACACACACACACCCCCAGCCGCCCCTGCTCCGGGGCACTTCCTCCCCACTCCCATTAACTGATGTCAGTCCCAGAAAGGATGGATTGTTCTCCAGAGAGCAGGGTCCAAGCCTCGGAGACAGAGGGTGTGGAGTCAAGGAAGCACCCACCACCCTGAAGACGGAAAACTCATTAAACCCCCTGCCAAAGACGCCCCCATCTGCAGGCGCCAATCCCGACCTTCAACAACAAAGCAGATCCTGGCATTCCTTTTGAGGGAGGGGACATCTAGAGTCCCATCTGAGCTCGTAAAACCAACACTGCCACGGAAAGGAAATGGAACGGGGGTGTTTTTGAAGTCGAGAGGAAAGAGCAGATGAGGTTATGGGGTTCCTTGGCTATCATCGTGTGCCTTCCTTTTTTCTCAGAAGTCTCATGGCCGTCAGCCAATTAAACACAGTAACTCCATTGGTGAGACAAGAGTTTGGCGCTAAACCTGAGGAATCTTCTAGAAGAAGCTAACCAAAGTGGGCAAGGCACTTGCCCTTGAATCTTCCTGGGATACTGTTGCCAGAGGCCTTGGGAATTCCGCTGGTGCGACACCCCTTTCATAGTGATGAAAATGGAGGACCCAAGGAAGGGAAGGGGCTTATCTGACGCTCCCTTCCCAGGACTCGCACATGATAGAGTCTGGACTCCTAACATACATCTGTTTCCACCAACAGCTTTCTTCTGCCCAAAGTTTTCCACTGCATTTTTCACGTTTTCTATGAAGAACAAATAGGTTCTATGGTGACACACAGGCATACAGAGGAGAGTGATGACTCTAGAAGTTTAATCTACTTCTCACCTGTGTGAGTTTGGACAATGAACCTAGCCCTTCCAATTTTCCGTCTTCCCACCTAGAAAATAATTGCTATACCTAGCTCACAGGGCCTATGGGAAGATAAGGAATGACTCTGCATGGCAGGTACACCCAACACCTAGTGTGTGAGTTTCCCAAATCTGCCGTAACAAAGCACCACAGACTGAGGGCAAGAAGTTCAACATCAAGGAGTTGGCAGAGTTGGTTTCTTCTGAGGCCCCTCAGATGGCTCAGAGGTGGCTCCCTGTGTCTTTACATGTCTTTCCTCTGAGTAAGTCTGTGTCCTAATCGCCTCCTCTTACAAGGACACCAGTCATACTGGAGGAAAGCCCACCCTAATGACCTCATTCTAACTTAATCACATCTTTAAAGACCCTGTCTCCAAATACAGTCACATTCTGAGGTTCTGGGATTAGGGCTTCAACTAACGAATGTGAGGGGGGTACAATTCAGCCCCAAACATCTCAGAATACCCACAATTCAATTATCTTTGAGACATCCCCAAATCACCTTAACATACGAAGATCAAACAATTAAGTTTGCGAACTCATCCTAGAAAAAGTGCTACATACCTCCCTCATTGTTGACTATCACTATGGTCACCTTTGAACTACTTCCCTTGGGAAGCTATGCACCAATGCCAGTGCCTAGTCCACCCTGTAAAGAAATTTTGGAACTCTTTTTCTGGAATGGCCATGAGAGCGGTCGTCATATTACACTTGATGTCCTGAATGTCATCAAAATGTCTTCCTTTCAATATTTCCTTTATCTTCGGGTAGAGAATGAAGTCTTTGGGGGCCAGATCAGGTGAGCAGGGAGGGTGTTCCAATATAGTTATTTGTTTACTGGCTAAAAACTCCCTCACAGACAGTGCCTATGAGCTGGTGCATTGTCGTGATGCAAGAGCCACGAATTGTTGGCGAAAAGTTCAGGTCATCTAACTTTTTCACGCAGCCTTTTCAGCACTTCCAAAGAGTCAACTTGGTTCACTGTCCAGGTGGTACAAATTCATACTGAATAATCCCTGTGATATCAAAAAAGGTGAGCAAGAGCATTGCCACAAGTTTGCAAACGTCATTGTCAGACCTTGTGAAGCTGTCTTTTCAGAGGTATGATCAAACATTTTGGAATGTTATCAGAAAAGAGCTAATCCCATGCTCAAAATGTGGCTTCTTCTACAGCACGAATTGACAAACTAGAGCCCTATTTTCTAATGGCCTGTGAGCTGAAAATGGTCCTCACATTTTTGTTTTTATTTTTGATGGGTTGGAAAAAATCAAAAGCAGAATAACATGTCATGACACGTAAACATTACATCAAATTTAAATTTTAGTGTCTATGAACAAAATCTTGTTGGAACACAGTCACGCCTACCTGTTCGCACCCAGTAGCATTGTGGAGGAGTTGTATTGCAGACTGCGTGATCAACAGAGCCTAAAATAGTTACTCCCTGGACCTTTTCAGAAAAGGTTTGCAGGCCTCTGGTGTAGAGAATGACCAATTTAATCACCTGTCATTTAAAATGACAATTTAAATTAGAGAATCCCTAATGTAAAAATTCAGACCCTGGGGATCCTCACGAAGAAATCCTGACTCGGGAGCCATGGGTGGCGCCCTGGAACTAGCATTTTTAATGGGCAACATATCTCTGTGGAATGGACTGATCTACAAGCCCACGGAAGTCAAATGTGTCCATCAAAACTCCAATTTAAGGGTCCAGGGGGAACCCTACAGCTGCCTAGGAAATTAGTGTTTCAACTCTCCTGACCAAGGCATCCTTTGCTTTAGAAAAATTCAATGAGGAGTAGGGGACGGGGGTGAAAGCCATTCAGCAAGTTGAATGAATGAAGTTGTCCATTACCCACACACTCAGGGCGGGGCATCCGGTGGATGAAAAGTACCACAGCTCATGGGTGTGACAGCTTGAGTCATCACCTTCACCTTGGAGATCCCCCCTAAGTCCAAGTAAAGGAGTTCTTAGGAAGTGCATTTCAATATAACTGGTTTCCTTCGAAATCCTATGTATTTTACATTATCCATTTAAAAACAGTCATCTTAGAAGGGGTCCTTCAGCTTCACAATCTATCCAATGGGTTTATGGCCCAAAAAAGGTTAGGAACTCCCCGGCATTAAATATTCTTTCCCTTAAGCTAGAAATGAATAGGCAATGAGCTCCGGGTGTGTAGAATCTGGTCATCCCGTACCCATCAGTAACAGCAAGGCATGTAGTAGGTGTTCAATAAATATGTCTTAAATAAACAAATGAACTTAACCCTATCTTTCTGTAGCTATGTTAATGTCATTCATTTGGCTGCAGCCCACCTCTCCCTCTTCACTTTGGTCTGGGCAGACACCTGATTTCTCAGAGTTCTTTAATAGATTTGTATTCCTCCGGGATGCATTGAGGGGATAGATTGCTGATCAGTTGTTCCTGGGAATCTGCTGACCACCTGACGGTTCACCCATTGAACATACGCCCACGTGTTAGCTGGTTAACCTCAATTTGTCATTTATGTCCCTGCCCTAATGACACTTCCTGGGGAAGCGTTCCCCCATCATCCTAACGTGTCCCCATTATTCTTGGATTGTTGATGGATACATTCGTCTCCAGCGAGATTGTGAATCAGTCCAGGTCACTCTTGTACCTAGAATTTCATTGTCTTCTTTCAGAGAAGTTCTCACAATATGTAAGTGTATATTCGTTTGTGTGTTTTCTTGCTTAAGGACCATCTTCTCCTATCAACTATAAATTCCATGAGAGCAGAGATGTGTCTGTTTGGACATCTCTGTATTCCTAACACCTAGCCTAATGCCTGACACAGAAGAGGGGTTTAGTAGGTAGTTGCTGGATGGATGGATGGATGGATGGATGGATGGATGGATGGATGGATACTAGCCAATAATACTGGAAATGCAGAAGTGGAATTGCTCCGTTTTGGGCAGGAAGGAACAAGAATAATGGGATCAGGTTGAAATTCCTGCCTTTAAGGTGTGATTGAAATGTCTAGGTGAGACACCAAGGAGGTCCATGGGCCTGGAGCTCACCAGAATGATTTGCCCAGAGAGAGAACAAGTTCGAAGTTGCCAACATGTTGGTAATTAGGGAGCCCTGGGAACAAGGAAAACGTGTTTACTGAAAAGAGAGGAAGACCAAGGATAGAAATCAAGAGGCTGCATCCTATCAGCGTTGGGCAAAGAGGAAGAACCTGCAAGTGCATTGAGTAGGAAGGAAGATGGCCAGAGATGTAGGAGGAGAAGCAGAGGGCCATGGGATCGTGGGAACTGAGGAGAGAAAAAGGCTTCCAAGAGGCGTGGTCACGAGGGTCAGTGGAAGCCAGGAGAATCAAAGAAGAGAAGGCCATGACCTTGAGCGGTGTTGGCCCAGTGTTGGACATGACCATAGTGGATTTAGTGACATGAGATTTCATTTGAGCCTGCCACAATCTCTTTCCTGGACTATGTGAGTATTTAGTCTGACTTAATCTTGAAGCAGTGATCTCAGAGGAGCAGGGATACTATCCACTCACTTTGAGAACTTGATGAAAACCCTGGGCCATCTCCCTAGAAAAAACCACAGCAGACTCTGCATAGAATTTCAGGGAATCAGGGACCCAAAGAAACTAGACCCGTGGGGAAGAAACCGAATCACCCAAATTTTAGGGCTCGGAGTTCAATGTCTTCTTTCCAGTTCTTTTCAAAGCTCCTGTTGACACAAAAAGTAGAAAATATTTGTGTTATCTTTTTCACTCCTAATCATGACTTACTAATTAAGTGAGTACTTACTAATTGTGAGTACTCCGTAGGACGGAGCAATAGCTTCAAATGATTTCGTTGATCAATTGGGGAGCTTTTAAAAAAGACTGAGGCCAGAACCCATCTCCCAAACTCTGATTCCACCAGTCTGGTTTGGAGCCCAGGTGTTGCCAGCCTTTAAATGCTCCCCAGATGACTCCAATGTGTAGTTGGGGCGCAGTACACCTGTTTTTATCATTGCTGGATGTGTTTTGATTTACACCCCACATTCTTATAGTCCTTTCTGCTTGCTGAGTTGGCCTTGTTTTTACTGAATGCTGAGTTCTCCCTCCCTGACATAGCTTCATGTCTTGACACTCCTGGGCCTCCATTTCCTTATCTCCAACCATGACGAAGCCTGTCACTCCCTGCTGCCCCGTCTGGCGAGAGCAGCGGGCAATAAATAAATAAGAACAGAGGCAAGAAGCTTATGTACTCCGGGCTCCTGGTTCTACTCCATGTCATTGGACACCAGTTTGCTTTTCTCCAGAGCCTGTTTCTTTTGAACTAGGCTACCGCAGTCTATAAAACTTTAATGCATGGATTTCCCATTGTTCGAGTGTCAGTGGGGCACCAGCCTTCCTGTTTCGCCGGGGTGTGCCGACCAGGAAAGAAACTGGCTGGGAGGTCCGTGGCCAGTTGCCTTGTTTTCTGGAAATGCATGCGATCGCGTTCATTTTAGCAGCAGGGACCTCAGACCCCATCGATGATAATAAGAGCAGGCCTGCATCCCTTCCGTGTGCCAGTCCCCCAGCTCTATGCTGGATATATATTGTCTCCCAACAACAACTCTATAAAGCAAGGTTCATTATCGGCCCCGTTTTAAGAGAAGAGTGAAAGCTTAGGCATCTTGAGCTCTTTCCAGTGTCACAAGGCTCAGAAGCAAATTGTGGGGGAGAAGCTGTGTGGGGAAGAGGGGCGGGACGGGAGGAGGAACTGACTCCAAAATTCACTCTCTTTTCCTAAGAACTTATAGGAGACTTGTTTTCGGTTTTTAAAAATTCTGCTTTATTTGCTTAATTATCTTTTTTTAATGCACACACACACATACACAGCCATTGCTACTTTGATGTTTCACATGTTGGAAGTAGAATTGCTAAGGGTTGAGTGTGCCTCCTGGATGGGGTTTTGATGGAAACACAAAGGTTATTGACCTTAAACACAAATTGGCTTGGTCCTCTAGAGTTTGCCCCGCTGCCTCTCTCCCTGGGGTTTTGTTCTCGCCCTCTCTCCTTAGCTACCGACCTTGTTCCACCCGGACAAAACAAACAGGGGCTGTCAGGGGAGAATTGCCTCTTCACCAGCACAATAAGAAGTGGGAGTGGAAACAATTACTCGCAATAATTCAGACATGGATGTTAAAACACTCACAACACAACCCTGACGTTTACCTAAATTATCTGGGTAATTGCCTCCATTTTCAGCTCAGATTGGGGTTCTGTAAATCCTGGGGCTTCAAAATGATAAACAAGGCAACTCTCATTTAGGCCCACGCTGAAAGGGAGGCAAGGCTTTGTTATAAAAAGGACACAGAGGGGGAGACCTGAGCTTTGAGAGTCAGACCCGCTTTGGGCAAATCACTTACATTGTCCAAGCCTCAGTTTCCTCCCCTGACCGTCAGAGTGAAGGCAGTGATCTGGAATAGGAAGGAAGGGAGGAAGAGAGAGATGGGGAGAGAGAGAGAGAGAGAGAGAGAGAGAGAACATTGTTGTAGCCTCTTTTGTGTTTTGAATTGCTACAAGCATTAGAAACAAACATGACCTATGTCTCCTCCATTCAGCCTAAAGAAAAGCAAATCACAAAAAACAGCCATTCATGACAAGCCTCAGCTTTTATCCCGCAGCTTTAGGCTCTTACTTCATTGAGAGTGGAATCTAAAACAAAGCTGATTTCACCTTGAGTCTGCCCAGGCCACCACCATTCACTCCCCTTTGACTCCCACACTCGGTTCCTTTTAGTCTTTGGTGGAGTCATTTTAAACTGAAACTGCCTACATCTAGTAATCAGAGCCTTCTCTGCGAGATCCTGTGTTCCTGCCCTGAGGAGGCAACTTTCTATGAATGAACTGGCTATTTTATTGAGGACCTACGAAGTGCTGGATGTCTTCATTTCTATTTCAAAACAACCTTTGAATTATTATTAGTCTCATTTAACCCAACTGGAGTCCAGCCTTCAAGTCCAGCCCCTGGTCTGTATTTCTTTTGTTCCCTCTCAGTGAAAAAGAAGCTGTTTCAGACTTTCTTGGGATTTGTAGCAGTTTTCCATTTTACATAATAGGTGTCGTAGCCACCCCTTCCTTTAGAAGTGAGGTCAGCAAACTTTTCCTGCAAAAGGCCAGATAATAAACATTTCTGATTCTGCAGGTCATTTGGTATCTGTCAAAACTCACTGTGGCATTGTAGAGAGAATGTAGCCTTAGATAAGATGCAAATGAATCGGTGCGCCTGGATTTGAATAAAACTTTATTTATGAACACTAAAATATGAATACCAAGTCATTTTCACATGTCATTAAGTATTCCTCTTTTGACTTTTTCCCAACCATTTAAAAATGTAAAATCCTTTGGTAGCTTACCACATGAAAACAGGTGGCAGGTTGGATATGGCTCTTTCCTCTTACACCTTGCTCCCTCTGTACCTTACTTTCAGGGGATGACCATGAAACTTCCTGCACTGGAAGGTAAATCTCGTGAGAACAGAGACGTGTCTCAAATGATGATTTTCTGAATGAATAATGGCTGGATGGATGAAGGAGTGACTCAGCTTCCCCAAGTCTTGGAAAAGCCCCCATGCACTTCCCTATAGAACCAGCAGATGGCGGCAAAGGAACGGCCAAGCACAGGCGCGGAAGCCGGGTTGGCGTTAGCTTTTATTTATGTATCCTCCCTTCCCTGAGTTCTGCAAAACAAGTAGGTAGCTTGAATTCCCCACCCCCTCACCCCACCCCGGGAGGAACCAAGGGTTAGTGTTGGTCGACTGTAGTTTCCCCTTCCGGTATGAGCTCTCTCACTTCAGGTCTCTGTTCCAACTTAAAGACCATAATGTACCAAGAAATAGCGCCTTTCCTGTCTACCTGTGGCGGGGGAGGGGGCAAGGAGGGTGTCAATGTATTTGTATATTGTGTATAAAAATATACAACGAAGAACAGGCAAAATGAATCTATGGTGATGGAAATCAGGAAGTCGCTGTCTTGGGGGACTGATGAAAAGGAGTATAGGGGAACTCTCTGGAATGAAATAGCTTGTTTGGGGTGGAGGTTACCAGGGTGGAAACTGTCAAAACCAACTAAAGGAACACTTAAGGTCTGTCTACTGTATTGTATGTAAACTATATGGCAATACAAAATAAAGATAACAACAAAGAAATAACGACTTTATGTCAAATAAAACCAGGGCAGAAATGGCCTGTTTTTCAACAAATAGAGAAAAAAGCGCCGTGTCCTCAGCTCCGTGAAGCAGATACAGGCTGTCACCAAACACTCGCCTCACCACCCACACTTTTGTTGTGATGTGCCTTCGAGCAGCCTTGGAGGAAAGTTTGGAGTGGAGGAGAGGTTGGTGGGGAATGCGTGGATTTGCAGGGGGGGGGGGAGACAGACTGTGATGGGAACTAGTTAGCCTCAGCTTACATCATCTTGTTTGAAATCAGTCTTGCCTTGATGCCAAAGAAATGCATCCCTAAGTAGCCAAGTCCGACAAGAGGGATTTATGGAGACAGGACTTGGGTGGTGAGGGGCTTCTCTGGCACCCTATTTTCTCAGGAAGGAGGACAGGAGAACCAGTCTCTCTCCCCTGGAACATTCTGGGTTGTTTCTTTATGTGCTTGTGAATTGTCATGTGCGGTGTGTGTGTTTGCTTGAATAAAAAGTGAAAGAAACAAAAGAGGGAAACCTGATGGAGGGAAATGCAAGCAATATTTTGCAACGCATCCACTCTACCCTTTGCCTTCCATGGTAGGAGGGTCCTCGGATGTTTAGTCGCGTGGTCCACACATACTTCGGGTCGGTGCCTATTTTGTTCTAGGCTCTGCTGGGCTGTAAAGATAAAGGGAATTATCTGTGTTGAAAGAGGTCCCAGCCTTCCCCGTGTTACTTTTTACCTTGAGGAGAAAGGTCAGGGGACCCTCAGACCCCAAACTATCCCCCTCTAACACAAACACATCTGTCTTCCAAAATTTAGACCCCCGATTCCACCAGGTGTGTGGCTTTGGTGAAAAAAATGTAAGTCCTTCCAAAGACATGAAGAAAGATGAAACCTGCCCGTCTCACCATGTCACTGTAGAGGGGGTGCAGAGACTGGGGAACCTCCAATCTGGACCCCGAGAGTCTCTCCACAAAGGGGACTCCCCTGCAGCTTCCTTTGCCTGAGATGTTGGGAGAAATGTAGTAAAAAGTAATTGTTTTATGAAAAGTGGTTTCCTTTTATTACCTGTGATGGTTGAGTAGGGGTGACCCAGCAACAGGAAATTAACACAGAATTCATTGGGGGTGATAATGACTGTTCATAATCATTTGGTTAATAAGTTAATACATTAATTAGTCAACTAATTAGACCATGCCTGAGGCCTTCACTGTCTGGAAGCTTAGATTCAAAATAAGTAAGAAAATAGTGTCCTTCCAGAAGGTGAGAGAGAGAGAGAGAGCGGGACCGAGGAGAGCTAGTCCCTAAAGCTAAATTCTACCTGGCCAAGACTAGAGTCTCCAGGGACCACCCTAAACCCTCCCCCCATTTCTTTTTGTCCCCAGAGCAGTGAATAGGTCTTAATTTCGTTGGGCTCACACATTGCTGAGAATCTGAGGATAACTGTAGGTCCCCCCCCAAAAAAAATGCATATATGCATAGTAACAAACTTTTGTGTATGATTTCTGTGGATTCCCTGAAGCCATGAGCTCCGGCTCCTGTTAAGAACCCCTGCCCTATCGAATGCCCAATTAGCTAACCGGTGCTGGTCTCCGGGAGAGAGTGGACGCCCGCGGGAAGGCCGGGTGTTGATGGGATGGGGGTACACTATGAGCAGACACACTATCGGCATAGGCTCACACCTCGGCTCTACGGCTAGTTTCGGAGGATAGCGGGGGAGGGGACTAAAGCAACGCTCGGAGACAGCTGGCGCTCGGCTGAGGCCACTGCAAAAGTGAAGGGCGCCAGGTCCCGGCATAAGAAGAAAAACAAAGTTACGTCAAAGACGCCCGCGCTGGGGACTGGGGTGGACCGCAACGCGCAAAAATGGCAGGAAGGAAATTCACGCACAAGTGTTAGTTCCGTGCCTGGGGTGTACTTGACGCTTTGGGGGCCTTGGAGGGCCAGGAGCGCACCCTCCTGGGCCGGCCGCGCCGGCGGGAGGAGAGCCTAGGCGGGTGTTGGCTGGAGCGGGCCTGGGGAAGCCATCCTCTCCTCCCGGGGCAATTCCCCAACCCGAAACCAGAGCTCGGGTCATTAGCTGGAAACCGAAGTGGCACGGGGATCGCATTTCAAAAGCTCAAATAAACTGGCTGACCAGGATTGTTGGACTGGGGGTGGGGGGAGCCGGAAGGCTCGGACGGTACCAATGCCCCCTCGCTAAGTCCCCCCCCCCCAATTCCAGGGACTGCACCCAAGCTGCGAGATCCAAGACGCAAGGCCCCCTGACTTCGTCCCAGCCGCGGGACAGAAGGTGCCATACGTCTTGGGCGCAGGAACAAAGGGTCCCCTACTCTCTCCCCCAGCAATGTGTTGTTTCACCCCTGCCCAGCCTGCAGTCAGACCTGGGCCCTGACTTGGGTGCGCGGGGCCTACAGTTGCGCAGGCAGGGGAACCCGGGCCGCGCCGCCGCGTAACGAGGCATCCCTGTTCCGACGCGGGGCTACGCCCTCCGCACCCTTCTCCCACTTCTCAGTAGACTGTCTCCCCACGAACCGAGCCCTGGGCTCCCAGCTGGGGCCAAAGCCCTGAGAGTGAGAGGGCAGAAAAAAAAAAAAAAACCTAAATTTGCTTAGGTTCTTGGAAGCTCGACAGGGTGGAACCAGGAAAGAGGGAACTGTCCTTGTGCCGGAAGAGTCCCCACCTGCAGCCCCGGCCTTCGCGCCTGAGCAAATGGAACACAGCAAATGCAATGCGTGGGGGAAGACCCGAGGCCTGAGGAGAGAGCCCAAGAGACCCACCGCCCGAGTCTCGGTCTCCGACCTGGGGAGAGGGAAACTCTAGAGTTAGCGTGGGCGCCCCGCTCTTCCTGGCTCGCGCCCGAGCTGTTGTAATTCCTGCGCCCTCGCGACACGGATCCAGAAGACAACTTGGGATCTGTTCCAATGCCGGGCCGCAGGCATTTTTAAATGGGGTTTTATCCCCAGCCTACCTCTAGCGTCATCTACCTGGGAACAAAGGCCCCAAGCCTGCGATCTTCGCCCCCGACGGGTCCTTCGAGACACTAGGGAGAGAGGGCCAGGCCGTGGGACACCGGCCTTCCACACTACAGGTACGACAGCTGCCTGAAGAAATTAAAATGTTCTCGTGTGAAAAGCGCATGAGATATACACCAAAAATCAGAACACGCCCGCCTACAGATTTCTCTGCAGCCGGGACACGTGCACTGCAGGTACCTAGACCTACACCTGCATTAGAATTCGTGATCCAACTGGATTCTGGAACCCACTCCGGTTGGAATTCTGGCTCCGGTTTCTCGGGTAATCTTGGGTAAGTGACTTAACTGTTCTGTGCCTCAGTTTCCTCCTTTGTAAACCAGGGATACAAGTGGTGCATACATGCCTTAAAGGGTTAATTGTGAGGCTTAACGGAGATCCCTTTTGTGGGGTGCTTCGCTGAGTGCCTGGCATGTGCACGTGGCCCTTACATGCCAGCTAGTTTTATTGTTGTTGTTCCGTGTACTTAAACGCCAACATCTGCAACATATATACTTCTTGATTATACGCATCTTGATTATGAAACAACCAAATGCATCTACATCCGGAACTGTCTTGCGCATGAACTTCTAAATGCAAATTGAAAGAGACGTCCACAGATGGAGCACGCACCAGTGCACGCACACACACGCATCTACGCCTGACACCTGTGGTACCTGGCCGCTGAACGCAGACACCCGAAGAGCTACCCAGAGGGGCGAACATCTCCAGCGAGGAATATAAGAACCCAGGTTGCGGCTTCGCGGCCTCTCTTCTACATCCCAACCGCCTCTCTCTTGGCTGGTTGCCGTGAGGTCAAATTTGAAAACCAGCGAGGCAGAAAGCGCGCGGACGCGAAGCGTTTCAAGCCACTTGCAGCGCCCGAAGGCGGCTGCCTGTCTGCTGGCTTAGGGGAAAGGTCACTACAAGGGTTTTCCTTCTTGGATGGAATTGTTTTAAGGGCCTACGCGCTGGGAACGTCCCCCCCCCACAAAGAAAGCGTGGGTTCAACCCAGGACAGCGCAGATCCACGGGATGCTTTACCCACACACACGCACGCACACGTGCACACACCCCGCTCTTTCGGGGTTGCCGGGACCAGGAGGAGAGACGCAGGGTCGTGACCCCTGCCTCTGCCGGAGCGCGCCCTTCGGCCCCTGCAATTAGCGCCGGGAGGTCAGCAGGAACCCGGACGCCTTCACCCGCAGCTCAAAGCGCAGCAAAAGGCGACCCCCTCCGCTCCCCCCGCTGCCGCTTGTCTCAGACGCCAGGGCGCAGCCGGGTTTGGAGCCGACCTTCCCAAGGGGCGGGGGGCGGGAGGGCTTAGGCCCGCACCCGCATTTGTCACCTTAAATCTACAAATCACCAGGTCGCTTGGCCCTGCCGGGGTTCTTACGGACTGCTGCTCCCGCGAGCAGTGGCCTTTGTCCCTGTAGACACGGCCAGTGGAAAAACCGGAAAAAATAATCCAGAGTTCTAAAGTAAGAAAGAAAGCATCCAGGCAGAGGGAAATTGCATCCAGGGTAGAATTTGATTTGTGTATATTGGGGAGGGTGTAATCCTTTTCTCTTCATCTACCCAGCATGAACTCAGGTTAGCCCCTGCCCGGGAGGGTCGGGGGAACTGCTGGAAATTTCTACACCAAGCAGCAAGGTACTTGGCGAGAAAATTAGGAGAGAGGGTCCCCTCACTGAATTTCCTTACTTTCTTTGGAAACCCAGAGGCGGGAAGGGCTGTTTTTCTCATCTGAGGCCCCAACAGGAGTGAAAGTGATATTCAGGAAAGAGACGACGGCAGCTTCTTCCGATGCTGGGGCGGGGATGGGGGTGGGGGGCGTAGAGGAGGGGAGCGCAGGCGTGGGGTGGCGAGGATGAGATGGGGCAAAGGTACGCGTCCAGGTTACGGGACCCGGGAGGCGCTGGGGTGCTGAGAAAGCGGCGACCACCGGGGCGCATTAGTGGGCCAGACAGATAGGTGGCACTCGAAGCCCGGAAAAAAAAGCGAAGGCGCCGGCCCCGAGTGGCCTCCGCGGCGGCCGCCGCCACCATAAAGCCCGCGGCGAGATTGCGACCGGCGCCAGGTGAGTAATAGGCAACGAAATCCAGAGAGATTGTGAGCCATTCACCCCACAGTCAACCAGCGCCACAAGAGTTACTCATTAACATCACTATATACAAATAAGATACACAGGAGATTAAAAAAAAAAAAGGCAAGCTGTGGGAGAGGCTGGACTCACGTCTGAGCACTGTCCCATAATTGGGGGTGGAGGGATGGAAAGGAGGTGAGCAAATCTGCAAATTTGGACGGTGAAAGAAAGGGGTTCCTTCCCTCTTTGAGCCCAAGGTTGTTTGCCCCCACTCGGGAAAGCGCCGCTGGGCGCAACCCAACTAGCACCTTCCAGGGGCGCAGCACCGCGTGTCATCGCGGGGCCAAGAACCCGCGCGCGCCCTGGAAATCTCCGAATCCTCCGGGGAGCTAGCGCCCCGAAGGTCCCCAGGCGGTTAGCCCCCGCCCCGATTGTTCTCGCTCCCACCCCGGGAGACAGCGCAGGAAAGGCTGTGGGGCTCCCCCGTGTGTCTAGCTGGAGATGGAAGGGGCTTTGCCCCCCTCTCCAAAAGGTCCCGACCCCGATCCCCTTCCAAGTACAGGATGAAGGAGGGGAGGGAGTCCTCCTCGCCGGCCATTCAAGAGGCTCGAAGGTGACAGGGACTTGGGGCCCGGCTGTCGGGCTCCAGGGAGGGGGGAGAAGGGCAGCCGCCAGGCAGGCTCCGGCTGGGTCCTCACGTCATGGTCTCCAGGGCAAGTAAAGCCTCGAGAACCTTCCCGCATCCCCCCCCCATACACACACGAACACAACACACGCGCGTACACACACACACACACACACACACACACCTCCGAGAAGTTGGCGATGGGGAGGCTAGGAGACCAAAATACTGTCACGGCCTCACCATTTTTTATTGAATGTTTCAAAGATAAATTGAACTTCAAAAGGCAACTCCCCAAACAGCCTGGGGCTGGTTGGAGGGGAGAACTGGAGGAGGGTGTCAGCCTTCTGGGTGACTTTCCCCTCGGAGGGGGTCAAATATGCGCCCTGGAATTACCTTTCCCTTGCGGGGAAAACTGGCCTCCTCCCTCGCGTGACACAGCCAACTTTGCGCGGAGCTGGTCGCTCTTTGCACGCAGGACTTCGGGATGGGGCCTCATCGGGGCGCCTTGGGTCAGCCTGGTCCAATCTGAGACACCAGGGACAGCAGGGAGGACGTTGTCTCCACTTCTCCTGCAACCTGGGGCGTTTCTGTCTTGCCAAGGTGGGGCTGGCCCAGAGGAGATTCTGCTAGCCTTTTTGCACACTGCTACAAGGGTATTTTTGACTTGGATTTCCCATATGGAGGTGAAAATAGAGAACAAGGCTAAAACGAAAACGTTCACTGTCCAACGTATTTTTGGTCGGATCCGTGTGGGAAACATTGACATAGAGAGGGGAGCATTCTTTTTCCATTAAAACTGAAGTATATGAAATTGCTATTCTACCCAGTTCTAATCAGACCCCTTCCGTCTCTCGTTTTGCTCCCTAATTTAAAGGAAAAGTAATTTCAGATTGAAGCGGCTGGCTCTCTTCGACCGAGTGAGGGACTTTTGTTTTTAGCTTTGTAACTTGAGTGACAGCTCATTTTGGTTCAGTGGGGGCGGTCTTAATTACTTAAAGGCAAAGAGAAGGGGATAGAGGAAGGAAGGAGAAAGACTCCGCTCTCAAGAAAGTTCCTTAAAGAAAGCACTTAACACGAGGCCCAAAGACATTTCAATAAAAATTTATTGAAATTTCAATGACGTTTTAAAGAGGGGGAGAAATACAGAAAACCAAAGAACTCATCAACAATTATAACACAAAGTATACCTTCATGAGTTTTTGTCTTAAACAATCTCTCAGCACCTGACTTTTGAACTGTGAATATATCTCTATAGGCACCAATTCAAAACACCATCAATATTGAAGACAGTAGTTAATTCCACTTCGTTTGAAGAAATCAGAGACTAGCAAATACAAATACAAAAGAAAAATCAGAAAGTCAAACCACAGCCTCTGTACTCCCCACCCTTCCGACCCCCAAGCAACCTCAGAACCACTCTTAGGGTGTTATATTTTAAGGAATTTAAGGTGGAGCTGGGAAGTGGCCCCACCTTCCCAATCTTGCGTAAAATAGGCAATAGCGCTTTCCCTCACTCTTAGACATTAAAAAAGAAAAAAAAAATTTTTTTTGCAGACGACTCTTTTGAAAGTGTGTTGGTGTTGGTGCAGAAAAGTGTGTTTTCTAGTTTTAAAAGCGATCCTGTGACCTTGAAGTAAAACTGACTAAAGGAAAACAAGAACACAAAACCTGACAGCTGCAATCCTATTTACAGAGAGCTATATACAATGTCAATAAATTAAAGTTTAATTTTCCAAGCATTCATATTCCACCTATTTACAAGAGTTATCAAATAATTACATAAATACTTTGCTAATAGTCTCGCTTCTTCTTTATTATTTTTTTAAAACCTTGTTATTGCATATACAGGAAAGAGAAAGAACCGCCAGAGAGACATGAATCCTGCTACAGAGCTTAGATAAAATAAACTCATTTTTTTTGTGTCTTCCCCACTTCTTCCCTTTAAATCCTCCCCCTTGGGGTTGCCGATGAGAACTGGGTAAAAGGTGTGGGGTCATGTTCTTTTCTCTCTAAAAGCAAGCATTCAAAATGAAAAACCACAAATACATCACTGTGGAACATGCAAGAAGAGACCTATAGCGGCTCTTAAAACATCACAAGAATATTAAAAAGACACAGATTTCCTTAATAGAGACTAAACAAAGCTGACTCCCACCCCACCCCACCCCCCAAAAAAACAATGCTGCTCAGTAATTTATTTAGAACTGATATGTAAGTCACTATAAAGTTTTTAATCTTCACAAACAGAATCATGTTAATGTATTCATTTGCCCCCGGTATTTTTTTTTTTAATTTTATTTGTTTTTGTTTCCACTTGACACGGTGAAGGAAAAAATATATAAATCTGCACTGGGGGAGAAGTGTTTCAACACCTTCCCTCTGGGTAGACCTGGCTACCTTTTTCTTCCCAGGCTCCCAGACTTGCCTCGCTGGAGGTGCTCTGGACAGACCTGTTTTAACTCCCACCCCCAACAGCTCAATGCAACAGACGTTTCTGAGCCCCCAGAATCTGAGCCAGATCCCGGATATATAAACCACGCCAAGAAGACAGAGCCTGTTTCTAGCATATTCTCTCGAGGGAGTCCGGCACCCCTTCCCAGACAGGACTGCACAAAGCAGGGCTAACCCACTGCACGTCCGTGGTTTACTTTACATCCAACAAAGTGCACTGCAGACGTGACTGGACTGGAATGAAGAGACTTTTCTGGGGAGGGGCTTATGGGGACGCGCTGCGGGACCTGTCCGGCTTGGCTTCCAAGCCGCTGACCAACCGCTGGATGCTCTGCAGTTCGCTGGTGGCCGCCTCTTTCTCAGGGCAGAGTTTGGGCGACAAGGACACCGAGCTGGAGGAGAGGGTGGAGGAACGGCTGTTGAGTTCTGAGCCCGAGTCCACGGCCACCGAGGCCGGGCTGGCGGCCAGGGCAGCGGCTTTGGCGTCCAGGGGCCCCGCGACCGCCGCCATGGACGGCAGGGCGGTGGTGAGCAGGCTGCTGCTGTCGGGGACCGGCAGGGGGATGGAGTAGGGGCTGTAACGCAGCCGCGGACGCATGGTGTTCAGGTTGAGGAAGGGGTGACGGTGCACCGAGCTGGAGGCCGCTGCGGAGGAGGCGGCCGCCGCCGCGGCCATGTACGTGTAAGGGTAAGGGAACAGGCTTCCGAAAGGCGACATGGCCAGGCCCTGGGGAAGGAAAAGAAATGCATCCAGCGAGTCAGCCGAGAAGGGGCTGTGCGGTAGGAAGAAGCCAACCTTGTCTATTCCACACCAACCCCCCACCCCCACCCACCTGGGACCTTGCGCTAGTCATTGTTCTTTCTCTCTGGGGGTGTGGAGTTAGAGACAGGGGGAGGAGGACACTCAGACTTATTTCTCTAGGTCCAAATCTTAGCTGTGTCACTCTAGGCCTAGATATTTCACTCCCTGTTCTTCAGCTTTCTTGTATAAAAAAAAAACAAATAACCAGGGGAATATTAAATAATTCATGTACTGTTGGGGACTTTGTGAATATTAAATGAGCTAATGCCTTTGATGTCCTGAAGGTGCCTGGTCAATAGGACTGTTAGAAATTCTCCCATCAGGGTCAGTTGTTGCACCTGTTAAATGGGACTATAGAGTCAGTCTACCCCGCAATGGTAGCTGAGTGAAAACCAGACCACATAAATTATTAGACATAATTATTTTTCATCTTGGTTTCCCCCACCCCAAACTCCTCCTACTTCAACCCTAGAAGTGTTGCTAATGAAAAAAATCCAGGGAAGTTAAGCAAAAGGAAACTGGGAATGGAGGGAGGAAAAGGGGATTTACTATAAACAGAGACAAAGAAGGAACCTAGCCTGATATACTGTTGTTACAGGTGGAGAAACTGAGGTAGGCCCCAGGGTCACAGGAAATCACTTAGCTAGTAAAGTGGCAGAAGCAGAATTTAAAATCCAGGGACCCAGATCCGGCTCAGTTACCTGTCCCTTCCCTTGAGATAACATTAGTACTTGTTTGCCCAGGCAGCCCCTTGCACACCTATCACCTGCCCACCTACAATGAGGTCTCCAGGAGGGGCTAACGGAGGAGATGGCAGGAATTGAGAAAGGCCAGAAACCAGTCCCCTCCTCCCCCAGAGTGGGAGGCCAATCCTGCCTCTTGGCTCAAGGAAGGGAGAAGAATGTGCCCAGAGAAAACAAAAGGCAAGGGCATGCAGAAAACCCCTCGGAACCTTTTTGCCAGTTCAGAGCGTTTCCAAGCGGCCTGAGACTTCTCCTCTGCCACCCCTTGTCCCAGCACAGCTGTTTGGACCATACAGAGGCCGCCAGGCTGTCCCTCTCCTCTGACATTTCCCACGTGTGCACAAAATATTAACCCTTTTGGGGAACAGGCCTGCTTGGGGTGGGGGAGGGGGCAGGGAAAAAGCTTCGAAATTGGGAGAAAAGGCTGGAAAACTCAAGACTCAGTTCCCACCCAGGAAGTCACTTCCTCTTCCCCAGGCCTCAGTCTCCCCCTTGTTTAATTCCTTGGGGAAGGTTGGTTATGAAGCATTTAAGAGACCTTTCAGCTCTGAAGTGAAAATCACAGACCCTGAAGTCAGACTGCTTGGGGTAGAGTCTTAGCTCCACCACCTACTGGCTGTGTGACCTTGGATACGTTACTCAACATCTCTGGGCCTCATCTATGAAGTGGAGGTGATACTAGTCCCACTGAAGTCAGAATAAATCAAGTTCTTAGAAGAGTGCCTAGCACAACACAGTGCTGGGTATAATTATTATTACTATGTACTCACTCTGCTATAAACAGCCCTTAACTGTGAAAACAACTAAGGTTTTGGGGGAATAAGTGTGAGGTTATGATGCATCAATGAGATAAGGCTTGCACCTAGCAATTATTATTATCATTTAAAGCTACTAGGCGGGGGACTGGGTGAGGGTCTGGTATCAGAGGGTGCATGGAGGGAGGGGCTGGAGAGGAGGCAGGAGGAAGGATGAGAAACAAATACCTGGGAGGCCAGGACATGCTGCTGGAGGTGGAAAGGCAGGGTGGCCGCGGAGGCCCCCGACAGTCCCTGTGCCGCAGCGGCTGAGGCCATGGCCGTAGAATCCAGGCCTGAAACGCCAGTGGAGGCCCCGGACACAGTGGCCAACAGGGGCCCCATGCCGGCGGCCATGCTGGAGAAGGCGCCCCCCATGGCGAACTGGCCGGGGTGCAGGAAGAGCGGGTGCCCGTTGAAAAACTGCTGGCCGGCCAGGCCCGGGGCGAAGCCGAGGCCGGGCAGCGGGCCCTGGCCCAGGTGCGCGGTGGCCGCGTCGGTCTGCACCGTGAGAGGCGCGAAGGCCTCCTTGCCCGGCAGCGCGCGCGCTTCCTCGGCCTTGGACGTGGCCGCGCCCTCGCGGCCCGGGCTTCGGCGTTCCTCCGCGCCCAGGCCGCGGGTGCTGGACGAGATGGTGGCCGGACTGTGACGCGAGTCGGGAGACGCCTTGTCCATCCGCCCGCTGTCCCGAGGCCGGCCTCCGGGCTCCGCCGAGAATAGGTGAGCCTTGACCGCCGGGCTGCCCTTGTCGCGGCTCGGCTCCTCCGACGTGGTGGTGGAGATCTTGGCTGCGTCGCAGGCCTCCGGGCCGTGCTCCTCTTTGCTCTCGGCCTCAGCGTCACTCTCACCCTCGCTGGCACACAGATCTACCATAGCAGGGGAAAAAGCAGGGCGGTAGGGCGTTAGTTCCAATCTGGACCAGTGGAAAGCCAGTTTCCCAGTTTGAATCTTGGCTTGGCCACTTACTAGCTGGGTAACACCCGGCAAGCCCCTTAACCTCCTGTGCCTCAGTTTTCTTATCTGCAAAATGGGAGTGATGATACTTCATAACTTTAGTGGAAAAAGTCAATGAGCTAACAATGAACTTAAGGTATTTGGATAGACTGAAACCCTCCCCCCAGTCGGTAATGAATTTTACTTTTTGTTTTTTTGCAAGCATGGATGGAGCTCCTACTGTGTGTCTGACTTTGCCTTTACTCACCGTTTCCTATTCGGTTGCAAATTTACTTTTTTTAAACAAAAAGTAACTTACACTAACACTCACTGCGGGAACACCATTAGGGTCTTTGTTCGGTGAGTGATGAAGTTCTGCACCTTCGACACATTTGTGAATTTCGGAAGGATTTGTTTGGAAAGAACCCTGACATCTGAATTGGTAGTGGCAGAAATGAACACCCCGCCCCTAACTCACACACTCCACTGGGCCTCTCTGTTTGCCCCAGTCCCAACAGACAGATGGGTGATGGGCAGCCCCCTCCCGCCCCCAGACAATCAGAGATTCTTTTTGCTCTCACCACACCCTCTGTGGGTGTCCTATTAGGAAAAAAGAAAAGGGGATCCTATTTTATGTTTAAAGCTTAAATGGATTGATGACAGAAAGGACTTTCATTTTTTATTAAACATAAAAAAACAGGTTTCTTCCCGTTGCGCGAGTGTGTGTATCTTTCCATAGAAATAGTTCTTTGCTCTTTAAACACAGGAAACCAACTGGGGATTTGAACCATCTCGACCCCTCCCAGCACCCTCCCCACCCCTCCCCAATTCACATCCCCTGTGCTCCATCTTCTTGCACAGGTTGTTGCTCCCTATGTTTTCTCGGCCACCATCTCTGTTCCAGGTGGCAGACAATCCCTGGCCTCTCCCAGACCAACATATTTTACCTTTGAGTTCAAAGATGGTAAAAAAAAAGTCAGTAGCTGCTTGATTGGAGACAATGGGAGGGCAGAGAAAGTGCTCCAGGCAGTGTTCTAAGCAGGGGAAGGCGGGCCACCAAGAGGGAATATACAGACCGACACCACCCTTACTCCCACGCAAACTAAGGTTTAAGGGAAGGAATTCTGAGCTCTTCTTATATTAGTTTAGAAGGGGGACAACACACACCCGATCACCCTATGTGAATGTTGGCTCCAGTTTTCAAGAAGGAATTCAAGAAGGGTCTGCAGCTTTTGAAGGGCAAGTTCCCTGGTGTGTGCCCCGGTCCCCAATGCTTCCAGGCCTCCAAGACCCGGAGTCCAGACATCGAAGGTGACCAGGCTTACCTTTGAGGTTAGATGTCCCAACAGTAGAGACAGCTGGGGACGAGGACTGAGCAAAACAGCTGAAGGCTGCCTGTTCGCTTGAGGACTCATCAGAGGTGCCATTCTCCTTTTTGTGTCTGTCATCGAACACCCTCATGGACTGCAGGGTGAGCTGTTTCCTGAGGCAGAAGCCCACACCCAGCCATTACAGAACGGAACATACATTTCCCCCCTTTCTGTGTCTCACCCACTCCAAAGAGGCACACACACCTCACCTTGCCTGCTGCCCACGGACAACACTAATTCTGCAATCTGCTTGCCTGGGGGCAGCCACACAGACCTATGCATTGTTCTTGACCCTCTAACTGGGCTGAAGAGTGTGGCACCAGGAAGGCGGCTCAAGTTGCATTTATTCAAGATCAGAGTTTCATTAAGGAAAGGGCATGGGCTTGAGCTGTGAAATCTTGTTTAAAAGCAAAAAAGCAAGAGGGGAGGTTGGAGCTGACCAGAGACAGCTGAACAGCAGGCCTGGCAGAGGGAGGGGACCGGGGGACCTAACCCGGTGAACACAAACAGCCTACAAACTCCCCACTGGTTGCTAAGATTGGGAGGAAGTGGTTATTTCATGGTGCACTTTTCTGTAATCGTTTCGCCAACACATTAATTGGAGTAAAAAATCTGTTTAGATGTTAGAAATTATTTTTTAATGCCCAACCCCCCCTCAGGGGATAGGTTAAAAATTGGGGTTGATTTTCTGGATTTTAGAAATTCTTTGAAAGTGGGTGGGGGAGTGGAGAGCTTCTTTCATATACTATCCAGCTGTCTGCTTAATGCAAAATGATACATGTACCCATGAAAAAGGGAACCACAGATTTCTCCAGGGGATTCAGTTCTGTCTGATGGTATTTGCAGGACGAGATTGCAAAAATTCCAAAGCATTTTGTGCATGGCTTAGTCCTTTCCTGGGACCTGCCCAGGATGAACTTCAATTAATTAGGAATTAATAGGCATCTGTATATAATCAATTATCCCTGATGCTTTTCTTCCAGAGAGAAGTATGGTTTGGCCTAGTTAATTTCCTTTAAGGTAACAAGTAGGTGGGAAAAGTACAATGTATCAAAATCCTCAAGCAGATGGCATAGGGGGAATAAATGATTTCCCACCTTCCCCTCCCCTTCTCAATGTAAATGCCAGCATCCCAATTCTAACAGTGAGACTCAGGATATATCAAAGTGATTTTTTTTTTCTAAATTACCTGAGAAATAAGTAACTATCTCAGCTTACCGTTTTTCTCTCCTGCCATTTCCAGTGTCCCGGAAACCTTTTGCAAAAGGGTTGTTGTCTATTTTTAACTGAGTTATCTAAAGGAGGAGACACAAGCAAGAGAGACACATTGGCCTCACTTTCTAGAATGTTCTGGGGGTGTTTTCCCCAACTCAACAGTTTACTAGAAATTTGACTGCCAACAGGAGACCTCATTAAGATATGCCAGGTTAAAAAAAAAGGGAGAGGAGATAATAACAGAAGTTTGGAGGGTCTGAGATAAAAATCAAGGGAAACTACCATGTCTTGGGTCTCTTATAGGAGGCCAACAAGGGATTCCAGGCTGAAATTACCCTACCTGGGAAATCCCTCATTTTTTTCCTTTGGGCAGCTGACAGCTTGGGCTTAGAAATGGAAAAGTTGTCAGAACAGTCAAAAGGGACAACCTGTAGATTTCTAAAGTATGCTTTCATTTTGACTTTTTTATACAGTGCAATTAATCATAAAATATGTTGCGGCATATTTCCTGCCCCCAAACACACACACACACACACACACACACACACACACACACACACACACACTCCATACACTCCAACCTTTTCTGTGAATCTAATAAAATGATTTATGGGGTTTCGCTACTCTTGTGCCAGAATGGGTATGATTTTTTTGCTGGGGGGGGGGGTTTGGGGAATTACAATATTGACAATTCCAGATTTAAAAGGACCAAATGACCACTGGAAACATTTGTTTTCATTTATATGCTCTGCCACCGCCATTAGGTGGAGAAGGCCCCTGGCCTCTTTGTCTGATCAAAAATGCTACAATTTATTATTACACCAGCAATTTAAGATTCACTGGATTCTGGGCCTAGAGGGAGCATGTATTCTACACACTGAGGGGGAAAAATTGCCATACATAGTATGTAATCTTTCAAATCCCTTCCCTTTGGGTGAACAAAACAATATATACAGAGTTCCTTAGAGGTGGAAAAGGGCCCCATGGCTGGATTCTTGTTCTTGGAATAAATTCCTGTGTGTAAGACTTGCAGAGAGAAGTCGTGATAGCTTCATCTCCATACTAAGGAAATATACCTGAAAACACCATCAGCCGGCCACAGAAGACCCACCTACAGTGATAGTGAATTCAAAATACAGGTGTTGTCCAGTGGGTTGGACTCTCACTGAGATCCAGGGTTCAGAAGTTGAAGAACAGGGGTCCTCAGTTGCCCCCCACCCCCACTCCCATAATTGCCTGCTAACAGCAAGCTGGCAACTGGTGGATCAGCAGCAAGAGTCGCTTTGTGTCTCTGTGCTGTGTGCCCATGACCTTCAGGCCGCCATAATTTTATATACCAGGTGCTGCCTGCTGTTCCATTTGGGGACACTATTAATCCCCGGCCTCAGGTCCAAGGGAAAAAAAACTTCAAATGAAGTGGTGACTTTGGTTACCTCCTCTCAAAAGCCTCAGACAACTCAATTAGCATGACCCTGTGATCAGAGTAGGTTTTTCCAAACACACACACACACACACACACACACACACACACCATAAAAAGCACAGCAGCATAAAAGGTAATAAAAACCAGATCAGCTACTCAGGATTTCTGGCTAAGGGAGAAAAGCTGGTCTCTACTGGGATTCTCCTCCCAGTATCCCCAGTGGCTTTTGCCTTAAATTTTTAGCTGATTCCTTGCAACTTGTTCCTGAAGAAGAAGATGAACCTTGAAACAAACCCAGGAAAGCCCAGGGTGGGGTGGGGGTGGGGCATCAGCGACAGTGGTTACTAGCGCTTCTCACTGGCAGAGTTAGTTTGGCATTTTTTCCTTCTTTTTTCTTCTGCCTCTGCAATGTGCTAGCGGCCCCATTTCGCAAAACGTCCTCTGACAGTCAAATCACAAAAAGAAAACGCGAGACCCCCATCCCAATTCTCTTGTGACTTTCTCCTCCTCACCCAAAGCAGTTTAAAGGGCAGGAAAAAAATATCACCATTAAAAAGAAAAGCATCTTCGGTTACCTTATCATTCTGATATGCTGTTACAGCGATGAATTCGGTTTCGGGGAACAAGTATGTCCGAAATGTACTATAAGGAAGTTTCAGGATGTCATTGGCTCTGACGATGTGAAACCGGGGCTGGTATTTGTGCATAGAGTTCAGTATAGTCTGCAGGGGCAGGGAGGAGAGACACACATCCAAAAAGGATTTAGAGGGACAAACAGGATCTTAGAACCCCTGCCAGGCTGACAGCTACCCCACCGGAGGGTACCACGGTCGGACGGAGCCCACCTCCTGGGAGCACCTCTTTGGGTACATTTCCCTCCACAGATGTTATCTTCTGGAGAATCCAATTTGCTCGTCAGTTTCCAAAGGGTCCCCCCCACCCTCACCATCTAAGGTTCATTCGAACCTTGAACCCTAGCCTACCTGAGTACCAAAACTATAATTCCCCTGCCACGTTGCGTGATCACTTGGGAAGGCCAAAGTCTTAAAAGATAGAGAAAAACATGCATTTTAATTTACAAAATGATTCAGTCCTTTAAGCGCCCACTGATTGACAAGCCCACTCCACTTAAAACCCTGAAAGGCTAAACTCTAGAGAGGAATATTTACGCCTTAATCAAATCAAGGGCTTCAAACGCAATTCCTGCCCGCTGGAGATATTTCCGCGCCATTCTCGTCTTCCTGGGCCTAATCTTTCTGCTTATTCCTCGCTTATCACTGTTTATTTTATTGAAATGTTGGGGAGGGGTAGGGGCCGGGGCAAAAGGTCCTTTGCTTGACTTTTACAAGCAATCCAAGTCTCCTGAAAGTTTCTAAGCATGCTCGCATCGAATGTATACACTCCCAATACGCACACAATTTTTGCACTGGAGATCTGTCTCATTTCTAGCAGACCTGACTTTCACCTAAGCCAGATTCTTTTTTTTAGCAAAAGAAAAAGTCTTCCCCAAAATGGAATCACACCCTTTCACCAATGTAATCGAGGCTTCAAACCTTAAAACTCTCCCAAGAAATAAAATGGCTGGTTTCCAAATACGCGTATGATATCTTACAATAAATCCTTTATGAATACATAACTTTTAACATTGATTTTATATCTTAGCGATTAGTTTTTAACTTCACTGTCAGGTCAGGCTTTTCCCAAGACCTGGAATTGCCCTAAAACAGGCACTGGTACGTTTTCTTGACCTCGTTTCTTTTAGAACGCCAGGCCTTCCATTCTCCGTAGAGAAACACCCCCGACTCTGAGTTCTCTCACCGACTCTGTAGCAGATCCAAGAAGTACGCTACGTTTCACTACAGAGAGCAAGGGAGAAGTCTGAGCAGAAACTCACGATTTTACATGGCATGGGGGAAGCATTGACTTTGCTAGAGTGAAGAAAGAGAACATTTTACTGAAGGGAGCGATGAAACTTACAAATCCGTGTTTGTCCGAAATGTTGTTGGTGAGTTTCAGTTTGTGGAAAGTGACAACTTTGGACATCCACTGTTCCCCGGTAGCCGGGCTGTCCGGGTGAATATACATTCTCTTTGGCATTTCAGGGTCAGCCTTACCCGCCACCATCCACCGAGAATTGTGAAATTTATATCGACAGTCATCAGCAGCTATAATGTCCATCAACAAAATATATTTAGCTTTTTTATCCAGCCCAGAACATCTTACTTTAAATGGGGGGAACATTCGCCTGCAATAGGAGAGAAGGGAAAAGAAAAAAATAAATAAATAAGTCACTTCGAATCTTGGATTTGAGTCTCTATTTATCCTAAAATATTTAAATTAAATTTAAAATGTGCTACTATGATGGATGAGCTTATATGTTTCAGTGTGGCTAGGTGCAAAATTGTTTTCTTCCACAACAGAAGTATTAAATAGGCTTCATTTCTCAATCTTTAAATGTCCCAAGATTCAAAACAGGGGAATTATGGCACTGCATTTCTCTACATCGTCTCACAATTTCTTTATATATATATTTTTTTCTCTGTTTATAGATTGTGACTTTATAGATTGTCCTCTTTATAGAGAAATTCTTGCCTATGCCTTTTCCTGTGGGTGTCTAGTTCTAAACAGCTCTGGGTAGGATTTTAAAAGTGCGGTCAGTTAAGGCTAGAATTTTCCACCACCCGTCGATGAGAAAAGGTTAAACGTATCAAGGAAATAAACGTCAAGTTGTACTCCTGCTTCAGAACAGCTATCCCGCTGCTGGCGAAATGAAACTGGACTCGGTGAGTTCTTAAAACGAATTTTGTAGATTGGGGTGGACTCCCAGGCCTGATAACCAATCTGCCTAGGAGCCGCTAACCACTTTCCCCCGATTGCTCCGGCCAGTCAAAAACTGCAAGATTGTGCCACCAAATTGCTGTTTATTTCCCAGAAGGGTTGGCATTCTATACTCTCGACTTAAAAGGAAGCACTTCGCTGTGAAACTGGCTAAATGTCTCCTGGGTCTGAGGATTTTTATGCCCAACTTTGGCCTCCTTTAGCTTGGAAAGAAAGACACAGAAAGCTGAAGACATCAAGCGAGGCATATTATTTTTATTCTTTCAACTTTATGCCTTGATAGACTTCAATGCCATAAAAAAAAAATCAGTGATTTTAAGTGACAGGCAGGTTTCGGGTCAGGCAAGGACCTCTAAACGTTACGTAAAATATGGTTGATAGTATTCACACATAATACAGAAGCATTTGTCTAGGTCTCCCCACTGGCCCTTTGGGTTTGCAAACGTAATTTTAATTATCTCAAAATCCCCTGCTGAACTCTCCCTCAGATTACAGACACACGTGAAGCACTGTGGACAGACAAACCCAGCGGCCCTACCATTCCTCTCTGACCCTGGCAGCCGAGGGCTCAGGCCCCCTCCAGACCCAAAGGCTGGGCTGGAGGGCAGAAAGAGCCAGAGCAGCTAGTGACAGGCCTCTCGCTACCACACAAAAGAAAGGGGCTTTACATTTTTCTCTCTGAGCACAAAATGAAACAGACAAAAACAAAACATCAACAAAGCCATAAGGATGTTTTAGAAAGGTTCAAACAATGAAACTCCTGCAGTGAGGTGGTTTTCTTTCTCCCTGCAGAAATGTCTGGGCTCCACCGAAAAAACTGTGTCTATGCTGTAGGAAACCCAGGATGCAGACTTAAGTTAGGAAAAACCGCCGCCTGCAGACACCCAGGTAAGCTGAAATTTCCTGCTACGGGGTCAGGCCCGGGAGTCTCTGTGCACAGTTCCAGGGGGACTCAAGTTTTCCTCTAAGGCAAAATTACTGACAAACCGACTGTCCTGGGAGAAGAGAGAGAAAGGGAGGGGGACACCCTCCAATAATTTTGGGGAGGGGGCCCGCTGCTTGCTTACCTTCCCGACTTAGTAATCACCATCTCGGTGCCTCGCTTGTGGAATTGATCCCAAAGTTCTTTGGCCTCGAGGTGAACCTTAGGGTCATCTTCTACCTCTTCTTCGGGCTCCATGGTCTTCAGAGGCCTCAGATGCGCCTGGGGCCCCAGGGACGAGAAAGGGATGCCGGTCTCGGCTGCCCCCACCAATTGATCCATGATCGGCTTGGCCAGGGCGCCCGGCAGCGAGAGCGCCGCCGCGCCGTTGGGAGGCAGAGTCAGCGCGGGGAAGAAGGGCGGCTGGTGACCCAGCACCGCGCTCATGGCGAAGTCCGGCGCCCGGTGAGGTAGGAACGGATGGTAGGCCATGCTTGTCCCAGGAATGACCGGATCTCTCATGGAGAGGCTCATCCACTCCAGGCGGGCGCGCTGGGCTCCAGCCGGGGACAAATCCTCAGCTGCTGTGTTGTTGTGTTGTTTTGTTTTGTTAACAGCAGCACATAGTTTAAAAAAAGAAAAAAGGCAAAAAAAAATCACAACTAAAGCACCTCAAAGGGAGGAGGTAAGTGTCTTTTGGGGAGGAGAATGCCGCTTTTAAAGAGGGCAAGGCGAGCAATCAGGAGACATAGTCGCTGGGGTGACTGTCCTCGTGCCTTGCGTTTTTAAAAAGCCGCTCCTGCAAGTCGGTTTCAGAGGCGAGGGGAGCGAGCAGGCTCTCGACTCGCGCCGGAGCTCGAAATAGACAACTCCGGCCCTGGGTCCCAGGAACCGCGCCCCAGCCCCCAGTTCTTTGTTGCAAATGCGAACAGTTCTCCTAGGAGACTTTTTACCTTTTCTTCTCCTTCTTTCCCCCCGCCCCCCTATCTCTCTTGTTCTGCCTCTTTCTCGCAGGCGGCGCCTGCAGTTGCGCTGGACCTGGCTTTAACTGCCGGCGAGAGAGCGGAAAAAGTCTCTCTCCTTTAAAAAAAAAAAAAAAAAAAAGAGCAAAAAAAAAAAAAAAACACCACTCTGATTTAAGCCCTCTTCTCCCAGCGCTATCAAAACTTGAACTGCACACTGGCTTCCGTTCGCCTCCTCCTCCTTCCTCTCTGCTCCGAGCCTCCGGAGGGTGTCTGGGTTGCAATCCGAAATCTGGCCGTGCTCTTCTCCCGCGCCTGTCTTCCGTGTCCTAAAACGTGAGCGAATTCGCTTCCTAAATCTGCGTCCAGACGCGCAGGGCAGGAAGGATGGAAGGGGGAGGAGGGAGAGAAAGAGACGGACGGAGTGGGAGAGGGAGAGCGAGGAGAGGGAGGGAGCGAGCAAGCCAGCGAGAGCTCCTCGCCACCCTCCTCCGCCTCTAGAATTCCCCGGGCGTCTGCTCGGCGGCTCTAGAAGGTCGGGCTCTGCTGTGGGCTGCAGGGAGCCGGAGGCCTCTTGATTGGCTCTTTGACGCTTTCGGACCAATTGTGTTGCTGCATAGGCGTGGTTTTCACAGGTCGAGTGCTGGGGGATAGAGCCGAGTTATAAAAAGAAGGTGTCGGAAACTGTAACGTCGCAGCGCCGCATCGGTACTACTGCCTGTCCTGTGAATATGTCAACAAGATCAGAGGGAGGGCGGGCGCCACTGGGGAGCGCGCTCACTGAGTCGCCTCTAGGTGGCTTATCGAGAGATCGCCGCAGCCCCAGAGCTCGCTCGCTCGCTCTCGCTCAGCCCACGTCTGAAATGCCTCAGTCATCCAGCCCGGGATCGAGGGAGGAGGCAGGGCCAGGGACGAAGGGGAGGGAGGAGGGAGACAGCGAGCCGGGCCAGGAAGGCGGAGAGCGCGCGGGGCGCCGGGCAGGGGCGCTCGCTTCTCGCGTGCTCGGCTCGCCTCACCGCCGCGCTGCCGCTGCCGTTTCTCTCTCCTGCTCACCCTCTTACTAACCGGCCTTGGGCAAGCCAGGCGGACGGCTGGCTGAGCCTCCCGTGAGCTGCCGTTTAGCCGCTGGGCGCAACAAAAGCCAGCGGCAGCCGCGGGGAAGCGAGCGCCCAGACTCCAGCCTTGCGCGCTCTCCAGCCCCACGTGGAGCCAAGCTCCGCCCGGCCGCCGTTCCAGGGCTCCCGAGCTCGGGTGTCCCTCGGTGCCGGTCTCCCCTGCATCTGGGCTCGCGGGCTCACGAGCACACGGATGCGGCCAGATCTCAGCACACGCGTGCAGGGCACCCTCTTCACCATGCCCCACACGAACCTGGGTGCGGAGACCCGAACAACCCCTGCACGTCTGTACGCGAACATGCGCCAGCACACTGGGACCGAGTCACCCGCGGAAAAACATGTACATGCAAACACCTACACAGCCTGTGCCGCGGGGCCCTGTCTGCGCTCACTCGGGAGGCGGACTGGGGACTTTGTGAAATGCATTCAGCAGCCCTTTTAGATCTGGTCTTCCATCTGGATTCGGACTCCCGGTATTCCACTTGAATGCGTGCGTGGGTGTTGAAGGGGAGGCTGGAGATCTGGACAACAAAGTGATCGCGGCGCAGGGCTAGGTTCTGGGCCTGTCCCCGCCAAGCCGCTGCGCTCACCTTGCAGGCCAGTTCTGAGCGGACCTGCGGGTCAGGGGCCGACAAGCTGGGAGGGGGAGGTGCGCCAGCCTGCTGTCTTCTCTAGGCTTCGCACTTATCTCTCGGGGCCTCAGTTCTTTCTCCACCCCGGGACTTATCTCGCCAGAAGTCGGGGGTGAATTTGTAAAACAAACCGTGAAACGCCCCCACCCCAGAGGTGAAGAGACTGGTTCCAGTTCAGGTACGGTGGGGGCGTGAAGGGAAGGAAGGCAACCCGATCTTTCGGATCAGACCTGTAGCCGAATTGGTAACTGTTAGTTAACGCAGGTCCCTGCCCCGTCAGAAGATTCCCTACACCACATTTCTCGCTTCTGGGGTGTCATGAGTTGGGCCATTCCTGCTTAGAAGGAGGGAAATCTTGGGGACACTGTTCTTTTACCCTTCCTGAATTGAAAGCTTCCTTGAGTGGAAAGGAAACGGAGAAAGGGCTGATTTCGGGGCCTAGGGGTTAAGAAATGTGCGTGTCTGTGGGTGGACCTCACAATCCTCTCTTCCATTTTGCCTTGTGTACCCCCCCTAAACCCCGAGCTGCAGATCCCCAAGTGGGAGCAAGTGGAGGGTGAAAATGCAGTTCCTTTGTGGGCGAACCGCGCCGAGATAGGGGCGGAACTTGAGAGGCGACAAGCTTTTCCAGCCTCGCATTTTTGACGCACATGGTTAAGAGCGCTTGGCGCCAGCGCTGAGAATCCCCTGAAGTCACAGAGAGAATGGAGTGGTTCTGCGGACTCCGTCTGGCTCGCCATCTCGCCCCCTTTCTTTTCCTTTCGGTCTCTGGCGTCTTCTCGGTCTCTCTCTGCGGGTGGTTAAGAAGAGAGAAAGAGCGAGAGAAAAGAAAGAGACGGCGGGGCCCAGGGTGTTGTAACGCCCCTCTCCCGCGTCCCTTGAGGCCAGGCCTTCCTGCTCCTTACACTGACCACTGAGGTCACTGCTGGGCTTCACGAGTCTCTGGAGACAAAAACCCACCCCCTCCACCATGCTGCGCTCCGCCGGAGCCCCCGCAGCTTCGTTGCGTTTTCGGGAGCGGCCCCAAACCCTCGCGATCGGGTTTTGCCTGCACCCTCCGGGACGCTCTGAGTAGAAGGAAAGTAATTCGGCAACCCTCAATGCGACTGACTCCCTCCTCTACCCCTGTACCCCGAGCATCCAGATGTACAGGAGAGAGAGATTTCGCTGGGTCCTGGGCCGCATTCTGGCCTACCTTCTGTTTTGGACATGGGAGGGGTGCTTGCTGATTTCACTTGTAAATATCTTGACTTGCCTTCACCCCCATCGTGGACCAAGCGTCATTTCTCCCCCTCACACTGCCCCTCCTTCGATGACCTGCTTTTGCCCATAGCTCTAACTTAACCCTGGGTCACCCCAGTTGCCACTCCTGACCCCCACTCCCACTCAAGAGCGCAAGGAACGTGGTGGCGGGGGAGAGGAAAGTTTGCGGGGTTCTGAATCGAAAATGTCGACATCTTGCTAATGGTCTGCAAACTTCCGCCAATTATAACTGACCTCCCAGACTCGGCCCCAGGAGGCTCGTATTATGCAGGGAGGCCGCGGTAACTGGGGATCAAAAGCGGGAAGGTGTGAACTCCTCTTTGTCTCTGCGGGGCCGCCGCGCCCCCCTCCTGGTGGGTGATAAACCCTCTCCGGCGCCGGCCTTGCGCTGGGTGATTAATTTGCAAACAAACAAAAGCGGCCTGGTGGCCACCGCATTCGGGTTAAACATTGGCTAGCGTATTCCGAGGACTTGTGCCAGGCCTGGCTGCCGGGGAACCCACAAAGGTGGCGCCCCCCAGCCGGGGTTTAAGGCTCCAGCCGCGAGCCCTACGTGGTCTTTTTTTTTCTCTTTGCAGACCCCCACTATCTTCTCTGTCCTGCCTCATTGCTCAACAAAAGACCTACGGAAAAACACTGAATGAGCCTGCCCCTCTGCAGAGTCGGAGAAGTGGTGCTTCAAGGACAGGAGAAAGGGGACAAATTTTGGATCCAAGAGGACCCACGGAACTTCTGGTGTATCCCCCATATTCCCCTACTTTTTGCAAAAAAAACTTTTCACTTACTTGTAGGCCTGATTTTTAATAATAATAATAATAATAGCCTTTCCATATCTGTTAATGCCTGCAGCGTTTAATGTGAAGGAACAGTGAGTGTAGATGGTAAAGTGGGGGAACAGGCAGAAAAGCCACAGAATAAATTTCGTCTGTGCACACACTAAACCAAATCAAATCAACGACCCAGGCTACTGATGCGGCAGAGAAGCCAGAGAAGTGTCTGCCCGGTCTCACTTATCCCTATGGCACCGTCTGCCTCAAACTATATAGGGGACAAACCGACCCTTTTGTGACCGAGGGTGTTTATCTGAAGTTTACAAAAAGGGGGGGAGGGGAGAAGGGGGAAAGGATGGTGGGTAGGCGGGGTCGTTTACTTTGGCAAGTTTGCTGTAAATATTCCCCTTAGCATGTGTGAGGTCTGGCGAGGGACTGTTACACGCTTATTCCCTCTTAAACTTTCACCCCTGTTTGCCGCGGAGCTTTTTTCAGTCTGAGGTGTCGCTACATTGGGAACTCTGTTGACATAAGGACATCCGCGTTTCTCCAGGGGTCTGAGGCCTAATTAAGAAGTTTCCTACGGGAGTCGGTCCATACGTAAACTTTTACCGGGAAGGGGCTTTCTGGTCGCCCTGCCGTACAGAGATGGCCAGTGTTTCAACCCAAAACGTCCGCTCCTTGGATCCCGGCTCTTTGGATATTGACTAGCTGTGAAACTGACTAGGTGCCCACTTGCTTTGGGATTCTCACGCTCCTTCGTGCTCAATTCCCCAAACTGGGGACATGATTTTCTTATTAAGGATCCCAGGGAAACATCTCCCTTGGGAGCGCCTAGCTTCCTGGGCACGGTTCCTCCTGCAAATTGCACCTAGCACCTCCTCCCCACCCAAGCACTCTTGTGCTACCCCAAACCCTGACTCTCACATGCAATTCTGTAGCCAAATGAAGGACTTCTGCGGGGAGCTGGAAGGCTTGATGTATCTCCTGGAGCTTAGCATTCACCCCCCACCACACACACACCCAGCTAGCTTTAAGAGCTTAGTTCCTCTCGGGTAGGGAGGCTGTAGGATCAGTTTCTTTGAAGGAGGGTGGGCTTCCCCATTTTTATTCCATCCAGAGGCAGACACCAGCCTCTTGGTTGGAGCAGACAGGGTTCCTCTCCCCCCGCCCCCCAATCTCCTTTCAGAATTCTATGACTGTAGATCTGTGATCTTTTTTCTTCTGTTCCCTTCAACTTTCTCCTCTCTCTCTCTCTCTCTCTCTCCCCCCCCCCCATCTATCTTGTTCTTGGTTTCTATTTCTCCTGCTTGTCTGTCTCTGTCCCTTAGCCTTTAACTTCCCTTGTTCGTTCTGTTTTTCATGCACTCTCTTTCCTAGCCTTTCTCCCTCTTCTCCCTTTCTATTTCCTCTGGCTTCCTCGGTGCTCTTTGACTCTCTCTTGCCTTTCCGTATTTCTGGATAGCCTCTGTATCACACTCCCCCACCCATCTTTTCCAGTAACAATGACGGGCTGAAGACACTTCTAACTGGGGTTCCAGCAGACACATTCCCTTGCTTGATATCCTTGGCTAGGAAGATAAGGTGTCCTGAGAGACAGAACAGGGTGGGGACCATTTGTTTAGGTTGGATGTGTCACCTTCTCCTTTTGGTATCCCAAAAGTCACCCGGTTCAATACTCTTATCTCTCTCTCTCTCTCTCTCTCTCTCTCTCTCTCTCTCTCTCTCTCCCCCCCCACCCCCTCCCTTCTTTCTAAGGCAAGAGTCCAGTGTGAGGGGCAACAAGTCAGGCCCCAAAGCCCCAACTCCTACCCTCTGTCTGTCCCAGCTATCATAGGATTTTCCTGTAAGGCACATTTCCCTGTCCTCTGACAGCCCTCTAAATTATTGATCAGAGCAATTCAGTGCAAGAGTCTGAAGCACGTGAGAGGGAGAAGACTGTCAAAGTTGTCTAGCTTGGGGAAGCAGTATTTTTAGTGCAAAGCCTCACTTTGGCGCCAGTTAGTTTATGCTGTTTCCAGAGCGTCATTCGTTATACACTTAATCCATGCTTATCAGACCTCCTCTGAATGTAAATATGTTTTTGGCAGAGGCAAAATGAAAAGATTTCACCCTCTGCATTATTCTTATTAGCACCTAGCTTTCATCAAAGCTGATTGCCCTGCAAAATGGCAAATTTGTACATGGCTAGTGATTTAGATAAGTTGGAAGGGAAACGAGGGAGGGCAGAACGAAGGAAGTGTGTGTGTGTCTGGCGAGAGTGCATTTTATACATCTGTGAAGGTCCCCCCCCCTTTTTCTCTCGCTCAGGAAAAGGAACTAATTGTGGTTTCCTAATTTTAAACCAATTTACATCTTCAATGCTCTCTTTGTGTGTTTTACCCAGTTACTTAAAAAAAAAAGACAACGCAATGGACATTTCTTAGTCCAGCAGAAATGAATTCACGAAGAGGCCAGGAATTTTTCCTCTCATCTTATCTGACCCAGAATCAGCAAGACTCAGGCCAGAGCTGACTTGGGCCTCGGGCACTTTTGACCACCCAATACCTTTCTTTATTCAACATCCTCTTTCCAGATTTTCAGTCGAGACAGGTAAGAGTGTAAATGGCCCCTCCTGCGATTTGTGCCAAGAATTTAGCTTGTGGGATGGGGGTTTAGTAGGGGACAGATACTTTAAAAGGATGGAGGAAACATGTAACGATATCCTCTCCAATCCCCAACTGCAGACCGGGGGTGTCATTTTAGCAGAACGCCGTCCTTCCGTGGGTTTTGGCTTTTGCTTCTTTCATTGTCACTGGTGTTGTTGTTGGGTGCCAGGGATGTGGGGGCAGTGGGGTCTTGCCCTGTGAGAGCAGCAGCCGGGACAGAGGGAACAGGGAGCTCTGTAAGGGAGAGAGCATGACAAATTAAATGGCTGCTACTGTCAGGAAGGTTGACAGGGCAAAGAAAGATCGGCTTCTCCAAATCTGCTGAACTAACTGTCCCCTCATAGCCACAAACACGTTTTCTCAATTTGAACACAATATCCATTACTATTTCCCGTACTGGGTTTCAATTAAAGAGGGTGAGAGCAGAGAGAGAAGGCAGGAGATAAATGAGAGGAGCAGCGGGCACAGAAGTTGTGTGTGTTTTTCCTCTCTCTTCTTTCCACTTTCTTGTAGCCTCACTGCTACTCCTTGCCAGCCAGCCAGCCAGTCTGCCTGTGTTCCCAAAAGTCATGTTTTTATGTCTCCCCAATCCAGTAGGGTGAAGAGAGAGGAAAGGAAATAACACACTTGGTGATTCTTTCCTATCCCGTGAAGCTCCCAAGACATGTTGCTGTCGCTGCGGAAGCAAAGGCTTTGGGGAGGGACTTGCCTACCCTGTGTGGGCATGGGGTTTCAGAGATTGGAGGGGTGTGAGCATTTCAGGTTCCAGGTTTTACTGTCATACTGAAACTGATAAAAATCCCCTGTCCCTTGTACAATCCTATGGAAGATATGACCTTTTGTGGATCTAGGACATAGTGGTAGGGTGATTTCACCCGCTTCTCTGGTGTACCTGGCAGGGAGGGGACTTGAAAATCTGCCACGGCCAGCATGTGCAGGTTCTGGATTCAGGATGCTTACGCCAGGCCTGGCCTGTCACTGAGCCGCTGCCCCCAGTCTCACAATTTGGAACTAAGCACCAGTGCTTCCACCCTCCCCTACCTTCTGTCATCACTGACCCTGTACCAGGGCCACTCAGATAACTGGGGAGGGGGGTGGCTACACGTCTGTCAGTCTTAATTACCTGACGGTCTCTGCAGCCTCCTCCTCCATGCCAGTAAAAGACACTTGAGGCCTCCACAGTGTGACTTTAGGTCAAAGGTGCCTGCCTCCCAACCCAACCACGTCTGCCTCCAAATAATACCCAAGTCCTGCATGAGTCTTGTAGAATATCCAGGGCGTGATGTGGAGGCTGGACGAGGGACTCTTCTCTGTCTCCCAGCTGCGAAAAGCTGGGTTGAAAGTTGTGGTCTTAGAGATCCCAGAAACCTTTCAAAGTCTCCAGGTTGGGGGTTGAATACATAAGGACTGAAGACGGTTTCCTTGCTTTTCTTTTAAAAAAATTTATTTGTCTTTCAGAGGAAGCGAGAGGGAGGCAGAGACGCACACATATGTAGAAAGAGACTTTGGGGATCGCGCGAGCGCTTTTCCTAACAGCTGCTTTTGCTGGCGCCCAGGCAATTGTTAGGGTGCCAGGGGCATGGGGGCCGCTTCAACTCCAAGCCAAATATTAAAACACCTCGGCGGACAGAGAAGAGCGGCCTTCGAGGTCTAGGAACCGGCCGTTGCCTTTCCTTGCAAGGTCCGTTCCCCCTTTCTTTTGGAAAAGGAAAACTTCGGGTCTCAGGAAGGAGTGGGAGACATCGACAGCCGGGGGAGCCCCATAAAGTCCTTTGGCTATGGTTTCGGCCCCCCGGAGGGGGGGCTTCACTTACCGCCGCCCCCCTTACTCCGGTTCCAAATACGGAAGCTGGACGTGCCTCGGTGCGGTTCCAGGCCTCGCCCAGCGCGGAACCGGAGAAGGCGCTCGATGCCTCGGATTACACTCGCAGCTGGGGGGTGGACAGGGGCCGGGGGGTCCAATCTTGTCCCCAACGCCGCACCGGCCCGCGGACGAACAAGGGGGTCTCTGACAGGCTGGCCTGCCCCGGCCCTCTCGGTCGCTACAAGGTCCCTTCAGGCCCGGGAACCCGAGAGCCGCGGGCACTGGATCCCTGCGCCGGTTACCTGCCTTCCCTCTGCAGCTACCGGGGCGGGGCGAGGCGGGCTCCCGCGTGGGACCGACGGAAACGCGGCCGGCCGAGTCCCTGCGAGAACCGAAAACTAAGATTACTGGTGTGAGCCCCTCACCTACCCTCCCCCCACCCAATGTCCGATTGTCTTTTTGCAGCACTTATGCCCCCCGCCCCCTCCACTCCGCTTGCAAAGGATAAATCCGGGGTGGACAGTAAAGACCTTAAATAGGGGTGTGGGGGTGGATTACCAAAAATAAAAGAAATGTAGCACTCTCTGCCTCTCAAAGTGATGGCAAAACGATTGCAAGGAGATAGCCTCCTGGGAGAAAAACAAGTCTCAGAAGGAACCGGGCTGAGCCGGGAGAGAATTTTCTTTTGCAAAGAGAGGGTGGGGTGGAGGGCGCGTTCTCTTCTCCCACCGCTGGGGTGTGTTTTTACATGTTTTCTTAGCAGCAAGTTCTATAAACAGGTCAGCCCTACGCTGCCAGCCGAAGAAATTTGAGGCTGTCTCTGGCTCCGAGCGTAGACGCCTCTCTTTCCCACTCGCCCCCCTACAAGCTCAACGCGCAGGGGGCGAGGGCTGGGGAGGGGGCGCTCCCTCCCACTTCTGACTTGGAGGGTGCATTTGCTTTTGAAATAGCTCCTCTTGTCTTCAGACGGTAAAATATGAGTTCCCCACATGTCTGAGTCTGGTCTTCTGGTACCTCAAGTATGGTTTGGGTAGTGTGGGGGGGGTGTGCTCTAATCACCTCTGGGCTGAGTGGGGGTGGGGCGGGAGATTCTCTCTTTTCAGCCCGGCCCTGCTGGGGTGCCGGGGCGCATTATTAAACCCAGACGCTCCGTCCAGGAGTTGGGGCCATGCGGAAAAGATTTACAATTAAGCCAATTGGGGCCGAATACAGTCATCCAAAGTTTGCAGGTGTAAATAATGCCTTGCTTTTTTTTTTTCCTTTCCAAGCGATTTCATTTCAACCCCTTCCCCCCCACACACACACACGACTTTTCAGAGAACGGGAGAGGACAGTGCGGCAGAGTTAGGAGTTTTCTAAAAGACAAGTTAAAATATGATGTTACCCTCACTTGTATGTCCGTGTATTAATGCCATGAATAACCAGCAGAACCCCCTCTACTGCATTTCTCCGTCTAGAATTGGAGACTTGTTGAAGTCAATGAAAGGCCTTTTGAGGGAGGGTATGAATTCATTTTTTTGAGGGGGAGAATGGGACAAATTTCTATATAACAGGAATATTGGAGTTGAATTATGATGAAGTTTTTTAGATGTAGAGACTGGGTGAGGGAGGAGTAAGACGCAAAGCAAATTTTCTTTGGTTGGGATGTTAGAAGATTGCCCGGAGCTGGTTCTGGAAGAGAGGTGAGCCTGGATTTCTGAGAGCAGGACTACCACCCTTTCTAGAGCTTCAATTTAGTTCTTTCTGATGTTTAGAGAGCTTGCTGAGCCGTGTATGGGTCCAACTTTAAGGCTATATCCCATTGCATTATTTAAACGTAATAAAATATGCATGTGTGTTTCTAAAATGTTCTGTGTGGGTACAAGTGTGTACATATGGACATTCCAAGTAGCCCCGAATATGAAATTAAATCTCATTTAAAAATGCACTGCAATCACACCCCAAGGGCAAACTCCCATTTGATCAATATAGACAGTGTTAAATTTGTTTCGCTGCTACACGGTTACTCCTTTTCTCTCGGAGCAATAAAATCTGTCTGTTACAAATTACCGGGGAATTGAAGAATATGGCTCCCCCCGCTCAACTGTTGTTTCGTGTTTTTAGTCTTGCTCAATAATATATGTAATATATTGTGTACACAGGCAGTTTTCCAAAAAAATTAGCGATAACATTCCAGGTGTGTGCAAAGTGGTGTTCTCCTTCTGCGTGTAGGATTTGGCGCCGTCCTAAGTTGTCACATTAGAGACCCATCACAGGGGTCGTCACCCACCGGGATCTCAGCTGGAGGAGGTGTTCCAGTCTGGGTTGCATGCAGGGGCAGGGAGTCAAGGCGCCTGACTGCAGCCAGGATAAGGTCATAGGTGTAGAATTAGGAATATGGCAGGACTTAACATGCCCGCGTGGAAGGGAGAGCCTAAGCGTCACCCAGCCCCGGATGAAACCCGGCGCCGCCGCAGGAAAGTTTCCAGGCAGTGGTGGCGCAAACACTACTTTTTTTTTTTTCCTTAGCATTTCTTTCTTTCCTTTTTTTTTTTCTCCTTTAAAAAATTTCCTGTCCAACGCACATATTGGGCATAAATACTAGGTGGAGTGGGTTGAACACGGGTGAACCCGAATCAGCCTTATGCAGAGCGGGGAATTCGTGGAAAGGCGTAGGAGATAGAGGTGTCCTAATTTCGGAGAGTGGGTGGAGGAAGGGACCGTTTCCCATTTGGAAACCTCAGCACTTCGCTCCTGGGGAAGCTCACCAGAAACCTCTGCGGAGAGTGCCCTTGGCATCTCGCCGCTGGATGGCGCTGGGGGGAGACGTGGCTGGCGGACAGTGGTCCTCCGCGAGCCCCGCAGGGCCTGGGAGAATCTCCGCCAAGTTTACGAAGTGGCAGTTCCGGAATCACCAAGAGGCCAAAGCTGTTTCTGGAGGCTGGGGCGGGAGTGGGTCACCCACAGTCCGCCAAATCTGGAAACTGGACCAAGAGAGGCTGAGCAAGAAGTGGGATGTGGGGAGGAAGAGAGTCCTAGGCGCAAACCAGCACCTCACTTCTTAGGCGCCCCCCACACTAGTTCCTCTTTAGAGGGAAAGAAGGGTGGGCGCGTGTGTGTGTCAGGGTGGGGGGAGGGAAGTGTCTGGAAAGGAGGTCATCCAAATAGGTGTGGAGATGTGAAAAGGGGACACGGTTTGTGCACCCCTTCTGCAAAGGCCAGTCCGGTGCTCGCCAGGCCCAGGTATGCTCGGTCAAATCGGAGTGGCAGGCCTTACCAGGCCAAATTGTACCTGGAACTGGGAATCTCAGCGTTGGGGTGCACTCCGATATCATGGGCATCTAGGGCGCCTTGGGGACTGGGCACAGCTCATTGCCAGAATTGCGAGAGTCCTCATTTGAAAGTGTCTCTGTGAAGGCGCTTAAGACCTCAGACTGGCTCTTCCCCAGTCAAAGCAGGAGCTGTGAAAAACAAATTTATCCAATTCTTGCTGAGCCCTCACTATGTACTGGCACTGGTTAGACTTTGCAATCTTGTCAAAAGTGACTTAAAAAGCTAGAAAGGAAAAAAAAAAAAAAACCATGACCAAAGCAGTTAATAGGCTACAGGGTCAGTGTAGGTGTTTAGTATCATGCTCCTCTTTTGTAAGCTCCTGGAGGGATGGGACTCAGATCTCCAACTCTGATGCAGAGCTTAGCAACCGGTAGGCGCTCAATAAATGCATTTTCAGCTCAAGAATGAAAGTCAACGAAGAAAGGGAGAGAAAAGGAGACTAAAGGGGATTGGATTCTCCGCGCGTTTGAAAACAAATGACTGCTTCCCAAGTGCATTAAAATACAACAACAACACAGCATCAAACTTCATTAGCTGCTCCCCCAAACAGAGTCTATGTAAAAGCAAGCCGTGTAAAGATGGTAGTGGGAGGAGAAGTTTGGTATAATGGATGGAAACGTCCATTAGGTCATTCCACAAATATCGTTTGAGGGGCTTCCTCTGTTCACATACTCTGCTAAGCGCTGGAGACACTTGGGCGAACAAGACACGGGTCCTCATGGCGCTTGATGCTTACTGTTTTTCATTGCGGTTTTTTAAAAATCATATGGTTCCCATTTTAAAGATGAGGAAAATAGAGGCCCAGGAAGCGTGGGGTGGTAGAGGGCTTAAGTTCAAGGTCTCAGGAGAGGAAGGCAGAATTCAGTCCAGCCCCAGCTCTTCTGGGCACCGGGAAGAGGTAGGGCTGGGTGACTTTCGCTCCCTGGAAGAGAGCGCCTGGGAGCCCTGGAAATCAGGATGTCCCGACTGATCCGGGCCTGGGAGGTGATTGTAGACGCCAGGAGTATGCGGGAGCTGGAGTCTACACCTTCCCCAGATCTGAACTCGGGGCTGTGATGACGGGTCTAACTATAGACTCTCCCATCCGTTTCTTCCATTTAACGCGCACACCTCGCCTAGGATAGGGCAGCGCTGCCTCTCTCCACAGACCCGAAACTGGGACAGATAGCCAGGGAGTCTCGCCGAAGGTCTCACTGCTAAAAAAAATGACAGCAAAGAAGCCTTTACAACCCCTTTCAGAGGTTTACGTTTCTGTACAGACCCCTCCGCTCATTTAGAACTCCAATGCCCAGAGCAGCCTGGCACAGCGGTGTGTTCATCGAATGTTTGTTGATTGAATAAACTAATTCTTGTTTGTTGGTTTATTTTCATAATAGAACAGAACTGAAAAAGGCCTCAATGATCGAATAAAGGAGAGTGGGATGACAAGCTTGTTTCCTGACGCGCTGCGTGGGAGTGGGTCCCGCGTGGGTCAGCCGCACGTCCTCTGCGCAGCAGCAGGTCTCTTTCCCACCAGCTTTACAAAGACGGCGGAGATGTCCTTCCGTCTATATTTTTGTCCTAGACTTCGTTCAGTTGATTGCTGAAGAAGACTAGCTAACCCACCGTGAGGTCAATCCAATCGATGCGGTCCTTGGCGACCGCTGGGAAATCGCCCTCGTTGCTGCGCGCTGGGTTCCACCCCAAAGGTTTCGGGATTTAGAGTTGCTTGCTCACCGCTGTCCTTATTGAACTGGACGGACGATGAGGGTCGATGGAGGGTAGGTGGGCGAAGAAGCCTCCAGTCCCACCCGGGGGAGCCTCTGATCCCCAGGGCGGGAGAGCGCCCTGCGCGCCCACCCGGCCCAGCCAGGGCGCGCGAGCTTACTAAACAGATTTCCTTCCGCGGCATCTCGGCCTTGGAATCAAACAGCCGGATCACTGCGCCGCAGGTCCTCATCTGCAGAACGTGAACTGCTACTTAGTGGAGGGAACGTTTGTGGACCACTCGCTAGGGTAACAGTGTTGTAAGAGCGTTCTCACACATCAGGGCATCCCGTAGAACAATCGGAGGAGCCAGGCGCCTTCTCGGTGATCTCCAGGTTCCAGATGAGGAGACAGCGAGGCAGAGGCCCTAAGACTTGCCCGAGGTCCCACAGCTAGTCAGCCTCCGGTGGAGCTGGGATTCAACTTGGAGGTTGGCAAAGTCATTTTCTGGCTTTTAACCACAAAGCGATAGATTCCCCGCGCGCACACGCGCGGTACACGGTAGCGATCTGTTTCCTTTACGGGGGGAGAAAGTACATTTAACTCGTTCCCAGACAGATCTGGAAACTGCCTTGGTCCATGGGTCGCTTCCTTCTGGAAGCAAATGCAAGGTGGGGGTGGGGTGTGCGAGTCTGATCAAACCTTAAATTCTGGAAATCCTGAGCGTTCAAGATTTTTTTGTTGTGTACTTAGGAAGGAGGGAGGACTTGTGTGTGTGTGTGTGTGTGTAGAATCAATATGGTCCAGACAGCCCTTCACAAAGGGGCTACAGGCGGGCGCCTCGGCCGCATGGCCCCCGCCCCACCGCCCGCGGCGAATTAATTGGGCCCTGAAAGAAGGGGCGACGTAGCTTCCAGTTAATTAGTCAAGAAGTGAATCAAGCCCCAGCGGACTGGCAAAGGCCCCTGGGGCGCGGGTTTTGTGCACGCCAAATTGGTCGGTGGGGCGCTCTCCTGGGGGAGCACAGCTTGGGCGCCTCCCAGCGCCCCAATCCTGCTCGCGCGCTCCCGCGCTCCGGCGGGCTCTAGCTTCCGTCGTCTCCTTCCCTTTTTGTCTCTCTCCTCTCGCGTCTCTTTTCCCTTTTCGGTCTTGGCCATCGCCCCCTCTCCAGTTCTCCTCGGCTCCCCGAACTTTGCTCGGGTTTCCTACCCGCGAGCGCTTCCCCCCTTTTCCTGCTGCGTCTGTCTTTCTCCAAGTTCTCTGCCGGGACGTCTCTCTCTCTAAGCCCCAGCCTCAGCCTGGCAGAATCTGGGGCTAGGTGGTTTGGGGATTGCGCTGGAGATGTGGAGAATCCCTCACTTGGAGAGACAGGGAGGAAATGAGCACTGGCTTTGGAGCCCTGAGGCCTGTTGTGTGTTCCTGAGTGCAGGACTCTTCACCCTGGGGTCACCTCGAATCCGGGCTCCTGGTGGTGGTTAGAAGCCTCTGAGATAACGTAGGGCCTTGAAAGGGTTTGGCGACCGCTGACCTGTGTCCACACGCGACAGAGACTTAGAAGTAAGGCCGACCTGCAGCACGCGAGCAAGTATTGGGCACCTGCTGTGTGCCCACCTTCAGTTCCTCCTCCAGCACCTCCTTCAATCACCCCCGTGTCAACCCTGACAGCGAAGATTCAAAGATTCAGTTGTTTTCCTCAGAAGCAGCTCTGCTGGAGGGAAGGGAAAGGAGGCACAAATCTTAAACCCAATTATTTCACGGCCTTTTCGTGCCACGTGCCAGTGCTCTTTCTGAGCCAAAGAGATGGCACTCAGGGCTCAGAGAAGTGGAGTGATTTTCCTGGAGTCACACAGCAAAGGGGAGATGAGGGGGTTACACCCTTTAACAAGGCATTCGGTGCCCACTCTTTGGCTGGGTGAGGACCTCATTTGTCCTCTGGCCTCATTTGTCCTTCTGGCCTGGCCTGGCACTGAATGTTTATGGACAGGACAAGGATCGCCTGAATCGCCTTGCCTCCTTCAACTTGGCGCTAAGGCCCCAATCTCTCTGGATTTCACTCCTGTCTTTCTTTCTGTCTTTTTAGTGCGGTCTGTGCTCTGGCCTACTCCCAGCTCTCTTTCCGTCTCTCTCCCTTAAGGCACACGGAATCCCGACTCAGAAGTTGAGGTCAGAATCTCCCCCTCTTTCTTCCAATTATCCAGGTAGCTGCCCTCATCTCTCAGCGTGGAGCTGGGTAGAGTCCATCTGCCACCAACCGCCAGGAGCCAAGCTGCAGAAGCGAACCCTAGTCGACTCCATGCCCTCCCTGCTCTGCCGGTTGCCCAGCCCTTCCTAAGCCACATCCATGAGGTCCTAGTAGGCACTACAGCGGAGAACTGGGTGAATTTAATGCGTTTTAAACCGCAGCCCGAACCGCGCTTATTTTTTTCTTCCTTTGCGGGCTTGACCGACTTTGGCTTCGTTCAAGGGCCCGAGGTGCCTGTGCCGCGCTGGGCTTCGCTTGCCGCCTCTCGCAGGAGGACCGGGACTGTGGTTTCCGCCGCCACAAGCCTGCCTGGCGCGCGCGCACAAGAGCCTGGCTGGCGAGTTTCCCGCAGGCGCTGGGAGCCAAATGCTCTGAGCCTCAGTTTCCTAGCTCCTTTCGGATCCGGGAAGCCACAGACAAAACGGTTCAGGGAGAAGGAATGGCGAATGGATTGGTTAGTGGCAGAACCACAGTTCCTGGGTGTGGAGGGGGGTCAAAAGTGGACCCACTGCAGCCTTCCCTGCTTCCCCTCTCAGCGAACTTCTTTACCATCTCCAAGCGCAGACTAGATGAAACCCTGGCGCTGTGTGACTTCCCGCACTAGGAATGGAGCCCACCAACCTCCATGACCCCAGTCTCCCCTAAGTGCACCCACAGCCTGTGGAGCTCAGCGGCAGCGTGGGTGTGCCCGGCTGCACGTAGGCCAGGACAAGCGAGGTGGCAGCCAGCAGGTGCACTCTCCATTGTGGGCAAGGCTTGGTCCCAACCCCCACTGTGATTGCTGCTGGCCTTGGAACCTTTGCAGACTCCATGGGGCATGTGCCAGTGAAATGCTGGCACATCTACTAGGCTGTAAGAGATGGCCTATTAGAGCTTCGGAACTTCGGATGAGTGCATGAACCCCTCTAAGCCTCAGTTGCTTCCTCTGAAAAATGGGTATAGCAGGTCCTGCCACAGAGAACCATGGTAAGGAGTATGTGAAATCTTGTGCACATCGCTCAGCCCAATTCTTGGCACATAGTAAATGCTCATGAAACATTAGTTGTTTGGACACCCTAAACTCTCTGTGCCCCAGCAGGCTGGCATATACTCCCTAAGCATACATACAGAGGGTGCCAAGAAAATGTATACACATTTTAAGAAAGGAAACAACTATATTAAAATTGTAATACTCAATATATACCTATAACAAAAGATGAATACAAGTCACGTTTGACTTCTGCAATGACAAGAGGTGCTCAAAGTGGTTCCCCTCAGCGTCCAGACACTTCTGATGACGGCGAACTACGGCTTGAGCAACATTGACCAAAGTGTCCAGTTGTATACATTTTTTGGCACCCCTCCCCGGTATATTCTTAGAAGACCACCTATCATATATCTAGCCCTTTCTCTATTAGTATTACTCTCTTGCCCTTGCCCAGTTCCGTTCCCAGCTCAGCCTGAAGCTCTGTTACTTGCCTGCCCTCTTCCCAAGATGAAACATCAACAACATCCTTCCTCAAGTTTCTCACTCAATGCTTATTGCACCTGTGGCCCCTTCTCCAGATCTCAAAACTCCCAGGATCTCCAAACTGCAGGTGAGCCCAGAGAGGAACTGCTTCTTCCGCCCCTTGCACTGGAGTTAGGGTCCCAGTTGGGCTTAGAGACCAGGTGTCCTGACTTTCTGCCCCAGGTCTTCACCATCCCCTGATGTGAGGGGAAAAGTTTCTTCGCTTTACTGAGGAAAACGAACTTGTGGAGAATGAAGGAACATTATTGGTTGTCTGGAGTGTCCCTAGGCAGAACCCTCAGCAGTGACGAACTCTGTAGGTGAAGAGGGGGCTGCATATGACCAGGGCAAGAAGGGATTTCAGGCTCCTGGGTGGGGTCCTGGAGGCCTGGCTCTCAGCACAGCTATGTGTGGCTGATGGCCCCAGGCCTGGATTGCAGCTGCCCAACTCCTAGTCAGCAGCAGGAGCCCACTGTCCCCTTCCTCAGTCTTCCGAGGCACTGGAAACTGGAGAAGAGCTGTGACCACTCCTTCCCAGCCTGAGAGCTGGGTAGGGGAGAGGGGAGAGAAGACCGGGAAGGGAAGGAGAGTATGAGAAAGGAAAGATGGAGAAAGTGAAAAGGACAACGACAGGAAGTGAGGGAGAGTGTGAGAGAGAGAGGGACTCTTGGGGAGAAGGGAGGAAAGAGAAAGCACAGAGACAGACAGACAATGAGAAAGAGACTGAGACCCTCATATACCTGGAGAGACTGGGAGATGCATGGAGGAAAGAACAGATGAAGGGGACAGACAGAGACCGTGAGGGCGGGAGAAAGATAGAAACCAAGAGAGGCAGTCCAGGCAGGGTTGGGGGTTGGGTGAGAGGGCAAAGAAAAAGAAAGAAGCAGAGAGTGAGGATCAAATGTAGCGACTGAATGAGGCAGGGAGAAGGAAACAGACATGTGGGACAGAGAGAGAGAAGCAATTGGAGGCAGAGAAAAGAAACAACAGATGAAAAAGTGGGAAATAAGAAAGGGGTCTGGGAAAAGAATGCCCAAAAGGAGACAGAAGAAAGGCGCTGGGGAAATGGAGAGCCCACTGAGGCCTGGGGCAGCCCAGCCACACCCCTGGCTGCACCGGTGATGTATTACTTAACATGTGAAGAAGATTACCTAGAGCGGTATAAATGCCTCCATTAAATCATGATTGAGCTACTCCAATGGGCCAATTCCCGAAGTAGCTCCAGCCCTCAGGGGAATATGGGTTTCAAAACCAAATAAAGCATCAGATACCAGCAACTTAGGAGACAAGTTATTTATTAGGGGTTTCTAGGGGCCCCCCAACAAGGCCTTTGGAGTACGGAGGGTGGTGGTGGAGGACTTGTGGCTGAGAGCTCGCAAGTCCGTGCTTAAAAGACACTGTGTTCTCTCTTTGCCACACTGGCTTGACATAGAAGCCTCTCTCCTCCCCCAGTGCACAGCCACTCCAACCCAGAAGGAAGTTTTGCTTGGCAGGATCTAGTTGGCTAAGAAGAGGAACCATCTCCCCAGAGTCCTCCAGATTCCCAGAGAGCATTTGGCTGCAGGTGCAATTTCCTAGATGCTCCCACTGGAGAATGAAGGAGTGGGAATGGGGGCCTGGGAGCAGCCCCTGGTACTCCTGGGAGAGCAGATCTTTGTTCAACCAGGGGAGGCTGGTGAGAGAAGGAGGAGGGTTAGATAGGAGGCTGGTTAAGGTGAAGTTTCCCCCTCCCAACTCATCACTCCAACTAGCTCACATAAACCACAGCACGTCTTCCGTCTTCCTCCGCCCCTGCCCTTCCTCACCTCCCAGTGGGCCATCTGAGAAAAGTATTGTAAAGGGACATTTTAATGGTAGCAAATAAAAGGATTTCTTTTCCTTTTTTCCTTTCTTTCCTTCCTTCTTTCCTTCCTTCCTCTCTTGCTGCTATAAAGGCTTGTATTTGCTTTGGTTTAACAAACAGTTGATAGACTTTGTTTTAAAGGAGCACTAAAAAGAAGGTACCCAAAGGGCAGGCCAAGCGTTAGCTGTGAACATGCATGTTTATATGGTTGTGTGTGTGTGTTCAGGCCTCCTGACTGGGTTTGCAGTAAGAAATGGGACCTGCTTCAGGTGCACAAAGCTGGGAGGGGTCGGGGGAGGAATGCACGGACAGATTTACACCTGTCCCGACAGTTGCCATCGACAACACTTACAGCCTCCAGAAATGACCCTTGGTGCCGACTTGTCTGGAAGCCATCAGGGTTAGTTTTGAAGCAGGAATCTTCAAGTGGACCAGAGGGCAAGTTTTGCCCACCCCCACCTTCCGTGTTGCTGTCCTCAAGTGCTGCCCAGTGGAGCAGTCTGGCTGCCTGGCCCCCCTCTGCCCACCGACCCCTCCCTTTCCATTTCCTCTGTCAGACAAATATCATCATTGACTTTCAGCTCCCTTTGGTGCTGCCGCCTAATGAGGGCTGGGGCAGGGTGCAGGGGTTTGCAGCCAGCTCATCACAACCACCCTTCTCCCCTCCTCCAGGAGCTGGGTCTGGCCCCAGGAATCTGTGTGGGATTCCTAACTCTACCCTCCAGCCAGTTCCTGCCCCCTGCCACCAGTCCCACCCCACCCCACTGGCCAGACAGTTGAGCTACTGATAATATCCAGATGCCTCTGGAATCTCGCTTCCAGTCCTCCCAGCACTTGGCCTGGTCTGCAGAGCTGGGGGCCACGGGCAGCAGGCAGCTTGCCCTGATGGCTTGTTGCCACCTCTCAGAGGCTGATGAAAGCCCCACTCAGTTAGGCCCTTCAGGAGGGGGACCCTGGAGCCAGGACACTCAGAAGGCATGTTTCACACCCGTGCTGGGGACTTTGAGTCCCCGGCTTTCTACCCCCAGCCCCACAGAGGTCTAGGAGGCTGACAGGGGGCAGATTGCAGGCCACCAGCTGCCAGAGAAACCCCAGGGAAGAGCTCCCTCAGCCTGAGCATTCGTGGGCCCTGACCTGGATTCCCTTACTGCTCAAAGTTGGGTGGGGAGATTGGGCTATATATAGCACATTCCTGTTTTGTATATCTTGGTCTCACCTTCACAATTATTTCCTTGACATATATTTTAAGAATCAACTGACTTTTCCAAAACACCTAATTTGTTGCAAATGAAATTTTTAGCGAGGTAGCATAAACGAACTTTTGTCTCCTTTCCCAGAGGTAGAAGGAACGAGTAAAATGATAAGTGAGGAAAACAAAGCAACAAACATCACAAGGCTCTCAGCAGGAGGGCCACTCTTGCACCATAATGCGGGAGGTCTGCAGATAGGAGAAGGGTGTTGGAGACAGGTTAGCACTTACCTGAGACTGGACTGAATCAGAGAGACTGTAAAAGAATTGACAGGGGAATTGTTTTCTTCCTCTGGATTACAGTGCAATAGGAAGCCATGTTCAGCTCCCACACGTGTACCCCTTTGGACATTTTGGGGAGCCCTGCTCAACATGATTTGCTAGAGTTTTTTTCTTTGACAGTCCAATCGCATGAAGGCTCTTGTGTTCAGATTTCAGGTTTCTAGGTTCTGCTACTGTCTTCGCATCAGAATCATCGCTCAGCCATGATGGCTCGGGCTTCATTCTCTCTATCACCCAGAAGGGCTTCACCAGTTTTCTGGGCCAGGGACCCCTTGGGCAATCTGGTGAAACGGATGGATACATTCTCAGGATCATCATTTTAAAAGACATAGGATTACAAATTAAAATAAAAGCAGCATTAACAATATAAAAGTATAGTAACATATATGCTCCTTAGGAGTTCATTAAATACCATCATCTAACAATGGCTCTACTATTGCGCTTTTGAAGTCGGGATGAGCAAAACAACATTTTGGGAATCTGTCACACCTGTAACTCCTATGATAATATTGTGCTTCTATTGGTGCCTACGTCACAGCCACTGATCATCCTCCGGTGGGTGGTTTGTCACCTATCTTTATAATGGAAGGAAATACTCATTTCACTGCGTGTTGAGTGAAAATGAACTTGTGATTTTTTCCCCATCTAAGTTCACAGATTCCTGAATTCATCCATGGTTTCCCATGCCCCTTTAGTGTCTGTTGGAGACACCAGGGTAAGAACCCTTGAAGCGTACAGGGAATGAATTGGGCTCTTGGTCTCTGTAGGCACAGAGGATGGTTTTCATGAGAAACAGGCACAGTTTGGAAAACTGGTGCTATCTGTGGATACGCGAGCCAGAGCAGAGAGGAAAGCCATTGTCAACAACATTTTAAGGAGTATTTTTCAGTTAGCCCAGGACTGAGTGAGGTCTGGCTCGGTGAAGTTTTAGCTCAGAGCGGGGATGTTTCTTCTAAGACTGCCCGTCAGTACCCCCATCCCAACACACCCACACTCCACCTCTGGGGTGACATTCTGGGCATTCTGGCCCCTCTAAAAACCTCAGTTTTTGCACCTAGATAAAGGATCCCTGCCTCCTCCCCTACCCCAACCCCGTGATACCTTTGCAGTTCTTTTGCCCCAAAGGATCTGTGGGCAAGTGTATACCAGCATTGGGTAACCCCGTCACAAAAATTAAATTGGGACCTGATGCAGTTTCTGCCTTTAAACATTCAGTCTAGCATCTGTGCTCAGGGAGGGGATGTTGCAAATGGCCCCAGGACAGCCGCACTCACTGTCCTTGGTGAAATACAGCTTAAAGCTGGAAGCTGATTTAAGGCATAGCCAGAAATAAGAAAGCTGGAAAGTCTCAGAACACCCTCAAGACAAATCGAGTGTAGCTTAAAGTTGAAGGGAGAAAACTGGGATTCTGGGGTCCCAGAAGAAAACAAGAACAAAAGCATTTATGGACCATCTACTCTGTGCAAGACCTAAGCGTTAGTCTTTGCTTGCGTTTCTAAAGGCACCAATGTCAGGTCTACTGTTCATTCATTCATTCATTCATTCGTTCATTCAACAAATGTTCACCATGGGCTTATTATGTGTCTCGGGCTAAGGATATAGCAGCCAAACACATAATGTGATTGTTCCCAAGGACCTTCTGCTGGGGGAGAGAATGATGAGAAACAAAATAAAGAGGTAAAGTAAATGTTTGATGGTGATGAGTCATACAGAAATTAATAAATCAGGAAAGAGAGTTGTAAATGGTGGGGGGGAGGGGGCGTTGGGGTTTAATTTTAAAGGGTGGTCAGAGAACACTTCACTGCGAAAGTGACATTTCAGCCAAAACCTGGAGGAGGTGTGACTAAGCTATGGGGGATGACGGGGGAAATTCGAGAGAGAAGGCAGGTGCAGGAGACCCATACTTCCTTAACACATACTATATCCTGCCCTCTGAGCTAGGCACTCTGTCTCCACTGTTTTCATCGTTCCAAAGGTAGTTGTTATTACCATCCCTATTTTATTGTTAGGGAAAGGGAGATTCTGAGAGGTTAAGTGACTTGGCCAAGGTCATTCAAATAGCATAAAGTAGAAGTAGAATTTGAAGTCAAGACTCAATTTCTGTTTTTTTTTCCACATTAGGCTACCTCTGACACATCTCTGGGAAGACAGAAAAAGGAAGAAATGGGATGGTAATGGAGGAGTGGCTGGAGAAGAGCAAAAGAGTAAAATTTACCCTTATGAATCATTAGCTCAGTCTTACAGCTAGGGAAACTGAGCCCCCGAGAGGAACAGTCAAGGTCATAAAGAAAAAAATCATAATGACTAGATGTCTCAGCTTATCAGCAGCTCTTCTTCTTGACTTGGCAATATATGGCAAGTCACTTTGACTCTCTGGGCCTCAGTTTCCTGATCTATGAAATGGGTGTAATCATATCGATTTCCTACAATTACTGAACAAGAAAGATAAAATCACTCACAAGAGAGAATTTATCCTAATACTTGGCATAGAGTTGGTGCCAAATAAATTGATCACCTCATTCTTCCTTGGCACCATTTGGTCCAGAATAGCGGTGAAGTGTCTGCTGATTTTTGTGATCTACACTAGTGATCTGCAAACATTTAAAAAATATATTTTTATTAACAATATAGCTAACATACAGTATTTTATTAGTTTCAGGGGCACACCACAGTTATTCAACATTTATATACCTAAAAAAGTGATCACCATGATAAGTTTAGCAACCATTTGACATTGTACCATGCTATCACAATATTTTTGACTATATTCCCTATGCTGTACATTACACCCCATGACGTATTTGTTTTATACCTGGAAATTTGGACCTCTTATTCCCCTTCACTTTGTCCCCCCTTTTAAAAGTTTTCAATTACAGCTGAAATTCAGTATTATTTTATAGTAATTACAGCATAGTGGTTAGACATTCAAACTCTTTTGTTTTTAATACAACGTTTCCAACATAAAATAGTAGAGAGACTGGTATTAGAATGCATTCCCATGTACCCACCACCTGGCTTCAAAAATCATCAGCTCGTGGCCAATCTTGTTTCAGTTATACCCACGGTAGTTTGTTTAAATGCAAATCCAGACACCATATCATTTCATTTGTAAACACTTGAATATGTATCTCCAAAAGATAAGAATGAATTAAAAAGAAAAAACACCATACTGTTATCACCCCCCCATCACCAAAAAAAGGACAATGATTGTTTAATCTTATGAAATATCCAGTTAGTACTCAATGTTCCCCGGTTGTCTCCATTCCTCTTATTATGTCATTCCAATTGGTTTGTTCCAGTCAGACAAGGGGTCCACACTGTGTTTGATTAGTTGACTCTTACTTTCACCTCCCACTTTTTCCCCCCCTAAAAACATTTTAAACTAATATAATAATAAACTAAATAATATAATACAATAAACTAAATAATGGAATCATTCTGGCTCTTGCCCTTTGCGTCCCAGCAGTGCCATTTGTTATGTTTCTTTGTCCCCTGTATTTCCTGTGAAGTGGTTAGAGAGAGATGTTTGATGAGACTCAGTGTCGATTCTTTTGGCAAACTCACATTATAGCTGGTGGTGTGTACCTCTGTAAGGAGACACATCATACCACTTTTTTTTCTTCTTGGTTTGTTAGCAGCTACTGATGACCATTTTCTGGATGGATTCGTTATTTCATCAGGAGTTTGCAAAATGGTGGTACTTCACTTTTTCCTTTTCTTCTTTGTTTATTAAGTGAAATATCCCAAATTTCTTTGGAGGACACCACGTCATTAAAAACTAAGAGTTAAGGGGCAGCAGCTTAGCTCAGTTGGTTAGAGCGTGAGCTCTTAACAACAAGGTTGCCAGTTTGATCCCCACATGGGCCACTGTGAGCTGCGCCCTCCACAACTAGGTTGAAACAACTATTTGACTTGGAGCTGATGGGTCCTGGAAAAACACACTTAAAATAAGTTGAAGTTTTTTTTTTTTTTAAAAAACTAAGATTTAAGTAGACCCTGTCCAATATCTATATATTTTTACAATTCTAAAGTGTATGCTTCTTCTGCTGAGTTGACATATATATTATTATTAAACTGCACTAGAATGGAAATTTAAACCGATAACATTTAAAAATAAAAACGCACAGACATTCTTCCCTCACTAAGTGGTCAGTCTGCACACCATTCCGGGGTGCACACAACTTCATCAAAAGATAATAAGTTTCTTAAATCAGGACGCCCGTTGCAAACCAAATGAGAAAGGAGCCTGTGAAACTCTAAAAATGTTCGTCCATCTGATTCCCCCCACGGTTCATGGATGCTGGGAAAATGAAAGGAAGATTCTGCCAAAGCCTCCTCCATCTGGGGGGTCCTATGCACTGAGGTTTACAAACGGGAAACCGTTTTAGGGAAAGGTGACCTCTTTTTATTTTTTTTAATTTTTTTATTTTTTCATTTTTAATTTTAAAAGACTCAGCCCCTCAGAGCAAAAGGGAGGAGGTCAACCGCTCAGCAGAGACTTTAAACAAACCACATTGCCTGCAGGTCTGCTTCGTGAAGGAGGGGATTTACTCTTCACCCCTCCGCCTGAGTAGTGTTAACAGCAGAATTAAGGCTGGGGAATCTGGCAGGGGCGCGCTTGCTGCGGGGGAGGTGCGTCTGTGCCTTTTTGCAAGGCATTAATCACTTGTTTATAGAGGGGAAAGGAGGGAAAAAAACAACAGCAGGAAGACAGTGTGGGCTGCACGGTCTTGGGTTCCTTCCCAGGTGAAGACCCCCACCCAGCCCCCAGCGCTTTGAATCCATTCAGCTTGCCTTTGTCGTGGGTTCCAGAGCAATGTGAGCTCACACTCTGGACCCATTTTCTGGGGGGAAAAATTACTGTTATTTTCACATAAATATTTGTCTGGAGACAGCGGCTTCCTATGCGGAGCTGAACTTGGAAACCAGACCTGGAGCTGAACCTACTTTTAACTGTAAACCCTTTGGAATTGTGTAACATAGAGATGCATTGCTTATTAATAAAGATACAAATAAACACTTTTTTTTTTTTGCTGATAAAAACATTAAATATGCTCATGGTATAAATCTGAAATCTGACGGGGACGGGGGATCGGGGCTCTAGAAGAGGGTAAACAGGGTCTAATAAATGGCGATGGAAAGAGAACTGACTCTGGGTGGTGAACACACAATGTGAGATATAGATAATGTATTACAGACTTGTACACCTGAAATCTATGTAACTTTACTAACAATTGTTGCCCCAATAAACTTTAATTTAAATAACAAAAATAAATCTGAAATCTGTAGAAAGGCTTAGTCACAATTTTAATAATAATCACTTTCCATTTTTTCTTCCCTATGCATATAGTTTAAAAAAGTACTGTTTTCTCTTCAGTAGGTTATATACTGGGGTTGCCAAAAAAAAAGTATACACATTTTAAGAGATGGTATCTACCTATTACTTTTTGAAGTTGAATTATGGTAGCAATGCGTAATTGCAGAAGTCAAACGTGACTTGTATTCATCTTTTGTTATTGGCATATATTGAGCATTACAATTTTAATACAGTTTTTCCTTTATTAAAATGTGTATACATTTTTTTTGGCACCCTTTATATATACAGAGTATCCAACCCAAGAGGTACAAAATGGTAGAGTGACAAGTAATCCTCTCTGTCATAAATTCTACTTCCTCTTCTTCATAAGTGACCATACCTATCAACATGTATCCTTCTAGTTATATTAGTATGTGTATATGTGTGTGTATAGATATATTACTTTCTTTTTTTACTGATTTTACTAATGCATCACTTTCATTTTCTAAAAATATATTTTTAAATATATATTTTAAAATATATTCATGCCAGAATATATATTTTTAATATATGAAGAATTACTTTTTCTTGTGAATTTATACACATGGAATATTTTTTAATAACTCATATTTCATTTGATGTTTAAGGAATCATCCTTATCAAAAGAGACAAAGTTAGACAAAAAAAAAAAAAAAGAGGCTAAGTTAGACAAAATGGACACTCCACAGGGAAATGATACCGCCTGGCAGCTAGGGGTAAATTGCAAATAACAGTTACATAAACAGTGAGTCTGTTGGACCAGGTGTTAGCCAGACACAAGCCTTTTTTTCTTTGCCTTTATCAATAATAAATGCAGTACCCCATCAACCGAACCTCAAGACTTTTGCCTACACTGCAAGCGGGTCTCGCTAAATGGACAGAAACTTGCCAAACCAAGTGTACTGAAAACGTTTGCATCTTGAAACCCTCAGCAATTTGGCCATGTGTTTAAAGCATTGGCCCCCAAAGGTTCCAGCTGAATCCTTGTGCTCTTCCCTGGCAAGGAGTGCCACTTTCTTGTGCCCATGAGGTTGGATGGGTCTGAAAATGAGCCTTCCACGGCCCTTCTGTGGTCAGTTCCCTCTACTGCTCTGCTGTCTCAAATCCATTTGCAATGGCTGTAAAAGGCTGTCAGCCCCGGCGAGCAGTAAATCTTCCCCTCCCATTCCAAAAGGCTGATGGGAGGCAAGCAGCTTGAGTTTTCTTTCACTCCAGCCTTGCAAACTTGCAGTCCTGCTGTGTAGGTCTTGTTGGACAATGACATCGCCCTTTTCTCTCCCCCACGGTGGCCTAATGCAGCCTTGAGCCATCCAGTCTGCTGTGTGTTTTCCTGGTGGTGCTGGAAGAAAGGACAGACTCTATTCCTTGGCCCTCAGGCTGATGGCTGTGCAAATCCCACGGCCCCTCTTTCTGTGTCTTTGTGAAAAATGGTGAAAATTTTGCTGGCAAACAGGTTTTTCTGGCTGATTCCCTATAAGATGGATGTTTCCCTTGACTGAAGGAAGCCAGGGTCTTTCAGGAATGTTTGCAGGGCGAGGAGGTTCAGCGATGTTTGGAGGAGCCGGGAATTGGGTATAGACCTGTTTCTGAGCCTCTTTCTTAGGAGTAAGTCACTGCTCAATCCGTCAAAACAGTCCTAGAAAAACAGCACATCTTCTGGATACACTGCTTGGAATTTCACGGCCAGGTAAGTAAGACAGGCAAGCTGACAGAAAAGCTAGCTATGGGTTTTGCTTGCAAAAACTGGCTTCGGACTCATCTATTCCTGACATTGTGAACAAAATCAGCCAGACAACCTCTCCAACTCTCAAAACGGGGCTGAAGCTTCCTGTTTCATCTCCTGGGGCCCGTGGATAAAACCCTCTGCAAACTTTAAAGTGCAGAATGCTTGGAAGCTGTTATTGTTATGATGGCAATTATGGCTATAAGGGACATATCTCTTGGGAGGGAAATTAATTGACATGTGTAAAACATGCAGAAATCTTCCTGCTCTCCCTGCTGGAAATGTGTGAATGCTGGGGAGCTTATTGAGATGGAGTAATAGAATTGCTTCTGTTCCAGTTGACGTACAGATAAGCTGCTCTTCAGATGTGTGGAAAGATAAATCTGAGGGTGCCACATTCTCTGAGGATGGACTGGGCGTGTAAATGTGAAGACATAAACATGCACACGTATGCACATTCAAACATACACATATAGGGCATGTGGAATTTTTGCCATTTCTCTCCCTTGTCCAATCTGCTCTCCTCCAGCAGCCAGAGAATGACTTTAGAAGTCAAATCGAATAATTATTCATCAGCATGCTATGTATCCTCAATAGTTCCCCATCGCTCTTAAGAGAAACACCAAACATTTTAAATAGACCTGTGAAGCTCTGCAGGGTCTTGTCCTGCCCTCTTCTATGACTCAGTTTACCTCAAGTTCTCAGTCATTTTTGTCTGCGATTGCCGACCTGAGAGCTTTCCCTGAATAGCTGTTGCCCTTTCAGCCTGGGTCCCATCCAGAATGAACATACATGAAGCAAACTGGACCCCAACCAGCATCTGGGAGCTGAGCCCCAGAAACAAATGGTGATGTCACTGAGATGTTGTGGTTGTTTGTTTCACAGCAGTAGCTGACTGATACCAAACACCCTGATTTTCTTTTCCTCACTCATTCTGGCCACACTTCCCCTGCCACAGGACCCAGGATGCTTCCTGGGTGGTCTTTCTCTCCTGATCCCCTGAGTAACTCCTATGCAATCTTCAGATCTAAGCTCAAAGCTCACTTCTCCTGAGAAGTCCTTCCTGACCCTTCAGGTTGGGTGTAACCCTCGGTTATATTCCCTTCACAGCACTTATCAGAGTTGTATCTTTATGGGATCATTTAATTGTTATCTGTCTTCCACCCTAAGGTCCTATAAGCTCAGGAACCTCTGTTGGGTTCACATTTGTATTCCCATTCCCTAACACAGGGCTTTTCCAGGCACACAGGAGATACTCTATACATTTTGTTGAATAAATCAGTGAATGAAGGGGTTGAGTCCAATTTCTCCAGGTTAAGACTATTACAATTCTGAGATGACTCTATGGTTTAAAAGAGCAGTCTAAAAGAGAATAAAGACATGAAGCAAGTAAAGAAAACAGTGTACACAGCAGCCCATCAACAAAGGTGACTGACCTCTGGCTGAGGGTAATCGAGGATGGAGAATAACATAAGATCGGGTGGGTTCCTTCATCATTCATTCCTTCTGAGTACATGCCAGGCCCTTCAAGTCTGTCACACCAGGGAAGACTTCTGGAATGGGTGATCTTTGGGTTGAGTTGGAAAGATTGTAATGTCAGGACATGAAAAGGGCCAGCTATGGCTGTTGGAGACCTGAAGGAGGAAAAGACTAACTCTGGGAGCATGAAGGAATGCTTCCCAGGGGAAGGGGTCTTTTGAACTGGTCCATATAGAGGAATCCAATTCATTAGGTGGTGTTGGAGAGGAGGAGGAATATTCAAGACGGAGGGAATAGCACACAGCAAGATGGATGGGGGCATGAAACTGTTTAGAGGATGGCAACTTGTTGGATGGTACAAACCAGGGAGGTGGAGGGTGTGAGTGCCTGGTTGGTTGGCAAACAATGAGAGTTCATCTCTATTGAGCAGGTCCCCTGTGCTGTGTTAAACACTTAACACACATTATTAATATGAATCTAATCCTAGCCCCACCTACCTTCACCACCAAGGAAGTTGGTACTGTTGTCCCTCTGTTTTATAGATCAAGAAACTAAAGCACAGAGAGGTTGAGTAATTTACCCAAGGTCACAAGGTGAGGAAGGGACAGGGTCAGGGTTCGCACTCAGCCAGATTGCCTTCAGACCACGTGTCTTGGCCATAAGATGATTCTGAGCGATCTATGGAAAGCTGGGCTTAGCGGTCAGGTTGATGCTCTTGAGTAAGGCAAAGCATGGAAGGTTTTTCACAGGGGAGCGCTGCGGCCAGTTGTGGCACCTACTGGGAGCTGGGTTAGGGACGATAGCTTAGGGTACGCATTGGCCAAACAACCCAAAGAAAAGAGTTCGGGGCTGGGGATGGTGATGAGTCAGCCGAGTTAGAGGTCAGTTTAACAAGCAGCCACAGCTCTATCAAGAAGTTCTCAGAAGTGGGAGAGGAGAGATTGGCAGCTTATGGGAAGCGGTGAGATGCTCAGGGAAAGATAAGAAAGATCTAAGTAAATACTTTGATGCAGGGTTGGGGGTGGGGGTGGGGTGGGTGACTGGGGAGCCCGATGACTTTTTATGCCCAGACCTCAGTGCAGGAACTAATGGGAAAATACATAACCTGGGGTTATGGAGTTTGGGTAGGGAGAAGTCAGATGGAAAAGATAGAGGTATCAGAAGGAAAGGCTAATGGAATCACACGGGAGACATTAAAAGGCAATAAATCTGGCAGCCTGGATGGTATTTACCCAGGAATTCTACAGAGGATGATTAACTCTTAGAATCCTGCTCACCTGGGGCTGGGGCTGGGAGGGGATCCCATGTGGGCTTCCAATAAGGGGTTTGGATTCACCCTGAGATGAATCAGAGCCTAGAGATGTGTGTCCAGGCTGGGAGCAGCGCAGGGAGTCTTTGGAGACAAGAGGGAGGCCCCGATTGTGGGAGGCTGGCCTGGCAAAGGGACTTCATCACCTCAATCACTGGGGAACATTGTCTGGAAGAGTTATTTAGCCCGTGGGGAAGGGAGAACCACAGGATATAATTTATTTACCTACTCCCTGACAAAATCCTTCCCAGAAGGCTGTGGATGGTAATTCTCTGTAATTATATCTCAGGCGAGGTTCTGCCGGCTCTTACACATGTTAACTCATTAGTGCTCACAGCATACCTGGGAGAGAGGTGGGGAGAGGATGATGACGACCCTCATTGTCATCAGCCCAATGGGGGAAACTGAGGCACCTCTGATGGGGGGGGACCAGAGTCAGAACTGTGCTTTCCCGAGTATAAACTGCTTACAGGAAGGAAGAGATTAGACACTGGGGCCTGGGTTCAATCTCTCTTCTTCCTTGGTCTCTGTGTGATCTGAGGAAAGTCGCTCAGCTTCTCTGGGCCATGGTTTCCTGATCTATAAGCAAAGAGAGCTGGGTGCAATGGACTGTATGGTTCCCGACTCAAGAGCCTGCTTAAAAGTTAAGCCTCCCACTAAGTTTTGGAGAAATATCAGGTTTCTTGCGTGATGATGATGGTGGATTTAGACGATAGGTTGAACTTTGCCACATTGTCCATATGAAACACTATCATGACCTTCCGAGGGGCATAAGCCTGTTATTAGACTCTCCAGTGAACCAAAGCTAACAGTGAGGGAGAGCAAAGCTAGCATATCAGCCTTACGTCATACAGCACATTGCTTGTTGGAGAACAGGAAAATGGATTGATTCCAAGACGGGCTGCAAAAATCCCTCCCGTGTTCCTTGTCACTGTGATGTTGCCCCTCCTTCCACCAAGAGGTGGGGTCCATTTCCCCTTCCCTGAACGTGGGTTGATCATGTGACTTGCTTTGACCAACAGGACATGGTAGAAAGGATACTGTGTGCTATCTGAGGCTGGGCCTTAAGAGGTCTTACGGTTCTTTTCTCACCCTGCTGTGGTCCAGGTACCGTGGAGAGAGAAGCTCCAATTCACTGTTGCCTGATGAGAACACATGTGAAGAGACAGGTCCCAGCCTTCAGCCATGGCTGCCAAGCTCCAGACCTATGGGGGAGGTCGTCTCGGGGAACTTCACCCAAGACTCTCCAGCAGCAGCCCACCCACCAGAAATAACAGGCCATGGTTCTTGGAAGCCCTTACATTTGGGGTGATTGGTTTCAGAGCAATCAGTAACTAACATAGTTAGGTAATGGAGGTTTTCTGGTTTCTGGGAATCCTGATTTTTCTTGCTTTTCGTACCAAATGCCAATGCCTTCTGCTCTTGATCCTGTTGGCAGGAGACACGTGTAAGCGATGTCCTTTCACCTCTCAGAGTTTCCACTTGCCTGAGGAATGAAATAGCCATGAAAGTTCTTCGTGAACCGTGAAGCAATTCTAATGTGTTGATAAGATGATTGCTATATTTTTTTCTTGCCTCCTTACTTATTGGGTTCAGCACAGGAATTTAGGAAAAGGATGAAGGAAGTTAGAGAAGGGAATGGGTGGAGAGATGAGAAGGCGAACAAGAATTTAATGAGCACCTACTACGGCGCGAGGCGCTATGTGATTTGCTTTCCAACCACGATCTTGTCCACTCAACAATCTGAGGAAGTACATACTGCTTTTGTTGTACAGATGAGCAAATTGAGGCTCAGGAAAGTTCACTGGCCTCATAGTGAAGCTGTGTGACAGAGTCAGGATTTGAACCAAGGTTCGTCTGGATACAATGACCAGATTTTGTCCATTCTTCCCACTGATCCGAGAGCTGGACAGAGGTGGTGTCGGAGGCCATGTGAGATCTTTTGATTTCCACTTGACCTTTGCCTGAAACTGGTTTGGGGAGTGGCATTAGAAACCAGGATCTTTTCTTTCTAGTTCCACTTCTGACTTTAGATCAGGCAAGGTCCTGAGAGGTAAGAGAATTCATCCCAGACTATTCAGCTGCGAGGAGTTTAATACAAAGGGGGGAAGCAGGGTTAAGGGACTCCCAAAGGATGCTAAATCTCTCTGCGGCCAGAAACAGTGGGAGCTGTCACTGCCCTAAGGGCTGCAAGGGCCCCGGGGTGGGGTGTATGGAGGCAGTGGGCACAGGAACCACGGAGATGGGCTGCCCAGCATGAGCTACAGTCATGGTGGGTCACTTTCAGGGAGGGGCAGGGAATAGATACCCTGACGTGACCTCTCAATGCCTCCTCCCTCCTGTCTGCTGCCAGGGCCTCCCATAAGCTGAGCCCAATTGGAAGCCAGAGGGCAAGGGGCTGGTGATATATCTGCAGGGGTTGCCCCCTGGGCACAGGGCAAAACAGAGAAGGTAGAAAGCATGGATCTATGTGTGTGTGTGGGGTTGGGGGGATGGGGATGGAGGATAAGCAGCACAGTCGTGGCCTTGTCCCCTGTCCTCTGTGAGCCTCTGATTGGGAACACATCCAGTGACCTTGAGACTGTTTTTCACACAGAAAGGGGACTCTTGGGTGCATTGCAAGAGGTGTACTGGGTATTTCCTGGAACCTCGGTGTGCTCACTGAGCCTTGTGCAAAACACTCTCTCCACCTGTCAGCGCCTAGATAGGCTCAAGTGCGTGGCTGTCGCACTTGGAGAGGAATTTGGAGTGTGTGTGTCTCCCAGCCACTCGGAGCTCTTTTTATCGAGCGTCTTATTTTAAAGGCAGTGTTTATTTACTTCATTAGTTGATTTTATTACTTACCAGCTGGGCGACTTTGGAGATGTAATGTCATCTCTCTGGGTCTCAGTCTTCTCATCTGTAAAATGGAGGTTTCTAATGAGCACTGAATACGAATGACCATTGATCACACTCAGAACAGTGCCAGATACCCACTCAGCAGGCACGGACTGAGAATTTGTTTTCTGCTCCTTCATCTCCTCCTCCTCTTCCTTCTCCTGCTGGCATGGCGGATGGGGACATCGGAGAAAGCAACAGAAACAGGAACATGGCGTTCCTTTCGCCAGGTTGGATAACCCCAAACTAGAAACTCATGAAACTAGTAAGTCGTTGCACACTTTCCATGTGCTGTGCACTGTGCCGGGCCCTTGGTATACTCGGTTTCTAACTTTCAGAGCGCCTGGGGAGGCAGGTGTTCCCGTGCCTTCTGCGCTAATCAGGACACTGAGGCTCAGAGGTTTAACTTGTCCAAGGCCACTCATCAAGAAAATGGCAGGGGGGGAGATGAAAACCCAAGTCGTGGTGGGCAGGGGTAACCCCTTCCTGAGGACCTACCAAGTGGGAGGTGAAGGAGTGCAAAAGCATGGGAAGTTGGGACCCTGCTGTCTGGATTCAAACATGCCTGTGACAAGATAGTCGCCCATACCAAGCCACGTTCCCTACACGCCTCGTGACAAAAGATGAGTCCCGGATGTCTGTCCCTATCTGAGATGGGCTAATACTCCTCGTATGGAATGGCTGAGGAACCACAGAGGCGGGAGGGAGTTAGGAGTGGGTGCCCAAGTGTCTGGCCGGAAGTGCAGGGATGAGGAAGTGTTTGGTCACTTGTATGACTCCTTGGAACCGCAGCTCTCTTTTTAGAACAGTTTTGTTGCTTTGTTGTTGTTGTTTCCCTTGAATTAGTCTGCCAGGGCTTCCATAACAAACTACCACAGACTGGGGGTCTTCAACAACAGAAATGTATTTTCTCACACTTCTGGAGGCTGAAAGTCCAAGATCAAGGTGCTGGCTGAGTCGGTTCCCTCTGAGCCTCTCCTTGGCTGGCAGGTGGCCATCCTAGTTTTTTCTCCCCACGGTCGTCCTTCTGGGCATGCTCTGGTGTCTCTCTTTGTCCTAATCTCTTTTTGTAAGGACACCAGTCCAATTGGCTTAGGGGCTGCCCTAAAGACCTCCTTTAACTTAATCACCCCTTTGAAGGTTCTGTCTCCAAATACTGTCACATTCAGAGGTCCTGGGGGTGAAGGGCTTCAACATAGGAATTTGGGAGGGGGTGACACAATTTAGTTCAAAATCTTTAGGATTATTATTATTTTTTTCGTTCCAAAATGATATGAGATTGAGCCTTGTGACTCTTTTGATAATCAACTGTTTTTGACCTACGGAAATGGTGATTTCGTTTGCAACCTGTCTTGCATTCCTTGTGGAGGAAAATTCGAATGCAACTCCTGGCTGTTGTAGTATCACAATGTTGCTATGTGAATGCCTGTGACAAGTGTGCAAGAAGAATGGCATGTTGGGGGGCGGGGGAAGAAAACCAGCTAAGACCTCTGTCTCATCTAGAACAGGGTCTCTCTTTTGCAGGCTGCAAATCTTCCTTGTCACACACACACACACACACACACACACACACACAGGTTTGTGTGGCATGTATCTAACCTGTGTTTCTTGACAGAGAGTTTATTTTCTTGTTCCTTCCTTCCTCTTCTCTACCCCAGAAAATCTTCGTTCCACAGAGGATCTCATTATGGAAGAGCAGGCAAGCTTATCAGCGTAACTGTGGCTGTAGGATCTAAGCATGTTACATATACAAATAACTTCACCCTTAGGACAGCCCTATAAAGGAAGTGTGGACATTATCCCCATTTAACAGGTGGGTAAAATGAGGCATTGAGAGACCTCATATCTTCCCTCCAGTCATACATACTAGTAAGTGTCAGGCTGGGCTTTGAACGCAGGCAGACTGGTTCTAGATGCTGTGCTCTTAACCACTATTCTACTACCTTTTGTACAACAGCTAAGTCCAGCTTGGGACATCAGAGTGAGGACACTATGAGCTGCAGCTCAGACAGGTCACTGGGGACAGCGGCACGCCTTTCTTTTGCCAGTGTCCATTCAAATCCTGTATCTTAGACCAGGATTTCCTGCAGTTCTTGCAGTCTTTTAGGCAAACTATATCTGTGGCCTCTTTTCTAGGGGCCTGGAACTGACAGCTGAGACCTGCTTAGTGACATCATGGGAATTTGAGAGCACAGGCTTGGTGATAGTAATTACTGGCCTCACAGCATGACGGGGAGGATGGATGAGATAGCGTCCGGAAAGAGGCGGGCGCAGTGCTGGCCACTTAGAAGGCACCCTGTGTGGAGGCTATGGTTGGTCTTGTTGGGTGTTTCGTAGTCTGTAGTTTCCTAGGACCATAATACAAATTCGATGGTTTGGCGTACCTGATGGAACTTGTTATTGCAGGAGGGGCAGGGGAGGATGAATGGAGATTTGTGGAGCACGTACTATAAGCCAGGCATCCTGGGAGGCACAGGACATATATCATCCCATAATTTTTGCAAACAACTTGAGGGATCATGACACCCATTTCCCAGACAAGGAGACTAAGGTTCAGAGATGAACTTGCTCAAGGTCATTCAGCTAGAAAGTGGTAGAACTGGACTTTCAATCATCTCTTTTTGCTTAGCCCTTTCTCTGAAGCATCGCTAATTTCCCCCTGTCCACTTCATCCTTTCTCTTGGCATGCACCCTTGTTCTCATAACTCCCGAGTTTTTAAAATTTGAGGCATAATTTGTGTACATTTCAGCTTTTTTAGTGTGCAGTTCTGAATTTGATAAATGCATACAATCATGTCACCACAGCCATGATGAAGACCTAGAACATTTCTGTCAGCCCCCCAAATTCCCTTGTGTTCCTTTTGAGTCAGCCCCTTTCTCCCCACTGCCATCTCAGCCCCAGAAAACAACTGATCAGTTTTCAGAATTGTCACATAAGACTTGGACTCATATACTAGGTAACCTTCTGCATCTGGCTTCTTTCACCCAGCATAATGCATTTGGATATCGCCAGTCCAATATAAAACAAAACAATATAAGAGCTATTCCCCTCCCCCCCCACTTCTAGATAGTGCCCTATTTTTTTGCTCTTCGTCAGAGATATTTTTTTTTATAAAGTGTTCCGGACATCCTGGCTTTACTGCTTTGGTCTCTGTCACTCTTCCACACTCTCGAATCTAGTATCAGCTCCCATCAAGCCTCTGAAATGGAGAGCCAAAGTCACCAATGGTGAGTTTGGAGCCCAAACCAATGGGCTGGCTTCTTCTCTTTAGTCACTTTCCTTCTGCACTCCTCCCTCTTGGTCTGGGCGGCTGACCCTCCCCTCCATGCCCCTGAGTGTCCTGTCCCCTCTCTGCATCTCTGTTGAATGCTCTTTGCCTTTCTAGATCTCCCCACATTGACGTTTCACCGTCCTGGTCCCTCTTTTGTTCAGTGTGTCCACATTAGAGGCCCCCACGCAGTTCTACAACTTTACATAACAGCTATTTGCTAGGTGGAGATGGCCTGTCTCACCTCCGAGGCTGAGCTGAGAAATCAGTAGCCCTCCAGCTTCTCCACTACAGCTGACATTCCAGATACCCAAAAGCCAAACAATAAACGCTTCCTTTTGGAGACCGTTTTTTCTCTAGGACGACCCTTTTCATGGCAGGACGTCCTTTTCCACAGAGAGCTGAAGACCCAAATCGTGACTTCTCCTTCTCCCTTGCTCTTTACACTGTAATCCACATTCTTACCTAATTCTGTCAAGCTGCCCTTCAAATTCTGTTTTCCCCCTATAAAGGGTCTTTCCATAGGCTGCTGGAGCGTCTTGAATATAACGTGTTGGCTCCTCCTTGTGTGAGAGATTCGAGAGGGAGCAAGGTGGACACTGCAGTGTCTTTTATGACCTAGTCTCGGAAGGCACACTCCATCATTTCTGCAATGTCCTATTAGTTATGCAAGTTGGTCCTATTTTATGTGGGAGGGGACGACACATGGTATGAATACCAGGAGGTAAGAATAATTGGGGCCACTTACTCATTAAACCTCAGCTTTGGAGCTCATCTCCTTAAAGAGACCTTCTCCAACTACCCAGTTTATTCTTCCACATCTGTTTATTGAGCACTTACTAGGTGCGAGACACTGTCCTAGGTGCTGGGCTACAGCAGGCAGGGGTCCTATTGGACTTATCTTCAAAGACAAATTCCTAGTCAATCACTTCTTCCCACATTTCCCTTCTCCACTCAGGTGAAAGCCACTGTCATCCCCACCTGGATGGCAACAGTAGCCTCTTAGCTAGTTTCCCTGTTCTCAACCATAGCCAGGGACGTCCTCCTAAAGCCTGAGTCAGATCACATCCCTCCTCTACTCTAAACCCTCCCGTGGCTCCCACCTCATTTAGTAAACACCAAAGTCCTTGCATTGGCCTGATTGGGCCCCTTCATACCCCTCTGATCTCCGTGTCCACTACTTCCTCCTCTTTGTTCCCCTTGCTTCCATCACACTGACCTCCTTGCTGATCCTAGAACCCGCAGGCACGCTCCCACCTCTGCCCTTTAACCTGGCTGTTTCCTTTGCCTGCAGTGTGCTTTCCCCAAACTGCTGCAGGAGTAGGTCTTCACAACCTTGAAGCCTTTGCTCAGATGCTCCCTTCTCAATGAGGCCTTGACGTGCACCCCCTCCAAAATTGCAACCCTCTCCCTCCCCATCCCTCTCACCTCGCTCTTGTTTCTATCATAGCCCTTCTTGACTTTTAACAAGTCGTTCAATGCCCTTACTTCTTACATTTATTTATTTTTTTAAATTATATCTCTCTTCGTATTAAAATCTAAGCTCCATGGGCATTTTTGTTTATTTTGTTCACCTACGTATCCTCAGAAGCTGGTCGTGTGCCCAATAAAGACATAACCGCCTTTCAAAATAGTTGTGGAATAAATGAACGGATCAGCTTCTCCTCCCCCCAGATTGGGAATTCCCATCACACCGGGAGGTTTTCCCCAGCGCCAGTTCCTGTGTCGGTTCAATGGGGCTGGATGACGCCACCTCAGTCGACATTTTAGGCTTTCTCGGAGGGTCAAATGCAATAATGGACGTGAGAGCATCATGTCACCAAGTGTTACACCAAGACCATGAAGACAACCGCTCTTATTCCTTCCTAGTCTGGGGGGGGGAGTTGGGGGGGAGCATCACCTTGGCTTTCTTTTCGTGCTTCTCAGTATGTCCTCCAGGCTGGCTTTCATCTCCTTTCCTGAAGCTCTCCCCTTCCCACCCAGGCATGCCACGTGCCTGCTTCATTAGTTATAGTGGCGGCCGAATAATTGAATTGTTATTGGTTTGGAGGAGGTGCGGGAGGGGGAGAGATTTTTGCTAAATTATTTCTCTTTGGATAATGTTCATCTCCTGCCAAGGGGTGATTTATTTCTGCTGTTGGCAGTCTTGCTTTCTGGAAATTAATTCTTTGATTGGAATGGAAAGGGAAGTTGATAGTGGCAGGGTGTGTATGTTGAGTGGGGTTCCTTTTGGACACGAGATCTAGACGAAGCATTGGCTTGAGTTTCTTGGGGTATGGCAAGAGGGGGTAGGTAATGTGGGTGCTGAGTCTCTCGGGGTACCCCGTCTGTGCCCTCAGCCTCTGTCTCAGCTGGACTGCATGTTCTAACCTCTTGAATCTGGTGGACCTACGTGCCTGGTCATCTGCTATTTGTATGAGCACATTCGCTTCCAGGATTACCTTTGGCAGGAGTTCATACCCACATTTCAGGCTCATTGCATCAATTATCTATTGCTCCACAGCAAACCTCCAAATCCAGGAGGAAGGCTGGTTCACTCACATGTCTGGCACTGGGGCTGGCTGACGGGAAGACTGGACTCACTTGGGACAGGTGACTGGAACAATCCGTATGGCCTCTTCCTGCCTCTTAGGATTCCTCTCATCATGGCGACTGGGTTCCGAGGAAGACAGTCTTGAGATTGAACACCGAGAACAAGTGTTCCAAAAAAATCCGATGGAAGCTGAATGGTGTTTTCTGACCTCGTCTTAGAGTCAGGTTGAATCACGCGCTGGAGTAGAATCCAGGCCTAAAACTAAAACTTCACCTGGATACCCAGTGAGAAAATACAGTTAAAGCCCTTCTGGGGGAAAGATATCACCTCCCCCCAACCCTGCCAAAGGATGCTTATTGAATAGGCCACCTCAGGGAAGTCCTAATCAAGATCACTTTGTAGGATAGAAAAGGTATATATCCATTACAATTTTTTTTTCCAGCAGTGAGGAATAAACCCCAACGCAATGGCATCAAGTTATAAAGATATGAATATTTTTCACATAACAAGAGCACCACAAGTAAGGAGAGGTAGTTAATTTAATGGCTCAAAAAGTCATCAAAAATACAGGTTCTTCCTGTCTTTTTCCTCGGCCATTCTCAGCATATCCGTTCTGTTCTTAGGTCACCTCTCCTCGTAGTCACAAAATGGCTGCTGTAGTTCCAGGCATCACATCCAGACACAACAACATTTAGCAGAAAAAGAGGGACAATTTCTTCCTCTTTGACTTTTTAGTAACAAGGAAATCCCCCCCAGAGCTTTTCCTCAACCCTTCTCTGCCCTGTCCTGCTGCCGTCCTTGTACTGGCTGATTCCTACACACATCAGTGGCAGTGTTGTCATTATGATTGGTTTAGATTAATGATCATTTACTCCCAAGTCACATGAGGACAGAGTAGGTAGGCACCCAAACAAAATAGAGCCTTTGCTGGCAAGGAAGACGAGAAGTAGAGGATGGGAGGGGTGCTTTTGTGGGAGACAACATTGTTTGCTAGGAAAGATCTATGAATGGAGAACTCTAAAGTTTTTGGGAAGCTTCTAGCCTTTGCAGCCAGAACCCTACACTGGGGGCCCAAGTTCGTTTTCCTGGCTATGAAATAAGAATAGGGAATCCTTATTGTAGGTTCACTGTGTGCCAGGCACTGATAAGCACTTTTCATGTATTGACGCATTCATGTATTGACGCATGTATCCATCCTATGAGATGGATACTATTAGGACCCCCTATTTTACAGATGAGGAAACTGAGGCCTAGAGAAGTTAAGTAACCAATTTAATGTAGCTTGGCTAGGAAGTGGCAGACCTGAACCAAGGCAGTCTGTCTCCAGAGCCCTTGCTTGAAGACACTACGTTCCACTTCCCTCATTAGGGAATGAGGGGCAGGAAGGAAAGATAGCCAAACCCTTTCGACAGAGGGAAAGGGAATCTGGTGTGGCTAAGCATAGGGCTGGTCCCTGACAAGCGCCTGTGATAGATTTGTTGACTAAGCTCAGAGAGGTGAACTGGTTAAGTCCAAGTCCCAATAAGTGGCAGCACCAGGAGTTATTCCCAAGTTCAGATCATGAGGCTTTTCCCGACACATTAAGCTTGTCCATCTGTATTAGTCAGGATTCTCTGGAGAAACGGAACCAATAGGAGCTATCTATCTATCTATCTATCTATCTATCTATCTATCTATCTATCTATCTTATTATAGCAATTGGCTCACACAATGATGGAGGTAGACCCATGATCTGCCATTCGCAAGCTGGAGGACCAGAAAAGCAGGTGGCGTAGTTTCAGCACATGTGCAAAAGCCTGAGACTGAGGGGCTAGTAATGTAAGTCCCAGTTAGAATCCAAAGGCCCAAGAGCCAGGTGCTCCAATCAGTGTCCAAGGGCAGGAGCAGATGATGTCCCAGCTCAAGCAAAGAGCCAATTCTCCTTCCTCCACATTTTTGTTCTATTCAGGTCCTCCACAGATTGGATGGTGCCCACGCACCGGGGTGAGGGCCATCCCTTCCCAGTCTGCTGATTCAGATGCTACTGTCTTCCTAAAACACCCTCACAGACGCACCAGAAATAATGTTTGACCATCCAATAACGTCTGGACATCCCGTGGCCCTGTCAAGTTGACACATGAAATTAACCATCACATCACCTGACCCAGGTCATCATTCCAATGTTTTCACCTTATTTAATTGCCTGAATGCACAGAGGAAGATATCTGCTAGGGAAGAGGGGTGCAGAATAAACAGAATTCGGCACTGAATTTCTGTTGGGTACCCAGAGACGAAGGCAGGGTGCAGGCTCTAATGTCAAATGCATTTCTTGAGCCTGATGACAGTGGTTTTATTCCAGGGCTGTGTCTGGTGATGTGCCGCCGCCCCCCCCCTCCCCCCGCCCCCGGCCAGGTGGCTGGCTCAGAGAGGGGCAGAGCCAGAGGCATCACGGATGGGGCCTGAAGGGGTGGTCGCAGGCAGGGTCAGTGTGTCTTGCGGCACATTGAGTGGCCCTCCTGGGAAAGGAGGATGGAGAGATGAGGGCATCGTCTCCCTCCTATTTCCCCACCAATTGCCCAAAGCCGGGCCAATGGATGGTGTGCTCCCAATGGGCCATCCCCAGGCAGGGGCACCTTTCCCCAGTCCTGGTTGGCCGAAAGCGCCACACACAGCCACAGAGAAGTCTCTCTGAAATGGACAGTTAATTGTCTCCAGGCCAGGGAGACCTGCAGGATTAGGGTTTTCCGGACTGGACCGGGGCCCAAGGGAGGCAGAGACCCTGCCTCCACACCCCCGCCACTCTCATTTCCTTGCCAGCTCTCCAGAAATCCAGGTCACTTTCAAAGCCTGAGGCTGCAGCCTGCCTGAGCATGGGGTCACTTCCGAGGTCACTGGCCAAACAAGCAGGTCAATTTTAGCAGGAAACCTACATGTAAGTGGTGCTGGCTAGTCAGGATTTTGAACAAGGGGGCTCTGGCCTCTGCAATAGCCTGGTTTTTCCACTGCATTTTACACCTGGGGAGCCTGAGTCTTCTAGAAACTAACATTTATTAAATACCCCCTCACACACACATAGGCTTAATAAATGCATATTGTGGGGACAGAGCCCCAGAGAGCAGTTTCCAGGCTCTCAGCCTCATGTGGAAAGATCCTGGCTCGGGTAGTAGATGGCCATCAGCTGTGGCTGGTTGGCCGTCAGCTGTAACCATTGAGCTATTGGCCACTGATATAACTGCCACGGCTACGTTGGGGAGTCGAGGAGAGTCGAGGAGAGTCAATCGGTTGCCAGCAAAGCGGACAGCAGGTCGCACGTCATGTAAACCCAGCCTCCAGTGAGACCATAGTAGTATAACTCCCCTACCTATGGCTCCGTGGGTGCTCCTTTTTGGCCTCACCATGTCCTGCGTTCTTATGTGAGGAGCGGGAGCAGAGATCCCGTGTGACACCCCGCATGACACATGGCGCATTGAGCAGGGTACGGTGCTGGCCGAAAGTCACCGAAGCATGGTGGAGCAGTTTATGCGTACAAAAGTTCAGCTTTGGGAGGCCCAAGAGGAGCGACACCGGGAAAGGGAGGCGCAGTCTGCCTGGGAGACTGAAGCCTCCAGCTGTCACACCACCCTCTTGGACATGGACGGCGCTGCCTTCATTTTGGTGACCTGCTGAGGCCTTCAGCTCCGAGGGTTGTGGACATGTTCCACGGAGGACTCCACCCACTCAGACACCTGGCACGGCGAGCAGGATTCCGACCAGGTAGGAATGGAGTCTGGCTCTGGGCAGGAGGACTGTGGGCCCCACACAGTGTGTGGTGTCCGGTGGCTACTGTTCTTAGGAGTTGGACCCCCACGGAGGAGAGTGGAGGAGAGTGGAGGAAAGTGAAGGAGAGTTGAGGAGAGTCGGTCAGTTGGCAGCAAAGCGGACAGCAGGTCACACGTTGTGTAAACCCAGCCTCAGTGAGACCATAGTGGTGTGACTCCCCTACCTATGGCTCCGTGGGTGTTCCTTTTTGGCCTCACCATGTCCTGCGTTCTTATGTGGGGAGCGGGAGCTGAGACCCCACCTGACACCCCGCGTGACACATATATATGCCAGGCATGGTGGGAGGAACTTCCAAATAACTATCATTTGCAATCCTCACAGCCCTGAGAAGTTTTTCTTTGTACAAATTCCCATTTTAATAGATTTTCCCCCCCCACACATTTCCGTTCAATAGATTCCCATTTAATAGATGAGACTACTGAGTCTTAGAGTGGTTAAAAGGCTTGCTCAGGATCACGTAGTTGGGAACTGTCAAGGGGGACTTCAATTCTTCTCCTCTGGTCCCCACACCCAGCCCTCTTCTCCATTTAATCTTGAACCTCTGAACCCAAAGGGCTGCCTGACAGCAGGTCCCCTCTCTCACCTGGTTTCCTGGTCAGGAGAGGAGGAAGCACCGGCCTTCCCTCAGACCCACCCAGCCACCCACCTGAGGTGCCATTAAAGTTAATTGTTTTTACTGCCAGTTTAATATACTCTTGTAAATCTTTTTATGAGGTGGCCCAGGAACACCTAGCTGTGCAGAACTATGGGACGCAATACAGTTTGAACACAGAAGCTTGGTCTCCCCAACTAAGATAGGGTGCCCTCGACTTTCCAGGGGCACACTCTTCCCTCACCCTATGTTGCCAGGTAGTTTTCTTCCAGATCTGGAAGACTAAGATGGTCTACCTCACCCCCACTGGCTGGATGGGGATCCCTGTTGACCCTAAATTGTGGAATCCTCCAGAATCTGAGCCCCCTAAGTACTGGTGCAAGTTTCTGGAGCCTTTAGAAAGATTTAGGGGTTTCCAGTGTAGAAAGTATGGCACTGGGTCTCTCCCAGACTTGGGCATGCCGATGGGCTGGCCAAGCACTCCAAGGTAAGTGTTAGGAGTGTGAGGGGTGCACATTCCAGGGTGTGAATCTTCTCTTTCTATCATTTCCTGCCCACCCACCTTGCACCTGGACTTCCCCTATCCTTTCTTTAAGATAGTTTGCCTCAGGTGAGTGGAGAGGAAGACAGTGGTTGCTGGGCCTGGGGCAGACCTTGGCTTCCATGCAGGAGATTTCCCCTGAGTCTCTTTTCTGTCTGGATCTCAGTGCCTGGCACCCCCATTCTGAGGCTCCGTTTTGGCATTGGTAAAATGGGGATATTGTTTTACCTTCCCAGGTGGTTGCTAGTATTAAAAGAACTGCTACTCCTCATGTACCCCGCCAGGCTCCAGGCACGCAGCACACCTCTGTAAAGGCTGACATCTTTCACAATCGTGATTAAGCCCAAACATTTATGAGGCACTCTTACTGTACGCAAGCCTGGTGATAGGTGCTGGGGGTGTACAGAGAAAGACTGGCCTCCTTGTCTCTAAGGGGCTTTCAGGCCGGGAGTACGCCTTAGCTCACGTGCACAGAGGAATTTAGCAGATTGAGCGGTCCCTCTCAAATGTATTCAGGGGTCAGCAGCACCTGCACCACCTGGTACCTGTAGAAATGCAAATGCTCCGGCCCCACCCAGATCTACTGGCTCTGGAACTCTGGGGGTGGGGCCCCGCGATCTGCTTTTAAGGAGCCCCTCAGGTGAGGCGGTGCTCGCTATCCTTCGGGAACCTAACAATGAAGGCAGGCACAGGCTTTGGAGTGAGGAGGCCTAGGTGTGAATTCCCTGGCCCGCTGTGAGGCTTTGGTGAGGAAACGAGGCAGCCCCCTGGGGTGGGGGTAGGGGTAGGGGTGAGATGGGGGGAGGAAGGAGAGGAGTGGGGGTCAGGGAAATTGGCCTTAACCGGTGGTGGGGGCAGTGAGGGAGGAGGATGACCAGGGGAAATCGTCAGCCCTCACCTGAACAGGGCGTAACACGGGTCCGAGGCTGAATTTCTCAGCGGGCCGTACTTTTGGGCTCTGCCCATTGCGGGAGGGCAGAAAGGCGTCTCAGGACGTGCCCACCCCGATGTGCAGCCTCTACTGGTGGTTACCGAAACCCTGGGGCCCAGTGACCTTTCCGAGCCTCGGTTTCCCCAATGTCGCGGGGTCGCTGCGGCTCAAATGAGGCTGGAAAGCGGTAGAAGCACGGAGGACACTACAGGTCCGGCGTCAGGACCCTTTTCCCGCACGGCTCAGGTCCGTGGTCCACGGACAGTTCCTCCCGGGCAGTGTCCGCACCAGAGAGAGAGGTGTGGGCTCGGGCGCAGCCGGCCAGGGCTGCGGGACCGGGGCTGGGGCTGGGGCGTGCATCCTTTCCGCGGGGACCTGGGGCCGTGCGAGCGGGGCGGAGGGTGATGACGCCCAGCCTTTTCTCTAACGCATCGGGGAATTATCCGGCCAAGCACTCGGGTGTCCGTGAAGCTGCGTGATTAACGGTACTGGGGGCTGCGCGTGGGCATGTTGACCGGGGAGGGGGCTTCTCCCCACGCCTGGCAGTGCACGGATCTGTCCCCACACCGAGGCGCAGAGCGCGCGGCGCCCCGCGTGACGTGGGGAGGAGACACCGGCCTTCCCCCGAGTGGGAGGAGATGGCGATAAGCGGGCAGTCGGGAGTGGGAGGAGAGTTTGCGGGGGTGGGGGGGGCTGCCTTGATCCTACTCTGGGGGGTCCTATAGGTTTCCCAAGTGTTCTTTGAATAAAACCCAAACATTGCCCCGACCTCCAGTAGAGGGTCCAGGGGGCGCACGACCTAGCCCCCGCCTGCCTTTCCGGACTCGCTTCTCACTGCGTCCCCGCCCGCGACATCCACTTGGAAACGCCCGCCCCAAGCCCCCAGGCCCTGCAGACGCGGGTCCACTACGCTCCCCACCGCTCTCGTTTCCAGCGGGCGGAGCGCGTCAGAGGGGGGGACGGGAGGGGCGCCCCGGCCTCCCCGGTTCGTGGAGATGAAAACTGGGCCAATTTCCCCCTTCCAGACCCTGAATCGGAACAGCCCGGGGGCCAGCGGCCTGGCCCCCGCGGCCACTGCCCGTCCCCTCCCCCGCGCCCCCGGTCAGGCTTTGAAGAGTGCATTTTACGAACTTTTCCATTTTCCTAATGGAGGCGTGTTTGTTCTTCTCAGTCACCTCGCTTTTTTTTATTTTTATTTTATTTTATGAGCTTCAGAGCTGATCTGCACGTCCTTCCCTCCGTGTAATTTCAATTTGAACTCTCCCGGAGCGGCCTTTTCCCTCTTGTTGCCTGCCAAGTCGTTTGAAGGCTGCGCAAACATTCTGCCTTCCTCCCGTGCCCGCGAATCTCGGTCTACACCCGCGAGGGAGGTGGAGGCGGTTACCCCAGAGTTCCGATGGATTGGAGCCTTTCAGCAGACGCCCGTAGAGGGCTTGGGAGGACGAGTTGGGGGAAGGGTGGTGAACCATTCGAATAACTGCCCTGTAGCTCCTCTTCTTTAGGTTTGTGTGTGTGTGTTAACATTCCCTAATCCATAGTCCAAGTCTCAGAAACGAAGATAGTGGAGACACACAGGGATTAGGGCTCTGATGAAATAAACGTCCCAAGTGTTCAGCACTGTTCTTAACATTGATTGCCTCGTTCAATTTTCAGTTTCTTGGCCAGGAGGTGTTATCCCCATTTCACAGATGAGGGAAACTGAGGCTGAGCTACAAGATCAGGTTCTCAGCCACTCTGCTGGGATTCAAATCCAATTTTGAACGAAGGCTCTTCATAACAAAAATTCTCATTAGTAATGGCTGAATGTAACATTATTAAGTACTTATAACAACTGCCCTTTATTAAGCACCTACTATGTGCCGTGCACTGTGGTAAGCCTTCTACTCATTTATTTCTCACAAATATCTCTCACAAGGTCATGTATCACCTTCTTCCCATATAACAGATAAGAAAATCTTGGCATAGAGTTGTCACCACCCACAGTCACACAGTGAGGAAGAGCTGGAGTCAGGATTTGAACCCAGGCTGAGGCACTCCTAACCACCATTATTCATGCCCCTGGAAGAAACTTTCCCAGCTCTCTCCTGAGTCACATGAAAGAAATTCCAAGCTTACTGACCCTGGGCTGCATTTTCCTCCCGAGGTTGCTCTGGGGACAAACAGGAAGATGGGGGGATGGGGGTAAGGGGTTACATAATGTGGTGACTTCAAAGGTGACCACCACTGTGGTTCATAGCCTTGGCTCTGGGCAGCTATCCAGGGGTACCAATCTGCAAGCTGCGTGTTATCTACTCTCCATCTCTGACAGTACCTCCTCTCAGACCAAGGGCTGAGCAGGCAGGAGAGGAGACGGGGCAGGACTGAGGTGGGAGGTCTTGAAATTGAAGGTGGGGGGAAAAGATCAGGTGTTAATAAGGGTCAAAATAATAATAGCAGCCTGCATTGATTGAGCACTTATTGTATGCTATGCACAATGCATAGTTCTTAAGTTAACACTACAGGTAGGGACTTCCAGTTTTCCCCATATGGGGAAACTGAGGCCTGGTGAGGTGTAGAGCATGACCTACAGTCCCATATCAAGTCAGCGGGGAAAACAATGGTAAAATCCACTGGTCTGTGCCTGACCATCTCTCGCCAAGGCAGGAGTACTTTTCAGAGTTTTGAGGGAAGAAGCCAGGGAGGGAGTGGTCTGAGAGCCTGAGACAGACCTTGGTTTTCTTTTAGTCCTGGACTTACTGTGTGACTTTGTGCAAGTCTATCAACCTCTCTGGGCCTCAGTTCCAACTGCAAAATCGTGGTAGTACAGGGGTTAGAATATTTAATTGCCAAGTCATTGGTGACCGTAGTGTTCTGAGAAGCTCATGAGGCCACAGCCAAAGAGCAGATTTCAGAGATAGAGGAAACGGTCCCCAATCTTTGAGTTCTGTGAAATCAGGCTCCCCACACTTCTGGAGGGTGGGTGGCAGGGGGAGCCTCACTGGATCACTGAAGAAACACCCTTTCTTTGGAGGCACACCCCAAAGGCTTCTTGATCCCAGCCCAGGGATGGCTTCTATGGGCTTCAACATGAGAAGTGGGTTATAACCCCATCATTGGGATTCCTGCGAGGCCTCCTGTTTGTGAGGCCATTGAGCCCAAGGTGGGGGGCTGGAGGGTGAAGGGCTTGACTGGAGTAATAGGCCTGGCCTGGGGGATCTCTAAGAGCCAGAAACTGTGCATGCTAACCCTGCATTATCCAATCAGGGTAACTTATGTGAGTACCAGTCTCAGATCGACATAGACACACAGCCCACCCTTCTTCTCGGCCTCATTATTATTATTGCTATTATTTAAGAGCTATACTTCTTCTAGCTCCTACTGTGAACCACTTGTGTTGTAATTTATAGTATAAGGTCTGAGAGTCAGAGAAGTGAAGACACTTGCCCAAGGCGCTCAGCCAGCAAAGGGCCCAAAGACAGAGAGGAAGATGGATGAAGAGAGTCAGGAGGCAGAGAGATGGGTGGAGGGGGGCATGCCGAGATAATGTGACAGAGACAAGAAAACTCTCCTCGCCCAGCTCCCTGCCCGAAATCCGGTGCCCAAAGTCAGAGTCTGAGGAAGTGGATTGCTCCTGCCATGATGGGTATCACATATGCTGTAATTAATAGTTCCAGAAATGTGCCGGGGAATACTTTAGAGTTGATTTATTGAGATATTTCTATTCCTGGTGACTCCATGGAGGAGTGGATCTTTTCACATCAGTTATCATGGGGTTTCCTTATCTACTCCATGAAATGGGAGAGTAAGGATGCCAAGGAGGAACGTGTGCCCAGGTGGCAGATGGAGGGGGCCTGGAGGCCCAGCTGGGAGGAGTGAGTCTGGGACACCTCTTGTGGATTCCAGCCAGTGCGCCTACACTGGGGGCCAGGCTCCTGAGTGGGGGCTTAGAGGTGTAGGGCAGACAGCTCCCGATAAACCATTGTCCCTCCAGTTTGAGGCAGATGAGGTCTTGGCCATTATTTAACAGACCCAGAGAGGTGCTCTGGCCAAGGTTGCTCAGATCAGGGAAGGGGGTCAGGCCACCAACCGCCTGCCTGTAACTTACCCTTCCATAGCTTTGGGAGTTTTGGGTGGGGAGGGGATCAGTGGGGTGAAGGGAGTGGTGGGTGGGGGTGTCTCCTTAATGGCTCCAGGGATCCCATGGGGTGTGGTCCAGCTCTCACACTCATCCTTTGCCTCCCTGTGCCAGAGCACCCAGCGTGTCTGCAATTTTTCCTGGCCAGCTTGCCAGGCCAGGGAAGAAGGAAAAGAAAGCAGGGCCTGGAGGGTGATGAGGGGGTGGAGGGAGTGGAGGGGGAGGGAGCAGCGAACAAAGGCGCCCGCGCTGGATCAGGCAGGGCCGCTGAGTGATGATCCACAGGCCAGCCTGGTGGGGTGGCTGCAGGGGTGTGTGTGTGTGGGGGGAGAGGGCGGAGGCGCAGGGGCGGGGCGCTGGGAGATAAGGGAGCCAGACGGGTTCAGAGATAGAGGGAGAGAGATGGAGAGGGAAACACTCACAGGGAAGAGAGATGGAGGCAGGTTCAGAGGTAGAAAGACGGAGGGGGACACCGACAGACCTGGGAGATAAAAGGTAGAGACAAGTGACTCAGAGAAGGACAGACAGAGAAGGAAGCACAAACCACAAGATGCGGAAAGAGAAAATTCAGAGAAAATAAAGACCCAGAACTGATACAGAGACAGAAAGACATTATGTAAGGGGGGATGGAAGGGGAGGGGAAAAAGAGAGAGAGAGAGAGGGAGAGAGAGAAAGAGATGGATGGCTGAGACGGGAGCCCAGTCAATCTGATTTGTACCCGACAGTGGACAGAAAACCAAATCAATGTCAATTCATTTTGGGGGCGGGGCTCTGAGGCCAGTGTATGCTGTGGGTCCTTGACTGTCCCATCCCAATGGGTCCTGGGTCGGGGAACATCTGTCCCTCAGGCCCCAGCATAAGGGACTTTGGCCACAATTTGTAATGGAGTTAGTTTCTTTTCCAGATAAAGTGGTTTTTATAAGTGGTTTTTCATGACCTCCAGACCCCGTCTTCAATTTTTCAATTTCATCCTGCCAGTTCTGGAGTGGGCGCAGGAGCATGCAGTGGCCCAGGTGGTCTGCAGCAGGGCAGGGCCTCCGTAGACACTCACTGGGCACTCAGAGAATCCACATCAAGCTGCACGGACACACACACGTGGACACACGCATGTGCGCAGGCTCACACCACCTCCACAAGGTAGTACATCCTCACTACATATGTGTGCCACACTCGCGTGCAAGTCTGCCAGACACACGCACACACACACGCATACTTCACTCACTGCAGCCCACACATGTCAAAACATGCATTTAACATTCGGTAAGCATCTCGCACGTGCAGAGGGCTGGGCTGGGCATTAAAGACAGAAGGCCAAACAAGAAAGCGAAGGGGTCTCTCTCAGTCTCCCCTACAGGCAGGGGTGCCAGGGCACTCTGTGGACAGGGTAAGCAGGACGGAGGCTGTCTGGGCACCGGACATGGGGACTGCCCCTCTGTGTTTGGGAATGTCCAAAGTCAGGCTCTGTGGTGTGGTAGAGAGGTCCAGCCCCCCGACTGCGGTCAGGGCCAGGAGCACCCACTATAGTGCAGGCGAGCTTGGGGTGAGCCTGGAGCTTCCCAGAATAGAGATTCTATCCTTTTTTCAACCTCAAAGTCCCCATTGATATGAGAAATCAGGGCCAGGGTCCTTTCCTTTCAGAAGTTTCAGAACTGACCCCTATATCTGTTTCTCTGGGCAAGGAGCCTGTCTGTCTCTTACTCCAAATTGGGGACTCCATCCTGTACCCGAAAGGGGATCCTATTGGGAGTGGGGAAAGAGCTTCGATTTCCTTTTGGATATGCCCCAGGATCCTGGGAGGGTGTGCATTTCCTCCAGTTGGGGCCAAGGGTAATGACAGTACCCAGTTGCTGTTTCCAGTGCCAGCTGGTCTTTCCTTATTTTGTTTCATCCTAATGATTAGAATAACACTCAATGTTTATTGAGGGCATACCACCCACAGGGTGCTGTGCTAAGCGCTTTGCGGATATTGCCTCGTGGAAGGCTCAAAGCAGCCCAGTAATATGGGTGGAATGATTGCGAATCCCATTGTACAGAGGAAGAAACTGAGGCCCGGGGAGGTGAAGGCATTTGCTCAAGATCAGATGACAAGAATTCACACCCCGGCAGGCTGACCCCAGAAGTTAAACTTTTCACTGACCTTCATCCTCGTAGTGCATAGTTCTGATCTTTTTGCAGCCTCCAAAAATGGGCAAGATGTGTGTGTGTGCGTGTGTGTGTATGTCTACATGCGTGCATGGGTGTTATCGATTCCAGGGGTCAGCCAGAAGCTGCTCCGGGATTCAAACAGCAGAGGCCCAGGCCAGGGAGAACTTTCCAGGAGAGCAGCCGTTTCCTCTGACTGCGGCAGGGGCCTTGCCCAATCCCACCAGCTCATTTAAGTTCGGCTTCGGTCCTGCTGTGGGATTGCAGAGCAGCCGGCCTTGAGCCCAGACTGCCTGCCATGTAACAAGATAGTTTATATTATACCGCCGAGCAGAAATAAAACTACTGAGTCAAACATTGCAAACAGATGCCTCGGGCCAGAGCCGAGGGTCCCGGCCAGACGCTTTTTCAAGCACCCTGGGAGGAGAGAAGCTAGGAGTCTGGTCCCTCCACACCCTGCAGGTTGGGGTGGGGGGCTGCCACTTGAATTGGAGGTTTGGGGACCATTAAGGAGCTTTCAGAAATGGAGGGGGGAGAAAATAAAAGAAGGAAAGGGGGCATGTCTTTTCTTTCTTTTACTCTTTCCCCACGCACATTCCAACCTTGTGACCTGCCAATTTCTTGATGTTCATGGCTCTTCCTTCCATGAAGAGGTGGAGCCCAGGGAACCTTCCTGAAATCCCCATTAGTTCTAAAATATCCCGAATAAACATGCTCTAAGTTGCTTATATCCCCTCCTTAGAAGATTCTGCCTCTAAGCTCATGGGAGAGTTCTGGAACTTCCAGCCCTGTGCGGTCTCCTAACTCATCTCTCCCGCCCACTCCTGGGTCTGCCTCTTCATCTTCTAGACTGCAGCCGGCATGACCGTTAAGCGCCGTGAAGTCATGCTCTTACTCCCACACCTTCAGGGGCTCCCCATTGTCCACGGTAGAGCTTCTCAAAGAGTGTTCTGTGGATGTGCGTGTCCTGGGATGGTTGTTAAAATGCAGATGCCAGGACTTCACCCCTGAGCTACTGAATCCATGTGTTTGGGGCCTCAGAACCTGCATTGGAAATCCTCTCTGGAAGGAGGCAAGGTGTAATTATTTTTTTAAATGAGCACATTGTGGAGCCCTCAGGGTGATGTCAAAGTGAAAGGGTATGCAGCACTATTCTGTTATTTGATGGCTATGTAGAGCACCTACTGTGTGCTGGGTACCATGCTAGGGGCTCGGTGCTAGGGCTACAGCATGCACAAGGGAAATAAGGTCCCGTCAGTCTTGTATTTCCAGTGACTTCGGAGGAGGGGGAGGACTTGATGGCTGGATGGTTCAGGAAAACCTCATGGGGAGGCATCTCAGGGCCAGCCTTGATGGAACAGATTGTCCACAAGAATTCGGTCGGTGCTTTAGGTGGGCGACTGGCGTTAGCAAAGGCTCCGAGGTGGGGAACTGCACAACGGGATTAAAGGGGCTGACCATTCGCCACAGACTTTGGAAATGGGTGAGAAAGACGAGGAACTGGGGAATCTCTGCTCTCATCCTGCTCCTCTTTCCTGGACACTCAGAAAGTGGAGACCTTATCTCCTTCTTCCTGGAAGCCCCCCTGGAGATGCCTGCAGGGCTCTGAACATGTTTGTTGAATGAATGAAAGAAAGGTGGTAGGAGAGGAAGAGGGAGATAAAAGACACAAAAGAGAAGAAAGAACAAAAAGAATGAATCATGGATAGGGGGATAGGAGAAAGAAGGGAGGTCCACTGTGTAGTTCATAAACTCCAGAAATGTGTATGTGTGTGTAATGGGTGTGCACACAGCCGTAATGCTAAGTCTCTGTTCTTAGAAACCAAGGCATCACAGGTACGCAGAAATGGCTCCTACCCCACCTTCCATTTTCTGGGGGAGGAGGAAGGCAAGGGAGGCTGACAGAAAAAGCAGTGGGGGTGGTGGGGAGTGGCAGCTGACCTGGCAGGAAGTTGACCTAAGTGTGGCCAGTTACAGAGGCTGCCAGAGAAAAGGCCTGTGTGTGTGTGTGTGTGTGTGTGTGTGTGTGTGTGTAACAGGCAGAGACTTTCAAAGCAATCAAAATAACTCTGATTAACACTCTCTCTCCCTCTCAGACCCATTTCCTCCCAGCCAAGGCCCAGGGCAGACACGCCTGACTGTAACCCTAAGAGGCTGGGGAAGCTTGAGCAATTATTTTTACACTAAAGAAAAAAAAAAGTTCTCCAAGATGCGGGCGTGCTCAGGGCCCCGGCCCAGTGCTTTGAGACTTGGCGGAGGCCCGCCTCACCCCATCTCTAAGTCCTCTCCCAGCCCCCATATGGTCTGGCCTCTATCTTCTGCCCGCCTGTGACAGACAGGCCAGGCCAGGCACCCCCAGAGACCACCCCCCTCCCCAGCCGGGGGCCTGTCCCCTCTGAAACTGATCCTAGGCCTTTGGATCTAATTTGTTTCTCTGTCTGCTGGGTTTGGGGGGGGTCCTGCCTGGAGACGAGGTGGTCACAGGTGACATCAATCATGCCTGCATCTTCCGAGGGATGGGGATAGGATATCAGAGAGGTGATCAAGCATTTGCCACATGATTCAAATCATCTCAGCATTGATTAATTGGGTTCATCCTGAGTTTCTGAATCATAACAACTGTTTTTCTCCTTCACCGAACGTCAACAGGCCCTTAAAGGGGAAGGATCCTTTTACCCAGCGCATGTGGTACATTAAGTGGGTCAGCTCTTATTAAACGTTAAATGCTGGATGCGTTTTAGACAAACTCGATTTGCTCGAGATACGTTTCAAAGGTTTGGGGATGATTAGACATCGCGCTCCCTGCCTCGCCTCTTCCTCCTTGGCTTTTCCTGGGATGTGTTTTGGCTTCGGCCTTTGACAGATGGGATGAGAGAACGTGGGGGCCCATCGAGAGGGTCCTTTGGAGGGGGGAGAACCCCCCCTTCCAGGCTGTTTAAAAGAGATACAGTTTCTGAAATGTTTAATAAGGCAGAAAACAATCTCGGATGCCAAATTTGCCTTCCAAAAACTAAATATCCGGAATGGCTCCTGCCCATAGATGGAGGAGAAAATAGTATTTTTCTCAAGCTAGAAAAAAAAAAAAAAAAGGAAAGAAAAGAAAAGCTGTTTTCTAGAGAAGAGAAGTTCTGTTTCTGCCCTGGTATGGGTTCTGGCAACTAAATGACTGAAGAGGCTTGGTGTGGCAACAAAACCCAGTTCTTGATGCAAAGATCAGAGGAGAATCAGGAAAAAACAGTTAAGGCTAGTTTCCTACTGTTTCCTCCTGGGAAAAGAGATGCTTATGTGTGTTAATTGCAATGGAAACATAAATTTTAAACAAAAAGGGAGATGCTCAGCGGGGCTCCCATCATACTGGCTGTGTGACCTTGGATGAGTCACTGTGTTTATTGGAATCTAATTTTCTGGTTTATAATAATGCAATAAATAAGATTCACTGGCATATTGAGAAGTAGGAACTCAAAGGAAGAAGGTTCATGAAACGACACTGCAAATGTGTTTTTGGAAGACACGGGATATGTAAATGTGTGTGTGTTGAGGGGGACCATGCTATAGCAGGGAGACCCTGCTTCTCCATGTGTGGATGTATTTGCTTCGTAAAGTTTCAAAATGTAGATGAGCTCCAAGGTTTAGCCAAAGGGACATTTTTGGCTGTGGTAACTGGTGGAAAACATGACAATTTAGAGCCAATCTGGAAGTGTGAGCTTGGCAGCTCCAGCCATGGCGAAATAGTGAATTGGAAATTGATTAGCACGTCTGGAAGGTTCTCAGGGAGAGTGGAGGTTGTTCATGCCCACGGACCAAACTTCCCAGGAATCCCTGTGAGCAGCGTTTGCTCTCCCAAAGACACGTTCAGATACTTGAAATGACCTTGGTTCTCTGTGAGCCCAGACTCGTTCTTAGTGATGGAGAGAAAGTGACCGAGGCTTTGCCCGGGTTCACCCAAAGCCTATGTGTCCGGGTGGGCTCTGGGTTGGGGTGAATCTCACCAACCTGACCTGAGCCACATTTCCATGGTTGCTGCTGCTGCCACCTCTGCTAAGGTGTTCTATAGAATGACTGGGCTGTCCTGCTGCCTTTGGAGACAGAGAAGGGGACGGACAGATCACATGGAGAGAAAGAGAAAGAGAGGCAGAGGGGGTGAGGTGGGAGGAACCCGAATAGCAAGAGTGAGAGTGAAAATATGAGAGAGACAGGGGGGCGGGAAGGGGAGAGAGAGAAGCAGGAGAAAATAGTATTGAGAAGAGAGCAGAAAAGCAGAGTGAGACCGAGAGAATCACCCACACACAGAAATACAGAGGAAGGGAGACAGGAGAGGGTGGCAATGCCAGACGGCGCCCGCAGAGAAACAGGAACACAAGCACACTGTCACACGAGGAGAAAGATGGCAGAGTGAGCAACAGAGCAAACGAGGGGGCAGATAGGATACTTGAAATGTCACGTCCTGGATGCAGAGGTGCTCCAAACCCCCGAGCTGTGAAGCTGTGGAATTCCATATCAGCATCAGCAGACCTTCAAAGCCCCCTGCAAGCCTGTGCCCTCGGGGCTGCTGCTGCTGGGGATATCACAAATTAGCCATCAGGGCTGCAAGGCAGGGTTCCATGGGGGTGGGGTGGGCTGTGGAGAGGATCAAAGGGAGCCAGGGCCCTGCATCCATTGGCAGGATTCCCAGTGGGGCCCACAGGCCTGAATTCCTGGCCGAACCCCCGGGAAATATTCTGATGGACAGATAGAGACACTCCAACTGCAGGCTGCCTCCTCCGTGTTCTCTCCCTCTTGACTGTTGGTTGAAATCAGAAGTGAGGGTGTCCAATGCTTAATTAACTTTGAGACAGCTGGGCATGCTCCTCCAAGCCCCCCCCCCACCTCTTAAGTCTCAGTTCCCTTGTGTGTGAAAGGAATATTCTAATAACAGTTGGGGGGCTGCCTGACCCAGTTGTCTGAAGACCCCATGGAAGGACATTATGTGCTTATGTGGCAGAGGACCACACTGGTTTGGAGTGAGACACCCTTGGGTTGGGCAGCAAGCTGCGTTCCCTGGAATTTAGTCTTCTCGGATGTAAAATGGGGATGGTACAAGTACCTCTGTGGGGTCACCAGTGCTAAACCGAGCCCAGCGCCTAGTCCATAGCAAGCATGGGGCATATGGCGGCTCCAAGGGTGACTAAAAGACAGAAGCCAGATTGCTCTTCTGGACAGGGGTAATATATGGCATCTAGCTTCGGCTGAGAATTGAATTCAACCTCAGCTGGAGAATTAGAGCATTGTGATTAGAAACAAGAAGAGAGAAGGGACAAAACAGCCTGTCTTCAAGTGCACGATGACAGAGCACAGACTCTCCTGGCAGCCCAGGGGGCTGGAGAAGGACAGGGCAGATCATATTAATAACAATAAATTATATCTGCGCTGTGATTTATGGCTGTGATGTGCTTCCCATTATGTTATCTTACAGAACTGTGGAAGGGCGCGTTCTCCTGATGATTGTCACAGCAGTTTTAATCGCGGCTATTAGGGGTGATGGTGTTATCAGTGTTATTATGGATGTTTCTCCTAGTTTCCAAGTTGGGGACTGAGACACTTGCTCAGGGAGAGTGCCCAAGGAAAGAATGGAATCAGGGTTTCCATCCAGGTTTTGTTGTCCTGGGTCTTTTCCGGCTGCTCCCTAGTTTCATCTCTGAGGGAGACAACCTCCTTTCCATTCTGCCATTTTGTCACCTCCATGCACTGGGGAGTCTTGGTTCCTGCTTTCGCACGGTAGACTAGCTTTCTTGTCAGCCAAGGGTGAAGGGGCTCAAGGATCCCTCCTGTCTGGCCCCTGAGGCCCTCCATCCGCCTCACCAACCAGCATTTCATTCCCTAGCCTCTATTCCCCCTCGTGGGAACGCCAAGCGAAAAAGAATTCCCACCAGCAGCTGCCCATTGCAGGATGGGCAGGGGTGCCCGGAGGTGGACCTGAACTTCCAAGTCCCCCCCTGGGTTGGCCTCACCTCTGTCTTTGAACCCATCAGCGGTGTGGCTGGCATGTTTGTCCCTCCCCTCCTTCAGGAAACCCACAGCCCACTCAGGACTGAGTTGATTAGGGGACCAGGTTCATTTAGCATTTGCAGAGTGAGCTATTTCAAAAATGTGCAGATTCAGTCCTGGAAATGGCTTGGAAGGAGACTGACTTGGCTTCTGAGCAGGAGAACAAATGAATCCCCCCCCCATCCCTCTGCCTCCCCCATTCTGCGATTTCCTTTGTCTCAATCCAAAATCCCCCTTTACATGCTCCCGGAGGCTTCCTAATAAAATAGAACTGTAACTTTATCTAAGACGAGTGCAGCACATGTAGAATGGATAAGGTGTAATTAATAACAGAAAATAATGTTTCCCCCCTCCTGACCTTTCACCCCTATATAAGTGTCTTAAGTTTTATGACAGCTAAGCACAAAATGAGTGTGTGCATGCATGCATGCATGCATGCGTGTGTGTGTGTGTGTGTGCATGGTGCGTGCTCCAGCGTGTGCGTTTGAGCTGAGCTTACGTGGGGCTAATACGTCTGTCTGGTGAGTATTCACCTAGCCCTGGCTGGAATTGGTTTACGTTTCTGGGTCGACTGGCCTCTTGCTGAACCCAGGCACTGCCTGAAACTGAGCTGATTTCTTGAAGTGAGGATCCTGCCTAGATCATAACATACCCTGGATCTATTTCCTTGCAAAACTTTGGGCAATGCAGAAGCAGACTAGTGAAAAATAAGAGGATGGCACTTGCGCATGTGCACACACACACACATGCACACAATTTTTTTGGATTGTCTATTATAGTTCCAAACCCCAGTGGGTGCTGGGGAGAGGGTTTTGAGAGTTGTTTGTGTCCATAGCAATGGGCAGGAGACCAAGATAAACATTTTATTGGTTTTGACGCCGTAAATCCTCAGGCACCCAGGGATCTCATTCTGGGGAATGCTCTCTTGAGCAGTCACAGTCTCCCACCCCCCAAAGTGTCAGCATCCTTGCTGTTTATGTAGGAAAGAATGAAAGAAGGGTGCTGGGCCCAGCCGCGACGTCGGGGCTGGCAGAAGGAAGCAGGGTAAGGGCTGAGGAGAGCCCCATCTCCGAGTCGTTGCAGACTGTTGTCTGCAGTCAGAATTGAAGGGCACTCGAACCAATACTGTTTGTCTTAATGGTTCCACAACTATGTTCGTGTGGAGTAATATTATCTTGCTTGAAAGGTCACTGGGCTGGCCCGAGCTATTGGTTTCTCGTGATTCATTACGTTTGATGCTCAACTTTTCGAGAAGTCCGCAGCGCCAACCTCTGGGTTAATGGAAGCCACACCAGCCACGCACGAAGCCAGTAGCTTTGAATCCTCCCCGATGGCAGGCCTGGGCAGGGTGGAACGAGCTGTTTCCTTTTGATCAGTGGCTCTGATGTGAACCAGAGGTCACCATGTTTGGGGCCTGTGTGTTAGTTCTGCAAGACAGCAGCAACTGGACCCTCTACCCCTCCCATCCCAGCCTGGGGAGTTTTGTTTTCCATGGTTGTCCCTGTCTGGGCTGACTTTTCCAGGACCCCTAGGGCAGCAAAGGGACTTTTTGGGAAGATCAGAGCCTTAAATCATTAGAGAAGGCCCCTCTCTGTCTACTCCACTGGCCTTCCTCCTTCCATCCTTGGCTCCTCAGACGCAGATAAACCAATTCCCGCTCCCCCCACCTTGGGGCATTCCTGCTCCCTGATGTTAGGTGACAGGCTGGATTTGGAGGGAGATCTCTTTCTCCCAGGAGAGTCATTGGGTTGTTGAGTTCTTTTATGGGCATGCTTGAACTCTGGAGGGCCCCCAAACCGACAGCCACCTCTGCTGAATTGATCATATATTTTTCTGTCATTATGTCATTCCGTCATCCTTCCGCACATGCTTTGGCCTGCTATATTTTTATGGTTCTTCTTCCAAGAGGTGTTCCATGGAGGGTGGGTCAGTACGATTTATCTTCAAGGAGCAAGGCAGGAGAATTCCTTATCATCGGTATCAGAAGCGGGATTTCCCTCTTATCACCCTCTCTTTTGCTTTGGGGTTTAAAAGCAATACCAACTGGTTGGATTAAGCAGTTTAGGGAGTTCTTTAGGCTGCCAGCTCCGTAAAGTTGACAATGACCAGAAATTGGGGACTGGACCATCTCCTAATTTTACATCCTCCTAGATATGTAAAATCACAGAAGAGCAGTCCCGGAGTTTGTTGCCAGGACAAGAAGATCTTGATTAGATTAAAATATGTCCCAGTGGAGGTTTTGAGGCTTTGGCAAACATAACAAGATGAGTAGCTTTTCAAAAACAAAACTTGAAAAATTAAACAAGTAATATATATTCATTATCGAAAAAAGTAGAAAAGGCAGATAAGGAAAAAGAAGAAAATGGAAATCACCTGTAATCCCACCACATGGGGCTAACTATTCATATTTTACCATATATCTTTCCAGTCTTCTGTGGATATACATTTTAAGTGAAAATAAGATCGTATTGCATAGGCTGTACATGTTCATGTTTTCATGAGCAAAAAATGATATCTCTTATACTATAAAATATTTAAATAATGTAGAAAGTAGCAAGAACAATAACAACAGCAAAACCCACGTTGTAACCACTATTCACCTTCTCATGAATGTCTTTTTAGATATCTCTTTCCACATCGTTTGGTAGCCTGCTTTAAAAAATCCTAACAACATAGAATGGACTTCTCCATGTCAACAAACCTGTCTCTGCATCATTATTTCTTAGGGGCAGAGTTGTGTTCCATTCTAAGGATGCACCATGCATTAGCTTATCCATCCCCTATAGTTGGACAGTTAGATTATTTCCAATTATTCATCAAGACCTCTTCTAATGGCCTAGTTGATGTGTTGCCGGCTCTTTTTATCCAGTGGGATTTGTGTCACACCCCCAGCCCATCAAACAAAGGTGCTCCCATCCCTCCAACAATGCTGTATAGCCGGACAGAAATACGAATCCGCCAAGAGGACCTGTAGTAGCAGAAAGCGGGCTAACAGTAGTTTAAACAGTGAAGGATTTATTTTTCTCACATGATAGAGTAGTCCAGAAGTGGGCTGCTGCTGACCCTGACCCAGCTGCCCTTTCAGATCATCAAGATTCCGGCTTCCTTCTTTTTCACTTCTCCATTCTTCGCATTTTGACATTTTCTTCTTGTGCTTGTCTTCTGCATGTTCAAAGATGGCTGCCTCAGCTCCAGGCATCACGGCTGCATTAAGACTGGAAGGAGCAAGGAGCGGCACCAGGAACATTTCCTCTTGAGCTTTTCTCCTTCATAAGAAATCAAAACTCTCCCCCAAATCCTCCCAACAGATCTCTGCTTACAATTTATCGGCCCAAACTGTGCCACATGGCCTGCTCTAGCTTCCAACACTCCGGGAAAGCGAATCTTTCCTTTTTAAGACCCTACTGTAGGAGGCAGGAAGACAGAAGAAAAGTGGGAATGGGTTGCTGGATTAGCTAACCAGTGGCTTAGCCATAGTATCTAAAGCATTTACACCAACAGCTTGGCCTGTTCCTGTTATCTCACCTGCCTCTTAACATCTCTAGTTCCTGCTCCTCATTCTTCTCATTTTGGTCTGGCTTCTCGGTTTGGGAAACACAGTTAGACTCCCCAAGCTGGACTTAACTTTTCACTCAACTCTTGCCTCTGTTGGCAGATGTTTTGTAGTCTGTGGACCACTGGGTTATTGGAAGGACTTATTCATGTGAAAATGGATTCAGTGCTGGGCTCCACAGTTCAGGGGCCAGGAATTCCTTCTCTGAATCCCCAGCCCCCAGCAGAGAGGCCGGCATATTCATGCCCATTAAATGCAAATAGAGGACAGAGAGACGTTTCGGAACCCTAGTTACTCCACAGATCACTTAGGTGCAAGACTGGCAAAGAGTGGCTTGAGTCAGATTCCCCCAGGGGGCAGTTCTTCAGTGTCCTATAGCCAAATCTTGATTTGGGATACTTTTCCCAAAAAGAGACACTCTGAAGGATCAAGATCCTGCATCCCTGATACATGTTGTGATTAGACATCATGGGCTACCATCGAGTTGAATTGTACTCCATTGTTTTGAGGGGAGGGTTTTCTTTACCCTGTAGCCCCAAAGACCGTATGATGGGCGAGATCCACAGCTGTGTGGAGCGTCTGTGATCACGCTGGCCATGAATCTGCTGCTTAGAGCCAGATCGAGATCCATTGTGATCATTTCATGATGTTGTTTACCAAAATGATTCCGTTGTCTAGACCGGGTGGAAGTAGCTTGAGAAACCTATTCTCCCAGTGTTTGTCAAATAAAACTGGAAAGCGACGTAACTGTGGTTATAAAGAAAACAACATACAAAGGTAAAGGAAAATAATTAATGTTCTTTGTGAGCCTATTCCGTGCCCTGGCTCTGAGGGAGGGCACTGATATATCTTAGCTAACTTAATCCTTACAACTATCCTTTGAGAGTGTGTTCTGGTGACTATTGCCATGTAACAAATTACCCCTACTTTTAGCGCCTTACAGGAACTCATGGATTCGGTGGGTCGGGAATTAGGCCAGGATTCAGTGGGAATAATAGCTTGTCTCTACTCCATGAGGCCTCAGGGCTCAGTTGGGAAGACTTTAAGATTAGTGGTGACTCGTTGGCTGGGGAATAGAATGATCTGGAGGCTCTTTTACTTCATCCGAACGATCCAGGCTGGGATGACTCGAAGATTCAGAGGGCCAATCAAGAGTGTCTACACAGGGTCACTGCGTGTGGCCTGGGCTTCCTCACAACATGGCCGCCGCAGGGTAGCCTTCTTCATGGCAGCTCAGGGTTCCAAGGCCAAGTGTTCCAGCAGACAAGACAGAAGCTGACCTATCTTGGACATGTTCAGGGTGCAATTGGAACTGGGGTGATAGGGAATCTTTATTTCTGCCATCGTTTATTGATTGAAGCATTCACAGCCCACCCAGATTCAAGACCCACATTTGGATGAGATGAGTGTCAGAATTTGGAGACAGGTTTTTGTGCCAGAGGTAGATGTAATTAAACCCTATCTTACAGACAGATAAGTGAGGCCAGAAAAGTTTGATGATCAGTCCAAGATAACACGCAACGTATAATGTAGAGCCAGGATTTGAACTCAGATTATGGAATAGAGACCTGACTCTGCAAATGAAATTACACATTCATTGGATTAGTAAGAAGAAATCATCTATAAAGCTGGTTAAGAGAAACCTAAGCAGTTTACTGAGGGAGGAACTCACCCCTTGTCGGAAGGCTGTGAGCTATGGGACTGAAGTCAAATGGGTAAAATTATTGGCAAAAGTTGGTGATTCCTCTCTGAGTGGGGTCATCCTGGTTTTGAGAGGTCAACCAGTCCAGCCCTTAACCTTTTAGCAGAACTTCTCAAAAACCTCAGTGGATTCAGGAGTCAGTCCAGGTTTTGAAGATAACAAAGAGTGAAATGCTCAAGACACTTTATATAGTTTACCAAGGACTTTCAAAAACAGCATCTCCCTGCCTGGATGTAGCTATTAAATCTATGTCCCCTGGCTGGGATATATCCTTCTCTTTCCTGCCTGATAATAACTTACATGTACTGAGTACCTGTGATGTATTAGGCACAAAGTGTTCTTCACACGGCATATCTTATTATCACAACACCCCAATGAGGGAAGGGGTTCATATTCCCATGTAACACATACGAAACTGAGGCTGAGTAACTCACCCAAGGCCACCTAATGGAAAAGGGCAAAGCAAAGATTTGGACGCAGGCCAGCATGGTTGTTCCTTTTTCCATATAATGGCTATGTCCTCACATATAGATGCTTTCCGTGACTCCATTCAAGAGTGCTTGTCAGGGCTCCACCGATTGGTCACATGTGTCCCCAGGACATGCTGAGCACATCCCCAGGTGGGAGCACAGCGATTAGACCCTCAGTCTTCTAGTTCCTATCTTCCCAATCTCAGTGCTATGGACTTTGGGGGCTGATAATGCTCTGTTGTGGGGGCTGTTCTGTGCATTGTATGATGGTTGGCCTCCACCCTCTGGATGCCAACAGCACCACCCCATCCCTGGGTTGTGACAACCAGTAATGACTCCAGACATTGCCCGGTGTCCCCGAGGCGCCCCAATTGCCCCCGGAAGAGAACTACTGCTAGCCACTGCTTGAGTTTAAGTCCTGGCTCTGCCACTTAAGAAACGTGTCCTCTTAGCCAACTTACTTTTCCTAATTAAGCTTCAATTTCTTCACTTGCTAGTTGGGAGTAATAATAGGAGTGACCCCAGAGGGTTATTTTGAGGGTTCATTGAGTGAATATTTACAAAGGGGAGAAAAAGAGTGCCTGGCACTTAAACGCCAAATGAGCTGTTACTCTTGCTACTGGAAGACAGGACACAACTCTGTTATCTCTGCAACCTTGGTGCTTCGTACGCGTTGACAGTCAGACGATGTTTGCTGAATGAATGAAAAACCTTTAAGTACCATCTTCCACATGCAAACAAGCAGTAGACACCTACACTCACACGTAAATCTGCCTGAGGTCCCACCTCCCCACCTGTCCCCAGACCCATGTGTCCTCGGGAGGTTTAGCTCACAAAGGAAGTCCCAGTTTGGCTGTGTGGAAAATTCTGCAGATGTACTTTCTGCAGATCGCCCCTCTCCACCCCCATCACCTGGAGTTCCACAGACATGGCAGAGACACGAGAGAGGAACAGTGCAAACAGTTCTGAGCGCCACAGCGAATTCAGCTGGTGTGTGGGCAGCACAATGTTCCAAACGCAATTAAAACCCAATCAGGGTCCGGAAAAACACATTAATGTCCCTCAATCAAACGGCAGAGCACATGTGGCGTAGGCCTCTCTCCAGGGGCCCCTTCTTCAAGGGCTGTCATGATGACAGTGATGGCCCCCACCCCTGCAAAACCCCTTGCTGTCCTGCTCAGGCCTGAGATCCCTGGGGCAGGAGGGAGCCCAGGGCCATCTCTGTTTGTGGGTTTTTAATTCTTGGTGTTTATGTGGATGCTGATGAGGAGAGATCCGCTGAGTCTCTGTGAGCGTCCATTTATTTTTGGGAAAGAACGAGAGGGGCTCATTCATTCAATCAACAAACATTTCCTTTCGGGGGCTGCTTCTATAAGCCCCTCCCTGGGCTACATCCGGGGTTCTTGACTGGGGGCAATGTCTGCCAGGGACAGTGGGCAACATCTAGAGACAATTTTGGTGGTCACAACGTGGGATTGTAGTTTGTAGAGGCCAAGGACACTACTTAACATCCTGCAATGCACAGGACAGCCCCTGCAACACAGAATTATCCAGTTCCAAAGAGAGCTAGTGCTGAGATTGAGAAGCCTGGCTGAGGCCCGAGGGGCGTAGGTGGTAGTGAACAAGATGGTGTCCCTGCCCTGGCTGGGTTTCCTTGAACGGAGTCATATCTTAACTATTTCTTTATGTAGCTGGACTTGGACAGGGCTCCCTTTAAGAACAAACAGGTCTTTCTTTTTTCCTGTGTCCCAGCGCGGGCATGGTGGGACTGCTATTGTGGACGTGTGTTGGCTGGTGAGTGTGTATGTGCGTGCGTGTGACAGTGTGTGTGTGTGTGTTCAGAGCCGTGGGGGGTGTGGGGGGGTCTCTGTTTGGACTTGTGTGGTTGTCTGTTTATGTCTGTGTACATCGGCGTGGGTCTGTTCGTAAGAACTTTTCTGTCATTTCCTTCCCCTGCTTACCAAAGAAGCATGGGTGGTTGGCTAAGACCTTCTAAGGTTGAATTCGTCACCAGACAACATGAAGAAATCATTAGGGACGACCCTTCTTTGCTCCCTTCCGTCTTCCTGGTCTCCACGCCCACTGTCTTCACTATCCTCCTTGCCCCATAAGACTAAAGGTCAGTAAACTTGCCTGAATTGAAGCTTTGAACTTGGAATTTCGTTTAGGCTAACTCTGCCGTGTCTGCATAAGTAATCCAGGAAGCTTTAAAAACGGTGTTTCAGAGGAATCAAAGAAAAACCATGAGAGTGCTTGATCTGGCGTAGGGTCTTCAACTTTGGAACTACTGACATTTTGGACTAGATGATTCTCTGTTGTGGGGGGGTGTCCTGTGCAGTGGAGAGTGCTGGGCAGAATGCCTGGCCTGGACCCACTAGCTGTACCCCAGCTGTGAGTGAAGCAAAAATGTCTCCAGACATTGCCCAAAGTCTGCTAGGGGCACAACCCCCGCCCCAACCCCGTTGAAAACCATTGATCTACAACTACACAGAACAACGTGGGTGACTCTCCCACATTTAATTTCGAATGAAAGAAGCCAGATACTTAAATATGATGCTGTGTGGTTCCATTTATATAAAGTATAAAAAACCGGCAGAACAGAACAGGGTATAGTGGTTGCCCTTCGGTGGGGGGCAGGCAGCGAAGGGGAAAAGGACACTCGCGGGAAGCCCGGGGATATCTGTTTTTTTTTTTATCTAGATGCTAGGGACACTTATATGACATCTGTGCTTTTTTTCTCTGTGTATTTTACACTTGAATCACGAGTTGTGTGTGTGTGGAGGGGGAACACACATATTAAATGAACACATTTGGAGAATCAGAGAACACCGTCTTAAAAAAAAAAAAGAAATCTAAACGGCACAGGTTCCATCTGCTTCCCAAACGCTGTAGTGGACAGTTTATGAGCAGCTTTATTTAAAGGATTCTTCTAGAATCCCTCCAGCTGTTTCTAAAGCTGCAGGAACAATAAGTCTGCTCAGCAATGATCTGACTGAGGAGAACACGTTGTGGGCCTCTAGACAAACACAAACTCTGTCTCTGTCTCTCTCTCTCTGCACACACACACATACACACATACACGTCACTGAACTGAATTTCCTGCCTTTGTCTTCTCCCTGGCAGCCCTACCAAGGGGAGCGCTTTGCAAACTGACACGTGAAATGGACCAATAGGCCAGGTTGCGACTTCTGAAAACAAATGGCCCTTTTAATCTTCTAGAGGGGGACAAAAAATCTCCACGTGCAACAGTCACAGCTTGCCTCTTTTTACCCATTTAAAGGAAAGGCTTGGCCTTGCACCTCTTTCCTGAATCCTTAATATCCACACCAGCCCCACCCCAGTCCAGAGGACCCTGGGTTATTTTCTTTCTGGCATTTCGGGTCTTTCTGAATAGAGACACAGCTGCATGGATGCCCAAAGCAAAAGCGATAGGCCTTCTATATTTTCTTTAATACCCCTTTAGTCAGGGAGACCCAGGGAAGGTTCTGGAAGCAAGGAGGCTACAAGATGTGTCCGAGAGACCCCCGGTCTTCCTCCCAGAGGCCTCCTCAGGCACCAGCATTTGGGCAAAGCTGTGTGGACTCTGGCTGCAGCCTCCCCAGCTGGTCAGCATTTATAAAGTGGGGCACATCTGTTCTTGACTGTTAGCATGGAGAAGGGGCGGGGGTGGGTGAGGAAGGAGACCCCAAACGCTAGGATTGGTCCCACCTAGTGCCAAGAGAAAATTGCTTCTAAGTTGGAGTCATGGAGAAGCGTTCCACGAGAGCAGAGGTTCTTTATCAAAACGCCCCTCCGCTTTCCTCCCCCTTCCTTTCCTCTTGCTTTCTGTAGAAAGTCTCCAGGTTCTAGCCCGTCTTGAGATTTATGATGTGTTTTGCATGACCAACACCCTAAGATCGTATTTGGGTGCTAAAGAGCTGAGAGGTCTGCAGATAGACTGTTGGTTGGAAAAGAGAGTCTCACGTATAATAAATACAGTGTATTTCACAGTCGTTTTTCCGTACACATCCATAAAGTTATAAACGCCCCCACGTACGCGGTGAGCACCCAGGAGCCTCTGAAAAGCACACAGCGACAAGCTCAGAGATCGCCGCCCCCCCCCCCCGCCCCCAGCGCGTCCCACGCACGGAGAGGCATCACACGTGGGCTGCGCTCCCACACGTGTCAAAGACCCACAGGAGGGTAGAGGCATGTTCATATACAAGCAGGGCCCACGGTAACAGATCCAACTGGAGGCAGACCCAAAACTGCTTCCGGCATCAGAGCAGAATGGGGATCCACGCCCCACAAAGCACACGTCTCCCCACGGTCCCCCCGGAGAACAGCTTACATGCATAGCCCTGAAGGGACCCCTCTACCTCCCTCTTCTCGCTTCGATTTTCCTTGCCATGCAAATGTCTTCCGACACGCAGCCTGGGGGCCCCCAAACCGCGCTCCCTTCTGCTCCCACGACGAGAGTGGAGTCGTTAGAAACGGGACCTCCCGGAGTTCTAGGAACCGGCCTGGCCCAAGACGGTTTGGGCGCCGTGTCTGCCTTCCCGGCTGCAGCAGTCACCTTTCCGAGGGGGCCTTGGCTTCGCCAACGGGTTACTGGAGACCCTAACAGAAAGTGAGCGCCAAGACCCATGACCCAAAGACACGCGACGCATCAGGGCCCTTGACAGCCAGGACCGAGAATTACAGGGGGTCTCCTGGAGAGACAAAATAACCGGTCCCCCCCTGGCTCCCACCCTTTTCTCCGAGATCTAATTACAGATGTCTTGACATTCCTGCTGCAGAGAGTTTCCTTAAAAGATTTGCCAAGAAGAAACATTTGGAAACTGTGTTTTAGGTGTAATCCTGTCTGGGAGTCAGTGCTGCTTGCTTTGTCGCTGGCTGACAGCACGCTTAATTACAACGCGCGCCCTGTATACGCCGTTTGGAAAGCTGGATGCTTGAGCCACATAATATATCCCATGCTGACAATGGCCTTTTGGCAAAACTTGCGTCTCTGATCTCACATTAATTACTACACAAATATACTTATTGTGGGCATGGAGTTTATGTGACGGAGTCCTCTTCACACATGTTCACAATAAAAACACATTTTTTTTTTCCCTTTCCCCTGACCCTAAGGAAAAAAAAAAATGATTAACATGTTTCAAGATGCTGTTTTAATGGCATGAAAACTGTCTGCTGAGTGTTCACTCTGCTTTTGTTCTTTTTCCTTTTCTCCGTTTATTAAAAAAGCCTTTTAAACCAAGCATTCCTGGCTTGTAATTCCTCTCTTTACTTTTGCTTTTATGCCGAGGGAGAGACAGATTAGATTAGATTAAAGACCAAGGGACACCTCGTGAAATACATTCCATCTAGAGGCAATTTGGTCCTGTATGCGTGTACATGTGTGCATGTGCGGGCACCCGTGTGTTTTGGGGCTTACTGATGGTCTTTTTACAAATATAGGGCTCTGTTTTCTAGGAATGCATGTGTCCCTTTAGCTTCTTTCCCTTTAGAAGTCTGCAGCCTTTAACTGTGGCTGACTTTTAAGGCGTCTGAGGCATTTTTTTTTTTGGGTGGGGGGGTTATAAATCTTATTAACTCTTCCCTTTAGCTTCTAACAATTTCTCAAAACTTCTCAAAAACAACAGTAGTTTCCTGACAGGCTGCAGATGAAAGAGAGATTTGTTTCAAAGACGCTCCCTGCCACCCCACCAGGCCCCCCCCCCCCCGTTTTGTCTGATGATGTCACAGGAGTAACCAAGGCAACGTATGGTGACATCACAGCCAAAAGGCTACTGACCTTGGCCTGGATTTCAAAGGAAAAGAGGCCCATAAACTTCTAAAGCGGGCAGGAGATAAATATCCTTAGTCATAAAAGAACAAACAAAGTTTGGGGTGGGGGACTGGAAAGAAAAAAACAACAGGACTTTTTTTAGAAATACAGTAAAATGCTCTGCCAAGTTTTCCAGGAAGTGCCAGTGGCCATTTTGATGATGTGAACTACACTTTAAAACAGAAAGAGGAAAAATGAACGCGGAGAAGAAGGGTCGTTTACAATATCAGAAATAACCAGGTGAAACTTCCCCCCAAACCATAATCTATAAAATGAATCAGAGCAGAATAAAACAGGAAGCAAGCAGCCATTTCTGAGAGGGGGAGTAGTTACCTGCTGGGAGAAAGGGAGGGATCCAGGGACGGTATTTATCTAAACATGGAAAGTGCTCCATGCAATGTGGCAGCCTGGACGGGATCCTGGAAGAAAAGTAGGTGAAATCTGAATAAAATCTGGAGTTTAGTTCATCGTCATGTACCAGTGTTGGTTTCTTAGGTTTGAGTAATATCCATGGTAATGCAAGATGATACCATTAGCGGAAGCTGGGTGAGGGGTTTATGGCGATTCTTGTATTGTGTTAGCAACTTTTCTGTCAATCTAAAATTATTCCAAAATAAAAGGTTTATTTTTTAAAAAGGAGAAAGTGGGGCATTGTGCTTCAGTGTGTGTCCTGGAAAGTCTTCCACTTTTTGGTCTGGAAATTCTGTTCATTCCTAGAAGGGTCGCAGCCCAGGTACTCATGTACTGGGTTTCCTTGGTGGTGGTGAGCACGTGGCAAGCAGGTGGCTGGCTAGACTCACAGGAAAGAGATAGAGGCTGGAGTTGCCGCTGAGCAACTTAAAAAAAAAAAAAAGGAAAGACAGTCCCCTGGGCCATCCTAAGATGTTCTCGTCCTCAATGCCTTCCATGAGTCACCTGGCCCTAATTTCACAAGAAGCTTCTTTCTCTGATATCTTGAGGGTCTGTTGGTCACACAGCATGAGGAGCTGATCTCCAGAGACCAGGAAGGGTAGGGAAACAGCATTGAACTGGGATGTGAGAGAGCCTGTCCCTGCTTTCACAGGAACTTGTATATGATAATGGGAAAGCCAGTTCTCTCTCTCAACCTCATTTCTTTTTGCCTGCCAAATGGGGATGTTGGATCACATGGGCGTGTCAGATGATGATTTGGATCAATGGTAGAGACTGGTGGGGTCTCTGTGCTAAGCCTGGCATCACTGAGGAGAACTGTGATCCAATAGTAATGTCTGCCATGGATATGGAAGGGGAAAGTGGAGGCATGGCAGGCCCCTGCCCACTTGGGCCTGGCTTCTCTGGGCTAGTCTGTCTGCTAGTCCACATAGACTTTTGTGCCTCCTCTAAAATCTGTGTGGCATAGTAGACAGAACACAGTCCCTGGAGTCAGCCAGTAATGGCTTCTAATCTTGGCTTTCTTCTGTGCACTGGAAGTTGTGTGGCCCATGACATTTGACAAATAGGAACCACAGTGGCATATCCCCTGACACCTGGAGGAGATAGATAAGTTAACAGGCAATAAAAATGCACTGTCCTAAGTGTTATGATGACAGTTAGGAAGAGCGTTCTTGGAGTACTAAGTAGGACGACCTGACCCACATCCAAGGGACAGGCAAAGAAGACTTCCTGGAGGAAGCGACATCTAAGCTGAATTCTGAAGGATGAATAGGTATTCTGGGAAGGGAGGAGAGAGAGATGAGGATGGAGTTTGACTGGGCTCAGAATCCATGGGACCTGGTTGGTCTTGTTGGGGGAGGGTAGGCTTTATTCTGAGGGTAATGGGGAACCATTGAGAAATATTATGCAAGGAAATTTCACTAGCAAAAAAAAAATGTTCTCTGGCTTCTTAGATAGATTTGGAGTGGAGGTAAGACTGGAGGCCATTTTCAGAACCCGAGTATGAAATGATGACAGCTTGTACCAGCAAATGGAACAGAGGGAGGCATATCATTGAGAGAGGTTCAGGGGATTGAGTTAGGCTATGGGGGACTCCAGTTACTTAACTCCCTGAACCTCAGTTTCCTCATCTGTATGAAGTCATTTGCCACTACATTCGCTGTGAGGTTTAAATGAGATGATATGTGTACAGTGCTTAGCATGGTTCCTGATACGTTGAAGGTGCTCTGTAAATGCTAACCGTATCCATGATTTCCTAGGAGTCTGGTGATCCAGCCAGGAATTCACAGATCCATTTAAAACATGGTGAAGCCAAGTGCCAGAGAGAGGTAATGAACTGACAAACGTCACATAGCAAGTTAGTGGCAGACTCGAGATTTGAACCCAGCGTCTCCGTAATCCCCAATCCAGTGTCCTGTCTGTCCCCTCTTCTCCAACGATCCAGCCCTTGGGAGCTTCCTTCTGAACTGAATTATTCGATATCAGAGGTTCTTGTAGTGGGTTGAATTGTGTCCTTCAAGAAGATATGTTCTAGTCCTCACCCAGATACCTGTGACTGGGACCTTATTTGGAAATCGGGTCTTTGCGGATGTAAGCAAGTTTGGATAAGGTCATACTGGATTAGAGTGGGCCTTCATCCAATGACTGGTGTCCTTATAAGAAGACAGAAATGGACAGAGACACACACAGAGAAGGTACCACGTGAAGGCAGAGACAGACAACCACCAGGAGCTAGGAGAGGGGGATGGAACAGCTTGTCCCTTGGAGCCTCCAGGAGGAACCAACCTTGCCATCCCCTTGATTTCTGATTCTGGTCTCTAGGACCAGAATAAATTGATATTGTTTTAAGATACCCAGTTTGTGGTACCTTGTTATAGCACCTCTAGGAAACTAAGAGAACTGTCTCACTCTCAGGTATCATCAGCTGTTGTCACTGCACTGGACCTGAGCTCTAGGAGGTTTGGAAAGTGGGGGAGGGGCCCGGGAGCCTGGGGGGAGTGTCACGGGTGCTCTCAGAGTTACCTTAACCGCTGACATTGTTTCCTGAGTGTGTGTGTGTCAGCTGTCAGTGATGTCCAGCTGGGAGTCAAAGCTTTGTTCCCCTGAGAACCTTGAGGGATGACTCAGCAGAGAAGTGGGCAGGCCACCTCTGGGAGCGGGAAATGGTCCATTTATCTACAGATGAGAGACTGTCCCTGACTCATTGGAGGACGAGGCAGAAAAGCAACAACAATAACAACAACGCAATGATAACCAACAAAGACTGCTTCCTCCACCCTGGACCACGCCGCCTTCACCTCCCACCGGAATGACTCAGTGGCCTAACTCTCTTCCCTGTCCTCACCCTGAACTCATTCATTTTTTTAATTAGTTTCAGGTGTACTGAGCTCAGTCTTCACCAGCATCTGCTTTTTGTTTTTTTTTTTCCTTTAAGTTTACTTTATTGAGGTATCATTGACCCCAAATAAAATGCGCCCATTTCAAGTGCACAGTTCAATGAGTTTTGGTAAATGTTTGCAACCATGTAACCACTCACGTAATCAAGAAATAGAACATTCTTCTTCACCCTCAAAGTTCCCCCCTGCTGCTGCTCAGTCACCTGCCCACCTCCACTCCTACACGCCAGCCCTGGGCGACCACTGATATGACTTCTGTTACGATAGATGAGCGAGATTGTATTTAGAGTTGCATGTTAATGGAATCATCTAGTATGAACGCCTCTATGTCTGGCTTCTTTTGCTCAGCATTGTGTTTTTGAGATCCATCCATGTGGTTGCATGGATTGGTGGTTCGTTCCTTTTTATCGATGAGTAGCATTCCATTATAAGGGAGGACTAGAGTATATCCATTCACCAATGGAAGGACATTTGGGTTTTTATCCTGTTTTTGCCTGTGGTGAGTAATGCTAACATGCTCATTCAACAGTAAGTCTTTTTTTGTGGACATACAGTTTTTTTCTTGGGTAGCTGTCTAAGAGTAGAATTGCTGAGATGTATGGTTAACTTTTTAACCTAAAGTAAATGATATAAGATAAAACTAAACCTAAGAGCTAAAAGTATATAACTACTAGAAGAAAACACAATAGGAAATCTTTGTGACCTTGGACTAGGCAAAGATTTCTGAGGACACAAACAGCTTAAAGCATAAACGAAAGATACATGATAAATTGGACTTTATCAAGATGTAAAACTTTTGCTCTTTGAAAGACCCTTTTAAGAAAATGAAAAGGCAAGCCATAGTCTGGGAGAAAATATCTGCAAATCATTTATCTGTCAAAGGACATGTATCCAGAAATATTTAAAAAAAAGTCCTATAACTCATTAATAAGACAAATGACCCAATTTAAAAATGAGCAAAAGAGCTTAATAGACACTTCACAGAAGAAGATATGTGAATAGTCAAAAAGCATATAAAAAAGGACTCAACACCATTAGCTATCAGGGAAATAAAAATGAAAACCACAGCGAGATACCATTATGGACCCACCACAATGGCCAAAATGAAAAAGACTGACCTTTCCAAGTGTTGATAAAAATATGGAGCAACTGGAATGTCTACACACTGCTGGCGGGAATGCAAAATGGCACAGCCGCTTTGGAAGAATGTGACAGTTTTTTAAGAACAGTGTGCTTGTGTAAAAAAAAAAAAGTGAAAAATGTTCTTAAAATCCTCCAGTGGCTTCTTGTAGCTCTGAAATAAAACCCAAGCTATGTGCTGTGACCTATAAAGCCCTCTGTGATCTGGCTCCTGCCATCCACCCACCTCATCTTGCATTCCTCTCTTTGGAGTTTACACCCTTTCAGCCACAGTGACCTTTGTTCTGACCTTGAAGCACAACAAACTCCTGTGCTATTCCCTAGGCCTAGGTGCTCTAGCTCTTCATAGGGCGGTCTCCATGGGTAAATCTCCCTTCAAATGTCCTCTCCTTAGAAAAGCCTTTACTGATCACCATATCAAAAGGTGGTCCCTCCCCCACCATTTCCCATTCTTTTACCTTGTTCTAGTTACCTCTGAAAATCTCATATGTATTTGCTCACTGTCTACCTCCCTTCTTCCTAGTCTTCTAATTAGAAAGAAAGCTCCAAGATGGCAGGGATTTTGTTTCCCTGTTCAACACTGTGCCCTAATTCCTGACACATAGTACGACCTCCATAAATGTTGACTCCATAGAGTCTCCCACAGGGACAAGGAAAACACAGCTAGTTCATGGCAGTACTGGGATTTCAACCCAACTCTCTCTGGCTCTAAAGACTTGAGCTTACTCTTCTCAAAGCTCCCGATCAAGATGGGGCTGAATTCCCGAAGGGCATGACTTGGATTCCAACCTCAGGGACCTAGACTCTCAGGCTAATCTCAGGAGGAAGAATTCCAGGCAGGAAAAGGACAAGGTGTGCTTCCAGAATGGAAGTAGCCTGAGGGAGAGCCCAGGGTGTGCTTCTGTGGCGCCCAAAGGAGCCCAGCTATGACTTCAGACATTCCACCTCCCCTCCTTTCAAAGTCAGCAAGAGAAACAGGGTGAATTTGTTGAAGTCTTCACCCATTTTCCATAAAAGAGAAATGTCCTAAGGATGGGGATAAGGATTGGGATGAGCTGGCTGCTGCTTCTGTGTTCAGTTGCAGTTTCGAGGTTTGAGCTGGACCTAGTCCCATTCCCTATTCCACAGGTGGGGAAACTGAGGCCTGGGGTGGAGGTGGAGAGGAATGTGCACGTTTGGGCTGGGCCTCAGGGTTTGGCAGGGCAGGAATTGACTGGATTTGGGTGCAGTCTTTTTGAGCAAAGACGTTTGTCAAAGTGTAGAGGCAGAAAGGCAGTGTGGCAGCCATTGAGAGCTTGGGGTCAGCCAGACTGAATTGCAGATTTGGTTCTAATGTTTACCAGCTTGTGTCGTTGAGGCAAGACTTTTCCCTCTCTGAGCCTTAGTTTCCTCTTCTGTGAAATGGGGATCATGATGCCAACAGCTGTTTTGTAGGGTTCTTAAATTCATGAGTGAGGAAATACATATTGCTTAGCTCAGAGTTGAGCAGTTAGTAAATACTTAATCAATGGGGCTAATTATGATTATGATTGTGGTCACACCTTCTAGAATCATAGTGAGGTTAGCAGAGGAATCGGGATTGGAGGAGGATAAGAATGATTCACGGTGTCGTTTCCCACCTGGAGGCCCCCATCTGAGGAGCATCCCTAGAGTGCTTCCCTGGGTCCCACGTTATCCAATTTTGGGGTATAAGGGGGCACGCTAAGTCACCATCAAGTTCTTTCCCCATTGATGAGGAAAGAACTGTGTGTGTTCCGATCAGGAATTCGGTCCATTTCATAAATGACACTGGCCACGTTCCTGAATTTCTCCCTTGATTAGATCAGTAAAAAAGGGGAAGGCTGGTATCTTTCTCACAGGACTGTGGAGCTGAATGGGGTGGGGGGTGGGGGGGTGAGGGCTCTCGAGAGGGAGAGGTCCTGAAACAGAGGCAGCACATGGACCCCCCCAGCCGGTGCTTTGACTATGCCTGAGCAGTTGGAGTTTCTCAAAGCTGCCCACTTGGCTCCAGAAGAGAGAGATTCCTAGACTTTTTCAGCGCTCTGGACATGCCCGAACTTGCAGGTGCCATTTTGAATCCGAGAGGCCCTTGGCTTAAAGGAAGGAGTTCAGGGAAAAGGCATTTGTGCAACTTGTGATCCTATCTAAACCGATGCAGACCCCCAGCCTAGGGAGGGAATTGTGATCTTTGCCTCTGAAGACCTACCCACCCTTTATCTCATCTGCTTGTCACAATAGTCTGGGAGATAGGACCCGGGAGATGCTAATGGCCCTAAGATCCTGGCGAGGGCTCTGCTTCTGACTTCATAGAGACTCCATCTGAATTGGGGGGATGGAGGATGACAGAGCACAACAGTCTTGATAGCAGTGAGTGAGCTCTCCCGGCCAGGGGGGCTGATAGGTCTTGGGCATTCATTCAAATGAGCAAGTGATCAGAGAGGGTGATGGGGTTTTCTGGCTTCATGCAAGTCTCCCAAGGTGTTAAGTGAAACTGGGAAAGTCAAACTCATGAAGATAATTGGGAAGGAAGCTAGCATGTATTGATTCCAACTAGATACTGTGAGGTTGGACTAATGGTTTCCATTTAACAGATGAGGAAATGGAGGCTTACAGCAGTGAAACATCTTGCCCAAGGCCACTGGACCCTTGAGATAAGAAAGCAGGGATAGGCTCCTTCTAGTCTACACTTCCTCCTTCCATTCCTATGTTCACTAACTTGCATTTGGCACCTATTGTGTGGTTCTTTTGGGGGGCGGGGCTCCCCCACCTCTTTGACCCCCTGTTTACAACTCGAGCTACTCTGGCCCCTGTTCTCTGGGTTCCAGCCACCCCACCTTGTTTCCCTTCTTTGAAGAAACCCTACCCTTGCCTCTCCTCACTGCCCTTGTTTAGAAGATCCCTTCATACTCCTGCTTATCTTTCAGATTTGCACATCTAAGGATGTCCTCCTTGACCGCAAGAAAAATTCAGATTCCTATTCCCATGCCCATTGCACACCCTGAAACTTATCACGGTGGGAACAGACTTGCATTCTTTCGTTAACCTCTCATCTCGGGACCGCACTAAACTTTAAGGCCCATGAAGTAGAGAGCTCATCCGTCTTTTCCATGGCTAGATTCAAATATGGGTGGAAGGGTAGGGAAGTTGCCAAGAAGACCCCAGGCAATGAAAAGGATCAAGGAACACACAGGTGAAGAGGAAGATAGAAGAACGCTGAGAGGTTGGTAGCTTCTAAGGTGCCCTAGAAAGAGCCCTTTTCGTGCCTTCTGTCCCAACTACTCAGATTCCAGGCAAAGGTGAAGGGCCAGACATTCTCCAGGGCTCCCATTATGAAGCCAATATGTATTTTGTATGCCATGTGTTTATGTTTTTCCCTTTGAAGACTGCCTGGGAAAGGCTAACAGTCATGGAAGTAACAAACACTTCATCTTCTCTTCTCTTGCCAAAAGCAATCTTTAATCACCCCACCAAGTAATGGGCTCAGAATAGCATAATGGAAACAAAGCACTTAAAATACTTTCTTGGGTGGATAAACACAGCCAAAGGGGGAAAAAAAATCTTACCCGCCCAGCCCTATCCTTTTCACCGTATACACAGCTAGGAGACCTGGAAGGAAGAGAAGAAATCCTTCACAAATAAACAGGTAATTGTAAACAACCAGGAGATACATCTTTGTCATGGTAGCACGGTGGGTCATCCATCCTGAGGACGATGTCTTAGTATTTGCTGGACTTCCCACTTTTAAAAAAAAAAAAATAAATAAAAACAAAACCCTATCACCAAGTGACAAAATGTAGGTCTGCCATAACTAACGAGGGGAGGGAATTCTGAGTTGTTGAGCAGTCTTTCTTGAATCTCTTTAGATGTGGGCATAATGGGGAAAGGGAATGGTTGCTGTTGGGTGGAGGTCCTTGTAAATCTGAATGTTTTACTGTGTTTAAGGAGGGGAATCTTTGCTGATGCCCACTTTGGCTAAAGCCAAAGCCAGGAAGAAAGTGGCAGAGCTCTGGGTTATAGCATCCAGGATGCAGGCTTCGAGGTGGGGTGTCACGTTTGATATTAAAGGAAACAAATGTTCATGCTGCGATGATAGACTCTTGAAATTACCATCTCCTCCACGCAGGCTTCCTGGATTTCCCCACTTGGAATCCGTCTTTTTCTACCATGAGATGAAAAGACAAGATCTAGGAGGCTTTTAAAACTTAAGAACTGTATTGTCTTGGCCAAGATGCTTGTTGTCTCTGAACTGTTGTCCCATACGTAGAGACAAAAATACCTCCCTTGTGAGTATCCTTAGGCATAGAATTAAATAGTCTGTGGTCAGTTCCTTATCCAGAGCACTTAACCCAGTCTGTCTAGAAGTCAGAATTACCCAAGTATGTCTCAGTGTCTCTGAATTGTGACGGAGCAGGGGAGGGAGACATGGGCATGAAACTAGCATCTTTTTTTCTGGGTTGTTGTGTCTTGGTCACTTGTTAGGTCCTTTGATAGATGTTGTCTCTTGTGTTCTTCACAATAATAGCATTTTCTAGGAGGTATAATTATCTCCACTTTTCAGACGGGGCAACTAAGGTTCAGAATGTTCAAGTAACTTGGCTAAGGTCATATAGTAAGTGGCCGAGGCAGGGATCTGTCAACGTCAGAAATCTCCAAACCTGCAGAGAATTTTTATAAAAGTGTATTTGAGCCAAACTGACCACATGTGCCACCTATGCGGCTTCTTTGATGCATTTGAAATGAAGGAGGGAACTTACTTGAAGATGTCATGGATGTAGGAGAGAGCAAGATTGGATTACAGGACATTTAACAAGATTGTGTGCTCTCTTGAGGCCGGGGTGGCGGCTTCTGTCTAAGGTGTGTTAACCCAGATGCACAGAAACAATGGGCAGGGCTTGCTTGAGGTAAAGATAAGCCTTTTGTGAAACAGTTATATGCCTGGGGTATGACTACCCACCATGACCTACCCAGTTAGGAGTTTACGACCCCTAGAATCCCTTTTCTTGGACCACAGATCATAGTCCACCACTTACCTGCTTGTCCCCTAGTTTCTGGTACAATGCCTGGCATGTAGTAGGTGCTTGACACACATGAGTGGCATCAATTGAAGTGCCCCGCGTTTCTCAAACACCCCATTCACTGACAAATAATTGTAAATGTTTTCGACATTTTTTTCCTTCGTATATTGGACCTAGTTTATTATGGAGAAAACTAATGTTTTTGCGCATTTACAAGAACATTGCACAATGGACATTCCTGTTCTTGGAAGAGAAATGTGATACAGTCACTAAAAAAGCACCCTGGGGTAAGGTCAGGCGATGCAGCCTGTGTATAAGGGAAAACACACAAGAAAGAGGTTTGATGGGAGGGGGGGTGAGGTTCAAGGTCATCTTTGCAGCTGAAAGGAAATTTATTAACATGGATTATGAAGTAGAAGCGCTGATCAGTTGGAAACCCAGTAATGTTGGTCACTTCATTTGACCCATGCAGCTTGGGGACAGGGGACACCGGGTGTCATCGGACGTTTGATAATCGATAGTCGGTGCCCCCTCATCTGCTGGCATGTGGGTCTTTCTGTCTGCAGCCTTGGTGACACACTGACATCTTTCCCCCCATTTATCTCTTCCTCCCTCCCTGGGGCGAGGTGGAAAGCTTCTGGGTTTTGGAGCCCAAAGGACTGGCTGGATGGAGTTGGATAAAACACTTACTCCTTCTACACTAGGATTTCTCTCAGTTGTAAGGGCCATAGGCTTGTTAGGAGGGTTAAATGACACAAGGGAAGTAAATGGTGTAGCTCAGTGCCAGGCACTTACCAAGTGCTCAGCGAGGATCAGCTCTTCCCATTCGTAGTGTCAGCACCACACTCGTTCATTTCACGTGTTTTTTCAATAAGTATTGGGTGAGCGCTGTGTCTTCCAGATACCATCCTGGGTGCTGGCACGCCACAAGGAACAAGCAAAGTGCCTACATGTCCGTGAGGGGAGATAGACAATAAACAAATGAAGATTGATTCGGCAGTCACATGGTGAAAACCAGGCCATCCAAAGCAGGCAAGGGGATAGAGTGTGATGGGAGGACGGAAGTGCGATTTTATAGAGAGTGGTCTGGAGGTGACATTGAGACAGAGACCTGATGAAGTCAGGGAATCAGGCTTGTGAAATTTGGGGAAGCGTGTTCCAGGCAGAGGGAATAGCAAGCGCAAAGGCTCTGAGGCCAGAACATACTTGGTGTGTTTGAGGAAGAGCAAGGAGGCCCCTGTGGCTGGAAGTAAGTGGTTGAGAGCTTCCCTTCACCACTGAAAAGGGCACCCCATGCAGTGGTGGTAGGAGATGAGGCCAGAGAGTTGAGAGTGGACAGGGCTCCAGATCCTATAGCTAGCTCTTGCAAGAGCTTCGGCTTTGTGTCAGAATAAAAGGGAAGCTATTTTTAAAAAGAGTAACATATCTCCTTGTCCACCTTCGCCCCCCCAATTTTGTTATGAAAAATTGTAAGCATATAGAAGAGTTGAAAAATTGTATATGGAACACCCCCATATGCCCACCCAGTGGATTCTACACTTAACATTTGGTTCTGTTTGCTTTATCACACATGTACTCATTTATTTGTGTTTATCCATTTGTCAGTTCATCTTATTGTTTTTTTGCATCTAAAGTTGCAGCTCTCAGGCATGCAAGGCATATCACTAACGAGAGCTCAATATTTATTTATGGATTTTTTAAGTGAAAATTTACATACAGTGCAATGCACAGATCTTAATTCTTTGAATATTGACACATTTTTGACATTCCTGAGCAACCCAAACCCCTATCAAAATAGATATCATCAAACCCTCCCCCCAGCCCCAGCCCCAGGCAACCACTATTTGGATTTTTCCCACCTTATATTCCTTTCGCCTATTCCAGAACTTTATATAAATGGAATCATACAGTGTGTGTAAGGCTTAATTCACTCAGCATAATGCATTTGAGATTCGTCCATGTTAGGAGGGTTAAATGACACAAGGGAAGTAAATGGTGTAGCTCAGTGCCAGGCACTTACCAAGTGCTCAGCGAGGATCAGCTCTTCCCATTCGTAGTGTCAGCACCACACTCGTTCATTTCACGTGTTTTTTCAATAAGTATTGGGTGAGCGCTGTGTCTTCCAGATACCATCCTGGGTGCTGGCACGCCACAAGGAACAAGCAAAGTGCCTACATGTCCGTGAGGGGAGATAGACAATAAACAAATGAAGATTGATTCGGCAGTCACATGGTGAAAACCAGGCCATCCAAAGCAGGCAAGGGGATAGAGTGTGATGGGAGGACGGAAGTGCGATTTTATAGAGAGTGGTCTGGAGGTGACATTGAGACAGAGACCTGATGAAGTCAGGGAATCAGGCTTGTGAAATTTGGGGAAGCGTGTTCCAGGCAGAGGGAATAGCAAGCGCAAAGGCTCTGAGGCCAGAACATACTTGGTGTGTTTGAGGAAGAGCAAGGAGGCCCCTGTGGCTGGAAGTAAGTGGTTGAGAGCTTCCCTTCACCACTGAAAAGGGCACCCCATGCAGTGGTGGTAGGAGATGAGGCCAGAGAGTTGAGAGTGGACAGGGCTCCAGATCCTATAGCTAGCTCTTGCAAGAGCTTCGGCTTTGTGTCAGAATAAAAGGGAAGCTATTTTTAAAAAGAGTAACATATCTCCTTGTCCACCTTCGCCCCCCCAATTTTGTTATGAAAAATTGTAAGCATATAGAAGAGTTGAAAAATTGTATATGGAACACCCCCATATGCCCACCCAGTGGATTCTACACTTAACATTTGGTTCTGTTTGCTTTATCACACATGTACTCATTTATTTGTGTTTATCCATTTGTCAGTTCATCTTATTGTTTTTTTGCATCTAAAGTTGCAGCTCTCAGGCATGCAAGGCATATCACTAACGAGAGCTCAATATTTATTTATGGATTTTTTAAGTGAAAATTTACATACAGTGCAATGCACAGATCTTAATTCTTTGAATATTGACACATTTTTGACATTCCTGAGCAACCCAAACCCCTATCAAAATAGATATCATCAAACCCTCCCCCCAGCCCCAGCCCCAGGCAACCACTATTTGGATTTTTCCCACCTTATATTCCTTTCGCCTATTCCAGAACTTTATATAAATGGAATCATACAGTGTGTGTAAGGCTTAATTCACTCAGCATAATGCATTTGAGATTCGTCCATGTTTTAACTTGTGTCAGCAATTTCTTTCTGAGGAGTAGTATTTCATTGTATGAACATACCACAAATTATCCTTTCTCCTATTGATGGACACCAGGCAAGTTTCTAGTTTTTGGCTGCCTTACATTTTTAAAAGATCTCTTTGGCTGCAGAGTGCAGGATAGACTCTGGGGCAAAAAGGCAGAGGCAGTAGACCAGCAGAGAGGCTACTGAAATGGTTCGGGCAAAAGACAGATGAAGGTAGCATTGTTTTGATTGTTTGCTTTTTAGATACATTATCTCACTCAACAAACATTCTCAGGGCTTGGAAAACTCCCTTCCTAGAGATAACCCATTTCTTCTGGAGGAAAGGCTCAATGGTTATGCTTTTCTTTCATATTCAATCACTTTGGTCAAAGGTTTTCCAAATCTTCTCACTTAAAATTTGCAAAGAGGAACTTTGTAAGTGGGCTGGACGGGATCCTGTAGGGGGAGGAATTACAGAAGCTCCTCAAAGAGCTCCATCCAATGGGAAATGCCAATAGATTAAAAGCTCTAAATAGCCTGAGATTTAGAGGACTGGGGTTGGGCCGGGGTTAGATGGAAAGTTCTAATAATAACAGCTCATGGTTTTGAATACTTACTACAAGCCAGACACTTGTGTTTAGCGCTTTCCGTCCATTTTTTTCTTACATCTGAGGCATGAATTAGGCACATTCCTATTTAATAGAGGAAAGCAAGTGTTTAAATCTATGGCCTCTGACTTCAGAGCCTACACTCATCACTACAGCGATACCCATTTCCTTTCCATTGGAAAAGATGGATGGAAGAGGTGTGATTGGCCAATTGATTTTCTTTCCTTCCCAGCCAAGCTGACCCCAAGTTGGTCAGTATGGTTTCTGAAATCACCGTGGAAAAGAATGTTCAGATGGTGACATGAATCAAAGTGGGGCTCGTAGGTAGGGGGACCAACTCATCCTGATTTGCCTGGGATTTTCCTCAGGTTAGCCCTGAAAGTCCCAGACAAACTGGGATGGTTGGTCATCTCACTCAGGGGAGGGTGTTCGTTGTCCGTGAAGAATGTTTCCATTTGTGACCTGGACTGAGCGAGCTCTTGATTGACTCCAGGATGATGAATTTACCCACCATGGGAACTCCTTTAGTTCCTGCCCTGCTTAACCCTTGGACAATCTGTTTGGATTAGATCCATTGGAGGAACAACCTTAGCGACTTGTACCATTGATCAGCTGGCATTTGAGGACACACTGACAAATAAGTGTGCCTTTCTTTCGCTAGAGGGCGGACGACTGTTCGATGGCTCTTCAATATTAAGTGTAAGCTTTGGGATCCCGAAAGTATTTTTTTCTCCCCTCTCAATAGGACAGTGTCTCTCCAACACAGCTTTGCTTTCGTGACTCCACTGCCATGGGCTGCATTTAGGTCTCATCCTTTCTTATTTAGGTCAGGATATTGGCTTCCTAAAATGTTCTGGAGCCTTCCAAATCTCATCCCCTTAATTCTTCTCAACTACTAAGCAGATCATCAAAGAGAACCATTAAATGCATCTGGTCTCCACCTGCTTAAATAATATAACCATACCTAGGCAGTCTGATTTCAGAGCCTGCCACATCAAGCGCTATGTACAAGGATGGTGACACATAAAGACTCATTAGGTCTATGGGCATGATTATCTACCTTTCTCATCCGATTTCTTGAATAGTTCTTGGACCTATTGACTTGTCTCCATCCTGTACCCAATGTGTTGGCTCGGTCACTTCCCTCTCTTACACAGATTTCCACAGGAGCCTTCCAACTGGTCAACTGTTTCCACTCTTGCCCCCTTCCACCCATCCTGCATGCCACAACCTGAGTGATATCCTGAAATGCAAATCTGATTGTCACTATCTTGCTCTAAGCCCTTCAGTGACTCTGACATGTACACATGGTAAAGTCCATCCAATCTTTTCATATCTGGCCCTTGTCTCCTGCTCCGAGCTCATCTCTTGCCACTGGCTTGGAAAATATTTCAGAATTCCTTGGCTATCTCTTCCTTGAGTCCAGTTGATCCAAGTTCCTCTGATTGGGTTTCAGGTTTTCTACTCTTGAATGCCCCATTCATTCAAGGATGTGAGAATTCGATGTGTTAATGACGTCTCCAGGCTTTGCTGTCCCTGGGGGCGGGTGTTGCCCTGGAGGGTAGGAAGGAGGACTACAACCTTGAGGTATGTGGGTAAATTGAATTAGAAACCAGTGTGGAGGAATTTCATTAATAATCCAGCCAAAAAACCCCCCAATGATGCTGAGCTTCCATTCGTGGGGCTCCACTGGTGTTAGTGACCATCCCAAGAACCAGCGTACAATAAAAAGTCATCGTAGGTTGGGCTTCCAAGTTAGGTTTTTGAGACCCAAGGAAGTGCCCAAATACATGCCTAAAATTGTGCCATTCTCACTCATTTGCCATAGATTTCATCAGCCCTCTGCCCATCATTGGCCAATTGTCAGTTCGACCACGTGCCACGTAGGACACTATCTCAGGCTTCCTCTGCCTAACTGAGCTTGGCCACCAGCCACCACTGGAAAAGGGAGTAGAAATGGACTCCGCTGGGGAAGTCAGCATCCAGGGTGGGCCCTCAGGGCCGGGTCAGTAGACCTTCCCCTGCATTCTGGCAGCTGTGTGGGGACACTGGAAACTTCACAGTGCACTTTACTGGTACATGCAGACTAAGGTGCTAGCCCACTCTCATGGAATGAAGAAAGAAAGGGGGAAAAAGGGAGCCAACGCCACAAAGATGGTAACAAAAACAAAATGCCTTGGAGAGAAAAAGAAAAGGGGGAAAAAATGGAAACAACGCTGACAGCGACCTCAGCCTATGCTGTCACTGAGCAGAAATTCAGTTTATTGGGTTTTTGCTTGGGGATGTAGCCCAGGTTTTGACACATGTGCTGTGTGTCCTGTCATTAGGGCCGAAAGAGATGTCTCAATGTGATTGGGAAAAGGACAACTTTAATATCCTCGTTCTTCCTTCAAGCCTTTTGCCCATTTTCCACTACACTAGTCTCTGGTTGCTCACAGTTAAATGTAAACGAATCCCACAGCTCTTCACCACCTCCTCTGTTTTATGCGACTGCCATTTTTGGGGCTCACCTCTGTGTGTACGCCTGCGTATGTTTAATCTATGCAAGGGAAAAAAGGCAAAGCAACACAAGTGAGGAAGACATAGGACAAAGACAGACAAGATAATCCCCCCTGGAAGTCAGGAATTAGGATATTTGTGGGTGTTGAGAAATGAGATTTTTAGAAGTAACAATCTACTGTACTTATCACCTTCGATGTGACAAATGTCCTGTGATGTTTGCATACTTTCTAATCTTTATCAACCTAACCTTTATAAAACTGATACTAGTTTTCTATCCACTTTACAGATGAGAAAACTGATACTCAGCGGGATCACCATTTGCCTAAGGTCTCGAAAGTGGTGGTGGAAGGCTTCCGGCACAGGTATGTGTGACCTAGATCGTTTAACAATGCTGCTATGCGACTGTGACCCAGCAGGACATATATAGTGGACATCTATAATTTCTCCTGCTCAGGTCCCCATTTTGTGTAATTCATCCCAATTTCCTTCCCCTTTTGGAAACTTCCTCCTCTGGCTCTGTGTCCATATGATTAAGGTAAGGATAACTCATCCCCAAGGCCAGAACCAGGGCCTGACCAATCCGAGCCTTCTGACTCCTGGCCAAACTGGTTGGTTCATGGACGGCCCTGTGACTGTTAATAGAACGGTTAAGAAATTGAAACATTTTTTTGGCTGGGGTTGCTAAATTGGTAGGATGTTAGCTTGGTGCTTCTGAGAGTCTTCTTTGCCCTCATGATGGGAGAGCCTGAATGGAAAACAGTCAACTAAATGAGTGGTGGGGAGAGAGGTTCTCCATGGTGTAGTTTGAGTATATGGATCCAACTCTGTGTGAGGCTAGAATCTGCTCCTGCACTTTTGAGTTACACAAGTCATCACTTTCCCAGTGTTCTAAGTAAGATCTTGGAGAGGAGAGCTACATACCACCAGCGAGAAAGGACCCAGTGAGGCAAGTTGGGGCGTGGCTGACTGTGATATTGTGATTTATAATAAGAAGTGTGTATTTGGTCTATCCCACGTTCTGGCACAGATCTCCTAAAACCCTTGGAATTTTCTAAGTGATGAGAACGATAAAAGTGTCTTTTGTTATGTGAATGAGGTGACTTTTGGAAGCACTTGAGGAAGGGGGCTGGTTGCCCAGAAAGCCAACCATGTGATTAGAGGGTCGGAACTTTCAGTCCCATTTCGTGATCTCCTGGGAGGGTAGAGGGGTTGGAGATTATTGAGATCAATTGCCAATGGCTGATGGTTTAATCAATCATGCCCACGTGAAGTCGCCATAAAAACCCAAAAAGAGAGGGTTTGGAGAGCTTCTGGGTTGGTGGACACGTGGAAATTTGGGGCAACTGGTATGTTCCAAGCGGGCGTGGAAGCTCCGTGCCCCTTCTCATATATCTTGCCCTATTCATCTCTTTCATCTAGATGTTCCTGAGTTATATCCTTTCATAATACATTGGTAATCCATTGAGTGAACAGGGTTCTTGAGTTCTGTGAGCTGCTCTTGCAAATTAATCAAACCCAAGGAGGGGTTTGTGGGGAACCTTTGATTTATAGCCAGTGGGTTAGAAACATAGGTGACAACCTGGGCTTGTGACTGGCATCTGAAGCTGGCGGGGGCGGGGGCAGTCTTGTGGGACTGAGCCCTTAACTTATGGAATATGGCACAATCTCTGGGTAGAGAGTGTCAGCCTTGAGTTAAATCGTATGACACTTAGCGGGTGTCGGGAGAATTGCTAGTTGATGTGAGAAAACCTCTTCCCCATGAATTGGAATTGGGATCTGGACACATTTAATAGTATTGCCAATATATTTGCCCATTTTTGGCCTATAAACTTGCAGTTTCGTAGGTCAAACTTTCATTTGTTCGACCTAAAATCCCCATTTTTCAGATATAGAAACTGAGGCTCAAAGCTAGTAAGCAATATAGAGGATGAAAGAACTAAGCCCAATTAAGTCCTTCTATCCCCCAGAGGAAGTAACAGATTGGAAATCAGAAGTGGGTTTTAGTCTCTACTCTGCCTCTACCTTGCTGGGTGAGCGTGGCTGGATGCCTTCCTGTATCACTTAGAATTCTCTGATCGCAAGCCACAGAAAGTGACTTGAACTTAATGCAGCAAAGGAACATACTGGAAGGATATGAGGGAGCTTGTGGAATAGAAGAACAAGTTCTCTTAAGAAACAAAACCAAAACAGAAGCCAGGGGAACTGGGTAGCAGGAATTCATGGTCTAGCTGAAGACATGAATGAATTATAAATCCCCGTTCCTTGTTCAGATGCAAATTCCTGGTTGGGAGCATCTGATGGAGCTTGCACCATAGGCCTGCCCTTTGATGGTGACATCATGATTGACAGCTCCATGATGATTCTAGCCAATAAAAGAACATTTGTTTTCCCTAAGCAACGGTGAGACACTTTTACCTTGATAAGGAATACTGGTGCAGGGTAGGGAAAAATTATCCAGCCCCTTTATCCTTTCCCTTGCTGCCGTTTGTTTTAATCCGTAACATGAGTGGTTGGATCCTAAGGGTCTAGATGAGCCTTTTCAGATGTATTATAATACTCAGAAATTTTTGTTTCCCCAGGCCCGAAGGAAGCTCAAAAAAACACCTTTCCCAAACCAGGATTTTGCGTTATTTTGTGGAAGAAGCAAAAGGCTGCCACAGAATTTTCCCCAATCAACCACTTTGCTCCCCGGCTGGCAGGAAGAGTAGGGAGAGAGATACTGGCTCTAGCATTTAAGGCTGTGATTAGGTGGTTGTCACCAAACCCCTCTGAGCTTCATCCTCCTCATTTACAAAATGGGGGTAGCCATTGCGGAGTGTTGCGATGGTGGTTGAAAGAGAGAAACACATGTGCAAGGCCTTGAGTCCTCATTGAGCATCACGTACTGACAGCGTGATCCATAGCCTCTTCATGACATTGCCCAGCACAGGTAGGAAGTGGGTAGCCAGCACACAACAGGGGCTCAGTCAATGCTCTGTTGCTTTCCTTTGCCCCCGGGCAATGGCATGACTCCTTGAACCGTGTTTCCCATCCTGCTCCCTGTTTTCCTTCCTGCCAATCCTCCTCCTCTGATGAAATCCTGAAGCTTACAGGTGCTTAAGGCAGAAAGCAGCAGGTGTATTGATGTCCCTGTCCCTCTTTCTTCCTGCAGCCAGTGTGGACACATGGTGAAGAGATTAACTGAGTTCAAGGGTAGAGAGGGAATTCAAACTTTCGGTGGGTAGAAAGTTCTGGAATCACTCAGCTAATATACTGGGGGGGGGGGGCAGATCCCCTCCTCCCCTTCTTTTGTAAAAGCGCCGAGATAACTGGACTGTAATTGACGTGTTTAAATCCAGCCAGCTGTGGGCTGCCCAGTTGACAGAAGCCACAGCTGGAGCAAGGGCAGCGGCTGGGTTTTCCTTCAGCTGCAAACGAAGGGGTCAGGTCATTGTAGGAAAAAACAATGTCCAGGTATCAGCTGGTGGAAATGGTCCCAGAGCTCATAATAACTGAAAGGAAGGCAAGGAGTTTTCATTGTTTTAATTGGCAGCTGTCTCTGGATTCTTGTTTAAGAGAGTTTGGAGATTGTAACCCTGGCAGGTGTGAGTGTGAATGTGTGTGTGTGTGTGTGTGTGCACGGGTGCAAACATATATGTGCATTAGGGAAGGTGAAAGAAACCTGTATGTCTGTGAAGGTGAGAAAGGAAAAGACGGGGAAGAGAAGCAGCAGCTGTGTGTGTGTTGGCAGGGAGGTAAGAAGGGCAGCAGCCATCTTCTGTCTGTTGTGTGTGTGAAAGAGAAAGAAAAATTGAGAGCAGGAGTGGCAGTGTTTCAGGGAAGAGAACAATCTTTATTGTGTGTATACACATGTCTAGATGAAAATGGAAAATTGTGGATGAAAGAGCAGGAGAAAACGAAAATGGGAGCCAGAGGAAACCATGCGTGGTGCATGAGAGGGCAGGAGACAGACCCTGAGCCAAGCTGGAACGAGCAGAAGCACCATGGGCTCCCTTCTGCCCGTCCAGAAATAGTTTCCGGGAACCGTGGAGCTTTCCCCGCCCTGGCTCTTGGGCCAGCGGGGAGATAAAGCTGCCCGCGTCGCTTGTCTTGGCTGCCTCTCAGCTGACACTGCTGACAGGCTGCTTTGATCTCGGGTTATCAGGGCCTAACCCTGTGCCCCGGGCCTGCTCTGCCAGCTCCCACCCGCCACTCACCTCTGCTGAAAGGGCATTCCATAAGGTCACTGTTGGGAGGGGCAGCCCGGCCCTCGTGCCCGGTTGGCCTTGGAGCCTGGGTGCTTGATGCAATAAGGGCACCATCTTTTAGCCTCAGAGCAGTGATGAAAAGGGGGCCCAAGTGGGGATAAGAAGTGTTTGAAGTGGAGCCACGCAAAATGGCACCCGCCACGAAGAACACATGGGACGTCATGGGTTTTATCCTCATGCTGGCGGGGCCTTCACCCCAATGAGGGGTGAGAGGAAAGCACACAGGAGTAGCAGCCAGGAACCTTGCATTCTTGTGTTAGGGCGGCTGCTGAGTCATTGGGTGCCCTCGGGCAAGTCCTGCTTCTCTCTGGACCTCAGATTTCATACTCGGTCTTGTAAAACTGAAAGTGCTTTTATAACGATGGAAATCTCTTTTCAAATAAAATCATGGCGCAGAAACTCAAATGTAAAGCAGATTAAAGGCGAGTGGGCCTAGTTGAAGGGGATATGAAGACCCGGCCCCCTACTAGTCAGCTTTGTCTTTGACCTGTGTTCTAGGGAGCGTGTTACATTCCGAGGGCTACCGTAACAGAATACCACAAACTGGGTGGCTTCACACAACCAAACTTTATTGTCTCACAGTTCTGGAGGCTAAAAGTCCAAGGTCGAGGTATTGGCAGGGCTGTGTTCCCTCTGAGACCTGTAGGGGAAGAATCCTTCCTTACTTCTTCCAGCTTCTGGTGGTTTTTCAAGAATCTTTGGCATTCCTTGTCTTATAAATGCATCATTCGAGTTTTCCATCTTCACATAGCCTTCTTGCTGTGTCTCTTGCCTTGTCTTTCCTCTGGGAGTGTGTGTGTGTGTGTGTGTGTGTGTGTGTGTGTGTGTGTGTGTGTCCAAAATTCCTCTTTTTATAAAGACCCCAGTCATATTGATTAGGTATCCCGAAGGACCTCATTTTAACCTAATGACCTCTGTAAAGACCCTATTTCCAAATCAGGTCACATTCTGAGATACCGGGGGTTAGGACCTTAACCTACTGTTTTTGGGGGTGTGGGGTGGGGATACAGTTCACGTCATAATACCCACGATACCTTTTTTAAATTCCCGACTCATGGATTCCGTGCATGTAATAAAATGGTTGCTGTTTTGCATCACAAGTTTTGGGGCAATTTGTTACACAGCCATGGTAAGGGCAGCAGGTTGTTGAACTGAAAGAACATAGTTGCTGACGTCAGACCTGAGTTCAAGCCCAACGGCTCCACTGAACACCTTGATCCAGTCTATTTACTCCTCTGAACCTAGTTTTCTCATCAGCAAAATGGCATTTGACTGAGAGACCATGTCTAACATCCCAGGCATCCTAGTATTTCTTGATAAAGGGCTTTTCTCTCCTCCAAAATTACTCCTTGACACAGTGCTGCTGAGATTTTGCAGAATAAGTCTGAGTTTCTGAATTCTGCGGGCAGCGCCTGGGTCCCAGGAACTAGATTCTTATTTCATGCCTACTTGGATGAGGGAATGCGTTCCCTTGGCAAGTTTCACGTTTGGAGCCCCTTTTCTGCTCAGACTTTCAAGACAATTTAGTCTGAGCTAACCTTGGTTTCTTGTTACCAAAGAGAACCGAGGCTTATGCAGAGGCCTTGCAGAACGCCTCCGACATCAAACAGCAGCTACCCTACTGCGTTCTGAGTTGCTGAGCGTAAATAAATTAAAACCATACCCACTCCCTTTCCCTGTAAGCACACACACGTAATTTCATTACAGCCGAATGAAGTGCTGCAGGCGAAACGTGTTTGGGGCTTGGCTGAACCCAGAGTGCTCTTGGAAGACATGGCTCTGTTGGGCCAACCGAGGAGGGAGCTGTGTTTGGCTCTTTCCTTCCACACTGCACACTGGGTGACCCGTGGGCGTGGGACTGGCATGTAAGCATTTGGTATTAGAAGTTCAGAGGACCACAGATGTATGGCTGTTTCTCTTTTTTTTTTTTTTTCTGTTTCACTTAAAAATTGTAGCAAAATATACGTAATGTAAAATTTACCATTTTAATTACTTTTAAGTGTGCAGTTCAGCAGTATTAAGTACATTCACATTGTTGTGCAACCATCGTCAGCCCCATCCGTCTCCAGAGTGTTCTCATCATCCCATTGAAACTCTGTCTCCGTTAAACACTAACCCCCCTTCCCTCTCTCCCCAGCCCTTGACAGCCGCCATTCTTCGACCCTGTCTGGATGAATTTGACAGCTCTGGATCCCTCATATAAGTGGAATCATGTATTTGTCCTTTTGACTGGCCAATTTCACTTAGCGTAATGGCCTCAAGGTTCATCCCTGTGGTAGCAGGCGCCAGAATTTCCTTCCTTTGTATGTATATGCCATTGCACGTGTTCCATTGTATGTAAATACAACGTTTTGTTTATTCATTCATCTGTCTATAAACATTAGGATTGTTTCCACCTTTTGGCTATTGTGAGTAATGCTGCCGTGACCATTTGTGCACAAATACCTGTTTGAGTCCTTGCTTTCAGTTCCTTTGGGCATAGACCCAGAAGTGGGATTGCTGGGTCAGTTACAGATGTATGTTTTGAGAGTCACAAGCAACTTTGAAGGTCTTTCAGCTCTTGGATGCCCTTTGAGAACTAGATAATAACTGTGAGATCCTCTCCTCCCTCAGTGTCTCCATGTGTTCATGCTCTTTGGTGGCTCAAGGTTTCCCGGAAGCACAGGTTAAGGTCTTGCGAACTGAAAGAACCAGAATATTTAAAAAGTGATTTAAAAATAATTATGTAGTCGTAGTAATAATAATAATAACAATAATAAAATATATGCATTGAGCACAGTGTGTAAGGCACTATCCAGAGTACTTTGCATTTATCACGTAATTTTATCTTCACAAAAATCTTATGGGGTAGGTATTGTTTATATCTCCCATTTTACAGATAAGGAGACTGAGGCTCTGAGAAGCTACGTAACTTACCCAAAGCGTAGAAGCTGGGATTCAAACCCATATCTATTTGATTCACGGTCACCTTCTCTCTCTCTGAAATACTGAATTATGCATCTTCCATTTTGATGTCAAAGATGCTTTCATGACAACTATGAGGTGACATGATACATTGAATATTATAGGCGTCACCATGACTCCAAAGACTGCATCAGTAACATTAATTGGCAACTCCTATGTGCTAGACTCTGGGGGTGTAGTGATGAATGGGACTTAGAGTGTATGAGGGAGGCAAAGATGTAAGAACTCAAGTTATTTTAGTTGCATGCAATCAATAGAAATGCAGATCCCACCAGCTTCAGTCCTGAAAAGGGATTTCACTGTTTACATACCTTGAAAGGGTAGTAGGGTGTTTTACATAATGGAAAGAAGAAAGCTGGGGAATCAGGGCCTAGGACTGAAATCCGGATTGCTCCCTTTTCTTTTCCTCTTTTCCCTTCTTCCTCTTTTTCCTCCATTTGCCTCAACATTATTATCTCTGGCCTCCAGCATCTCCAAATAGCTCCTTCATCCATGTGGGAAGAGAAAGAATCTTCTTTCTAGCATCAGTATATAAATCCCAGGGAAGGCCTTTGATTGGCCCCATTTTGGTCACATGACCTTCTTTGTCCAATCACTATAATAGTGTGGAGTTCTATGATAGACCCCATCAAAGAGCCAGAAGAAATGGGATGGAAAAGATTCTTGGGCACATATAAATAAAAGCTATCACAGCTTGTTCTAGAAATACATATTAATGCCTTAGCAAGGTTTCTTGTTTGTAAGAAATAAAACCCCCTACAAACTGACGAGCCCTTTATCAGAAGGGTTCAGAATGGGGAACTGGAAGATCAGGATTAGATGTCACTTTCTCTGTCTTCCTAGAACCATATGGCACCTCATCTTTGTTGCTCTCTGTACATCTGTTTCATTCTTTTCCTTTCTTTGAAGAATAGTTTTCTTTTGTTCAACACCCAATGGATGGCATTGACCACCCTAACCCCAACTATACATGACTGCTTTCAGTTCTAGCATCTGATGCAGATTGACCAGAGTCTCTGTGTTTCTGGTTTCAGGGAGAAAGAATGGATTGATTCAGCTGGGGTCAAAGGTCTAGTCCCATTCTGAATAGTTATGGGCTGATGAAGTAGGGTTATATGCTACTAATTAACTAACTAACTAACATAAGCATGTCTCTCCCACAAGGTTGTCAGTGATAAGGGTGTGGACAGGTTGGAACGCCTAAAAGATGGATATACTTGTGATAAAAGTTGCAATACAAGTATCTATAAGATACAGAATACAGTGGGGGGAGAGAGTAACTTTTTCTGGAGGATGAAAAAAACATTTCTCCGAGGAGTGAACTTTTGGGTTAGGTTTTGAAGGATGAAGAAGAGTGTTTCTAGGGTATGTGTATTACTCAGGATAGGCTAGGTTATGATATGGTAACAAAGAGTCCTCAAAATCTTAGCCACTTGCTACAACAAAGGTTAGCTTCTTGCTCGCCTTGCACATCCATCACAGGAGTCTGGTCCGCATAGTTATTCAAGGACTCAGCCTGATGGGAGTGCCGCCATTCTGTGGTCTGGCCAGGTGGAGCACTTGGCCTCCTTGGTCACTGTGACAGGAACAGAGAGAGACTGGGGAATCTTACATGGGCTTTTCATTGCCTCAACCTCGACCTGAAGCACATAGCTTGTCTCCACAGTTCATTGGCTAGAACTTGTCATGTGACTTCAACGACCTGCAAGGGGCTGGGAAAGGTAGGGAAACAAATGGAGTATTTGGGGAGCATGACTTTGTCTGCCACAGCAGGTAAGCAGTGAGATCATTTTCAGTCAAGCTAGTGGTTCTCAACCAGGTGAGATTTTGCCCCTCTAGATAACACTTGGCAATGTCTAGAGACGGTTTTGGTTGTCACAACTGGGGGTCCTATCAACGTCACTTAGTTAGTAGAGGTCAGGGATACTGTTAAACATCTTATGATGAATAACACCCAAAACAAAGAATGAGTTGGCCCAAAATGTCAATAACGCCGAGGTTGAGAAAACTTGGGTCAAGTTCCGAAGCTTTTCCTTTGCCCCAGAAGGTCATCCATGCCCATTAAGTAATCACTCTTCATTTCTCCCCTCTCGCCAGCCCTGGGCAACCATTCATCAGCCTTCTGTCTCTATAGATTTGCCTATTTTGAACATTTCATATAAATGGTATCATACGGTAAGTGACTTTTGGGTGACTGGCTTCTATCATTTAGTATAATATTCGCAGGGGTTGGTTACCCATGTCATAGCATCTGTCAGCACTTCCTTCCTTTTCACGACCGAATAATATTCCATCGTGTGTATAGACCACATTCTGTTTATCCATCCCTCCATTGATGGGCATTTGGGTTGTCCCTACCTTTTGGCTATTGTGAGTAACGCTGCTCTGAACCTTCACATGCAATGTGTGGAAATACGTTTTCATTACATTTGGGTACTTACCTAAGAGTAGAATTGCTAGGTCATATGATAATTCTAGGTTTAACGTTATGAGGAACCATCACACTATTTTCCACAGGTTTTGAGCACTTACTCTGTGCCAGGCAGTGTGCTGATGACTTTACATGTATCAAGTCACTCCATCCCCACAACACCTTTGTGAGGTTGGTTACTATTATTATCTTCATGGCCTAGTTAGGGAAACCGAGGCACAGAGAAGTTAAGCAACTTGCTCAAAGCCACACAGCTCATAAAAGACAATGCCAGGAATATGGGACCCATGGAAGGGTTTTGAGCAGAGAAACAAGATCGTCAGATTTAATTTCTTCCTTCTCCTTATTGCTTTCTCCCATGGTATCTTTGAGCACCAACTCTGGGGTGGGAGATGGTGGAATTTGATTGGTGGGAATTGGAGGGCAAAAAAAATATCCTGTCACTGCTCCTGGAAGAGCTTCATTTGCTCTCGCGTACTTGGACATGGACACATAGGAGGCATGCGGATAAATCACTAGGCTGTTTCACAAGGCTGGGAAAGAATTTTGGGGCTGGGACTACAGCAGCCTGGTCCAGGTGGGCTCATGCATGGCGGGAGTGACATCACCGACACCCCATTTTCCTCTGCATGTTTATAGTTTCCCCCTTAGGAGCCCCTGTGGTGTCAGGACACTCCTTAGCTGTGTGGATTTAGTGTGTGGATTTGCTTGCAGATATGGGTAGGTGCACACGGAGGTCTGCATTCTGTCTATTTCCCAGGGGGCTGACGGGTACAGGGGGAGTGGGCCTGAAGGGATAGCTTCTTCCACTTAACATTCATGCATTAACTCCTCCTCAAGACAACCATCAGTCAGGACATATGCCCTTGTGGTCCCCACAGTCCAGTGAGGAAAGCAGCTGGGCGATCTTTGGTGACATCAACCACGGTTCATTCTCAAGCCTTAACTGAGCACCTACTGTGTGCCTGCATTTTATTAAGCCCTGGGGAGTCAGCAGTGAACAAGAGACAAGGTCCCTGCCTCATGGATTCTCTTCTCCTGCGGGAGACTGATAGCAGATAGACAAAGAGTTACAGGATGGTCTGATGGTGGCCAATGCTCTGGGGAATAAAAACAATGAAGGATGACAGACAGTGAAGGAGGAGGATGGTTTGGGTCAGACTTAGGAAACTTCTGGTAGGCAGCGTGATGGCCTTGCAAAACTCTCCACATCATAATCTGTGGAACCTGTAAATATGGGACCTCACATGGCAAAACGGACGGTACAGAGGTGATTCAGTTAAGGATTTTAAGATGGGGGAGTTATCCAGATGGCTCCAGTGTAATCACAAGACCCTTTAATAAGGGGACAGGAGAGTCAAAATCAGAGAAGAGGTGTGACGACCACAGAAGTGGAGGTCGGAGCAATGCCACAAGTCAAAGGCGGCCTCTAGAAGCTGGAAAACGCAGGGAAATAAATCCTCCCGTAGAGCCTTGAGAAGAAATGCAGTCTGCCTAATCATTTTAGACTTGTGACCTCCAGAACTGTAAGATGAGAAATCTGTGTTGTTTTAAGCCAGTAAGTTTGTGGTACCGCGTTTTCCCCAAAATGAGACCTAGCTGGACCATCAGCTCTAATGCATTTTTTGGAGCAAAAATTAATATAAGACCCAGAATATTATATTATGTTGTACTATACTATACTATACTTTATTATATATTATATCACATTTATTATAAATTATATTATATTATATTATATTATATTATATTATATTATATTATATTATATTATATTCCCGGTCTTATAGTAAAATAAGACCGGGTCTTATATTAATTTTTTCTCCAAATAGACGCATTAGAGCTGATGGTCTGGCTAGGTCTTATTTTAGGGGAAACACAGCAGTTTGTTGCAGCAGCAATGGGAAACTAATACAAGCTTGAATGAGGTGAAGACCTGAGACTCACTGGGAAAGAGCGTTCCATTTCAGATGAAGGAACAGCAAGTGCAAAGGTCCTGAGGTGCAAAGCAAGACCGCGCAGCAAGTGCTCTGCTAGACGTTACGTACAGCATGCTGTGGGGTCTGTGTATGTGAGGGTGGGAAACTGGGGAAGAACTAGAGGAAGGAGTGCCCTCGGGGCTGTAAGAAGAGCACCGGCTCTTGAGTCCAATTGACCTGGGCTCAATTCTTGACTGCCACATGTGCTGTGGTCTTGGGCAAGCCACTTTCCCTCTCTAAGACTCTGCTTCCCACTCTGTTACTAAGGTTCCCAGTAAAACCTGGGGGCATGGTTGTGAGCTAATCCGTGTACTATCCTTAGCCCGGTGTGGCGGGGGCACACTTTAGGTTCATGTCTGCTATGATGACCAGGAGGATGGTGACTGGATGTAGGAGAACGGGGATGGCGTCTTGGGTGCACGGAACAGCACAGGAAACGGCCCGGAGATTTGGCACTGCCCCTCCCACTTGATGCACTCCTTATACCACGATTAAATGAATGCAGGGTGCTCTGCAGACCTCCCTTCTCTGCTTTCTCCTAGGGTGTTGTTCACAGGGTCCGAGGCCCCAGGGGAGAGGTGTCTGGCCAGTGGTGTGCCTGGAAGACCAGCTCTCGGCTGCTCACCTGTTTGCATGCCGATCCCTAGAGAATGGGCAAGAGTGTGGGAACAATTTCCTGTCATCTGGCCCCACCTATGAATGGAGAGCCTTGGAAGCAGGAAATGGGCAGGAGGGGCGGGGCGGGGTCAGTTTAGCAGGCTGGGAATTCATAAGGTGGCCACCTGCCCCATACCAAGCTCTGCCATCCTCCAGGTGAGTTATAACTGTGACCCTGCTCACCCGGAGGGCAGTTCAACCGTATGCAAACATATTTGCCTGAATCTATCTTTCAGCCCTTTCAACAGCCTTTGGGTTTCTCTAGGCAAATGCTGTGCTTTGATACTTTCTTTACAGGCTATGTAAATATCCACTGTGAGATGCACCCATGGGGCGGGCAGGTGAGTCAGGACCCATGTATTGTTGTCTCTGGGCTTTCTGAGGATGGGGAAGGACGAAGGTGGATCTGCATATGGGCATCTAGAGAAGGAGAAGGCGCAGCTTCAAGGGGGTTGACAGCGTGGCCACACGAAGTGTGGTCCTCAGACTAGCAGCACTGGCTGCCCCGGGGAATCAACTCTGCATTTTAACAAGATCCCCAGGAGTTTCGAGCACATACGAAAGGTGGAGAAGTACTGGGTTAGGCTGGTGGATCTCATTAGGAATTTCCAGGGAGCTTTAAAAACTATCAGTGCTCAGATCTTGCCCCAGAGATTCTGACTTTGTCGGTTTGAGATGGGGACCTAACATGAATATGTTTTACAAAGCTCTTCAGATAATTCTAATTGAGAGTCAGCGATTTGTACTTAGAGCAGTGGTTCTTCAATATTTGCATGCTTCGGCAACATTTGGAAAGCATCTTAAAACACAAACTTCTGGGCCCCATCCAGTGGTAGGCTGGTAAATGTTTAACGGCAGGTTCTCTGGGATGGGGATGGAGGTAGGAGGAGAAGCTCTGATAGGTAGACAATTTCTGTGGTGTACCATTCCCACTGTGGCTCCCGTGCCAGTGTAAGCTGGCCCCATGGGCCCTATTCCCAGGTTTCTGATGCTGCAGGTCTGGGTGGGACCTGAGAATTCGCATTTCCAAGGTCCCATGTGGTGCTGCGGCTGTTGCCCAGGGACCCGCCTTTGAGAACCACTATGTTAGGCCAGCGGTTTGGAAACATGGCATCTTGAGAGCCAACTCTGATCAGTTTGTAGTAGCCACGTGGAGCGCTGTGTGGAGCAGGAGCCTGTCTACCACAGGTGTGCTTGGGTTTTCCGAGGGCTACTTGACGATTCCTTTCCGAGAACAGAAGGAGTGAGGGGTAAGATGGAGTTCCATTTCCTAAGGACACGGTGGAAGAGAAGCTCAATGTGTGGAAGGCCATCTCAGGACCATCTTGAGAAGGTACCCATGCGAGATCAAAGTTGGAAGAACCCCGAGAGGTCAGTGTTAGCGTAGCTCCCTTGTTTGATAGACACAGAGTCTCAAAGTAGGGAAGGGCTCTGCCCAGACACGCCCAGATCCTAAGTTCTGAGGCACTCCGTTTGGATGTACTCAGGCTAAAGCGCTCAGATCTCAAAAAAACGTTGGAGAAGAAATTTAACAAAGAACATTGCTCCGGCCTTCAGGTGCGCCAGCCAAGGAAGGGAGAAGATCAGGCAGAAACTATAAAGGAAGTTTTTTTCAATCCCAATGGCAGGCCAACCCTTGAACTCCTGATGCATTCCGGAGCGGAGAGCTGGAAAAAAAGAAGGGAGGAACTCTGAAGGAGGGGTGATAGAAGATAAGAAATTCCGATTCTAATCTCCTTATTTCCTCTGCTTCCTCAGACCAGGGCTGGATATAAACTCTATGCAAATGTGTTTACTTTACATTTTATTTCAATCGGAGTCACTCAGCTGTCAGGAGATGTATCAACATGTCAGCTGGGTTGAAGAAACAAGCGATTGGAGTGGAAATATTTCAGATAAACAGACACAATGTTATGACATATCAAAACAGCCCAAACATGGGAAGGGGGGTGCCAAGATGGTGGAGAAGCGGGGGTGGGGTAAAGCCGCAGAAAGTAGATGTGTTTACCCTGGCACATGCACCACACGGTCAGATGAAACCAAAATAGGTTTTTTATTGCTCGTGTTGCATGGTGGGCTGGGCAGGGGGCGGGGAGAGGGGTACGTTACCCTTATCTGTGGCGTTAATGCATTTTGTCAGCTGAAGAAGAGGCCCGCTTGGCAGGTTGTTATGCACATTTCTCTCCGGTGCCCCTGCTGATTCCGCAGGAGGAAAGCAGGCCCAGAAAGAAAAGACAAACCCACTGGATTAACTTCATTAGCGATGGGGAGAACCAGTTGCTAGGCTAAATCTGACAGCCTGTTCACAAGTTGCCATCCTTTTTGCTCTTTGCAAACTGACTTAAGAGGCCCAAAAGAAGTGCCGGGGTTTGTGGTCAGGGGTGGGGATAGGATGTGCATACAGGAGAAACTGACTGCCATGGGCATTTTGCTCTTCTCCCATGTGATGTATAATTTTTAATTAAGTTTTGGAATTAGCAATACTGTTGCCTGGTTCAGTAAGCCAAAGTATAGAAAAGTATTACAGAGATGTTTTTCCCACTTTCCCAATATACCCATTTTTTTTTCTTCTTCTCATGTCCCCAACACACACACACACACACACACACACACACACACTATTTTGTTGGGCTCTGTCTATTTTTAGTTTGTAAGCCATCTAGTTCTATGGGCTCTGTCTAAAAGAGAATTCACACTTTCCTTAAAATAATAGTTACTGCTTATAGAGCCACCCACGAGGGACTCACGTGGCAGCCAGTCCCCACTGTAACCTGCAGGGTTGGAGGTGAGGGGTGTACGGCTCAGAGTGGTGAAGGAGCACACCCACGGCCTCACGGCTAGAAAGGAGAGAGGTGCAACTCACTCAGGTCTGCCTGACTCCAAAGTCTTTTCTTTCTGCTATACCAAGCGCTGGGTTGAATTCGGGGGAGAGAGGGTGTGTGGCAAGGTAACTTCTGGAGGAGTTGGGAGCTGTCAGCCAACTCAGCCCGGCTGAACTTGTCCACCCCTGAAATGAATTTGCCCAGGAAAAGAACCACGTGCTTGTCCAAATGTGGGACAAACCGGCAGCTGCCTCGGGGGTGTGCTTGGAAGATGTTGGCAAGTCCCCTACCGCTCAGAAATGTCTCCCCCTGCCACCTGTCACACGGCCTCAAATTCCGCCATCAGAGAGGTATGTCGCTGGGCTTTAATTGAAGACTTTTTTGGGCATGGCTTAAGTGTAGACACTTCCTCCAGAGAGGGCTCACCTACGCTCTTTCCTTAAAGTCCCATCTCAGTAGGGCAGCCAGCCCAGGGCTTTGCATTGAAGGGTGGCTTTATTCTGGGAAGCAAGGGGGATCCAGGAGAGGGGAAATCAGTGGGGAAGGGGACAGGTGAGTGATGGATCCCAAAGCTGCTGGAGTGTAGGGTTGTTTGGAGGCAATTTTTTTTTTTTCCAGAGAGAGAGGGGCTCTCAAGGCTCCACCTGTCTCGTTGCCAATCCTGACTGTTGTGTTTGAGGCTGGAACCCTAAATAGCCATGCTAGGAGCAGGGGAAGCCCCGAGCTTGTCATGGGGTCACAGAATGTCACAGCTGCCATTCAGCCTGTCCTGAACTCCAGTTAGTCACGTTCTTTCTTCCCCTCTTTTTTTCCGCCATGATTACACCACCTGTAGGATTATTCTCTTAATATTTTCATCTGAAGTGAGTCACTTGGAAAAAAAACAAACGTCTATTTCAAGGCTAGCACGCAAGAGTTTCCTCACCAATAAAGGATTCAGACAAATTCAAGCCCTCTGGCTTTTGTGTGGCAAATGCAAGAATATTTTTTTTTTAACAAGCAAACCAAGCATGAATGAAAACACTTTTTTTAAAAAGTAAAACATTTATATACACATCCTTGAGTATCACTTTTTATGGTTTGATCTGCTAATGGTATTTTTTTCTAGTACATAGTAAAATAACAACTACTAGAATAGAAATGAATGCTCATCGGGATACTAGCATAAGTCAAATGGTACAGGTAGCATGTCTGGCCCAAGCCTCCAATTTGATAAGTGGAGAAACTGGGGCTCAGAGAGAGAAAACGCGTGCAGAGGGACACAGGTGGCTGGGAGCAGGGTGAGGCCGGAGAAGCACTCTGTAGAGGTGTGAAAAGAGCACTGGACAAAGAGTCAGGAGACCCTGGCGCTCGCTCCAGACAGATGAAAGAGCCGAAGCAACTTCTGTTTCCTCTCTGGGTCTTAACTTCTCCAACTATGAGAGGCAAGCATGATGTTACTTTGGGTTCTTCGTTTGGGGTCTAGGAAGAGGGGGACCTAGGGATGAACTTGAAGTCCCTGGCTCTTTTTAATCAAGGTAAGAGTCCCATAACATAAAACGAACCATTTTAAAGCAAAAAGTCAGTGGCGTTTAGTACCTTCCCCATCTTGTGCAACCACCACCTCTATCTACTTCCATCCCATTATCATCACTGCAAAAGGACACCCCATCCCCAAGAAGCAATTCCCATTCTCTCCCCTGAGCCCTTGGCAACCATGAATCTGCTCTCTGTCTCCATGGATTTGCCTGTTCTGGACATTTCAGGTGAATGGAAGCCTACAATATGTGGCCTTTTGTGTCTGGCTTCTTTCCCTCAGCGTCACGGTTTGTAGGCTCATCCACCTTATAGCACATATCAGTACTTTAGTTTTGTGTGTGGCTGAATAGTATTCCATTGCATGCATAGACCGTGTTTTGTTTCTCCCTTCATCCGTTGATGGGCATTTGGGCGGTTTCAGCCTTTTGGTGCTTGTGAACAGTGCAGCTGTGAACCTTCCCGCGTGAGTTTTTATGTGGACGTATTTTTTCATTTCTCTTGGGCCGGCAGCGTGAAGTAGCATTACGGGGTTCTGTAGTCACTCTGCGTTTAACTTTGTGAGGGCAATCCCTGAAAACTTAGCCCGAGTGTATGTATTGAAGGAGACAGTCCTGACCTTTTTATCAGATTCTCAAGAAAAGGGTAAGTAAGCAGTAGAGAAACGGGTGACCCCCATCGGTCTCTCTAAGATCTTTTCCGGCTTTAAGGTCCTCTGACCCTTGACCCTTAGCTCAGGGGCTCCACACTGGGGAGGCCTCATCTTCCTTCCTATCTTGTTTACCATGCTTCACTGGCTACCCTATATCAGGCAATGGGCTGGGCACGGAGGATACAGCTGGAAGGGCTTCTCCTATTGGCTGTTGGGGACACAGGATGGAGAACCGGGTCAGGAAGCCTTCCTGGAGAAGGAGGCTCTCATTAAGTCTTGAAGGTTGCCTGAGAGTCAGGCGGGCCAAGAGGTGGGAAGGGTGTTTCTGAGCCAGGAGACAGCACTTCCCAGTCCCCTTGGCAGGGACAATCTGGCTGTAGTGGCCTTTCCTTTCCCTGGTGGCTCAGAGACACTGGAAGCACAAATGCTTGGAATTGCTGTCTCCACCATCCGCCCGCTCATCAGTACGGCAGATGCGGGCCATTACTCTGATTGCTGCGGAAGGCGGTGGCTGGAGCCCAGGGCACGTCTGAGGATCACTCAGAGCCTCAGGGAAAGAGGGTCTGCTCCTACACACCCCAGAGGCAGGTGTTCCGCAAGCTTCCCACGCAGGCCTGCCAAAATTGTCCTCCCGCTATGCAGCACGCACGCACGCAGGCCTGCCATTTCATCCCTGGGCCTCTCTCTCCGGGAGCAGCTGGCAGGGCCACCGGGGGCATCTGGGGGTGGCGAATGGGACGGGGTCTGGAGGTCCTTACTGACCTGCGGCCCTTGGGCCCCGTGCTTCTCCTTCTGCTTGTATGCCTGGGTCGTCGACTTCTGGGTACCTTTCACCCCTGGGAAACCAGGCAGGATCTGGTTTCACAGACAAAGCCACCAAGCCCTTTGCTGGATGCCTGGCCCTGTGAACAGCGGTGTCGTTAACGTGTTATTTATGGCGTCCTCCTGACTCTGGTCTCATGTTAGGCTTCTGGGTGGGGCATGGTGCCTTAACCAATCAATCAAACAACCAACCCTATGGGCTGACTAACCAGACAGAGTTAACCAGCTAGTATTATGTTCTCTTACAGAGAGCAGGGAGCGAAGCTTTGGTCTAGAAGCTGTGGGAAATGAGCCGTTCTGTATCTTTTTGTGTAGCCTCTGTGTGTGTGTGTGTGTGTGTGTGTGTGGCTTTATTAAAGTAACTTTTCATGCGGTATATTTGTTTGTTACTGTGGATCCTTAAAAAAATTTTTTTCTAATTGTAACATTAAAATTTGCCCTCCTAACCATTTTTCAGTGTACGGTTTTATAGTGTTAAGTATCTTCACCTTGTTATGCAGTTGATCTCCAAGACTCTTTTCATCTTAGAAAACTGAAGCTCTGGACCCATTAAACAACAATAACTCCTTGTTCCTGCCTTCCTCCAGCCCCTGGCAACCATCATTCTCCTCCCTGTCTCTAGGAAGCTGACTACTTTCTACTTCACATCGGTGGAATCCTATGGTGTGTGTCCTTTTGTGACTGGTGTATTTCACTTAGCACCGTGTCCTCAAGGCTCATTCATGTTGCAGTAAGTGACAAGATTTCCTTCTTTTTAAAGGCTGAATGATATTCCAGTGTATGCCCACACCACATTTTCTTTATTCGTTTGTCCATCAATCGACTTTTGGGTTGCTTCCACCTCTTGGCTACCGTGAATAGTGTGGGTATAAACGTAGGTATGGAAATAGTGGATCCTTTCTTTAAAATGAAAAAGTTAGCCGCACAATTAGTAAAATTAATAACACTTTGTATATATGTATGTATGTATGTATGTATGTATTTATATTGAGGTATAATCGACATACAGCATTATATTAGTTTCAGGTGTACAACATAATGAGTTGATATTTGTATAATTATGACATTCAATAATTCTCCTTGTAAAAATTTAAATCTATACAGAGAAGACTAAAGTCCCTTTAACTATCTCCTTCAATCCCTTCAGCCCAACAATAAGTCACCTGCTACTAATTTATCAGTTTGGCTCTGCCTATCTATCCACACACACACACACACATGCATATGTGTGTGTGTGTGTGTGTGTATTTATATACATATATAAAATATATATATATATATATATTTAGACTAAAAATGTGTGTACAGTCAATTCTGCTATCACGTGACAGCTGTACTCCTAAAGTCACTGTACTATGCTAAATGACACTGTAAAAACGGGGCTTATGGGAAAAATAGGGCTAAGGGGCAATACTCCAAAACTTCGTCAGTGACATAAAAAAAATAGGAACCTAATAAAAACGACAGCACCATTTTACACATGAGAAATGGCTAAGAAATACATACATGCTATAAAAAATCTGGAACTTGACTTTGGAAAACTCTTGAGCCTTTCTGGTGGAGGTGGCATCCGAAGGGTTACAGCTTGTGAATTCTGGTGACATGGTAGAAAGAAGTTGTGTGAAATGAGAAAGTTGTAAACCAGGTGTGGGTGGGTGTGGCTTCCAGCACACACTACGACTCACTGAGGCAGCTGGTAGACGTTTGGTGGTGGTGGTTGGGCGTGTTTGTTTTGGGTGGTCCTATGGGGTCAGTTCAGTGGGGTGCAGTTTTTGGCATTGACCCAGTGTTTCTCGTGGAGGAAATCATGCCTGAGCAAACACAAAATTTGCTTCCGCTCAGATTGTTCCCAAATACATCAATCACATTGGAGCAAATTTATGTTTTCAAAACAAGCAGAACTGACCACACACACACACACACACAACAATAAATGGTACGTGTGTGTGTATTAGTATGTTTACACATATTGATTCATACTATATGTATAAATCTGCAGTCATTTTTTTTCTTTTTTTTTTTTTTGCTTAACGATATTCCTAAGAGACTTCAGTATTAGCAACAGAGGCCCATCATATTTCCTTTGATGTATAGTGCCCCATTGATGGAAGCCACCCCATTTAGCTTTTCTCCTATGGATGGTCCCATATGTTGTTTCCACTTGTTCTTTGTCATATCTGTAAGTAGATTCATTGGCTCCCCAGGGAATGTACATTTTGTACTTTCCCCCCTTTTTGGATGATATCTTTAATTAATTAATTAATTAATTTATATTTTGGTAAAACATACATAACAAAATTTACCACTTTGATTTTTAAGTGTATAATTCAGTGACATTAAGTATATTCACACTGCTGTGCAACCATTCCTCTCCAGAACTTTTTCATCATTGCAAGCTGAAATTCTGTACTCATCAAACAATAACCTCTTGAGTTCAAATCTGAGCCCACCACCCATGGCTGTGTGACTCTGGGTAATTCCTATGCCTCTCTGAGCCTCAGTTTTCTCATCGATAAATTGAAAATAAGAGTACATAGCTCCTGGATTTGGGCTGAAGATTGCATGGGGTGACACAGGCAATGAGCCCAACTCCTTGCTTGGCACACTGCACATTTTTAATGAGCAGCTTTTATTATCATGTGAAATTGACCAGATCCCCCACTATGCTCTGCTCTGATTTCGCTGACACCTAGTTCCTGAGAATGCAGGTGTTACATAGTGTGATTTGCTGGGACTCAGAGCTGAAGGATGGTAGAGTGTCTGCGTAACTTCCTAGTGGATGAGACCTTCACCTATGCTACTCTTATTGCTAGTATTTTATTTTATTTATTTTTATTATTTATTTATTTTTTTAAGAAGGGCGCAGCTCACAGTGGCCCATGCGGGGATCGAACTGGCAACCTTGGTGTTATGAGCACCATGCTCTAACCAACTGAGCTAATTGGCCACACCTCTAGCTAGTATTTTAGATGGAAAGTTCCAGGCCCTTCCCTGCTCACCCCTTGCCCCAGTCCAGGACCCAGACCAGCCATTGGGGCTCTTGGGAATGACCCATTTTCAGCCTCGGTCAGTGCCAGCCTGCCCACTGGGGCTGCCCGTTGCAATGTGCATGGTAGCAAATGGATTGAGGTCACAGAGCAGATGGTCTCAACTTTCGGTTGAGATCTGCCAGGCTGCGTTGGAACCAGTGACCCGGCGGTAAATGTGTATGCATTGCCTTCCCTTCGCCTGTAGTCCCTAATGGTGGGACCTCGCCCCTTTCCAACGCCTGTTCAGGCTTCACCCCAGGGAACCAGTGTGTCCTTTGAGACTTCTTGGGCTCCTGTGTGCAGGAGGGAAAGCCTCATTGTGGCAGGTAGCAGACACATTGCAGCCCCCAGAGCTCTAGTCCCCATGATTTTTCGGGGAGCTCAAAGCACCTTGCTGTCTTTATCTCAGGAATCCGATACTACCCTTGGGGGTTATCATGATCTCATTTTATAGATGGAGAAATAGACGTGGGAGGAGAATGGCTCAGGGATCCATAATGCCTGTGGGTCAAAAGGAATTTATGAGGCCATGTCTAAACACTGGTGAGTGGGTGGGAACACAAGAACTATTAGCTGGATTACATCAAATAATAATAATAAAAAAACACTCCGCTACTCTTAAAACACACTCCAAGAGGTAGAAGTAGTTTTCCACCTTGTAGTATCATAGCACTGCACAGTTTTTTTTTAGTTCACAGAACTCTTAGAGAATCTAAAGGAAGCTAGGTACCTTCAGCCCACAGAGAGACAGATATATCTTATTCTTGACTTTCCCTCCAGGTCCTATAGCAGAACTGGGCACATTGTAGGGGCTCACAAAATATTTTTTGAATGAATGAATTGGTAAAGCCATGGCTGAGTTTCTCTAGACTGATGTAATCACCAAGGGGAAATTAAAAGAGAAAGAGAAAGAAGCATTTTCTTATGCTCTTAATCTTAAGGAAGTTAGCTCTTCCCATTCCACAGATGGGAAGACTGAGTTGTGGTTCTCAAGATGTGGGTGGTCTTACATAAAATCCCAGGTGACAAAACTCTTAATGTAGAATGTTCCCAGTAGACTTGGCAGCCTTGGGACAAAGGATAGATAGGGTTGTAATTGAGGACAGTCAAAGCTGGAAGAAAATCCCCAATATTTCCTGAATTGATACAAAGACTCACCTTCTTTTCACCCCTCACCTACTCTAAAACGGCTGTCTCTCTGAGGGTTGGTAAAATCCTACCACACTGTGTTCTTGAGAAAGATGTGCGATGTCTCTACACTTGATAGAAACCAGAGGCTTCTTGGAGAAACAAAGGAGATGAATCCATTAGAGCAGGAGGGAAGAAAAGAACATATGAGGACAAGATTCCTGAGTGGTCGTTTTCTTTTCTTTCTTGACCTCAGCTGCCTCCTAAGAATCTTCAGTGGTCAGGAGACAGTGTGTGAGGAAAGGCCTGGAAAGTGTGGAATGTGGTGGAAGGAGCTCCAGACTTGACATCTGAATTCTGGCTTTGTCACACCTTACCAGTCACCTTACCTAACCCAGGGCCTCTGTTTCTTGACTTATAGGTCAGGAATGGGACAATAACACTGAACCTTCAGAGTCGTTACCACAGGAGTGTATTAGATACCCTATGGGGGAGCACTTGGCACGTAGTAGGTGTACAACTGCTAGTCTAGAGGAATCTGAATGGTGGATAGGGGCTGGGGCCATTTGGGGTTATGGACCTGAAATTTTCTTCAGGATTCAGGGGAAGGTGCTTTTATGAGCTGTCCTCCCGGTGAAGGCCTAGCAAGTTGGTAATGGGAGGACTAATGACAGTGCTGATTAATCACAGCTTGCCTTTGCAGCGACACTTTCATGTGGAGGGATCCCCAGGCCTTCCCCATTGCCTAGAGCCAGGAGTTTCCCCACCCCTAATAGCGCTACTCCTTTTATAGACTACCTTTCATCCCAGCATCAGGCAGTCCTTAATTATCATGCTCTCTGGGTCCAGCTCTACCCCAGCCTGTGGTTTGTGGCCACATTATTAGCCTGGATATTTTCTGCCCTAGGGGAGGAACCGTGGCACCAGAGGAGCTCAGAGACCTGCTCCAGGTTCTGCTATAAGCCAAACCCAGAGTCTAGGTCCCCTAATCAGCTCCTTCTATTACCCAGCCTGCTACTCTGTCCTGTAGATACCCTCATTCTTGCAGATTCTGTGAGTGACCCAGTATCTTGAACATTTATTTTCTGTCTCAATTGGAGGTAGTTGTTTGGAACTAAGAATCCTGATTGCTTTGTCAAACCCATGCGTCCATCCACCCAGTCAAAACATGTATCCATCTAACATCCATCGATCCATCCATCCATCCACCCACCCATCGTTTGCCCATCCATTCCTCTAACATAAGGCACTGAGCATATGCAAAGGTGAATAAATCAATAGCGGCAGGAAAGAGCAGCAAACAGATGCCATATTAAAATCTGGGAACTTGAGAGGAGTTTCACAAAGAACAATCAACAAAAGTGTGGACTGTGTTTAGGAAAAGGAATCGTACCCTGGGATTGAACATATTACCCCCCTTAGGCCTGAAGGGGTGAGGGGAGGAAGCAGTTTTCTGAATCCGGAGACAGTGTGAGGACAGGTCTGACAGCAGCTGTAGCCTTGGGTAGAGGGACACAGTCAACCTGTGGTGACCTGGCAGGGAGAGGGCAGGAGGCTAAATACCTTGTCAACACACTCTTCCCTCTGATCTCCTGCCAGAGCAAAAGAAAAACATTGAGTTAGCCCATACAGGTCAGCCACCTGGGCACAGAGCAGGATGCAGAAGGGTAGAGAGAAGATCTGGAGGGTCAAATGGAAGCTCCCAGCACAACAATCTAAGGGGGTATCAAATCTTTCTTATAGATTCTATGAGTTACCCAGTATCCCGAACATTTATTTTCTGCCTCAGTTAGGGTCAGGTGTTTGCAACTAAGGATCTTGACTGCTCTGGAAAACATATCCATCCATCCAGGCATCCATCCAGGCATCCATCCAGGCATCCATCCATCCATCCATCCATCCATCCATCCATCCATCCATCCATCCATCCATCCATCCAGGCATCCATCCAGGCATCCATCCAGGCATCCATCCAGGCATCCATCCATCCATCCATCCATCCATCCATCCATCCATCCATCCATCCATCCATCCATCCATCCATCCAGGCATCCATCCATCCATCCATCCATTTTTCCATCCATCCATCCATCCATCCATCCATCCATCCATCCATCCATCCATTTTTCCATCCATCCATCCATCCATCCATCCATCCATCCATCCATCCATCCATCCATCCATCCATCCATCCATCCAGGCGTCCATCCAGGCGTCCATCCATCCAAGCATCCATCCACCCACCCACCCACCCACCCATTTAAACATCCATCCATCCACCCAAACATCCATCCACTTCCAGTGGGTTTGTACTACACTCAGATCAAAGCTAAAGTATTAATGACCTACCTGGTCTTCCATGACTTCTACAACTCACCTCCCCCATTACCAACCTGTTTCCATCTCCCTTTTCTCATCTTCAAGTTTTCTCTACTTTAGCCACCCTGCCCTTCATGCTCCACTCTAGATAAGCTCCTGCCTCAGTAACTTTAAGCATGATGGTTCCTCTCCCTAGAACACTTTACTCTTACGTATCCCTCCTATCCCTGGCTTCCTCCCTCCTTCCCTCCCTTTTTCCTTTCCTCCCTCCCTCCCTCCCTCTAAGATTTTGCTCAAATGTCATCTTCCTTGTCCACCTTTCATCAAACGGCAACTCCTCCCTACCACTCTCTTATTTTCCTCCTTAGCACTTTTCACCATCTCACATATGATATATATTAATTGCCTTCTTTATTTATGATGTGCCCCCACCCCACAACCTCCCAGTGGAATATAAATTCTAGAACGCAGGGATTTTTGATGTTTTGTTTATTGCTGTATTCCCTGTGCCCCAAAGAATCCCTGACATAGAAGGTGTTTGATAAATATTTGTGGAATAAATGAATAAAGATATGGAAACCGCTCTCTGCAAGTTTCCGACCTGCTATTGGAGGGATGTCAGCCAAGCCGTGAGAGTTTCTGCAGACTCCTCGCATCAATGCTGCACAGGCTGAAACTGAAGGAAGAGTTAATATGCTCTTCAGGCCCGTAGGAAGTATCCTGGACTTTCCATGCAAGCCGTGGATTTGGCACTCAGTGACTTCTTGTTCTCGTTAGGAAAACCTGAGGGCAAGGAAGGGAAAAAGTGAACACTTCACACATTTCATCTTCAAAGTGCAAGTAATTAATTCCCCTGGCTCTCTGGGAAGTACATTTTATTGTCTCTGTTCTGGCAATAGGGAAATGAATGTGCCGGGGAGTTCCGTCATTTTCCCAGGACCACAGAGCGAGCCGTGAGTGGTGCCAGAATTGCCCTGGCATCGTGTGAGTTTCTGGCCGGGAGGCCTCCTGTTTCCCTGTTGGTGGGCAGAGGCGCGGGTCAGATGGAAATGGTATAGACAGTCTTAGAGGGTGGCTTTTTTGCATTTCCAGGGGACTCTGGGAGCGGGGTACTTGGCAAGTTGCAAAGAAAGGGAAGCCACTGGACTCATCTTCTAGTGTTTCAGGTCTAAGTTGAGGCTTACGTGTAAACTTTACAGAGTCGGGAGAAATGGACTCTTTCCCAATGTGGGCCATGGCAAAATAAGAAATAGATGAAGGACTGGCTTTTGCTATGCCGGGCTGATCAGGGTCCGTCCATAATCCTAACTCCTAGGCTCTAGACGTTTCCTGTGTCTCTTCTCCAGCAAAATTTACCTATCAGATTTCCCATAGCATGAACATTCTACTCTCTTGGAGAAAGGCCATCAGAGGTTAACTGCTTTATGTGAATAATGTTACTGGGTACTCTAGGGAATTAAAATTCTTACACATATTATCTCCAGGCTAATATTTTCCTTTTTTTTTTTTAAATTAAAGTTTATTGGGGTGACAATGGTTCGTACCAGGCCAATCTTTTTCTATACGCTTCGGACTGAAAGTTGGGAGACCTGAGTGTTAAGTGCTGCCACTAACGGGGCGTGTGTCAGGTTGGGTCTTGGTTTCCCATCGGTTGAATAAATAATGCCAATAAAAACACTTATGTATAAATTCCAGGTAGTAGACAATGCTCTGTGTGTTTTAAATGTTTTGTCCTGTACTTAACCCTCACAATTGGTCTATCGGCAGCGTTGACGTCGAATTCTAGTCAGTTCTGCCACTCATGAGCTGCGTGAGCTCGTGCATGTCACCCCACCTGCTAGAGTATCAGTTTCTGCTGTTGTAAAGTAGATTCAATCACAGTGCCCACTTCACAGTGTTTGGAACGAACTTGTGCACGTAACTGCGTAAGACACAGTATGTGTCCCGTGCCAGGTTCTCACCAGCAGATGGTTAGGACTACGCCTCTCCATCTAGCTGTCCGCCCCCCGCTGGCGGCTTGGTTTACTCATGCAGTGAACGTTCGCTTCACCCAATCTAGATTAATTAAGCACCTACTCTGTTGAAGACAACATGTAGCCTGGCGTAGGCCCACAAAACCGGTCTAGTTCTGGAAATCCATGGATCCTACCCTCTCATGGACTTGGACAATAATCGAATGAGGCATCAGAGTATTTGCCTTGGACGGCTGGAGTTTCTGAAGCGTCTACGGTACATCCTCCGGGAGAGACATTCACAGGGACAGCACCCGTCAGTGAATTTCTGGTGGCTGGTCTTCAGGAGGTCCCTTCTCTGGGGATCCTTTGGGTCAGGCCAGTGGTGGCCACATGGGGCCCCGTCTTCTTCTGTCTAGGATGCTGTCTCGTGGCTCTTTCAGGACCTAGAAGAAGAAAATACTTCATGCCCTTGAAACTCTTTGAGTTGTCACCCGAGCTACTTTCAGTGCAGCCCTTTGCCGTGCCTGTTTCAACTGCTTGTGCTTAAGCCCCTCTCAGTTTCACCCTCCACCTTCCAGGTAAAATATTGACCAGAGAGATTGAAGAAGCAGGACATCCTGTTTCCCTAAGGTCCTGACAGGTTCATCGGCAGACAGAGAATTTGGTGATGTCCTCAGAACAGGCTGACAAAGAGCCCATGACGTCTGGTTATTAAGACACAGAGTCATAGTACAGAGGGGCAAGAGGTGGCTTTGGGTCAAATCCTCGTTCTGCTAATGGTTAAGTGACACGTGGATGAGTCAACTTACTGTTCTTTGTCGGTTTTCCCGACGTATGAAATTGGTTTAACGTGGCAGCCTTGTCGTGAGAAATATCAAAGGTGCACATTGAAAGTGCAGGACCATATTTTTGTTATTAGTCAGCTTCGCATGTTCAGGGGATGTGAAAATCCCTGCCTCTGGAAGGATTTCCCCCCACGAGTGCTCTTACCAAAACATGAATTCATTCCCAGCCTTGTAGGGACTTGACGTAAACCCACCCACTTTCCTGTGAACAGAGAATGCTAACACAATGTTTTGGCCCTGAGAGCTGGTTCCGTCAAGAGTAGTAAAATTGTTGTGGTTAAGCCCCTAGAGTTGTTTGGGAGAGCTGAGAGGTCTTGGGGGAGCCAACAGGAAGTGGCTGGGCAGACCTTAGACGCGGTAATGGGAAAGCTATGCCAGCAATTCGCAGCATCCAGCTGAATCTGGGTGAGCTCAGCTTCTGGGGATCAGGAAGTCAGGAAGAGTGGTTGTTCTTTGGTCCCTCTGGGGCTGGGGTCAGCATCAGTGCTTGCAATTGCTAGATAAGGCTGGGTGTGGTAGGGATGGCTAGATGTCCGACAGAAATCTGTGACCTCTCACGGTTTCCTTACCGAGGTGTTGTCTCTTGGAGGCAAGATCCATAGTTCCTGGCCCTCCCCCCCACCCCCCCCTGCAACCCTGTAGGGTCACATGTCTGGCTTATCCATATGAGCAGCTGTGTGTCCTTCCTGGGCCAGAGACTTTAAGAAGCAGTGGGACTTCATGCCCACTTCTCCTGTGTAGTATTGCAGAGGACTCTGAGGTCCTGAGGGGTGCCTGGGTCTCTGAATCTCAGGTGAAGGAATACCTACATTGGACCTGTGTGTGAGTACAAAAAAGAAATTTCCACTGTGTGTAGCCACTAACGTTTTTCAGTTTATTTGGTACCGTAGCTAGTGCCACCCTGCTACACATGTTAGGCATACTTCAATGCCACCCATCCTTAGCTCTCCTCTTCACTGTGACTCCGGGTCTCGGCGATGGCAGCTCTAGTGCCCTCTCCCCAAACCCTGCGCCACCAGCTGTATCTTGACTCTTTAAATTGGCATGAGTGAAAAAATGCTAACCATAGCAAGTATTGGTGAGGATATGGAGAAACTGGAACTTTCCTACGCCGCTGGGGGAATGTACAATGGTCCTATCACGTTGAAAACAGGTTGACAGTTTCTTAGTAAGTTCAACATACACCTACCTGATGATCCAGCCATTCTCCTTTTAGGTATTTACCCGAGAGCGATGAATGCTGATGTTCAAAGACTTGTACGCAGGTGTTCATAGCGGATTATTTTACTAACCCAAACTGGACACTGATTCACCAGCATTCCCCAAGGCCCGCTAAGTGTCCCGTCCACAGTTTCCAGGACATGTTGTAGGCACTCCCCTTGTTAGGCCTCTTTCTACATTGAATCCTTTAGAATATCTTGAATCTCTGTGTGTGTGTGTGTGTGTGTGTGTGTGAATGAATCAGTGTCGTCCACCAACTACGTCTCAATCTCCCTCCTATTGGGTACATGGTGCAATGCATTCCTAGCCCCTTGAAGTGGCCAGGTGACTTGCGCTGGCCATTGAAAAGTGAGTGGATGTGATATGTATTAGTTTTAGATAGAAGCGTGAAGAGCTGGTATGGAGGATGACACTCTCTGTTCCCTTTCACTATAGTGACCGACTGTGTTTTTGGTAGTGACTTCTTCTAACTTCCCGTCTCAGCCTGGGTCTCTGACTATGGATGATGCCAGAGTTCCTATTTATTTCTAAAAGAAAACATAGATAAAATAAGATATAAACCTTTGTTGATTGAATCCACAGACATATTTGGATTGTTTGTTACGGCAGCATAACCTGGCCCATCCTGACTGACGCAATAACCAACCTTTCTTCGATAAACAGCTCCTAGCTTCTCTGTACTGTAGAATACACTCAATGAAGCAGCTCAGGTGAGAAGCAGCTTGATTCAAGAATCCGTATCGGTCTTTGTGACCGTGGGTTTGCTTTGTCCATGGTATCTTAACAGGGATGGTAGGTTACACAGCCTCTCAGCGTCCATTCGTTTATTATTCTGAAGAGTGACTTCCCATCTCTTTCAGGTCTGTACTTCCTCACCCCTACTGCCCTCCCAAAGTAAATTTCAGGCGTGCTCAAAATAGTCACATCAACCCTCTTGCTTCCAACCCCAGAGCCTGCTAATGCAGAATCACACATGCCAAGTTGTTCCCCTACATTCCAATGCTTAAAGCAGTGCCCAGGGGTGGGCCGCATCCCCCTAACTGAATTTCTCAGCCATCACCCAGTATGTTAAGACCATCCCTGGCGTCTCACCATTTGTTCAGGTGAAGATCCAGCTGTCTAATAAATGGAACATAATGTTATTTAAACAGAAGGATGGGATGGGAGACCAGACCCTGCAAACCTCAGTGAACTACCTCCATCCTTCCTCCTGGATCAGAGGAACCTGTGGGAGAAGATACATAACAATGATTTTGTTTTACTTGCGACTTCACAGCCCAACCCTCCTGTCTCCTCCCACTCTCTCCTTGTGCTACCTCCTGTCTTAATGAAGCCACGTGAATCGACCAGCTGTGGTACAACATGCAGTTTTCCAAGAAATCGGGCTTTCCGTGACGTCAGAGTTTTTAGTAGAAGGGGCTGGACTCAGCAGACCTCACCAGCAGGTATTTTCAGATGTATCTACTCCATAGATGTACCTGAGAAAGTTAGTGTGTAGCCTAGTTGGGTATGGAAACAAGATTGGAGAAGAAGGTGTGTGTCACCCGATATTTGTCCTCGGTTTGGATAAGTCATCCCCCAGAGTCACCCAAACGCTCATCGTGGGGGCTGGATTTGGGGTAAGAAGGGCCCTTCTCGCTGTGGTCTTGGTGATTAATACACCAGATTCATAAATACACTTATGCATTATCCACACATTCATTTTTATATCAATAGAAAATGCTTTCCAGATGTGTGTTGGAGGTGATAGGCTTTGTGTTGCTGACTTTTTATTTTCTGTTAGGTCTCAGCCCGGCCCGGCACATAGCCCATTGTTTTTATATCAAAAAGACGAGTTGTACCTGCTTAATAAGCCAGAGGAATTCGCAGCAACCTGAGGGAACTGAAGGAATGCGGCTTTCAGATCTGATTAGAGAGTTGTGGCCAGGTCCCCAGGGTTCTCAGGTTCAGCTGCTTCAGCCTACAATGTCATCCATTGTGTTCCGGGGATGTGTGCTAAATGATTCAGGTTTCAGCACCCCCTCTCCTGTAGCCTGTGTGCACAGTGCCAAAGCACACACCGAGGGGAGCTGACCACTAAGCTTTCTCTGTTGGCTTTCTGTTCTTCCACTGTCTCTGTAAATGCGGTGTGAGGTGTCCTTGGGAGGGGCATGGAGAAGCAAGCCACAGGTTTGGGTGTCTCCTAGGGAAGCCCCAGACCTCCCCACGTCTGAAGAATCTTTGCGGTTTGACTTGTGGGTGGAGGAGATCTCCAGAACATGAACTTTACAATCAGAATCCTGGTCTGGCCGTTTATCAGCTGTGTGACCTTGGGCAAGCCTCTTACTCTCTCTGAGCCTCGGATGGCTCATCTGTATACTATGGATTTTGAGACTTTATTTCTTTTGGGTTATGGTGAAGATGAAATGAGGGGATGCATGGAAAACCATTGTACAGAGCCGGGCACACAAAAAAACCTTTCATAAATAGTAGCTAGTATTGTTATTATTATTACTACTCTTCTTATTTGAATTTAACGTAAGCCTGGAGCCACGTGGTGTTCCATTGGTTGAGAGGTGGGTATGAACAAAATGCCTCTGGAAGTCCTCCCTGGCCCTGCCTTCAAGTTTCTCTTGAAACATTCCTGTTTGGGCACATGTCCCAGAACCCTGGAAATAAACACCGTGTCCTAATGTTCTGGAGACACATCAGTGACTTTGAACTCTAGGTAAGTATTTTTTTTTTTCCTTCTCTTTTTGGAAGGGCCTGTGGTGATTTAGGCCAGGCCCAGATCACAGGCGTAACGTGAAATCCTGGGCTCTGGAGCCAAAGCTGGCTAGAATTGTCCCTTTGCTGTGTGCCTTCTTCCCTGCCGAGGGTGGACCCCAGCTGGGCACAGACTGGGCACACAGTGAGCATGTGTTGAGTGAATGGATGCAGGCGAGGGGGCTTAGTGAATAGTCATCCTAGAGGAAGTAGTTAGATGATAATAGTAATGACCTAAGAACGATCATTTTCTGGGCACTTAGGTCCGCGATGCCAGGCAGCAGGCTGGTGTACACGGATTTTTTTTCATTTACTCCCTAAGAAATATTCCATGAGGTAGATACTATGAAACCTGTTTAAGAGATAAGATCATTGAGGTTTAGATGAAGACCCTTGATGGTAAAGGGAAGAGGCTGGGGCAGGTCTGGGAGTCTGATTAAAGCGCTCTTGCGTCTGTTTAGCAGGTTATGGGCCTGCCTGACTCAGTTGTCCAAATGTTCTGAGTTGGCCTCATGTTGAACTCCCCAGGAGGTACCCTCCTTTCAGTTTGGGATGACACAGGTGGGAGCATAACATTGGAAGAGAAACATTTCAGTCCTCTCCTTTAAAGAAAAGCAGTACATTAAATAGATCATGTCCTCAATTTAAATAGGCCATGCTCTTAAGGAATTCCATGAAACCTTAAGAAAGGATGAGCCAGACCTTTCCAATATCCTCCAATGATTTCATCATTGTTGAACAATTGTATTTGTTCCATATCGATGTTTCTATGTACACAGAGATATCTGTAAGAGATGTAACCACATATTTAAGGGATGGTTAAATTTTATGTCTATCGTTTTAGTTAAAAAAAATTAGATTCCTATATATTACTTTTACTTGCAGTTTATGTTATTTTAAAATTAAGAAAGTAAATCAGAAAGTAGAAAAGGGTGTACACTGGAGACTTCCACCTCCCCCTCTTTAGAGACACCCCGTTCTTTTCTCAGGGAACAACAAAACCTTCCAATTTCCGGTGTGTCTTTTTAGAAAGAGTCAGTTATCAGGACCTTCAACGAGGAGGAAGAGAATTTTCCTTTTCAGGTATATCTGGTTTGCATCTATTATTGGAGGTTTTGACAATAAGTTCGGTATACAGGAAATGAAAGGTAATTAAAAATAATCAATAAAGGACACAGATACTCCCCATAGAGCACATCTTTATGACCCAGCTTTGGAAGCAGATGCTGAGAAACGTCTCCCCCCCCCCCCCCAGGACAACTAACTGTTCTCTGGTTCTCCAGTAGCTACAACAGTTGGTCTGTCAACTCCCTGGGAGGAGAAAATCGTGGGGAGACCTTTGATCTCTGGTCCCATCATTTTGATTGGTCTCCATGGCAACCACCATGCCCCGAGTGGTGGAGAATGCGCCCCATTGTTCCATCCTCCCCACCTTCATTCCACCTTAATTACCTGTGAGCTGGTTCCATCCCAGGTTTCTGTTGGCTTTGATGAGCCAGGAGGACATGCGTGTAGGTAGAGGGACCCACTTCCCTCCTAAACCGCCTCAGTTCCTTGCTTCTGTCCTCTCTGACTACAAGATGCTTCTATTGCTCTCCTGGGCCTCGGTTCAAATCTCAGTTATGGGCCGGCCGGTGGCTGAGGCGGTTGGAGCTCCGTGCTCCTAACTCCGAAGGCTGCCGGTTCAATTTCCACATGGGCCAGTGGGTTCTCAAACGCAAGGTTGCTGATTTCGACTCCCGCAAGGGATGGTGGGCTGCGCCCCCTGCAACTAGCAACGGCAACTGCACCTGGAGCGGAGCTGCGCCCTCCACAACTAAGACTGAAAGGACAACAACTTGACTTGGGAAAAAGTCCTGGAAGTACACACTGTTCCCCAATAAAGTCCTGTTCCCCTTCCCCAATAAAATCTTAAAAAAAAAAACTCAGTTATTTGTGTGACTGAGTCCTATGAACCCTGTCCGGGGACTCACTTTGCCCCTTGGAGCCTCAGTTTTCTCATCTGTCCAACGGGCAGAAAAGTGGTATCCAAATATTAAGGCTGAAAACTAAACATCTTCAAAGCACGGTGGCTGGCCCATAATAAGTCATTAATAAAGACGATACATCTTTGTTAAGAGAGACTGCCTGGAGGCTTGGGTGACTTCTCTAGATTTGGTTATTGGGGTTGACCTCTCAATAGTGATTGAACTTTTATTATCAGTCTTGGCCTGTCTCTTTCTATCTATCTATATCTATCTATCTATCTATCTATCTATCTATCTATCTATCTATCTATCTATCTATCATCTACCTATCATTTTCTGTGCTCTAGCTTGATGGATGACCTTTCTCTGTGACATATCACTTGTTGCCTCTCTCCAGGGATCCCATCCTATCATGCTTTTTCTCACCTCCAAGCCTTTGCCTGTGCTGTTCCCACTTCCTTGAGTGTCCATCCCTGGCCCCTTTTCCCCGGGTTGACTCTGACTTGCCCTTCAGGTCTCAGCGGAGATGTCACTCTCTCCAGGGTTCTTACTTGATTCACCAAGACGCCCACCTTAGCAGCTCCCATAGCTCAGTACTTATCACATGGTATTATTACAACTGTCTCTTTCTTCACGTGTAACCCCCTCCCTCAGTCTGTGAGTCCCTGGAGAGCCAGGTCTATGTTCTTTTCAGTGTTTAATTCACTAGCATCCCATTTAACACCCCATTTGTTTGAACAGCTACTATGTGTCAAGCATCATAATCATGAACGAAACAAGAGGCTTCTTACCCTCGGGGAGTTGATGTTCTAATGTGGGCAGGTGAAGGGGCCTGGACTCTGAAATGCCTGACCATCAGCAACATGAAACTTGTTCCATGGGCATATTGGCCTTCCCATCTCTGTGTATTTGCCTGTCCCGCCCTTTCTCCAGTGTCTGCTTACCCCACACCAGAGCTGGGAAATACATCACTGTGGCTGGACTTCCCTTGCACTTTGAAAATCCCTTTAAAATAGGGTTTTGAGTGTGTGGGTGTCAACTGGATGGCAGCCCCCCGAAGAAGACATGTATTCTCTCACTTCGCCTCTGCAGCCCAGGCCGCCGGTCAGGGCTTCACAGTGAGAAGGCCCTTAGCAAACGTGTTGCAGAATGAATGAAATCATGTTCTCGCTCTTTCTACTTCTGGCTGAGGAGGGTTTTCGTTTCCACGGGGCCTTTTGCACAATTCTGATCTCATCCACTGCTTGATGATGTGATTAATTTAAGTCTCAGAGACTGGTGGGTGAGGCCTGGGCTTCTCCAGAAACATATTTCTATAGAAGTGCCAAATGACCTGGTGGGACTTGTAGGGCCCAGTGATGCTAAATCACATGTACATTGTTTATTAACAACATTGATTGATTTTTCTGTTAAAAGAGGCATTCCTTTCCCACATAGAGAGTGTTTAAATTAAGTTTCGTTGAGAAACAAACATTTCTGCCATAGATGCACACAATTGCACATTTTGGGCGGGGGGCAAACGGGGATTCCTCCAAGGTTTAAGGGGAGGTAGGGATGGGTGTTGAACAAGGAAACAGAATAGAAAGAGGAAAACCCGGGCAAGCCGCCACCTTCCTCCCTGGGCAGGGCTTGGAAAGACCCTGACTGCAGCCATAATACTTTGCAGGATTGTGTTTGATGAAGGCCCAGCTGGCTGCTTGGCTTCTCCCCTGCTTCTGCAGAGCGACTTTCTGAAAGGGGACATCCTGCCTAGAATCCAGGATTCCTCATTCCTATTCTAATCTGTCCACCCAAGGGCATGATTCTAGACATTGCTAGAGCCAAAGATTGCTAATTCCAGCGGTAGAAAAAAAAAAAGTGTTCTGAGAGCCACAGGTAAGCTTATTGGACTCCTCTTGTGCGCTGTATAAAATGGAAGTTTAGCTCCAGAGTAGCAAGTTCAGATGTCTTCTAAGACCGGGCAGGTAGCCCAAATGAATGAAGCTGATCCAAAGTGTATTCATTCTGCGGGATCCTGGCAGGAAACAGGTGGCACTCCCCAACTGGGTCATTTGATGAGAGGCTACTCAAGGGACTGTTTACAGGTGTCTGGGAAGACTGGCGGGAACTAACTGGGTAGAGGGAAATCAAGAAGACTAGTGTGGTCCCCTGAGGCCAGTAATACTTGGGAGCATTCACCTACCCTAGCCTGAAGGAGAGGTTACAGAAGAGGGCAGTTTTATGCAGAGGCTCTGGACTGGAGCTCTGACCTTGGGTTGAAGAACTCAGCCAACTTGCACACTCAGTGACCCCACAGGGAGGAAGCCAGGGAATATATATATATATATATATATCCCAGCTTCGCTCCACTCACCTTTCTTCCCCACGTCTCCTCTTGGTCAAGTCCAACTTAAAGCCGAAGAAGGGACCCATACAAACACATAAGGATCACTGACCAGTGGTAGAGAGTAGGGTCAGGAAGGGTGGAGAGTGGATGTGCAGGGACCCGTGGAAGACACTTAACATGATATTGAGCAGGTTTCATTTCCACAGAGAAATATATCCTGCGTTCTTGAAAAAAACATGGCCTTCTTTATCTGCCTTCATCTCTCTGTGACTTGTTGCCTATGCTCTAAAACGGGAAAACAACAACAGTAATAAACTAGCACCCACTTGCTAACTCTTAGTGAGTTGTGAGGATTAAATGAGTGAATTTGTGTGATGAATTCAGAATATCCCAAGTAAGCGTTAAGCTTTTACTTTGTGATTATGCCATCATGATCCTTTGTTTCTCTACTTTTGAAAGGGACATGGGTACAAGACGTATTTTACTGTTCCTTTTGTTCTTCTATAAGTAAAACAACAGTGGGAGTTCAATAATAAAGAGCCACCTACTTGGAGACACAGTGTAAGGAGCAATAGGGAATGGTGGGGACTGTGGCAAATGCAGGTCTGTCTCCACAGACCACCTGCCACTCAGCTCTAGCCGATTATGACCTTGTAGGAATGTAGGCTGAGTGTTGCCAGGACTTTCAAGTTTTCAGGAAAAGCTGAAAAACTGGAATTTTTATGTGCAAGCTTCTGATTTTTAAACATTGGCAAATGGTGCAACATTTTAAGAACATATCGTCTGAGCCAACACTCTGTGAGCCAAACAAAAGAGGTCTGGAGGCTGGATCCAGCTCACCACGTAGCCAGTTGTGATGTTTTGTTAAGCTGACGCCCGAGGACCCAAGGAAGCTGTTGGCTTCCCAAGGGAGAAAGCACAAGCACTTGGCCCCTGGCAGAAACATCTTTAGGGAGACCTGAGTTGAAGGACCAGAGATAAGATAAAGCATCCTTGACCTAAAACATCAGGCGTTCATCGGGCAGAAAGGCTGGCAGTGAGTGAGGGTGGCCTTTTTCATTAAAGGGAGACATGGCGTGGATTTTACTAGAAGCCAGGACAGTTCTGATATTTATGAGCCCAAAGTGGCCAGAATCTTGGTTTCATCTAGATGACTCTGTGAAGTGAATTTTGTTTTGTCCAAATTTTTATTTTTTTATATTCTTTTGGGGGCAAGGAGAGAGAAAACCCGACTCTGTGATAATATATACATTCGAGGAATTACCATCAGCCCGCGTCCCATGATCCTTCTGGGGAGAAGTTACCTCCCTTCTGGGGAGTAGGCTGCAGGCAGAGCTATTCCATACTTCGGGGGCCTGTCCAACTTAGTACAGCCCCGGAGTGGGTTCCAGCTCTCCCCCTGCTTCCTTCCCTTAAAAACAAATAAAAATAGAAAAATAAAAATGAAAACGCCGATTTGAATTCCCCATCTTCGGAGAGAGACCCGAGCATACACTCGTGTAGAAATCCTCTCCCCACACTCACATCTGTTATACACATTGCCACGGTGTACTTTGGTTGTTCAACAATGAACAGAATTATTTCCTCTCATTACTCCCCACGTCGCTTCAAAACCGCACTTGGAAAAATAAAACCACTGAAGGGGGGTTGGCCAATCAAACCTCCGGGCCGGCCCAACTTTCCGGACACAGGAGTTGGGGGCTGCAGGCGAGAGGTGAGGCGCTGGGGTGCCGTGGGCCGAAGGGAACAGGGCCATAGCTGTGATGGATTCCTCTTGCTTCCTGTGTGTCTTTGTGTGTGTGTGGGGGGTGGGTATGTGCATGTATCTGTACCAGTGTCCGTGGGACCATCTGTCAGTTTATATTTGTCTGATGACTATGTGTATGTCGCAATCTGAGTGCTGTGTGTCAGTTTCTTTTGTGTCTGCATGTGTGTGTCAACTTCATTTCCTTTTGTTGTTTGCTAGCTTTATTGAGATATTGACAGATAACATGTAAGTTTAAGGTGTACAGTGTGACCTGATACACATAGTTGTTGCAGAATGGTGACCACAGTAAGGTTAGTTAACACCTCCGTCCCCTCACACGATTAGCTTTTTGTGTGTGTGGTGGTAACATTTAAGATCTCTCTTAACTTGCAAGTATATAATACAGTATTGTTAATTATCATCACCATGCTGTACATTGGATCCCAAGAAGTTATTCATCTGAGAGCTGGGATTTTATACCCTTTGGCCAAAGTGTCCCCTGCCCCCTGCCCACCAGTCTCTGGTGGGCACCATTCTATTCTATTTCTGTGCGTTTGACTTTTGTAGATTCTACATACAAGTGAGCTCATACAGTATTCGCCTTTCTCTGTCGGACTTATCTCACTTAGCATACTGCCCTCAAGGTTCATCCATGTTGTTACGAAAGGCAGCATTTCCTTCTTTTTAATGACCGCATAATATTCCATCATGATGGTATTATATCATTATGGTATACAGAGGGTGCCAAAAAAAATGTATCCACATTTTAAGAATGGAAAACTGTATTAAAATTGTCATACTCAATAAGTACTGATAACAAAAGATGAATGCAAGTCCTGTTTGACTTCTGCAAGAGGTGCTCAAAGTGGTTCCCATCAGGGTCCAGACACTTCTGATGATGGCGAACTACCGCTTGACCAACATTGACCAAAGTGTCCACTTGTCTACATTTTTTTGGCACCCCTGATATATATATACACACACACACACACACACACACACACACATATATATAAAATGTATATAACACATATATATTATATATATTAAATATATATATCACATTTTCTTTATCCATTACAAGTGACTAAACTGAGGCTTGCTCGTTCGTTCATCCATTCATTCAAATATCTATTCAGCACTTCATGTGCACCGGGCAGTCCCAAGCATGGGGAAATGGCAATGAAGGAGACACACAGACTCCCACTGCTTGGGAATTGACGTCTGAGTGGGGAGAAGCCCTCAAGATACGTGAGGTAGTGAGCCCCCCATCCATGGAGTCATGTAAGCAGAGATTGCCCTGATCCGTGGAAGGGAGTCTTCCGTTGGGTAAAAGGTGGATTGAGCTAAATAATCTCTGATGTTCTTTTCAATGCCCAAAGTCTAGTAAATAAAGAAATAGTTCAGAGCTGGTAAGTAGTAGAGCTGCAATGTGTTCGCAGAACTTATTAAGGATGAGGGTTGTCAGCTTGAGCCTGAGCTAGAATTCAAAAGACTGGGACAGGTACTGTGGTTAGCTTGACCCTTTGCAAAGGGCACAGCTATGCCAGGTAAAATGAGGGCCCAGAGTTGAATGCTCCGTTGGACAGTCCCCTCAGTCATTTGCTTGTAGGAGTGATATCTTCTTCAGATTTCTATCTTGCAAAAAAAATACACCCCTTCAAATGGCTGGGGAGAATAAATGAGGTGAGACCCACCAGGTGTATCTTTCTGCAGGTGCAGTGCCTGTGTCCTGGAGACACAGCCCTCTTTTTTTTTTCTTTTCTTTTTTCTTTTCTTTCTGGTCCTGGCTTAAGTCAGGAAGCATGGATCTGGCCATCGCATGGACTTGAGTTGGAACATTGGCTCAGCCACTTATGGCATGTGTGCCTTAGGGTCAAACAGTCCAAGAAGTGGGCTCCAGGAAGATACAGACACTCGGGCTGATGCAGGGCAGCCTAGAAGGAAGTTTCATTTTCAGTTGAATCTTGAAGCACGGAGCACTGAGCTCCCTTGGGGCTGGTTCACACTGAAGAATTCACTCCTCAGAGCAGCAAAACAACGAACTGTTCCCACAGCAAGCAGCGAGCATTTACTGAGCCTTTTTTGCTTGCTAGGGACTAGACACTCATTCCTTACATGTGCTGTCAAGGGGATGAGGCCATTTTATGAATGGGGAACCTGAGGCTCATCCTGGCTAAGATGTTTGTCCAAGGCCACACAGCTAGAAAGCCATAAATGTGGGCTGCAGGCATGGGTGTCTCTGGCTTCAAGGACAATACCTGTCACCAAGGACAATACCTGTCCCCAATACCTGTCACCACTACAGCTTCACTGTAGCAAGCATACGGGTTCAAAGGGGGTGTGGGGGGGGCTGGGTATGAGTAGAAGTGAAGTCGGGTAGGCTGAAAATTAAGACAATGGCCTTGGGAGATGCCCTATCAGAGAAACAGAGAGGTACTTATGGGACATTGAAAGAGACCAAGGGAAAGGAAGGAGTTTAGAGGCTGCCTGGGTATTTCCTTAGAACTTTGAAGATTTTTTTCCTTCCTCCCAGAATGCACCACGGCACACTGCCAATCTTGTGCTTTTGTAGATTTGGTGATTACGGAGCTAAGAGTACAACAGATTTGGGCTGGCAGGGAACCTCAGTGAGTTCTGGTATTATTTTGTCTCTCCAGAAAACAAACCAAGCAGAGCGCAGAGCGTGCATTTAGACAAGTGGTTCTGTATGTCCTGTGAAGCATCAGGAATTAGGCACTGATTTCTCACTGGTGTCTCCAAGTGAGGAAAAGGCAGCCTGGCCCTTAGAAGCACTCAAGGTACGTTAGGTAGTGAGCCCCCCATCCATGGAGTCATGTAAGCAGACATTGCCCTGATCCATGGAAGGGAGTCTTCTGTTGGGTAAAAGGTTGGTTGAGCTAAATAATCTCTGATGTTGTTTTCAATGCCCAATTCTAAGTTTCTGTGACCTTAAGGAGTTGGTTATATTTTGGGCAAATCAACACAGATATATGCAGATCTACCATTTCCTCTGAGGCTTAACTTGAGAATCATTTAGCAAGTTCTTTTTTTTTCTCTCTTAAGTCTCAACAATTCCCTTCTTTTTTTCTCTAAACTCAGGCACAAAGGTCAGCATATCCAATCAATGAGTCATTTGATTTAGAGAAATAATACAATAGAGCAGTTTGGAGCCAGGGTTAAAATCCTGCTCTGTCACTCACTAACCGAGTGACCTTGAGCAAGTGACTAAACCTCTCTGAACCTCCATTTTCCCATCTGTAAAATGGGACTAGTGACAGAATGCACCCCACAGTGTTGCTGTGACGGTTGAGATGCTCCATGTAAAACACTGTCACAGTGCTTGACATAGGGTAAGCACTTCACAAATATTAGCTCATATTATTTATTCAACAGCGATTAATTGAAGTTCAGTGAAGTGTCAAACCTGGGGAATCAAGGGCAATGTTCAGAAAGAAAACAGATCCTTCTGTTGATGCAGAAAACCCTTATCTTCCTACTCTAAGGGGCATCCGTATAGACCAGGGGTGTCCAAACTGCGCCCCGCGGGCCAACTGAGGCCCGCAATCCTTTTTTTATTGGGCCGCAGCAAATTCCAAAAATATATTTAGTTTACTTAAATAAACCAGGGGAGGCAATACGTACTTCCCCTCGAGTGAGTGGCCCGGCTGTTTGTGTATTTTACCGCATATGGCCCTTGGTGAAAAACGTTGAAAAAACTTTGGACACCCCTGACATAGACAGAGGAAATGCAAAGCAACCTGCACATCCCTCTTCTTGATTTTCAAAAAGTCTTCCCACGAGGTCACATTTGGATGAAATCCAAGGCTTGGGTGATGGTCGGGCCTTGATTTTATCAGAATCGGCTTTTCCCGACCAGACTGCACATGCTATTGATATGTAATATAGCGTTATTTATGACTTGCTGAATACCCACGGTCTGTTCAGCCCTTTACAAGAGATAAAAAAGATAAGTCCAGGGCCCCCAGGGGTTTGTGATTTAAGTTACTCAGACTCAAAGTGCACTTGCAGCAGAGTTTGGATGCCCATGGCACGTCGACTCTAAACTCATTTATTCCCCCCATAAAGAAGACAATTAAGTGAGAGGCTGAGCTTGGATCTTTGTACAGTTTTTCTCGATATAGGAAAAACAATAACAGCAGATGCTATTGAACATTAATTAAAAAAGAAGAACTCTCTCTAAACTCAAAACCACGAGCAATAAGTCATCACAAACCATGAAACGGAGGAGGTTTTGATTTCCTGTCCTCCTTTATAAGTCTCCAACTTTAAAATTTTACCGTCCAAATTATTTACCATATGGGGACGGGTATGGGAGGATGGGTTTTTAAAGGCAGGGAAAGAAATACGAAGGGATGCCATGTTGCCTGGAGGTTTGGCACGTTTAGGAAATTGAGCTTCTCCTAGAGTGTTCTGGCAGCGTATGCTGAGATCCCATTAAACCTGGTGCCCTCATTGCGGTCCGTGCTCAGGGATGTCATGAAGTTACATCCATAAGAAAACATCATTTCACCACCATTGTGTTTCAGGAAAGGAGACAGACCCTGTAGACCCAACAAAGGAAGTCTCTGGATGTTTGTTGAACGTGGTTGCTGGGTGGTTGATTCTGTGCAAAGTTGCAGGGAAGTTGGCTAGGTGTGAAGCACGAAAGGGTTTAACTAAAATGGGAGCTTCCGTTCTTTTGGTCAGTCTGATCCTTCACCCCAGAGAGAAACTTGGGAGTCACCCTGGACTCTTAATCTCTGTTTTCCTTATGTCTATCAGATCATGGTGTGTTACATTCTAGGCAGTTCTTCAATCCACTCGGGATACACCCTGGGCAGGGCCACCATTCTCTTTAGATTAGAAGACAAGAACAACTTCCTAACTATCTTCTTCTCTTGCTGCTTTGTTTTCTGCTAGATTCTGATTCACTCATTCATAATAAATGTCTTATTGTGGTTTGACATACACATAGCAAAATGTACATATGGTAAAAGTCCCAGCTCCATGATGTTTTCACAAAATGAAACCAGGATGTAGGCGGCACCCAGAAACACCACATTCCCAGCTCCCCAGAAGCCCCCTATTTGTCTTTTTCAGGCATTACCTCCCCCCAGCCAAGGGTAACCACTATTCTGACTTACCCCCAGACAGGGTTTTACCTGGTTTTGAAGCTTAAACAAAATGGAATCATCCACTATGGATAGTCAGTTCTGCTAGAACGCTTGTTTAGAAAATGCACATCTGTTCCAGCATGATTACTATATTCGGGAACCATGTGAGCGTAAGGCAAATTTTGCATTGGATTATGCGTGATTATTGCAAGAAACCATAAATGTATAAAAACAGCACCCAACTGCCCTGAACCACAGGGGAATACACAAAATGCACACGCCTCAAACATCTACCTACCTACCTCAGCTCACTGTGTCTTTAGCGAGCCACACCCTTCCACACCTGGTGTCACAACTTTCCCATTGCAGACAATCTCCTTCTGTCACTCCACAAGTACCCAAGCTGCAACCCTTTTGATGCCACTTCCACAAGCAAACTTGGGGACTTTTCCAAAGTGCCATATTTATTGTGGTATTTATGTTGTTTTAAAAACCATTTAACGTGTAAAACTGTGCTACCATTTTAATTTCCTATTTTTTTTATGTTTCGCCAGCAAAGTTTTTAGTGTTTTTTCCTTAACCCCATTGTCCCTATAAGCCCTGCGGCTTTTATTGAGCGATTTTGCATTGAGCCGTGATTTTTAGGTATGTGTGTGTCAGGCCAAGGCAGAACTGACTGTACTCTTTTGTATCTGGCTTCTTTCTTTCAGCACGTTGCATGTTTGTAAAATCCATCTTAGTACTGCACATAGTTATGGACTGATCATTCCCAATGCTGCATTTTATGACATTGCATAGGGATAACACAATTGATTTATCCATCCTACTATGGCTGGGCATTTGGGTTATTTCCAGTTTTTGGCTATTTCAAATAGGGCAACTGTGGACATTCGTGTATGTGTATTTTTGCATTTCTCTTGGGCATTTACCTAGGAGTGTGGGCTCTCAAGGTAGGAGTATATTCGTCTTTAGCTGAAACTCCTAAACAGCTTTCTGAAGTGGCTATAACAATTTACCCTCCCATTAGAAGTTAGTGAGATGTCCTAGGTTGTCCATTTATTTGCCAACTGTGATATGATAAAAAAATAAGTATTTGGTTTTGGTCCCAGTTCTTGGCTCACAGCTCCTAAAAACCTTGGCATTTCTGCAGTGGTGACTGTCTTTCGCATGCTAATGAGATGACTGGTGGCTGGGGTCCCCTAGTAGCTTTAGAATGGGGGTTGGTCACTCCAAAGACAGGGTATGATTAGAGGGTTGGAACTTTCAGCCCCATCACTCCAAACTCTGGAGAAGGGAGAGGGGCTGGAGACTGAGTTAGTCACCAATGGCCAGCGATTTCATCAATCGTGTCCTTGTAAGGAAAACCCCTAAACAACAAGGTTTGGAGAGCTTCTGGGTTGCAGAACTCCTGGAGGTACTGTGCCCAGAGAGGGCACCCAGCTGCACCCCAAACCTTGCCCTGTGCGTCACTTCCATTTGGTTGCTCTTGAGTTGTGTCCTTTTTAATAAATTAGTAAGCATGAGAACACTGTTTTCCTGAGTTCTCTGAGCCATTCTAGCAAACTATTGAACCTGGGGAAGGAGAATTGTAGGAATTCCCACTTTGTAGCCACGTCAGATGTAAGTGTGCATGGCTTGGAGAGCCAATACTTGTGACTGAAATCAGGGCTATCTTGGGGGACTAAACCCTTATACCTGTGAAATATAGCGATATCTCCAGGTAGTTAGTGTCAGAATTGAATTGAATTGTAGGAACCTGAGTTGGTACCTGGAGATTTGGAGAATTGGTTGGTACAAGGAAAAACCCCACACATTTGTTGCCAGAAATGCTGAGTAAAAATAGTTCACCTACACCTGATGTTATTCGATTTTATTTTTCATTTTAGCCATTCTGATAGATGTCTCGCTCTATTCTTCACCTCTCTGATACCTTCACTCTATCCAACAGCCAGAATAAACTTAAAATATGCAGCTCTAATCACGTCTCTTCTTATTAAAAGCACTGTCACTCTATATTACGATGAAACGCAGGCCCCCCGTGGAAGCCCTGACTTCAGCCTTCTGTCAACTCATCTTTTGTAACTCTTCTTCTTGCTTTTACTCTATCCTACTTTTAAATTCCTTGAACATGCTTTCCTTTCTCTTGTAGCTCGATCTTTGAAATGATAGACCCATTGTCTGGAACACTGTACGTCAGTCCTTCTCTTCATTATGAAAATTTCTTCCATCATCTTCCATGTCTCATCTTAATAAAGTATCCCTTCAGCAGGATCTTAACTGACCTCTCACATTAGTTTACAGTGGGGTCACCCAACTATGACCTGTGGGCCAAATTCTGCCCACCATCAACTTTTATAAATAAAGTTGTATTGGAACACAACCATGTCCGTCCATTTACATGTTCCCTGTGGCTGTTTTTGTGCTATGATGGCAGAGTAGAGTAGTTGAGACAGAGACCATATGGCACAGAAATCTTAAAAAACTTATTATCTGACCCTTTGAAGACAAAATTTGTCAACCCCTGCGTTAGAGCACCCAGTGTATATACTTTAACAACACCTTGTACTTTAGAAAGCTTCATTACACATGATTCTGTTTAATGTCTCCCTTCACTCCTAGAACTTAAGCTTCATGTTCTCCGCTATAACCCTGTCTGGCAAACATGGTAATCATATAATACATGTTTATGGATTAATGAATTAATAAACCAATATTAATTGCTAAGGCAGATATGGCTGGTTGCCTTTACAATATCCTTTCTCTTCTATTTCCTTGGAAATAGAATTCCAATTTTATGTGGCAGCAATGTACCAATCAAAAAGCTCTGTTTCCTTCTAAGCTTCCCTGAGCTAAATATGTTCATATATTCCAAGTTTTGACCATTGGTAGGTAAAATGGAAATGTGCTTAAGCCTTGGGGAAACTGACTAAACAAGTTGACACAGCTGATAAGTGCATCCTTTTGTCCTTTCCCCTTCATTTCTGCAGCTGCTATCTTGAATGTTTATGCAATGGCTGGAGCTCCAGCAGCTACTTTAAATTATGAGGTAACTCAGAGATGAATGAAAACGATAAAAGGAGCCTGCCTCTACCTCCTTGAAAACTTGGTGGAATTGCCATATTGTCCCTAATTGTCCACTTCAGGGATTCTTTTATGAGAGAAAAAGTGAAATCTTAAGTGGTTAAGCCACTTTAGTTGGGTTTCAATACCTGACCAATATAATTTGAAATCTTATTTCTCTTGATTTATCTATCTTTCTCTCCTGCCCCTTGGACTTCTCCTTTTAGTAAAACCAATCCAATCATGTTCCTTTTGTGATAATTTTCAGACTATCAACTTGGTCTGATACTACATTTGAGCTCTGATGTTGCAATGGACCTCCTTCTGAGAGAACACTGGCAATTCACCTTAAGTGAGGCTCAATCTCACTTAAGCCTTCCATTTTTGACACCTGGCCTCTACCTATCTTCTGGAATACTCAGAGCTTGGAGAAAGGAGAGTTGTCAGTGTTTTCAGGATGGGAACTAAACTCTCCCTCCTTAGACCTTTATCTGTTCATTTATCTGAGATGAATATACTAACTTATAATATGCACCAGACGTTGTGCTAAGCATAGCCCTCAAGAGGCTTACCTTCTAATATCCCAAATAGAAAACGACCATTTCTCTTGCTTAAAAAAATTCTACTTATCATCTGTCAGTCATCCATTTCTACCTATCTATCCATCTTCCTGTCAAGATATTCCACATAGGAAGAGGAAGGTTTCAAAACAGAAATATGTTTGTAACAAAAAAGCATAAATGACAAGATGATTTAACACAGATGTTGGAAACGAGGTCCCGTGAGCCAAATCTAATCCACCACCTATTTTTGTAAGACTCGAAAACTAAGAATGATTTTCACCCTTTACAATTAGTTGAAATCAAAACAACAAAGGAAAACTAATACTTTGTGACAAGTGAAATTTATATGAAATTCAAGTTTTGGTGTCATCAATAAAGTTTTATTGGAACACAGTCACGCCCAATCATTTATGGCTGCGCTCACACTGCAATGGCAGAGTTGAATAGTTGTGACAGAGACCACAGGGTCCACAAAGCCTAAAATATTTACTGTCTAACCCTTTATAGGAAAAATTTGCTGGTCACTAATTTAATGGAATCCCTTTCCATCCCAGCCCCAAATTAGGTGGGAAAATAGTTGTAGGGTTTGGCAAAGACACTGATACCTAATGATTCTTGGTAAGGGACTTCCATAGTGAGTAGGTAGTCCCCTTATCATCTGATTTTCCACTTCCAGTTTAAAACCTACTAAGATATAATTCAATGAGATCATCATCCTTAGAACCTTCACCTGGAAATATTCAAGAGACTCCCACGGTGAGATACAATTCTCCCACTGCGGAGGAGAACTGGCCCCAAGGAAAGATTGCAACTCAACGATTTACCTGCATTCCTTCTTCCTTTCCAATGACTCGGGTCGCTCAAGCGAATCTTTGGTTTCACCAAAGTTGATGAGTTCAACAACAAAGGGAATATCTAATTGCTCAACTCTGGGAGGGGGGACACAGAGGAAACTCAGGCACTTGGTCAGCCCAAGCTGCACTTGCGTCTAGAGCCAAGTGTTGCAAGCACACGAGGTATTTGCAAAGTCAAAGTCCCCGATCATAGCCTTGTTCCAAAGGAACTCGGTGTTTTTCATTCTAATTGAAGTTGATTTGTTTTATATTTACCCTCTAAGGTCAGGGAAAGCTGGACCTACCATCATTCCATCTGCTCTTTTCCTCAGCATTCCTACTCTCTCTTCCACGATTTAAATGGTCCATGTTTTCTCCATCCTCCTCGCATCCTAATTTTGTTCCTGTCATTGGGCCAACCTTCCCTAAGCATGTCAAACTCTCGATCATCTGCACCTAAGCGAAGTAAGCCAATTTTTTTTTTATGACCCTCAAAATTGTTGTCATTATTTTGGTAACATAATGCACTAGGGGAACCTACCATTTTTCCTTTTTAAAAGAATTTCTTTGCCTCAAATCTGCTAAAATAAACAAATGGCTTGTACCCATCTCAACGAGTTAATTTTCTTGGAACACTAAGTACCTGTGTCAAAGAATGTTTCAAGGAAGGGGCTATTTCAAGAGGATGGTGGAGTGAAAAGCATTTTATTATTTATTAAAACGGGAGTTCTGGCCCCAGGGTTGAAAAGATTACACAATGTACAAATGCACTCTCTATATAAAAGATTTAAACGAAACTCAAAAACATTGAGTAAAATGTGCAGCGCTCCCCCTTTTTTCCTACCCCTGCCTCCTCTTCTTTTCCTTGAAGGTAATGATGTCAACAGTTAGGTGTATATATATTTGAGCTCTTTGAGTTTCTGTGATGGATTTTTTCCCCCACGAATTGCCTCTTATTTTCGGCCATGATAAACAACGTGGCTATGGACATATTTGGAAAAATGCAAGTTGTTTTGCAAGATGGATTCCTAGAGGTGGAAATGATGGGTCAAAAAATATGTGTATTTTACATTTTGTTAGAGAATTTACAGTTTGCTTCTCAGAAAGACATGCCTAATTTCAACATCCAATAGGATTGCACAGAAGTGATTCTTCTCCTGCATGTTCACCAATATTGAGTGTTATTAATGAAAAAAAAATTCCCCTTAAACAAAGAAGGGTAACTCATTTTTATTATTTTTAAAGTTAAGTTTATCAAAACATAATGAATATACAATAACATTTACCCTTTTTAAGATGCAGTTTGATGAATTTGAGTTGTATCCATCACTCTAATCTAACACTCACATTTTCATCACCTAAAAATGTTTCCTCATGTCCCTTTGTGATAAATTCCCTTCTCCCACCTCCAGTCCCTGGCAACCACCAATCTTTTTTCTGTTCATTTAGATTTAACTTTCCCAGGATGTCCTATAAATGTAAATGATATTACATAGACTTTAGTATCTGGCCTCTTTCACTTAATAGATTGAATGCTTTGGAGATTCATCCATGTTTTCGTATGTGTCAGTCACTTGTGCCTTTTTATTGCTGTGTAGTATTTCATCGTATGGAGACAGCACAGTTTGTTCATTCATTCATCAGATGATGGACATTTGTGTTGTTTCAATAGCTTGGGCTATTGTAAATATGTTATAAATATGCATTTCTAGGTCTTTGTATGAACATGTTTTAATTTCTGTTGGGTCAAAACCTAGGAATGGAATTTCTGGGTTATAATGTTAGTATGTGATTAACTTTACAATGAGTGGCGACCTGTTTTCTGAAGTGGCTGTGCCAGTTTGCATCCCCACTGTAATAGTTTGCTAGGGCTGCCATAACAACGTACCAAAGACTGGGTGGCCTATGCAACAGGAATCTATTGTCTCACAGCTCTGGAGGCTGGACGTCCAAGATCAAGGTATTGGCAGGTTTGGTTTCTCCATGGCATGTAGATGGCCCTCTTCTCCCTCTGAAGATCATTTACACGGTCTCCCTCCTCCTGCCCCCCCCCCCCCGTACATGCCTGTATGCTAATCCCCTTCTTATAAGGACACTGGTCATATTGGATCAGGGCCCACCTCCAGTGACCTCATTTCAACTCGTTCACCTCTTTAAAGAATGTATCTCCAAATACAGTCACATTCTGAGTAGCTGGGAGTTAGGACTTTAACATATGAATTTTGGGGGACACAAATCATCCCATAATACCCATCAACAAGGTATGAGGGTTTCAGTCATCCCCAATCCTTACTGACACTCGATAGCATCGTCAGTCTTTTTAATTTTTATCATTCTTGTAGTGTGTAAAGTCGTTATTGCTTTAACGTGACTTTTTTTTTTCTTTTTAAGCAAAAATGAGCGCTGGTCTCGGTGTGTTAGCCCAACCCTGTGGCTGAGAGAAGGTCAGGGTCGTCGTTGTTTCCCCATAGTGACCAATCAGTGTGCCAGCCCAGTCCAAAAGACTGTGCCATTAGTTAGAGTCCAAGAAAGTACGGCTGGTTTAATGCAAAACTTTCACCACTCCTTGCAGAATGACCTTCATCTGATGGATGTGAGGTCTTCACACATTGTTGGAATTAAAGAGGAATTGTGAAAGCACAGAACACTTGGCAGAGGCTGATGGTTTCAGCTTACTCAAGATAACACTAAAGAGGGCCAGTGGGAGATTCTAGAAAAATTGAATTAAATAAAACGAGGGAAAGATTTATGACATGAATGGGAGCTGCTTCTTTGGGGTGAGGGGCAGGGTAACTCATCAACTTATTGGATTGATTATGTTCAACATTGCTTAACCTGACACAAGTGTCATTCAACAGAAAGATGGACATTATCCTGAGGCATGGGGCTTCAGCTACATAGAATGAACCTGTAAGCGACACGCCTCTTAATAATTACCCTCCCAAATGGTGGGGTATATAGATACAGATAGAGATACAATTTTCTCTCTCTCTCCATCCATCCACCTATCTATCTCTATTCTGTCTATCTGTCTATCTGGCTATCTATCTATCTATCTATCTATCTATCTATCTATCCATCTATCTAGATTGCATTATAAAAGATAGGTGTCTCTTATAATGCAATCTACTCTTTTCTGTTTGTGTAGCTGCTGCCGTTTCAGATTCAATGCACAAGACTTTTCATCCACTCCTCGATCTTCCCATTTCCCTCTCCCCTACCCGCCCCCAAACCCAAGCCCACAAAAGCGGCTCTGATAGATGTAGAGTAATATTACGATTGATTGGCCTGCCACTGATGGTGCGTACGTGTTTTGTCATTAGGAGGGAGGCTGTAAGGGGGCCGGGTAACAGAATGATTTGGCCTACAAGACAGCTCCTTCTTGATGAACAATCAGACACAAATGTCAATAACAATTAGATTGTCTGTAAGCTACAGTCACTTAGGGCTCCCGGAGCCTGTCCACAGGGCCTGGATTGAAACCCTCAGCCTTGTGAACTCCAAATCAGGTTTGGCATGGGGAATGAAAAGCCATCAGCAGTAATAGTATTACGAGGCTGTTGGTCAAAGAAGTGCAAAGGGCTCCAAACCATGCTCGGGCTCTCGTGTGTTGTAGGGCAAAGAATGACCACGTGGCAGTGAGGAGATGGACAGTGGGATGGGGCTGGGGCCCTGAGGACACACGGGAATGGTCAGGGAGCGGTATTGCTTCTAAGCATGGAGTTACGGAGTCCTGGCTCTGCCACTTGTAAGTTGTGCGACCTTGGACAAATGTCAGTGCTTCAGTTTCCTCATCTTGAAATAAGGTTGTCAAAGGACCTGAAAGGAGGTGGTATTATCTTCTAGGGGTGTTGTGCTAATTATTCATCAGAATGAGTTATTATTATTGGCCGAGCAGCAGGTGGTCGATAGAGTTAGTTTCTGAGTCTCTGGCATAGGACTGCATGAGGTACCATAGCTCATTTCATCTCCTCCATGGCCCATTTTGAAGTGGAGCCAATATAATCATGTATGTCGAGCACTTAACCCAGTGCCTGGCATCTAATAAATCATGATTATCTTTATAAAACATCTCCCGTGGGCTATGTGGGGACAGTAGGAGAAGGAAAAAACCAGAAAGCGGTATTGGCTGGGACATGAAAGACTCCCATTTCCTCAGTCACCTAACCTGTTGAAGGGCTCCATCTTTCATGCAAGATGGAGAGAGCAATGGGGTGTAATTGTAAGGGAGATGTTTTGCTCTAGTATCTGCTTCCTTAGCATCTGATTTTTGTGAATCAAACTCTGTGTGGTTGAAGAAGAAAAGCACTGGGGGAGGATAGGGGGAATCACGATTTCAAAGACAAGACCCTCTCCTTTCCTGTTGAAGGCAGAGGTGGGAAGATGAAGAGAGCCCTCCCAGGCCCTCTGTCCTGGGTGTGGAATGCTCAGCAATGGATTTCCCTCTGGTATTTGCATATCCGGGAACATCCTTGGCTATCCCAGGTAAAGAGTTTGGCTTTGAATGATATTAATTCCAATGGCAAATCTGCTTATTGCTTCTGCCTTCCCCTGGTCTCCCTCTAAGCTCATTCCTTGGCCTGTCTCTTTCACTATTCTACACCCCACCCCAACCCTCCCCAACTCAAGCATTCTGCACCCTCTAGATTGACCCACTGACCATCATATCAACAAAGAATTCTGGATTCTGAGATTGGACAGACTTTGGTTCAAATTCTGGCTGTATTGCTTGTTACCTGGGTGATGTCGGACAAGTGGCTTCACTTTGGTAAACCTGAGTTTTCTCATCTGCAAAAAGGGGGAAAATTGTATGTTTCCTGTAGGGTTGTAGAGCTTCCATGGGCTCATGTCATGGTTAGCTATTGCTGTGTAACAAGCCACCCTGAATCTTAGGGGGTTAAAACAGTGAGTTACGTTTACTTTGCTCATAAATTTGCAGTTTGGGTAGGGCTCAACTGGGGACAACCTCTCTGCTCCTCTTGGTGACAGCTGGAGCAGTCTCTCAGCTGGAAGGCTGGGTGCTGTAATCATCTAGAGGCTTGCCCACTCATGTGTCTGGTGACTGGTGAGGTCTTAGTTGGGTCGGATGGCCAGAACACCTAGATATGTCATCTCCATGTGCCTGTGTGTCTTCCTTATAAGATAGTGTGGCTAGAGTCCAAGGGTGAGCCTCCCAAGATCGAGAAAGCCAGGTGGAAGAAATATATATTGCCTTTTATGACCTCACCTGGAGGTCAAAGAGGGTCCTTTCTGTTGCTTTCTGCTCATCAATGCAGTTACAAAATTCTGCCAGTTTCCAGAGGAGCAGAAAGACTCCATTGGTTGATGAGGAGATGACCTTGCTGTGGCCATTTGTTTGAAAATCCAGTGTGCCACAGTTAATATATGTACAACTCTTTGAATAGTAGGTGGCACACAGGAAATTGATATTATCTCACATTCAATTTCTTTCTGCAACCAGAAATTGCAGGATTCTGGAGGAGAGAGATCTTACAATTCTGTTACTCTACACTGTGCAAGACCCAGAGGGATACTTGGCAAGTGTTTGTTGAATGATTAATGAGTGATTTTCAATACGGCAACCCAGTGGTTGTCAAAACTGGCTGCTGATCAAAATTACTGAGGAGGCTGGTTAAAAATATCCCCAGGTTCTACTCTTGACCTACTGAATTAGAATCTCCAAAGCTGGAGTCTGGGACAAGCATTCTTTATGACCTCCTCCAATGTGAAGACCAGCATTTCCAAATCATTGGTTTAACTCAGGAGAATCTCAGGTTCCTAGGATGAAAGAGCTGGCCCATTTTACAGATGGACAAACTGAGGCTCAAGGGATGATGGGACTTGCCCAAAGCCACAGAGTGCATTACAGTACCTTCTGAGAAGCAGTGACACAAGAACTCCAGGCACTGTGGCTGGATGGTGAGGGTAATGTTTTTGGATCAGGGGTTTGGTGGGGGTGGAGGGAAAGCTTTGGGGGTTCTTTAAGTTGGCAGTTCCCAAATCTAATTTATTCATTTGCTTCCCTCCTTCTTATTCTTTTGCCACGTTTGAGTAGCATCTGCAGTTAATTCACCTCTTATTTTTCTTTAAATGGACTCACTCTTTTCCATAAATAAATTTAACCCCTCTCCTGAGTAATAATAGCACAAAAGCAGGGGCGTGTTAATCTAATTCCATGCTTGTTCTAACACGTATAGAAATGCATACATAACTACTTAAACTAAGAAAGGATTTGACTGTATAGCACCTAAAATTATTTCACGTATAGTGAGTGGTATGGGTCTTGGGCAGGATTGGCTGCATAATTTGTGGGCCCAGTGCAAAATGAAATGTGAAACTTGCACAATGAAAATGCCTCTCTTTTAAAAATTACTTCGAATTTCTAGACAGTGGCAGCAGAGCATGAAACCAAGCGCAGGGCCCTTCTCGTGTCGGGTAGTTGCCCTCCCATGACTTTGGGAAGTGCTGTTTTAAGTAAGACTGATTGACCAGCTCAGCCCCGGTTCCTGGAGCAAAGGACATTTGGGGATCCTCCCACACCCACATTCCAGGGGCACCCAGGAATCAAAAGGCTGGACATGAACATGAGGTCTTTATACGGCCGGAAGAACGTGTGACCTAGGCAAGCCTCTAGCCCAGGAATCCTGAACCCAGGAGAGCCAGGAAACATGTTCCAGAGGCACCAGGGGTCATAGGAGAGAGGGAAGCTTTCCAAAGTGGAACTGAGAGTCATGTGTTTGTTTACCTGTTTGTTTGGTGATGAGTTCCGTGTGGTTCATACTCACGTGTGGGGATAAAATATATTCCTTCTATTGTCGTGGAAGAGGGAAGGATAGCGAGAACTAGAGGAACGGAAGGGGGTGAGGGGAGGCAGGAGAGAAAGGATGGATCTTAATAAATAAATAAAAAAACCAGGAAAAGATTTTAATGTGGATTTATAGAACCCTCAATAGATTCAACATTCTTTTTGGCCTGGCTGTTGCTGTGTTACCTTCAGGTGGTTGCCAATATCTGGGAAAAATTCGGACTCCTGGCTCCATGGATCAAAATATTGAACATATGTAGTGCTTAGAGCAAAGTGTCAGGGGGCCCCATACGTTCTTTGGGTTCTCTGTTGTAGGACCTCGGCAACAATTTTAGAAACGTTGCTATTTCAACAGGGTTAGTATTTCACACTCGTTTTTAAATAGAGACAGCCAAGCCAGAGTACCAAAATACCCCTTGCAGGGCCAGCTCTCGTGAGGTCGGCAGCAATAGTTTCTGTTGCTTGGAACAAAACCAGTTACAGCCTTTTTCAGTTCAGCATGGAGCTTCTGTAAGAAAATCAGGTTTTGTTGTAATGGATACTAGCTCTTATAAAAATCTTTGTCTTGTTTTTTTTTCTCTCCTTGAATTTCAAGAGTTGAGCTGAAACAAGTAAACACGTAAACTGCTATTTAGCAAAGATCGAAGCTAGAGACCCCAGTGGGAAGGGAGTGGAACATTTTTCTAAAAGTGTCATTTATCCTCTGCCACAGACGGGACAGAGATAGTGTCCCAGCACCGTCCCAGGTGCTTTGGAGAGGCTATTTAATTCCATTCTCAGCAGCAGGAGGTAGGCATGTCATTTCCCATTTGTAGAGGCTGAAACTGTAGTTATGGTGGATGAATGGACCTGTCCACTTTGCACAACTTGTAGGTGCTGAAGTTAAGATTTCAATCCATGCTGGTCCAACTCTCAAACCTTGTAATAAAACAGGGATGTTTTCATATCCTTAGCCATGGCATAATGCTCTTATTCATAACGTCATCCTTCAACAGATATTTATTGAGCACCTATTATGTGCCAGGCACTGTCTTAGGCAATGTTGACACAACGGTGAGCAAAACCAAACACAGTTCTTGAATTGCTCCTGGATGCCCCACGACCTTGCTTTTCTTCTGTCCCTTCACATGGACACCACTCTGCAAAGTTCAGTTGGAAACAAATTCCTTTCTTGTTTTCATCTGTGGTAGCAGTTACACAGTGGATTTTAGTTGTGTGTCGACTTGTCTCTTCATCCAATGAACACCAGAACAAGGGCTGGATCCCAGCCTGAGCCCAAGACCTATGTTGTGAACAACTGGCATTTTGCTCTGTTGGGCACCCCCTCTTCTAGAAACACCTCTGTGCACTCCCTTTAGGAAATTGCCCCTCCTCATCTCGAACATGGGGCTCTCACAATATTTCACCCCTGGCCACAAGGATTGGTCCAGACATGTGCATGTGATTCAGATTTGGCCAATCAAATTGCTTCCCTAGGATTTTTTTCCAATAGAGCAGGAAGGGAAGAATTTTTTTATTGTTGTTCATTCAAGTACAGCTACAATTCCAGCTTCCTAGGGGGAGCTGGCCTTGAAAGATCGAAGAGACAGAGGACTGCCAGTTCTAAGTCCTTGATTCTGGGCATCCCTAAGGCCAGTTTCAACTCTGCCCTTTCTGTGGTTCGACAGGAGAATTACTATCTCTCCACTTCCCCTTTTCGATTAATTTCAGTTTGAGTTGCCTTTCTGTCATTTACACTGAAAGAATCCTGACTAGCACATTCTAGGTAACCCTCATGACAAATACGTAGAAATGAACTGAGGTAGAACCAAAGCCATTTGTGTCAGCCGTTGTGATGTATCAGGCCACCAACTTAGGTGGGTGGGTGGATGTGTATGGGTGCCAGGAGATGGCAGGGATGGTGGAGGCAGCTGCTAAAGGATTGACTATCACAGCAGTCTAGGTTTTTAGAGGTTTAAGATCTTGGAGTCAAATCCCTGTTCTTCTCCCAGAGTAGCTGTTCAATATTGGGAAAGTTACTTAACCTCTCTGAGCCCATAACTACTACCACCGAGAGACATGGAAAGAACACTGCAAGACGGTATGTGTATGGGCCAGAATTCCTGGAGCTGCAAATGTCTAAGAGATCCCTGCATTATCCTTTCCACTGGTAACTTGCCCCTATCACCTTTCGTGGGACATTCATTCAGCAACACTGATTGAAAATATTCTCCATTTGTGAGGCACTGGCGACACAGCATTGAATAAAATAGACATGGTCTGTGCTCCTTTGGAGGTTGCACTCTCGTGGGTGAACCCAGAAATAAGCAATTACAGCACTGTCTCAAGACGGGAGATTTCAGGGTGCTGTGGGTACACTAGGGAAGGGGATCTGATTCAGGACTGATAGTTCCAGAAAGCCTTCTAAGGGAAAGTGACATATAAGTGGAGACATGAACAATGTGTAGAAATAGGCCGGGTACAAAGGGAATTGAAGTGTAGCAGGTGCACCTGGTAGAGAACCCAGCAACAGGTAAAGACTTAGAGGTGAGACCGAACAGGGCTCCTTGCAGGAAAGTGACAATAAATTAAGCATGGCTAGAGTATGAAGCAAGCATGATTAGATCTCCTAGAAAAGTGAGTGAGGAAGATTGTGCTGAGTCTGGGATCTCATGTTAAGATGTTAGGATTTTATCATTAGGGTCATGGGGTCCTTTTGGAGAGTTTATGCAAGACCATTTGAGGGTCCTATAGAGGTTTCAGCAGAGGAGAAATCAACAAGAATCCTGGCTCAAAGATGGAAAATTTTTGGAGATCCCAACCTCCCATTTTCCAGATGGAAAAACTGAGTTCCTGAGAAGAAGAGTGACTTGCTTAATGTCACACAGCTGGTGAGCGAAGGGGCTGGAACCAGAACCCAGGTCTCCAGATATCAAACCAGTGTTTTTTTTCTGGCCCTGGAGTTCTCCCGTTCCAAGCCCCCACCTGGGCCAAAGCCGGCCTCTTACAGCTTTTCTGAACTTGGGGAAAGCTCTGATTCCTCACGTACACACAGCCATGCTGTCTCAGGAAGCTCGCAATAAATTTTTTTTTTCAGGCAACGCCTTGCTCCCATCCCTGCAAAACAATGTATTTATTATTGCTAAGCCTTTTCCATCTTTGAGGAGAAAATGCATACCACATGACTCCCCAAAGCTGAGCGGTCCCGGTTTACAAATACAGTACGTTAATAGCTTTGTAAACATTTATTCAGGATGACAGCTGAGGGAAACATGTGGCATTAATTAGAAGGCTCAGCAACGCGGCCTATTAAGAGGGAGGTTAAATCTGAATTAGTTGGCTTTGCTGAGACAAGAGGCTCTGGGGAGTAAAACTTTGCTCTAATATGTTCTGACTCTGTTGATGGGGGGGGATGTGTTGGGGTGCATGGGGGTCTCCGTTCTCAGGGAGGAAGCCTGTGTCTTGGCAAGATGGTCGCTGAGTCATTCGGTTGCAAAATTGTCAGGGTTGGCCTCCCCAAAGGTCTCTTCCCTGGGTGCTGTGACTTGTCACAGCTTCAGATGGTGGGGGTGTCAAACCTCAGGGCGCCGGGGGCTTGCAGCCCGTCAAGGGAGCAGAATCAGCTTCCCCAAGGCTGCTGGGTAGTGGGGGAATGTCTTCCTCGGCTGGGAGTTGCGTCTTTCTGTGGTTTGCCATTGTCTGTCCTTTGTGCTTGCCCAGTACTGAGTTTCCCCATCACGGCATCCTGCGTTGTCCCTGCTTTCGTGGTACCCAGGAGTCCCCAGTAGATGGGGACTCGCCCTGTTCCCTACTTTCTTCTTGTCCAGTAAGGCTTAAAGCAGATGCTCGAGGCGCTATTTTGTCTCAGCCTCACGTTCATGAAAGTTTGCAAATTTAAATGTTTGAGGTTATCCCCACATGCTAGTACCTCCGCACACTGAAATGTCCCAACAGCATTGAAAGGAGGTAACATGTGTCACACAACTTGAGATTTATGTCCTATACTTGGAACACATGCCTTGTTGAGAGCCATATATGCACTTCTTTTTATTTTTCAGAAATCCTTTAATTACTTCGCGAGTAGCACAATGACATCGCTTTGTCTCTCCTGGGGTGGGGTTCAGCGTGTTAATTTGTTGCATGTAAGCATTAAATTACAGCCTGGTTAGTGTGTGATTTTGTTTTGACCTTTCTTCATCTGTGAATATTCTCAAGAGCTTCTAAATACAGAAGCGACCTGGGTCTCCTGTGTCCTCTAAGAACTTGGCTGTACCTTGTGAATATATGTTGAGTGGATACATGAAAGAAGGAGTGACCTTGGGAAGCCATGTGTCTTCTCTGGGACTCAGTTTTATCATCTGTAAAATGGGTCAATTGGCAGGGAAGGAGGGCTGGCTAGGTGAGGGCGGAGGATGCAGTGAGCTGACTCGCAACATGATATAGAGGTCTGGTTTCTGCTCTCTTGGCTCTGCCTGCAGGACCCTCTGCTCCTCTGTCCTGAGGTCACTATCTTTGTCCCCATCCTCACCACCTCTGGACTAAACCAGGCTCCCATCTTCCCACTGCTGCAAACAAAGGCTTACTTGGCATTTGACTTGGATGGATGACGCAGAAACAGACCTGAGCCTCCTCCCTTTTGGCACCGTCCCCAAACCACCACCTTTTCCCTCTGCTCTTCCCCACTTGCTGTGCAGTCGTCGGAAACTGAAAGACATCTTCTCAGTTGGTGGTTTGCAAACATTGTTTTTTCTTCTAAGCAAACAAGATTGGTAATGTAATGTCTGAAACACGCCAGCCAGGAGTAGCCCTAGTTGAAGTAGGAGTAGGAAGCTTTCCCCTCCCTCTGTGGATTCTTGGATGTCGCAGAGCTGGTTGCAAAGCCCTGATGTATTCCATGTTCTCGTTTAATGAACAGAGAATCCGTGGTCCAGGAGGGGCCGTGTCCTGCCGGTCTGGGATGTGCTGGGGCCGACGCTAGAACCTGGCTCTTCCCATTACATCTTGTCTAAGAGTGTCAGAGTTTAAAAGCACCTCAGTAGTAACTTTGGTAGGAATCACTGCGGGCAAGTAGCATAGACTTTAAGAGGGGGTGGCCAGGAGCTAGACTCCCTGGGTTCCCATCCTGCTCTCACCACTTACGTGTGCCCGGGCAAGTTGCCTTGTCTCTCTGTGCCTCAGTGTCCACATTCCCACAATGGGGGTAATAATAGCTACTTCACTGGGTTATTGTGGAGGTCAAATGAGATGGGATATGTGTGAAATACCTAGCACGGGAGCCCAGCACATGGTAAGGGCTCAATACGAGTCAGCTGACACTGACTGGAGCACATTTGGGGTGGTGCCTCCAAGGACAGAAGGGGCAGTGGGGACCAGACCAATGAGAACACGAGCTTTGCAGCTAAACATTTAGGTTTGAAAGCCACCTCTGTGACCTGGGGGAAGTATCTTAACGTCTCACAGCCTCCTCCTCCATCGCTTCCCCTGGGGTAGAGAAAGCCCTCAGCATTACAATCCCGATTTTGTAGATGAGAAAACAAGATACAGAGCGGAGAAGTAACTTGCTCAAGTTCCCCTAGCCCTTAGGTGACGCTGGGGAGTCCTGCAGCCCATGTGCCCCTCTTGGAAAGTCACTAGGCGTATTAGCCTCTGCCTTGTCGTGCAGGAGAGAATTCTGTTTGATTCTGTTCAATTTGAGCTTTGTCAAACATATTGAATTAGGGTTCCCCATAGCACTCAGCCCACATTGAATGAAAATATAAAACCCGTATTTCACAGGTCCTGGTGGTCCATGGGAACCCCTTGGTGAAACCGCGGCCTTTCGGTGACTCTCACATTCGAATGTACACACGGATTTCCTGGACATCTTGTTAAAATGCAAATTCTTTTTCGGTAGGTCTGGGGAGGAGCCCAGGAGCCTGCATGTCTCAGAAGCTCCCAAGCAGTGCCAATGCGGCTGATCCACAGACCAGTCTTTAATAACAAGAGTCTGCGTCAGCACTGTTCCATAGAAACATGTGAGCCGTACGTGCAATTTTAAATTTTACAGTAGCCACAGGAAAAAGAAACAGGTGACTTTCATTGGAATACATTTTGTTTCACCCGGTATAACAAAAGTACCGTTTCCATTCAATATAAAACTATAAAATCAGTGTAAAAATATGTAGATAAAAGTTTTTTAAAAAGGTAGCTTACATGATATTTTAATGTACTAAGGCTTGGAAATCGGGTGTGTGTTTATAGTCACCGTACATCTCCATTCAAGACCAGCCATACTGCAAACGTTCAGTTACCATGTATGGCTGGCGGCTACCATTTTGGGTCCTGTAGCCCGAGAACGGGGGCTGTGGTTTAGGACTGGCTGCTTTGCAAGTCGGCCTCCGCCATTGGTTTGTTGGGAAGTTTGGGTAAGTTTTTTTAACTTCCCCTAAACCTCAGTTTCTTCATCCATAAAGGGAGACTAAAATCGAGGTCATGGCAGCTGTCCAGAACAAGTTCCCCAAATCTGAGATGTAGTGTATAACAGACCTCTTAGAGAAGATGGGGACCCACTTCAAAGACTCTCCAGGCATTTTCTGACAATGTCATTGCATGCTCTCCACCTCCTGGGATCTAGGTAAAAAGGAACTCACTCTGGATTCTTCCCCGCTGTTGGTTCTTCATTGCCTGGACCACAAATGGCATGTTTTTTTGTTTTTGTTGTTGCTCTTTGGAGTGTGTAGTTCCCTGTTGCTAGCTGGCTGCATGGAGGGTTTAGGCACAGGGTGGGGGGTGGGGAAGGGTAAAAAGGTAGCCCAGTCTCATCAGCACCAACAGGTACATTGAACAACAAAGGCCCAAGATCTGGTGTAGATAATAAACAGTAGGTAAATGTATGGGCGAGTGAACCAAGTAATGGGGGACAAGGCCAACCTATTGCAGGAAAATAACTGAGACTAAATGGTCCACAGAGTCTGAAGGGCCGCCTTTACAAACCTGCCTGATTAAGCAACGTTTTGCTGGCCTTTCCGTTTTTCCTAATGCAGGAAGGAAGAGGTTGCTTTTATTTATTCTGCATGTTTAGGCATTTCCATGGGTCCTCGTTGCAGTGTTTTGCCTACCCCCCCTCCCCTCCAGCACCCTGTGGAACCCTGAAGATAAAGCTGAAGATTCAAAGTCCCCCATCCTTTCCCCAAAGAACCAGGGATCCTTCTTGGAGCTTTGCTTTCCTCCCATGCCAGCCAGGTCTCTGAGGTCGGCCAGACTTGTGATGAAGTTTGAATTTCAGAGCGGGACCAAGGCTGGGAAACATGGAGCCATCTCCTGGAGCTGGAATGGACCATGTCCCACCTGTCACACCCTTCTGTCTGCCGGGTCTGTGGCTGATACGGGGAAGTGATCTTAAAAAAAAGAAGAAAAACCATTTCAAAAGGCAAAGGAAGACTGTTGTCTCTAGGCAGCTCATGGGGTTGGCGAAATGAGAGAAAATCCATTTTCTCTGCCCAGGTCCAGCTTTTCCAAAGCAGATTCATGTGTTGGCTCTCTGCTTTGCCAGCTTCCTGATGCTAAAGAGAAAGGGTCATGTTTAACAAAACACTTAAAGCCCGGGCTTATTAGAGGAGAGCAGATGCTTTCACAGGCTGTGGACCAGAAGTGCTGACTCCAGTTCTGATTCTGCAGCTGACCACAGTGTGACCAGGGCCAAAGACATGCCTCCACTCTGCTTCCTCATCTTTAAACTGGGAAAGATAGTCTTTTTCCTACGTGGAAAGATCTGAAAGGACACCAATAACCAAGTCCACATCTTTATTAGTATTACCAAACCCCAATGTAGATGGGGCATGTCTCGCCTTCAGATTTTCTTTTATATTATGTGTTATATTATCATTCGGGAACCTTGAGGTTTTTCTTGTAGGGGGATGGAGAGACAAAAGTGATGGCCCTGGAAAGGGGTTTTGGCTAGAAGATGGTAGTGGTGTGTGAAGTTTTGTTAACAATCATAGCTCAGAATGAGTTCATGGCCAGGTTCATAGCTGGGTTCATAGCCACGTTCTGAAGTTGGCTTCCAAGTCCTGTGCTTTTAAAAAAAGAAATAATTGTTGGAGCTGCCAAACCAATATTAAAACCAGTGGCTTATGACAAGGCCTGGCAGTCGGCACTCGGAATCTTTTTACACCTCTTAATTTTGTAGAGAGAAGGAAGCATCTCATCTGGGGCAGGTCTTTCAGTAACACCAAAACCAGAAATGGAGAGGATTTTCTCCCATAACTGGTCTCATTTCTTGAAGTCCAAGATGGTTCACATTGGGAATGTCCCAAGAAGCACGTAGGGTCAGAAGAAGTTTTCCACCTTGTAGGTAGAAAAAGATGCTTACATGATTCAGTGACCTACAATGACCTTTCAGAAACCCAGCGATACCCCAGTAAGCTGATCCTGGATGAGTCTGCTGTATTTTTTTTGTTTTTAAGTGACATTTTACTCATGTCAGTAACGGAAACCCGGTACCCCAAACACTGCTGATAGGAGAGCAAACTGATAAATCTTTAGAGGGCAAGTACCTTAAAAATGTGCAAACCCTTTGGCTCAGAAATTTCACTTCTGGGAATTTATCCTGAGGATATAATTGGAGAAGTTCGCGGAGATATGAGGATCGAGTGGTCACTGCAACATTGTTGATGGGAATAAACAAAAAACTGAGAACAACCTAAACATCAACTGGAGGAGATTGGTTCAGAAATTAAGCTCTATTTGTGCACTGGAAGATTGAACAGCTGTGAAAAAATATTTCCTTATCCTATCCTCCCTTCCTTTCTCCTTTCTTTTTTCCTTCACCTCTCTCCCTCTCTCCCTTCCTCCTTCCTTCTTTGTTTCTTTCATGCCATCTTTCTACAGATATTTGCTGAGTATCAACTGCTTCCCAGACGTGTATATCTAAGTGAGCTGACATAGAAAGAAGTTTGTCGCAGTAATAAATACACGATAAAATAAAATAAATTAAAAAGCTAGTTTCATGGATGAATTATATGATCCCACTCTTGTGTACTTATATATTTATATGATAAGCTGTGAAATAAAATGTTTAAAAACACATGCACCAAAATATCATTGGTCAGTTTTCCCTAGATGTTGGGGTTACGGGTGACTATTATCTCTTTAAATCTTTTACTTTTTTGCATTGGCTAAATTGTCTATGGTGAGACTGTATTTTTTTCCCCTGTTGGACATCATTATCTCCATTTGAAACCTCCTACATCGGGCCAGGATAGTGGGAAAGGAAAAGGAATAATATTCTTTGAGCAACTCCTGTATAAACACTATGTTGACTTCATGATAACATCTTGAGGTATAGTTGTCCCCTTCTTACCGATGAGAAAACTGAGGTAAGCACTTGCCAAGGAGCTCAGAGTGAGTAAGGGGAAAATAAAAAATTTGAATCTATATCTACGAGGCAGGTGACCTCCAAGTTGTAAGGACACACAATTCTTTTTATTTTATTTTAAAGATTTTATCGGGGAAGGGGAACAGTGTGTATTTCCAGGACATTATTGGGGGAACAGTGTGTTTTTCTAGGACCCATTAGCTCCAAGTCAAGTTGTTGTCCTTTCAATCTTAGTTGTGGAGGGCGCAGGGCGCAGCTCAGCTCCAAGTCCAGTTGCCATTGTTCAATCTTAGTTGCAGGGGGCGCAGCCCATCATCCCTTGGGGGGGGGAGGGCGCGGAGGGGGCGAGGGAGGGGTCGAACCGTCAACCTTGTTGTTGAGAGCACACATTCCAACCAACCGCACCATTCGGCCGCCCACCTGGAAGCTCAGTGGCAGCTCGTTGTCTTCATTCTAGTTGTGGAGGGCGCAGCTCGCTGGCCCATGTGGGAATCTAATTGGCAACCCTGTTGTGCAGAGCTCGTGCTTTAGCCAACTGAGCCACCCGACAGCCCCAGGACACACAATTCCTAATGGATGCTAATTTCCTTACCTATCAAGCTAGGTTGCTCAGCAACCAAGACTGACAGAGGTCTGAATGGCCAGCTCCCTCTATATCTGTCAGAATTATTTTTCTAGAGGATAACAAAAGTAAAAATGTAAGGAAAAAAGATTGTGAAAATCCAGGTCTTGGGCAGCCATATTGTATTAAAATCTTTCCAAAAAGGAAGCCAGTTTGGTTATTAACCATTGGGCCCCACCCAGCTTAGTTCCAAGAGAGGAATTATAGTTTGTGGAAAGCCAACTCCGGGGAAACTACAGAATTGGCATCGATGTAAAAGCCAAGATCTTTTCATGTATGGTCAAGTGTTTTTGGTCCTGGCAGGTGGAGGGCAGGAAAGTGAACTCAAGTCTTTATTTTTCTTAATTTTTTTAATGAAGTGAAATTCGTGTAACATAAAATTAACCATTAAAAAACATTTTTCCAGCTTTATTAAGATATAATTGACTTACTACACTGGATGTACAGCATATTGATTTGACTTATATGTATAAAATCCACCATTTTAAAGTATGTGATTCACTTAAGGTATAATTGTACAGCATTGTACAACCAGTACCCCTTTCTGGTTCTAAAACGTATTCGTCACTCCAAAGAGAAACCCAATTCCCATTAAGCAGTTTCTCCCCATCACCCCTCCCTTCCCATCCCCCCACCTCTACTCCCAGCCCCTGGCAATCACTGATTTGTTCTTTGTCTCTACGGATTTGACTATTCTGGATTTCACGTGAATGGAATCCTATAACATGTGACCCTTTTCTGTCTGCCCCCTTTCACTCAGCGTCGCGTTTTCGAGGTTCGTCCGTGTAGCATGTGTCAGTGCTTCATTCCTTTTCGTGGCTGAGCAATAGTCCATTGTATGAATACATCACGTGGTGTTTATCCATTCATTTGTTGATGGACACCTGGGTTATTGTCACCTTTTGGCTACTGTGAGTTTTGCTGCTAAGAACATTGGTGTACAAGTATCTGTTGGAGGACCTGTTTTCAAATCTTTGGGATATATACAATACCTGGAAGTGGAATTGCTGCGTCATATGGTGACTGTGTTTAACTTTCAGAGGAACTGCCAGATGGTTGTCTAGAGTCGCTGCACCACTTTATGTTCTCACCAGCAACGTACAAGGGCTACAATTTCTCTACATCCTTGCAAACACTTGTTAATTTTCATTTTCTTGATTATAACCATCCTAGTGGATGTGAAGTGGTATCTCATTGTGGTTTTGATTTGCCTTTCCCTAATGACTAATGATGTTGAGCATCTTTTCATGTGCTTGTTGGCTGTTTGTACGTCTTTTTTTTTTTTGAGAGATGTTTATTCAAGGCCCGTGTGTGAGTTTTCAAATTGGGTCATTTGTCTTTTTGTCGTTGGGCTCCAAGCTTTCTTGACCTCGTCAGCTGTTTTGCTGTGGGGTCCGTGGGTGAAGGATGAAGAGGCAAAGATCTGCCCAGATCATTCCTGGATGAAACAGAGTCAAGAAGTGGAGGGAAGCTGCCCAAGTAACGCTATTGAACTTTTTGAGTTTGGCTAAACTTGCAAAGAAGTTTGGAAGGCATCCCTCTATAGAATACTAGAGAGACTTCTGCAGTTCTTGCTCAAAACACTCCAGTTCTAGGACATGAACAGTTCTCATTACAAGAACATTCCACACCCCTAAGTCCCTTTAATCACTTCTAACACTCTCTTTATCTCTCATATGGAAACAATATGTAGTATTTTCCACATGCTGTAATTATCCCCTTTGATAAAACCATGTGTAAAAACATGCACAACACGCCAAGTATTATCCACCTGGCCAATTTACATATACTTAAAATTTTTTTTTCTACTTTAGATTTTGCTTTATGTATTTTTACAGCCATATTATGCGGCATCAGTCGGAGAAACAGTGAACAGAAAATGCAGTGTGATTCCAGATTCGCCTCCCTCCTTTCTTTTTCGGCATTTTCCTTGTAATTCCATTAACCCGTCACACCAAGAAAAGAAAACTCTGGAGTCAGGAAGATCTCTCAACACGTCTGATGGAGGGTGTAGGGCTAGCCCTGTCTTGGCATTGGAAAATCCTTGGAAGTCTTGGAGAAGGGCCCACCTTAGCTTACCTTCAGGCACTGGCATGGGGCTGGGGTGAGACTCCCAATACCCAACGGACTGGGAAATGAATTCCAGGTCTCGGGAGGTCCTTCGGGAAAGTAGTGGAATGTAGCAACACGACCTTTAGCTGTGGCGTCATAAGACTTTTAGTCAAAATCATGGGTCTATTACTCCAATGGGTATGGGACCTGCGGTGAGTCTCTGAGTCATTCTTGGACCCAGTTTCTTTGACTTTAAAATGGGGAAAACACTAGTGCCCACTCCACAAGGTTTGTGTGTCCTAAGTAGGGCCAGTCTTGATGGAGTACTGATTATGTGCCGAGCACTGGATGAGATGTTTTACAACCATTTTAAAATCTAACCCTTGCCACAAGTCTAGATGGGGAAACTGAGGCCTGGGGATATTGCTTTAACTTGGCCAGATCCACAAAGCTGGTCCTTGGGGGAGCTGAGATGAGTACCTTGTTTTCTTGGTGTTACCATCCTCTGTTCCCCCAGGTGACATAAAAGTATACCCCCTTCCTGGAGGGGCTCAGCAGATGGTAGCGGGTGAAACATAAAGATCCCAGCACATAGTAAACATACCGTGTTTATCCCTTTCCTTCCCTTTGTCACTCAGAATGCATCCTCCACCGGGGCCTTTTTTGGTGACTGAAGCTCAGGAGAGCAGAACTGAGTTCCGTGTGGGATTTGCCTAACGTTGCCAAGGCCTTTCAAAGGTTTGGGGAGGCTGTAGAGCCCCTGCAGAATGTGGCTTTGTGCAGTTGTCCCCTGCGTTTCTAAATCCATGGGCAGACTAGGCAAAATGGAATCCGTATGTTTCTGATTCATTTACACTTAACTCATCAAAATGTTCCTTTTTATGAGCTATTTGATGTCCAGAAAGCCTTTTGAGTAGATTTTATAAGCCTTTTAAAGACTTTTCTCTTAGAAACAGGCGGTTGCATTTTGCCAAGAATAAACAAACTTGAACCTCAAAACTGCAGACCTTGCCAAGGATCCCGAGTCCAGAGGGCAAGTTTGCAAAGTCACCCCTTCCTCCCTCCTGACACCTTCTTCCATTTCTTCTCCCCCAACCCCCAACCCTCCATCTCGGCCCCTCTGGTCTCCTTGCAAAACTTTTTACCCCACTTCCAAACATTTGTATCTCCTTCCAATGCGTTTCTTCCGTAGCCGCTCGTCTTAGCAGATGCAGCCCCCAAACATTTCCTCTCTTGCTGCTCCATTACCTGCCTGGGTACGACTGAGAACACACGCCAAGAGGCACGTAATTCCCAGTAGCTCTGAAATCAATACCAATATGTATATCCCTCCTGGCCATTTCTAAAGAACTCTCATTATCCCATGCGATTTTTATGACAAGGGCAGGCAGAGTAGTCTTTCTGATTCCCACTTTATATTTAAGGAAACGGAGGCTCAGACGGTCTAAATCAGGGGTGTCCAAACTTTTCTCAACGTTTTTCACCAAGGGCCATATGCGGTAAAATACACAAACAGCCGGGCCACTCACTCAAGGTGAAGTACGTATTGCCTCACCTGGTTTATTTAAGTAAACTAAATATATTTTTGGAATTTGCTGCGGGCCAATTAACAATGGATTGTGGACCGCAGTTGGCCCGCGGACCGCAGTTTGGACACCCCTGGTCTAAATGATTGGCTAAGACCATCTAGCTTAAAGGTGGTGAACTCCTGTCTTAGACCATGCAGGCTGCTCTAACAGAATTCCAAACAGTGGGTGGCTTATAAACAACATAAATTTATTTCTCCACCGTTCTGGAGACTGGGAAGTCCAAGATCAGGGCACCGGCAGGTTCGGTGTCTGGCGAGGACTCGCTTCCTGGTTCATAGCTAGACGTCTCCACCCTGTGCCCTCACATGGTGGAAGAAGGCAAGGGAGCTCTGTGAGGTCCCTTTTATGAGGGCACTAATCCCAGCCAGGAGGGCTCCACCCTCACGATCGAATCACCTCCCAAAGGCTCCACCTCCTAATACCACCACTGGGGGGTAGGTGTCAACATATGAATTCTAGCGGGACACAAACATTTAGACCACTCCAAAGACTTTTTATTTTGTTTTTGTCTCGCTATGCCACCTCCTAAGGATACTTCAAAGGCCATCTGCAAAGACTATTGACGGACTTGTTTTTTTCTGGGATGTTGTATTTAAAGATAACATCAAAGTAAGGTAGCTAGCATATGTTATTAACTACTTACCATGTTTCCCTGAAAATAAAACCTAGCTGGACCATCAGCTCTAATGTGTCTGTTGGAGCAAAAATTAAATAAGACCTGGTTTTATTTTACTATAATATTTGACCAGATTTTATATAATATAATGTAATATAATATAATATAATATAATATAATATAATATAATACTGGGTCTTATATTAATTTTTGCTCCAAAAGACGCATTAGAGCTGATGGTCCAGCTAGGTGTTATATTAGGGGAAACACGGTACAACAGTTTGAGGGTCCACTATGGTATTTCCATTCTAGAGATAAGAAAACTGAGGTTCAGAATGGTTCAGTCATTTGCATGAGGCCACACAGCTAGGACAACAAAATAAGGCATTGGAAACTAGATTGATACAGCTGGGCCTGTGTGTCTCCAAAGGTGGCATGCATGCCACTGGTAGGTTTCAGTGGTTCAAGGTCATCCCAGAACATGAAGAGAAATGATTCTGAATCCCATGGTGAGCGTTTCTCCCCTTTGCAAGCTTCTTTCAATTCTCACTGGCACAGCCCAAGTCTCGGTTTGGTTCTGGGGTATCCTTCACACCTCTCTAATGATTTTTGTTTTCCACTTTGTAATGTGGAGAGAGCAAACATCATGCTTAGAATCTCCCACTGACAACACTGCATAGCTAGAGTTTAATAGCTTTGTTTTGCATATATATGATGTATTATATGTTATAGATAATATATGATATATAAATTATACAATATAAATTACATAATATATATTACATAATATATATATTATATATATATATTTTAAGGTTACCTTTTTGTTTATGGACAGGACAGTGGATTTATCTATATAATAATGACAAACCATTTCCTTGTGAGATTCAGTAAATAAAAAGAGTTGATTTAAGAAAAAATATAGTAAGTCAACGATGGTACCGATGGTGAGTATGTATGGCAAAAATGATGAGGGTAGCCCCCAAATGACTGATGTTTAGGAAACACGCATCAACTCCATTTTATTTACCAGGGATGAAACTGAGTCCCAGAGAGAAGCAACTGGCTCAAGAAATAGTGGGAGGGTCAAAGTAAGAACTTACGTGTCCTGGTCAGCTTTGGTAGTTCAGCTCATATCTTGGATGGTATTTGCTCGGACATCATTAAAATACTTAGTGCTTTCAGACCAGGGCATGCCTGAGTATTGCCGCCACTGTCCATCGGTGTATGCTGAACGAGGATGTGAGTAGGCGAGTGAGCAAGTGAACGAACAAACGAATGAATGAATCTTTTGATGACTTCCTTCCTAATCCAAGACTTGAAGAAAGAAAAGGTATCTGAGAAGGGAGCAGGGCAGCTTGGGTTAGATCCCGATGTAATCTTAACTCCTTCAACATGCCGAGGTACCTTTCGTCTTAGCTCAGTGGTTCTCAACTGGGGCTGATTTTGGCAATACCCCGACCTCCGGCCCCGTTCCCGGGACATTCGGCAAAGCCTGGAGACATTATTGGCTGTCATAAAGGGGAGGGTATGTTACCGGTGTCTGGCAGATACAGGTCATGGTGCTTCTAGACATCCTACAATGAGCGGGACAGCTCTACCCCAAAGAAGCATCTGGCCCAGAACGTCAGTGGTGGCAGGCTGAGGAATTCTGTTTTGAGTACCTAGGAGAGTCATGGAGACTCGAAGGTGGAGAGGCTCTGGGGATATCTTAAAGAGTACGGTCTTGCTGAGTACTTGAAAATATTTTTGTCTCACTGGCTGGCCGTCATTCAAGGCTCCCATAAGCCTCCCCACATTTCAGTTTTGCTGATTGGTGCATAGATATGGAGGTACATAGTTATAAAAAAAAAAAAGACATCAATCGATAGGAGTAGTAATTTGTTGACATGATAATTTTTGGTCATGGTGAGCGTCCCAAAGTATGTTGGATTCCTGTATCCATAATGTATACCTTAAACTGCCCGGCAGAAACCCTGTGGATTTCTACACTTTTTGTTTGTTTGTTTTGCTTGGTTTTGTTCTAGAAGAGAGTATTTATGATGAAATATTTCTAGGTAACTCTGAAATTATTTTGCCCGTTACTGCTGGTCAGAAGCTTAAGGACTACAGTGTGGCACTAGCATCAAAGAACCAACCACAGTCGATTGTGTCGATCTGTTTGTGTGTTTATCTCTCACTCCATGGGAGCAGGAGATGTCATTGTCATTGCTGTTCCCTCAGCACTGAGTGTTTTGCCAGCCACCTAACAAAGGGTTAGTGAATATCATTTCAATGAATAAGTCATATTTTTTAAGCTCACATTCTGTACCAATATTGAGCTATGAGATTTCCCCTTTATAGGTAAGAAAACTGACATGCAGGTGAGTTAAGTTATTTATTCAAGGTCACACAGCTAGACCCATGGAAGAAGACACCAAAAAGTATTATTATTATTATTATTATTATTATTATTATTAGGGAATATTGGGGAACATTGTGTTTTTCCAGGACCCATCAGCTCCAAGTCAAGGCCTTGTTTTCAATCTAGTTGTGGGGGGTGCAGCTCACTGGCCCATGTGGGAATCGAACCAGTGACCTTGGTGTTATGAGCACTGCGCTCTAACCAACTGAGCCAATCGGCTGCCCCCAAGAAGTATCATTGAAAGAAGTTAACTGGCCTTTCCATCCCATCTAAAAAGAGCATGTGCCCGGCTAAAGGCTCTGAGATTGAAGCCTGTGCGGCTAACTGGAATATTTATTCATCAGAAGCAGTGAAAGTCTCAACAATGAGGCAAAGGAGAGAAAAGCAAGAGTGTTGTCTGCAGCACTACCTTGTGGGACCGGAGTCCTGTATCATGTTGAGTGATTTGGGGTGCTTGCTCTCAGTCTCTTTATCCCTCCAATGGACACAATCAGAGTACCTGACTCCTGAACTTATCATGAAGGTAAACTGAAGTAATATGTACAAAACCCAGGTCCGGGGTAGGTAGTGAGAACTCTGAAAAAACGTGAGCTATTAGTAACGTGTGCATGTGTGTGGTATTTCCCTTTAAAGAAAGAGAACAAGATTTTTGCCTTTGTGAGAACTAATTGGAAAATAGCAATTGAGTACTGGAAAGACAGAAAGCCAACTTCCCTTCCCTTCTAACACTGTGAAAAATTAGGTTTTTTGCTTAAGAGCACACAGACCCTTGAAAAAAATAAGACATAAAACATGAGCAGAGAGCAGACGCTGGGAAAATGCCATCTTTTTATTGGCACATTATAGAAAAATATATGAACTGTATAATACCATCATAAATACAGTTATTTGTAACGTCAAAGTAACAATGCCAGCCACAGTGCTCGTCTCTTTCATTCTTTCCTTGAAATGCTTCATAACCGAGCATAAAATCACAGAAAAATGTGGATAATATTTTCATTCATTAGAGGTTTATAATGACATGTTAGCTATGTTATCCTGCCTCCTTTAACAGAAGTTTCTTGCTTCTCTGCAAGAATATTAGTTCCTCTTTTTGTCTAAATGGCAAAGCGTTTTTATTTAAAAACATTTTAAAAAGAATGAGGTGTTGGAGTGCCTATCTTGACAAACCATCAAAATGGTTCTCACACCCACCCATCCTCCCCCCATTCCAGTTGGCTTGGGAACCTCCTGTGCCCACCAAGGAAGCAGGTTGAGAGGCAGCCATAACTTATTGGAGCAAGAGAGGTATCAAAGTTGCTTTGAAAAGAAAAAAAGTAGTCTGCACTTTGCCCTTTTATTTTCTCTCTTTTTCTGTTTGTTGTACACACACACACACACACACACACACACACCCACACACACACACACCCACACACACTTTACCACTATGACCAAACAACACATTAAAGGGTATCTGGGCTCTTGAGAGATGCAGGGTATTGACCAGGTAATAATTTCTAAGGATAGAGACAGCACTCCCAAAAACCTGGGGCTGAGGTTACTTGTTTGCCTCCATTTTTTCTAAATTTAATATGTGTTTGCCCCCTGTGACTGAATCTGTTTTAGATTTTATTCTAAAATGGAGCAGAGTGTAATTTTTTTATTTTCTGATTTCAAGATTTTTTTTATCCTAAGACAGGAGCAAATTAATTTAACTTGTGGAGGGGAATTGATTTTTCTTTAAGTTTTCAGTTCAACTGTTTAACACCAGAAGTGAAAATATTGTTTTTATGGACAGAGGAAGGTGGGGGAAATGGTAGCAATCGTAAGTGTATGGGTTGGGGGTAGGGAGTGAGTTTGGATGAAATTAGCTTTTAATACCAGAACATTTAAATTTCAAACAAAAAAAAGGAGGCAAGTCTCTTTCATTCTCTCTCTTTCCTCCCTTTCTCCTTCCCCCATCACCCCCCCATTATGAAAAGCATACATGCTGACTCTATACAATTTGGAAACCAGGCAAAGTATAAAGAAAAATTATCACCTATAATCTGAGTACAGAGAGAACCACTGTTAAACATTTTGATTTATTTCCTTCAGGTTGAGATAATGCTGTAGATACAATTTTGAATCGTTTTTCATGTACTGTCATATCATGAGCATTTTCTCCTGTCATTAAATATTCACTAGTCATAATTTAAAATGATTTTGAAATAGTTGATTATACTATGATTTTACTTAACCATTTATAATTGATGGATATTTAGCTTTTAAAAAAACTTTATTATTAGAAACATCAGTGTGATGACCATCTTTATGCATAAATCATTGCCCCTAAATTGAATTCAAAGGCCAAAGAAGTTCAGAATGGCTGATGCATGGAATGTTAAGGAGTGTGACAAGAGATAAGGTTGGACAGGTAGGCAAAAAATAGATCTTGCTAGCTTCTGGATTCCATGCTAAGAATTTTGGGCTTTATTCAAATAATAATAATAATAATAATAATAATAATAACAAATAATAATAGTAATGATGATGATAAAATAGGTAATATTTATTGAGTCCTTACTCTTCACTAGACACTTTTTCAAGTAGTTTTTATTTAACTCATTTAATCTTTGCAACAACCCTGCGCCATACGTTGGACTGCAAAACCCAAGGACAGAGAAAGTGAGCCATCTGGCCAAGGTCATAAGGTCGGAACCCAGACTGTAGAGCTGACATCATCGTTCACCACGTTGGCCCATTACTTTATAGCAATAGAGCCCCTGAAAGATTTTGGACAGGGGTGGGAGGGATGCTGAATGGATATGCATATTTAAAAGGCTTGCTCTTTCTGCAGTAAGAAGGGACAAGAGTGGAAGCACTATGACCAAATCCAAGACAGGGGTGGCCATAGTGAAAGCTGGTGCGCTGGTGGGAATGGAGGAGTGTAAATGAATTTGAGGACTGTTTGGGAGGTTGGGTTGATAGGACTTAGGTCTGGAGATAGAGGGACAGGAATTTGAAGATCACCTGGCAGATTTGGGCAGCTGGGTGGTGGGTGGGGTCACGTGCTGAGATGAAGGGACAACTAGTTGGATGACCTCTCCAAGGTCACCCAGCTACTGAGTGGGGAAGGTGGGATTTTGAGCACTAAAGCCAGGAGTTTGAGTCTGGAGACAGCCTGGGAGAAGCAAGCTGTGCTGAGTGTGTCTTTTTAACAAATGGAAGAATGGAGAACAGAACCAGAATTTGAGGATGGAATCCAAACCAGCTAAGTGGGAGCATGATCATGTGGTCCCTCATCTGGAGGGGCTAGAATAATACAGAGACTAGACATAGCGAGGGGTGCCCCATATCTGCAAACCCTCTGCACAACACATGGAAACCCCTTTTGAGTGAGGAAGGACCAGGAAACAGGAGGAGATGGAGGGCCAGGAGGGGGTCACTTCATTCATTGCCTAACTCCGAGAAGCCATTCAGACAGAGGAAACTAACTCCAATTATGGGCTTCTGTAAGTGGTGTGACTGAGGGTTGTGGGGCGCGTTTATTTTGGGGAGATGGGTACTAAAAATAGGTTAAGTCTTTAAATGTCAATCCACTTGAGTGGGTTTTCTTTTAGGGAGTCCTTTGGGAGTGGGAAAAAAATATGGGTCTTGGAGAGTGGTCATTCTAAATTTGAATTCTAGTATTTCCATATTTCCAATATTTCCCCCCCCTTTTTTTTTTGGTCTGGTGATGATGGGAATGCTGGTTTACCTCCTTGAACAATTTATTCATTTAACCATAAAATGGGGATACAATGCTCACCAAAATGAATACCTATCTATCATCTATCTATCTATCTATCTATCTATCTATCTATCTATCTATCTATCTATCTACCTATCTGATACTTGGGTAGCTCTTTATAATGTGCAAACCCCTTTCCATACATATTGCCATTAAGTATTCCTTATCATGGTTCTGTCACTTAGGTGTAAGAACATTCCCATTTCTCTGGTGAAGAAGCTGAGTCTCAGAGAGGCAAAGTGACCAGCCCAGGCTTCAGAAAAGGTACAACGGGGACTGGAACCCTGATCTCTTAAGCTGGAATCCCCTGATCTTTATGTAACCCATCCTTCTCTTCTGCAGTGCCAGGAGGAAGGGAAGCCCTGGCCTCCGGTGAAAACGCTCCCTAGTTTAAAAATAAAGAACTGCATTTCCATGACAACAGCCTTGTCTGGCCCGGGAATGGACTGTGTCAGCCAGATTGCACCCTTGTTTCTTCACACATGCTGGTAACGACCCTCAGAGCTCAGAAATGCCAGCTATAACCCAACGAGGGATGGAACCTCTGTTTCTTCTTCCCCATCGTCCCTCTTTCTGGACTCAGACCCCATCCCTCTTTGAATGTGCAACGGAGATTGTACACTGTGTCAGCTGTGCTTGCATCGAACAGACGATCCAAGCAGCAGGCATCCACGACAGACTAGCTGGTATTAAAAACCCCAAACCAGGAAACTAAAGTAAGTCAGTGTACCCTGAAAGGACCAATCGGCCACTTTTGTAGAGGTAGGATGGAGAGTGGATACAACCGTAGCTTTGGAGTCAGGCAGTTTGTGGGCAGAGCCAAGCTTGGCTCTTGGCAGCTGTGCGGCTGTGTGTAATAACAGGCTTACCGTCTCTGAGACTCAGTTTCCCCATCCACTAGATTGCAGTCTGCAGGCCGTGTTCCCTGCTGCATCCCCAGGGCCAAAAACAGTGCCTGGGACATTGTAGTTGTTCTGACCATATTTGTTGAACAAATTGTTAAATGAAGCTGTCAAACAAAGGCAATAACACTTCCCTCCCAGAGGGGTTGTGAAGATGTAATGAGACGAGGCCTCTGCAGCGTTGCGTTCAGTGTCTGGCCCATCGTGAGCAGGCCATTGACGGAAGCTGCTATTGTCGTCATTGCCGCTGTCCTCTTGGGAAGTGGGGCCACTTTGGTTCCATTATAAAAGTGATGGAGGAATGTTCAAGTCCCCCAGAATAAGGTGCTCTATGACAGTCACTTTGGGCAAGGGAGGAAAGCTTACCTCAGAGAGCAGTGCAGAGAGCAGTGTTCTATGAAAGAAGGGAGAGTCGCCTCCAGCTCTCACCTCCGCCCCAAGTCCTAGTGAGTTTAGGAAATGTTTCTGAAGTGTACCAGCGAAGAGGCAGCACTTGAGACTTGGCTGGAAGCTCCGTGTAGTTAGAGGGGAGTCTGCTGCAATGAGGGAAACCAGAGAATGTGGTAATGAAAGACCCTATTGCACTTTGCAGAAGAGTCCTGGGGATTTGGACTTGGTGTTCAGCCAGTTGTCAATTTGGGTAATTGTGCTTTGATGACCTTGAGGTTTCCCTTGGGATTTCAGGAGACATACGTCTGTCTCATGTCTCCTGAAAGCCCTCAGCTTCCGTGCAGAGGGGCCTCATGGCAACAGCGGGAAGAGAGGTTGGGTTTTATTCCTGGGAGAGTCATTTCCATTGGTGAACAAAACCAACTCTTCATGGTCTCCCTACACGGCTTTCCCAACACAACACCACACTCCAAGGCTAAATCGGAGTCCAACGCCACAACGTCTCTAAACAGACAAGCATTGCCCCCATGTCTTCTGAGATAAGACCCCAGCTCAACATGGCATCAGGGACCAAAAGAATGCAACACCAGATTACACACCAGTATTCCACTCTCGTATCACACAGACCCAACAATGGCTTCAACACGGCTCACCTCAACACGTTGTCTCATTCAAACACAGTGGAACTGATAAATCACTCTTTAACCCAACATGGCTCCCCTGACAACTATGTCCCAACAAAGCTCCAAGCTGTCCGGTGCCAACTCAGCAATGCCTAATTGGCCCAATGAAATGGAAAGAGAATAGAAAATAAAGCGATTGCCTTGGAAAACCCAATCTCTCTCCTAACCAAACTCTGTGGCCATATATGACTGGGGTTTTCCCAGCCTTGGGGAATGAAGAAACTAAAACCCATTCCCTTGGATCGCCAACATGCAATATTTCCTCCGACCTTGACTGCTGTATCCCCTTTTTCTTGTTCCCTCGGCCACCATTAGGCTTGGCTGACCACGGTCAGGATGTTGGTGCCAGTCTGGGCTTTGGAGACAGCTCCAAGAGAGAGCCGGAGGGTAGGTGCCAGGCCTGGGGTGTGCCGTGGATGGGAATTGTCAGCATCCCTGGGAAGGGGGCTGTCCCCTGGCAGCTCTGTGTGGTCTCCTTGTCCATCCAAGACAAACCTCAAACCCAACACTCGATTTGGCAGATGGGAAAAAATAGAACAAAGTTTGCTCCCTTTCTCAAGAAATGGACCCAGGGATCCCAGGCTCGGCTCCACTCTTGGTCTTTTTCCTTTTTAAACAAACCGCCTGGCTTTTAAGATCTTCAAAATCCCATTAAAGGCTTTTACCCCTTCATATATTGGAGGCGTTTGATGAAAGGGGGTAAAGGGGAGGGAAAAGGTAATGGGGCCTCAGAGAACAGAGACCAGAGGCCTTAATTTTGCCTGTCTCCTCTGCCGGTAATGGTGTTGGATGTAAACAGTGCTCTGGTGAATGCTGCAGCGTGATTACAGGATGGCTGGGGAAAGAGGAAGTGCTTGCTAACCGCGGGGAGGAATGTCGCCCTTTGAAGGAGTTTGGCATTTATTTTTTGCCCCCTCCGCTGTTCCCCCACAACCCCAACCCTACTACTTTCCTCCCCGGCTTTCTTCTCTGGGTTCCTTGTACTGTAAACACAGTGACAGAAATTAGATGTGGGCAAATCTGTTAAACATTTTAAGTCGAAGTGGGGTTGGCAGTTGTCTCACTCCGCAGGATATGCGAGACGAAGCTAATAACTTCGTAATGGGTCTTTTGTTTTTGTCTGGGGACTGGTGGGAGGGAAGTGGGGGGCCCAGGCCAGAGCCCAGGAGGGGAGGCAGGATGGAAAGTGGGGCCAGGCTGCTTTTAAGGAACCAGCCCAAACTTCCAGTGTCCTGGAGCCAAACGGGTGACCCTCTGTGCGTTCAGAAGGGCAGCCAAGGACCACCACCCGTCAGCACGCTCCTGGCCCCTCGTGTTTTGGGGCACTCTCTGGTCTCCCGGTCACAAAGCACCTCTTCTTGACAGCTTCCTACTGCAAACGTCTACTGCTGCCTCTTCATTTGTTCCATCCGTGAAATTCCCAGTGACGTCAATGGGGTTCCATGTGCAGAACACGTGTGATCCATGGGACCCCTGAGCGACACCAGGGAGCAAAGCGTTGGCTCTGTGGATTTTATGCCTACGTGTTTTGCTGTCTGGAAACCTCTGCCTGGGATCAAGTTCATGTTCTTAATTCTGGTCAGATGGTTGGGGTGGGAGCCTAGCAACCCACAGCTGGAAGCTCCATCAAGTGACCATTTAATTAATCCAACTAATACCCTGTTTCCCCGAAAATAAGACCTAGCCGGACCATCAGCTCTAATATGTCTTTCGGAACAAAAATTAATATAAGACCTGGCCTTATTTTACTATAATATAAGACTGGGTCTTATATAATATAATTTAATATAAGATCGGGTCTTATATTAATTTTTGCTCCGAAAGACGCATTAGAGCTGATGGTCCGGCTAGGTCTTATTTTTGGGGAAACGGGGTATGTGTTGAGGGTATGCCATGTGGCCAGTGGGGCTAGATGTTGGGGATATAATGAGGAATAAGACAAGTTTGGCCTGTGTCTCCATAGGGAGCTTAGAGTCTAGTGTGTTACACGTTCAATAAATAATTTCACAGATGATTATTTAACCATTGCAATGTTAGAGCTATAAGGAAAGAAGAGGCTATATGTGATTTAACTAGGAAATGGCAGAACCAAGAATCGAACCCAGGTAATCTGGCCCCAGAGTGATGTTCTTCAAACAGCTCTCTATACTGCTTTTCTGTAAGTTTTAATGTGAACCAAAAGATTTTCTGCTAAAAGAAATGCCCAAAGGTATTGTCTTTAGTATTTGGAAGTATGAAAATTTGATTTAATATTTATGAAGTATTATTAATTGCAGTAGTACCTCGGTTTTCGAACGTCTCCTTTGACCAACATTTTGGTTTACAAACACCGTAAACCCAGACGTAAATGCTTCAGTTTTCGAACACGCCTCGGATGTCAAACAGGTCACGTGGTTTCTGCTGAGTGCAAGATCCTGAGGCCTTGCTCTCGGCTGTTTTTGAACATTTCAGAACTCTAATGGTCTTCCCGAACGGATTACGTTTGAAAACCAAGGTACCACTGTACTTAAGTATGTATTTAAGTATTATTTAAAATTTATTAAATGTTAAGTATTTTCTATAGCTGATCACAGTGCTAGACGTGAGCTTTAGAGATAAACTGCTAATAATTACAGCTAGGTATTGTGCTAACTGCTTTATTAAAATACATGATCTCATCTGATTTTAGCAACAATTATGTAAGGTAAGCACTATTATTATCCCCATTTTACAGATGAGGAAATCAAGGCTTAGAGAAATTAAGGAACTTGTTTGAGGCCACCTGGGTGGTCTGACCACAGAGCTGATGTCTTAAATGCATTGTGCTTGGTTGCTGCCCTCTGAGTTTTCAGTCTAATGGGGGAGACAGATTAAGGAAGAGATGCAATATGATCACACAAATTCTCTAAATTAGGGATGTTATAAGGTGCTGGGGTGAGAGGGTATAGAGGAGAAAGTATCCTTGCCCCAGGGAGATAATAGAAGAATTTTTTTAGAGGTGGTGACCATCAGAGACTCCTTGAGTAATGAGACTTTGCCAGTCACACAGAGGAGAGGGGACATACTAGGTAGAGGTGGAGGTGAGGTGGAGAGAGGGTACAGCAAATAAAAAAAGGGGAAGACACTAAAAAGAAATGGTACATGAGGGGAACCGGCCTGCTGCTGATCTGCATAGCTGTGGAAATGATTGGACAAGGATACTGGAAAAGTAGGCAGAGCAGATTGAGAAGAAGGGAGTTTTATGCCTTCGCAAACGCTTTGGGCTCAAATCTGCCAATGACAGTGCTTCTTCCAAAGGGGTTGCACACCGACTCAGAAATAATGAGACATCCACACAAGCCTGTCTCTTATCCAGCTAGTTTGGTTCCAGCCCCGACCCACTGTTTAAAAGCTGTATCGGCAGAAAGCAGCGGTCTTTGCAATTCACATAAGCCTGTCTCGCGCCCCAAGAACACATCATTTATTTCCTATAAGTGCCTGTCTCCCTTTTCCTCAAATATGCTCAGGGTTACAACTTTCCCTGCTTCCTGGGGGAGTTGCCCACTCCACACAGTAATTACTCACTCCATAAAGGCTGTCTCCAAACCTCCTTCTCAGCCTTTTTTCCCTGACCCTTTGTAACTGACCAGTTAAAGGGTAAGCTCACTGCCTCTTTACTTGTTAAGAACAGCCGCCATTTTGGATGTCATCTGGAAATGAGTGCCCCTGGGGAAAAGCATCCTTTTTCTGCGCCTTCCTTCTCTTAGTTTGAAGTCAATGCAATTTAGTTAGTGCCTTCCCACTTCTTTTTTTATACATCCAACCAGGAAAGTGGAGATTTATTTTTTTATAACATAATTATAAGATTGCTCTCAATTCCAAGTCTGGTGATGTTGCAATGGATCGGGGTAGTGGATATAAGCTTCTAAGTCATGAATACGACTATGCATACAACTTCATCTAACCTCTTTGTCATTCTTCTCGTTGGTGAAATGTAGATAGGATTGCTGTCCAGTTCATCTCTATCACACATAGATGAGGCCTGCTTATATAGAGAAAGTCCATTTTTATGCAAATCAGGAGTCCAAATTCACACAGCCTGATTGGTCCAAACAGCACTGCTCTGATTGTTTGGGATCTCACATTCTGATTGGTTGTTGTGGAGATGCTCTGATTGGTCAGTAAAGGTGCAAATAAGGACATAGCTGTGCAGTTCCAGTTGGATGGGGCAGGTCTCAGCCATTGGTTGAAGTACAGTTCGGAACTCCTTTATTAAGGTGGGCTCAGAGAGCAGGACCTCAAGTGCAGGAAGCTTGGCAGCCCACTCTGTGGCTTTTCCCTGAAATGCAACATGCGTGAGAGGCCTCTGTAAACAGTTGCTGCTAAACTCTGTTTATAAATTTGGGCCCAGTTTAACCACAAGAAGTCATTTTTGACAGGTATATTCCTTCTTGGGGGTCCACAGTATCAATAGGCATGATATCAGCTGTAACAAAATCAGTGATAATGATGGTGGTTGGAAGTGAAAAAGATTTGTTAGATAAGAGCCAGGTTGCCTGTGTTTGAATTCCACCTCTCTATTTCATAGCTGTGTGACCTTGGGCAAATTGTTAAGCCTCTCTGTGCCTCAGTTTCTTCAACTATAAAAAGATGATAGTATCTTCCTCAAAAAGTTGTCATAAGAATTAAACCAATTAATATTGAAGTGCTTAGAGTAGTGATTGGCACATCATAAGCATTATACAAATGTCTTATTGTTATTATTACTGTTGTTCTTATTCTTTATAACTGGTTTCTACATTTGCATGTGGAAATCTTGACCTCCTCTTTCGATAAAAAATGTGTCTCCACTTTCAGAAGCTTGTATTCTGTAATTTATTCTCGTTAAAAAAATTAGTAATGTCAAGAAATTGGTAGTAAGTGGACCCCTCAGTCCTCAGAAAAGATCATGATTTACGCAAAGAGAGTTTTGCAATCAGCGCTCTAACCACACCAAGCTCCTTCTAGATTCTTCGTTGCATAACTTGAAGGGTTGAAGGCAGTGGAAATTGGAAGCAATTCATTCGAATACAGCTCAGTGATTTGCCCTCAGTACATTGGCGTTGATAAATACTTATTTGTGAATCATGGTGAGAAACTCCTTTTGTGGTCTTTGTAAGCGTGTATTTTTATTCATTAGAACTTTGTTAGTCATAGCTGTGATAAGATTATCTGCTATGGTGCAGGCCTGGCCTCATGATGAACTAAAACTAACACTTTGGGGAGTCTGGCTTTGCGGGGGTGGGCATACTATGCAAATCTATCACCTTGTACTCACCCAAGGAATGGTAAAACTTAAAAAAAAAAAAAAAGAGGCAAAAATGTATGAAAGAGATTAAGGCCCGGCATGAAAACTATTTTTATAGGCAGTTTGGCCTCAGCTTTGAAGTTCAATCGGGAGTGATGTATGGCTATCAGCTTGGATTTCACACCTATTCAATTCTGTAACCAGGTAGTGATGTACAACCTCCTTTGGGTATAGAAGAATGAAACAAAATTAAGACAAGCTGTGAAATGGCCCCCTTGCTGCAATTTCATCTCCAGGATAGATTCGGATTTGCCATAGTGTGTTTAAACTATTTTTTTTTTCTTTAAATGAGAAAGATGGTGTGACAATAAAAAAAAAAAACAACACACACACACACACACAACAGAAAACAAACATTTGGAATAAGGGGGAAAAAAAGTCCCTCGTAATCCTCACACCAAAGACAAACCATTTTCATTTCGACACATTGCTGGCGAGTCTTGGTCCATAGGCAGACGTATGCTTATAGGGTGGCATGCTGAGTTTACTTTTCAATGTCTTTTCGTTCTTAACTAGGCATTTTATCATCCTGTCCACCTCACTTTTCCCAAGGGAAAAACAAACAAGCATAAAATCCCCACATCATTTTCTTGCTTGGAAAGCGAGAATGCTGCATCATGTTTGCTACAAAGCATCCTGTCTCAAAGGGTACCCAGCTCGTGGGTTACAGCTTTACTCTTGTCATTAAAGGTTTTAAAATGGAGCGATCCGCATATTGCATTTCTACAAACCAGGGGCCTTACTTTAGACACTTTGCCCCTATGGATAGCTATTGTGTCCAAGATTGGAAATGGAGTGACTCGTTGGCTTTCAGTTCCTGCAGTGAGAGGCACCATCCATCCTCCCAGATCCAACTCTCACCACCTCAGACCTGGTAGAATTCCCAGCCTATTCCTGAGGTTTCCATGGGAACAAGGTAGCTGCTACAAGCGCCTGACTCAGGAATTACTCAGGACTCCTCTTCCCTCATCCCACATGTCCTTTGGATATACCAAGCCCATTCTGGTCTTAGGACTTTCACATCTGCCGTTCCCACTGCCTGAGACCCTCTCCCCAGCTCTAGCATGGTCAGCTGCTTCTCATGTCTTAGGTCTCTGCTCCAAGGTCACCTCTTCAGGTGCCCTCCCCGGCTACTCTGACATCCCACCTGGTCACCATTCTCTGCCCCACTGCCCTATTATTTTCTCCATAGCACTTGCCACGTTCTGAAATTCCCCTACTTATTTATTTGGACACATGTGAGTGTCTGTCTGTCCTTTGTCTCCCACACTTGTTTATTTATGTAGGTCCATACCTGGCATAGGTAGATTTTCAGTGAACTAAATCCTCAATGAATGAACGTGTAGCTCACTTAGGTCCTACCTATTCCATGTCAACACCCTCCCCCCTTAAAAAATTAATAAAATTTTTAGAGAAGTTTTAGGTTCACAGCAAAATTGAGCAAAGGTATAGAGATTCCCCATCTACCCCCTGTTCTCCCCACTCTGCCCCCCCCAGACACAGCACTCCCCCCCTCACTATCAGCATTCAAAGCCTCTTTGTTCTCACCAGAGTGGGACATTTGTTACAATCGATGAACCTGCATTGACACACCACTGTCACCCAAAGTGGACAGTTTACATTACAGTTCCCTGTTGGGGTTGTACATTCTATGGAGTTTGACTAATATAGGATGACATGTATCTACCATTACAGTGACATACAGAAGAGTTTCACTGACCTTACAATCCTCTGTGCTCCGCCAATTCATCCTAAACCCTATTTTAATATACCTTAGACATTTACTCAGGCTGGAATGGCAACAGAACACTAAGCTGCCACTCCAAATTTAAGAGTTATTAGCATTTATGTAGCACCTGCTAGGAGGGAGCAGGCCCATGCTAAGGGCTTTGCATGTACGGTCATGTTTCAGCCTCATAACACCTGTATTCTGGATAAAGATCGTCTTCCCTCTTTCCAGTTTTCTGTTTCTCATACACCAGTTCCCTCTTTCACAGTCCCCACAGGCCCTACTGTTTGGCTTCTCCTCCTTGGCTAGTGCCTGCAGCCTTGACTTTGCTTTTCTGCTTTCACCTTCGGGACTCTCCAGGCCTTACCTGGCTGGGGAGATTTACTGGACCAGTCCCCGAAAGAGGAAGAACCAAGGATCTTTTAGAAATTCAATGTTATTCAGTAAAGCATTTAGTGAAATCTACTATGTGAGAGGCACTGAGGATAGAGGGCTACATCCTGGTATCGTCTGAAATTTGCAGTGTTTCCCTTCCTCCCTCCCTCGCTCCCTCCCTCCTATCCTTCTTTCCTCCCTCCCTCCCTCCCTCCCTTTTTCCCTCCCTCCTTCCTTTCCTCTTTCCCTCTCTCCTTCCCTTCCTGCACAGTGGAGCCCAGGAACTGCAGATCTCCATGGTTCATCAGAAACGGGGTGATGGAGGTGTGAAGCAGCTGTGTGACTGCCCGAGGAAGCCCATTCAGTTGCATAGTGAGACAGGAGAGAAGCAGGGGGCTGTTTGCAGGGCCTGTACCTGAGTGGAAAGTTCACTTCCTAGAGCAGACAAGAGGAGGGTGACCCAGCTCACCACACACCTTACTGAGCCCTGGATGGAAAACGTGGAACCAGCCCTGGGGCACCAGCATTTGTCCATTCTGGAGGGAAGCTTCCAACGCGCCCCCGTGTTTGGCTGCTCAGAATTAACTGGAATATTCACAGGTCCTGGGACTAGGAGTGTGTGTGTGTGTGTGTGTGTGCGCCCTTCCTGTGTATCACTTAGCTCCCACACTGCAGACCTTGTACCAGCAATCGTGTGTCCCTGTCCCCCAGCTGTGCCCTTTAGGCTCACGTGAGGCCCCCAGCCATCAGATTCCTTGTCCCCAGTTGGCTGTACCTATGCTAGCCTCCAAATCTCCCCCAAGGCTGTGCAAGGTAATTTCTGCAAGGTAATTTCTACTCTCCATTTCACACTTGGGGAAACTGAGGCACACAGCGGTTATGCAACTTTCTTATGGTCACTCAGCTCGTGAACAGTCAAACCACGAACATGGAACCCAAACCTGTCTGAATTCAAAGCCTCTTTGGTCTTTCGTGGCCTATGTTAGACTCTCCAGATTGCCAAGGAGCTAGAAGCAAGACTGTTGATCGCTGACTGCCCGGCTGCCCCCCTCATGGACGCCAGTTCTTTCCTCTAAGAGCTGCCCATTGGGTGGAGGATGGAGCCACCAACTCATCGCTTAACTGGCATTGCTTCGTATTTGTTTCTTTATCTGTAAAATGGGCTTAATAATAGCAAGGGTGTTATGGGCCAGATTAATTAATGTTTGGACAAGTTCTTTGAGATTCCCTGGATGGAAGGAGTAAGGGAAGTGCCAAGGGTTATTAACGCAGAGGCATTTGCAAGGCCTAATTTAGGAATGCCCATATTTCCCACTTGGCAGCCTCTGCAGTGATGGCTGACTCAGGAAATATTCACCAGGACAGGCGATACCCTGACTTCAGGTCTGACTTGTGACAGCAGAAGGTATGGGTTGCGGTGGCTTTGCATGGGTGTGTTGCCTCATTCCGTGTTGGTAGTTTGTTCTTTCATGTTGAGAGCTACGATTCCACCAAAGCATGGCCTGTGGCTGGGGATTAAGGATAAAATTGGAAGGGACTAACAGGATAGGTGAGGATCCACAGAATGGCTTCACCCCAATATAACTTGTGGACTTTGAGAAGGAAATTCTGCCAAAAAGGATGCCTTGTGGTTAAGTAGGCTCCAAATCTTAACCAGAGCCTAGCAACCGTTGCTAATGGAGGCCTCCCAAGCACACTACATTTCAGGGAAAAGCCTTGGGCTCAGCTGTCAGCGCACTACACTGCTTCTGCCTTCTGAACTACCCTGATAAAGGAGTTCCTGGTATTGTATTTTGACCAATGGACTGAGACCTACCCTGTCCAATCAGAACTGTGCAACTATATCCTCATTTGTATCTATGCCGACCAATCAGAGCAGCTCCATAACAATCAATCAGTGAAGCTAACCAGTCAGGACAGTGCTATTTGGACCAATCAGACTGTACAAATCTGGATCCCTTATTTGCATGAAAATGGACCAATCAGAGACGGAGCAGGAACTTTCTCTATATAAGTGGGCCTCCCCCTTGTCTTGGGGGAGCCACTTTTGGTTTCCTCTGGAGGCTGTTTTTCTGGTCTGCAAGCTGTTTACCTAAGTAAAAGTTCTCTTTTCTCCATGCCCCAGATTGGGGATTCCAGTTGGCATTGGATTATTGGCAGCAACCTTTTGTTGACAAACTTTTGTCTCTGTGGGAAAGATGATGACAGCACCTGAGGTATCCCAAGAGCCTGGAAATCAAGCAAGTGTCAAACGGGAAAATTCAATAGCTGCCTATAAATGGAACAGATGGGTGATGAATACATTTTATACAATAATGCCCCCTGGTCTCAGAAAAATGCAGCCTGTATGGGTTTGTAACTGAAAAAGCCAAAAAGAAATCCTCTCTCATTATTCTGCTTTTCTTTTCATTACGCTGTTCAACTGCACAGCTGATTATTATTTAATTAAGTACTTTATTTTAAAATAGTTTTAAATTAACAGAAAAATTGTGAGGATAATACAAATAGTTCCCATATTCCCCTATTTTTCTCTATTAACCCATTTTCCCCTATTAACATCTTGTGTTAGTGTGATATCTTTGTTGCAATTAATGAACTAATATTGGTGTGCTATTATTACTTATTATTATTACTATAAGTTTCATACTTTATTCAGATTCACTAAATTTTTACCTAATTCTCTTTTTCTGTTTCAGGATCCCACCCAGGACAAAACATTATGTGTAGTTGTCATGTTGCCTTAGGCTCCTCTTGGCTGTGACAGTTTCCCAGACTTCTCTTACTTGGACGACTTTGACAGATGACCAATGACTTTTTGAGGAGTGCTGCTCAGGTATTTCATAGACTATCCCTTAATCGGGGTTTGTTTGTTGATTAGACTAAAATTATGGGTTTGGGAGTGAAAGGCACATGAGAGATGAGTTGCTCTTCTCATCACAACTTATCAAGGGTACATATTTATTACTGTTAATAAATTTTTATCACGTGACATAGGCAGTGACCATAATTTGCCAGAAGCTGATTATTTTAAAATTTATTTTATTATCATGAGCCACTGCAAGTCTATAGAAAAGAATATAATTTAATTACTCCCTCAATGTGTGTTTTAAGCTCTGTGAGGACTTGTTCAGGATGTTTCTCTTTAGCCCGTAGCTCTGTGCTATCCAAACACCTAAATGAAAGCAGAAAATGGGTCTTGGTTTAAAAACAAAAACAAAAACAAAAACAAATTACTTGAAAGAAATCCATGTGGAACTTAGGAAAAGTGATATTAGAGCAAGAATATCTCACTGTTTGATGGATGGATGAAATAATGAATGAATGGTGTCTCCAGAATGTCCAGAAAAGGAACAAACCAACTGGCTGGGACATTCTGGTCCACGTAGAATATTTCTTCCCATAGTGGAGAGAGTTGACAAGAACCCTTGACGATCACCCAGCCTACACATCCTTACTTTTGTCTTCTGTGCACCAAGCCTCTTCCTGGTTACCATCTTTCGAGGAAAGAGAATGGATTCATCGGTTATCATAAGGATCCTAGTTCTCACAGATGCTCTACTCACTTAAATCAATGAAGATGTTGACAGAAAGATGCATTCCTCTCCTGCTAGAGAATTTGGACGTGGCCCACACGACTCCACTTTCATTGCTTACCTTATTTAACAAATAGTGGTGGCATGCCTACCATGTGACAGGCACTATTTTAGACCCCAAGTTTTGCTAAACGAGACACAAATGGCTCCGCCCCCAAGGAGCTCACAGTCTGGCTGAGAATTCGACACGACCATCTTTGGAGGCGTGGTTTGCTGGAGAATGATCATTTCATCAAGGGATAGCCTCCTTGCCTTTCAATGGCACACAATGCTGGAGTGACCAGGAAGCCTCTTGTCTCATTTACTATGTTGGTGTTCTTGAACTGCAACAGAGAATACTAGGTCCACCTATGAGGGGGTGGACACCTGTAGAAGTAGGAACCATCCTCACTGACACGTATCAGAGCAGAAACAACATTAAAAATAAAACTAATTGCCAAGTCAGACGACTCCAGTATGTTCATCAGTTTAGTTATTTCATTATTCAATGCAAAGGTTGTTGGTAAGATGCCCTTCTGCTGGGTAAGGACTTGCAAAGCCCTTCACCAAATCAAGGCCCCGTGGGGATTTCCCCAGGAACTGGGACAATCTGCTCAGTCAGGATGCTGCAGGGTACAGAAGGGCTCCAGGCACACTGGGTCCAGATCTTAGCTCTGAAGTGGTCTGGCCGGCCTAAGTCTTAGTTTCTTCCGCTATGACACAGAAACACAAAGCCCGATTTCACAGAATCTATAATAGATAATATATTTGCAAACTGCAAGGTCCTGGAATAATGGAAAAATCGTTATTTGGACAATCACTAACTGGTAGCAGGGACCTTGTCTGTCTTGGTCATGGTTTTAATTCCTAGCACTTTGCACAGTGCCTGGCACATAGTAGGATGTCAGTTGATGCTTGGTGAATGAGTGAATGGGGATGGGTGAATGGATGAATAAATGGATGGGAGGATGGAATGATGGATAGATGGATGAATAAACAGTGAATAAATGAATGACTGACAGTGGTAATCAGTGCCCCTCCTACAAATGGATGTTTTCTCTCCAGTTCCTTGGTACCAGAGGAAGACACCCCAAATTTGGCTTCTGCCTTACAACTGTTCTGTGGCTTTGAGACAGCCAACTAACCTCTTAGTTTCCTTGCTCATAAAAGAGCGATAATGACCCTTTCTTTGGGGGCCAGTGGTGTAGTGGGTGTTGGAAAATTAATTGGGTGGTGGCGAATGGCTTTGAGATTTTCAGATGAAAGGTGCTGCGGAGGTGAGCTGTTATTATCCTTATTACCTCGGGTTTCCTTTTGCTGCTTCTGCCTGCTTCAAGGTCGGCTCCTCTCAGCCTCCCGGGAGAGCCACGGTGCCCAAAAGCAAGTTTTACTTGGAGTGGGAGTCTGTCTTTCATTGGACTGACTCTTCCCCGGGGTCATTTGGCAGAAGGCTTCCAGGTGAGAGAGATATAATCCTAGGAACTTGGCTGCCTTGCCTCATTTCCTTCCAGAAGGATTGATTTTCCCAAATACCAACCAGCCCCTGCAGTACTCAGCAGCCTGAAAACAGGCTCTCTTTTTCCTCTTCCTGGCATGATAAAAGAGGGGATCCCTCCAGATCCTATTTTTGGAAGCTCCACCTGTTGGCAAGACCTGGGCTTAGAACTAGAGGCCAGGTGTCTACCATCTGGTGTCCAAAGAGACCTGGGGTTCATTTATATCCACAACCAGATCACAGCCTCCCTCCTTCCCATATGTGGCACCCCAGGTTGAAGACCTGGGATGAATATATCTTTCACTTTGTACATATTTGATAGAGGAAAAAGGTCACAGGCTTTGGAGCTAGGAAGATGGTTTGGACCCACAACTGTGTGTCCTTGGACAAACTGCTTAGCCTCCCTGATGTCCCCCCTTTTTTTGAAACATCTGTAAAACGGGGCTATAATGCTGACCACACAGGATTGTCGGGAGGATTTAATGAGATGGTGCCTCTTTAGGTGCCCAGCCGTTTGGTTTCTTTCCTCTTCTCTTCTTGTCTTCTTCCACTTCCAAGGCTGCCTCTGGGATATCTTTCCCTCCTCACGAGCTTTGTTTTGTTTCTCTTGCTTCCCATCCCAGTAAACACCAAGTTCCTGGATCCAGGAACATGAACACAAGCCTGACCTCATTTTTGACCTCCATCGTCCATTACTGCTCAAGGACAGACTTTCTCATGCTTTCTGGATTCTGCCCCCTCTCTTCTATCGCTACCTGTCGCACCCTAGCCGAACTCACCACCTCTCTCTCCAGTAACCGCAACAGCTTCCTTGATGCTCTTACTTTGCCACCTCTGCCTTCTTCGCTGGAGAAGACTGAGATCTTCCTGCAGTATAAGTTGAATCACACCATTCTCCCACTTAAACCCCTCCAGTGCCTTCCCAATGGGAACAGACGCCTCTGGTGCCCCCCACCACACCCCCTCTATCTACCTTGGGTTTTTCCTCTATCTCCCTCTTTCTGTCCCTCTCCTTGCCCCTCCTCTTTATTTGTTCTTTCTCTTCCCTTCAACCTCTCTCTGCTCTTGGAGTCCTCTTTGCTGGGCTGACAGAGACAGAATCTCGTATGTGTTCCTACCTGGGTGACATGTGTCTGAGATGGAAGGACATTGGGAGAAGAGGCTCAAATAATGCATCCTTCACCGTTGACATGGCAGGGCTTTGGGGTAGCCATTGAAGCTACCAAAGGCTGTTTGCCCATGTAGTTCTGATTGGAAAGGGACCTGGGACCGCCCCCACTTTCCTCTCTCCATCCATATTCTCTTTGCCATGAATATGGCACCTCAAAGGCCATCTTCTCTCTTGGGAAAGTTTAATAACTAGTTATTTTCTATCACCGTATTTCCTGAGAATGAGAAGTGATCATTTTGTTCCTTGATTATAAATGTCTGATGGGCAGGGACCATATTTCTACATTTTTACATCTTCAGTGGAGTCAGCACAGTGGCCTTGACACAGCTGGAGCTCAATGGACATTTGTTGAATTGGATGGAGTGGAGAAATGCTGTCCTCCTGTTTGGGGTCTTTCAGACTAAATACCTTTCAGTTCTCATCCCTTCTGAAATGGATCTGATTATTCTATAGCTGTAAGGAAGCTTGAAACCTCCTTTGTTTGGGGCAGGGAAATTCCAACCACATCAATTGGTGATTTTCCCATTCAAGATGTCTAGAGACAGACTTTTCACAGATGTACTCAGTTGTCCTTTCAAGTGTTTTATCTTTGACCCTGAGTACATTGTTCTAATTGTCCATCCATACCCCCCACCTCTGCTTAGCTTTAAATGGACTGCTTCTTGTTTGGATATCAAGAGTGACTTCTTGTAGTCTTTCCCTTAAAATTATTCCCAGGTTGAAGACAGAAGCTGAGATTTTCTCTCTCTCTCTCTCTCTCTCTCTAGACTACTAGCTTCTCAAGACAGAAAGGAGACCTGACTTCTGGCTGTAGCTCTGTCACATATTTACTCTGAGCGAACAAGAGCATGGGTTTCTTTGGGTTGGTTTCCTCACCTTAAGTTAAAGACTGGATTAGATTAGAGATTCACAAGCTCTGGCCCACAGCTTGTTTGTGTCAATAAAGTTTTATTGGCACACAGCCACACCCATTGGTTTCCATATTGTCTGTGGCTGCTTTTGCATTACAAGGGCAGAGTTGAGAATCGCAACAGAGACTATAAGGACCGCAAAACCTAAAATATTTACGATCTGGTCCTTTACAGGAAAAGTTTGTTGACCCCTGGAATAGAGGGTTTCTTAAGGTCCTGTTAGCTTGAACATTCACGCCATGTTTAGCTCGTGCCACTGAACGTTCCTTACCCTTAGGCATTGCCCTGTTCTGTGCAATAAGCCCCACTGGGGTTCCTGGAGTGACTGAGAGGGTGCCCTTTGAAATCCATCCTGAGCACATTTTCGTCTTTTTGTTTCTCTCCCAGTGCTTCCTGCTGCATCTAGGAGAGAGGCTCAGGTTGGTGCCAGGATATTGAAATAGCTCATCTCCAGCCTAAGTCTTTAGGCATGCTGCATAGCCAGCTGGAATCTAATCATTCTGATTTGCTCCCACTGTGCAGCTTCATAATCCTTTACATGAAATTCCCAACTCCCAAATTCTCTGAAAATCGATGGCTTTTTCATAAATCATGTAATAACCATACTTATCTCAAACAGACAGGAGATTCTTGATAGCCTTTTTGAAATCGGACTGCGAATGTCGACAGGGTGTGCTGCCCCAGCTTGAATGTGTTGAATCCTGGGTGGGGTCTTGGAGGTGTGTGTGCCCTGTTCGGTTTCAAACGTGCGTGAATTTCTGAATTCTGAAACCCATCTGGCCCTGAGGTTTTGGATTAGGGATTGTGGACCCGTATTTCTTTTTATGGTTACCTCCTATTTCTGGCAAACATTTAAAAGTGTATGAAGTGAGGTAATTTAGACAAACAACAGAAAACACAAAATAAATAATAAGAGGAGTGCTCAGATCTGGCTTAAATTGTAGAGTGATGCAGGAGTGGCTTAAGTTTAAGAAAACCAGCCCGGAGGGGTATTTTCCATCCCTTAATGACCTTCCACTCTTTTCTCTTGTTCTCTTTCTTATTACAAGGCGTGATCACCAAACCTCCTTCTTACTGCCTCCAAACCCAGACTATCTCTGCATGATGGTTAGTTAATGAATAATCCTATCTTAGCCATAAAACAATACGTGGCGCTGAGAGCCCATTTGAGATTCCTGACATTTTAGAGACCAACTTGGAGGTCATAGAGGACCCTCGCAGGAAGGAGTTTCCCTGGAGATCGTGCGGGGGCAGGAATCATGAATCTCAACGTTTGGGGTCCTCGGGATGGTTTGGGGTGAAGGCCATGGCTTTGAGGCCAGACTCACCAGAATGCTGCATTCCTGACCTCAAGTAGTTCTTAAAACACCAAGCATTCGCTCCCACAAATGAGGTAGATTTAAACCAAAACCTGATTACAGCCAAGAGTGGCGAGGCGGCCAAGGTGCTATAAAGAAATGATGTTATTATGTCCAAGGGATGCCATTAAAACTCTGTTTACAAACCAAATGTGCCAGAGAATGGGTCAGGGAAAGAATTATTAGCAACAAAGCTATTTGATCTCTTTTATGATCCAGTGAGTCATATCGCTCCATGCTCTAGAAGGTGAATAATGAAAACCTCAAGCCTGTTGATTTATAAACAGGCCCAGAATTCCCTGTTCTTTAACCTCAGATGCCCTCTTAAGTGTGATTTACCCTAAATCAAACATGACATCAGATGCCACTGGGCCTCTCCCTCCTCCCAAGAGGTAATTGAAGAGGTGATTGGCGTATAGGGTGCATAAAATCCCCATTCAGGATGATGGATAGCTGTGGGAAGGGTCAGTGGCCAGGACTCAGAGACATGGCTTTGTTTCTACGTGCCCCTTATCTGCAGGGTTTGAGTCTCCAAAGCTGCCTTTGTTCCAGCTCCTGGATTCTCAGCAGACCACGGGAAGGGAGGCCCAGGGTGAACATACCACGTTGTTCTAACAGCCACAGTTTGGCCCGTCTTCCTCCTCCTATAAAGAGGTTATGAGAAGCCGGACCTATCAGGATTCCATCTGAACTCCACCCATGACTGAATGCAACTTCGGGAACATCACCAAAGGCCTCTGAGGCTCAGTTTCCACATTTGTTAGATGGCACGGTCATGGTTGAAGTGCTCACGCCGCCCCCAGCACTATGCTAAAGCACGTTATATGTGCCATGTGCCAGCTCATTTCAATCCTCACAATAACCAGACTCACTTTGTCACACCTGACTGTGTAGTAGACGTGCGTGCAAAAACCTTGCATCTATTCGTTTCTTTCATCTTCACAATAACTCTGTGAGGTAGAGCTAAGCACAGGAGCCTACAGGAGCAGACAGGATTTGAGTGTAAATGGTTAATTTGGGAGATCTCGGGAAGCTTCAGGAAGTAAGAAAGGAAGACTGGAATGAGAAGAAGCTAGTCAAGCCACAGCCCTCGCCCCATGTCAGCATCCCTGCTGTGGGCCACTGGGGTGAATTCCCCATGTTTAGGAAGACTGCATAGAATGCACCCAGAGTTGTGTCACCAGAGGGTAGGAAGTTGGGGTAGTTATGTGTCCACTCTAGTTGATCACGGTGGAGGAGTCTTAACTCTTGGCCACCCCCACCCCAACCTGCCCCACATGCCAGTCAAGTGTTTCCCAATGACAGATTCCTCAAGCAAAGAGCTCCAGGTGCCTGCAGTTTGGGAGAAGTCATTGGGTTGGCCTGCACAGGAATGGTGTAGAGAGGGTGTGGACATGTCCCCACCGTATCCACTACCGATCCATGCGAGGGTTGAGAAGATTGAGCCACAGAGACGTGAGAGCCTTCCCAAAAGTTCCCCAGCTAGCAAGTGCGGGAGACACGATCTGTATCCACTGGTCATCTGAATTCAGAGTCCATAGCGAAAGCTTCCGGGGGACTTGGCATAACTCTCCATGGAAGGTATCACTATCTCATCTTAGAAATGAAGAATCTGAAGTTCAGGGGGGTAAAGTGACTTTGTCCCACTGCACATCAGCAGCTGAGCCAGGACTGAAATTGGGCTTTCATTGCCCTTGAAGTCAGGGTCAGTCTTAGCGCGTAGTACTCCTTTTGCGTCCCTGGGTTGTCCTACATCGGAGCAGTGCTTCAATGTCTTATGCAGGCTGCAAGGGCAGCCTACAGGTACGTGACATCTCATTTTTTTAAAGGTCAATATCATGGCTGGAAGTGAGGGGAAGCCATTGTGAGTATCTATGTGCCCTATGTGCCTATGTGCCCTCCTCCCAGAGATGCTCTCTCCAAGGGGCTGACTCATGGCTCTAGTCCCATTCAATCTGTTTCTAGTCCCTAGGTACTGCCTGACTCAGCTCTTTATTGCTTCCATCTTCTGTTGTTACCCAGGTCATCCTTTATGCTATTTGGGCATGTCAAAAATTAGGGACCTTTGATTTAGCCAATGAATATGAAAACACTAATTGGAAAAGATATCGGCACCCATACATATGTCCATTGTAGCATTATTTGCTATAGCCAGGATATGGAAACATGCTCTGTCCATCAATGGAAGAATGACTAAGATGTGATGCATACATACCGTGGAATGCTATTCAGCCTTACAACGATGACATCTTGCCATTTGCTACAACATGAATGGATCTTGAGAGTATTATACTGTGTGAAATAAGTCAGATGGAAAAGGACAAAAACAGTATAATTTGATTCATATGTGGAATATAAAACAAAAAGGAAATGAACAAACGAAACAAAACTCATAGAATGGTGGCCACCAGAGGGAAAGGCAGTGGGGAGAGGGCTGCATGGGTAAAGGGCGTCAAATATATTGTGATGGATGGCAACTAGACTTTTGGTAGTGAACACAGTTTAGCGTATACAGATACCGAATTATAATCTTGTACACCTGAAACTTATATGTTATTAACCAATGTTACTTCCATAAAAAAAATAAATTAAAACACGTTATGCAACTTTGAATCAGAGGCGGCAGAAAAGGCTATAATTACGGGTCCTAAAATGGAATCTTTGAGAACTTTAAGCAGAAACTCTGTCTCCTTCCCTCTTTTTCCCTCTGCCACCCTTTCAAGGAATGGCACAGAGGCTTGGAAAGTCCCACTGGGCTCACTGACACCCTGGCAGAAGGCAGAGAGCTGCTTTAAGAAACCACATGGTGCTTGCAGATGCTCTCGACAGGCTGTGGTTTTCGGGTCCACTTCTCTAGACCTTGCCAGCGCCCTTCCCGGAGCCATTTGTCATTGTATTCACGACTCACATCACACCCCGAGTCAGCCCGTTCCCCTGCAGCGCCCAGAGCCTAGCCGTTTTCATGCCAAGCCAGCAAAAACAGACTGCCTGGTGCAGTTGGAAAACACACACACTCCCAAGCCTCTTCTTTCTTGCAGAAATAATAAGTGATAACAGCATCGCAATGGACTGTGACCTGATGACGACAAAGAAAGCTCGATATCTTCCAAGCCCTGGACTGAGAGATGAGGCCTGGCGAGGGCATGCGTTTTTTTGGTGACTTTGGGCACATGACTTCTTTTCTCTGGTCTCCTTTGTTTTCTCATCAGTAAAATGGAAGTGATGGGCAAGAAGTGAATCTGAAGTTCCTTCCCCACAGTTGGGTATTGTGTTAGTTTCCTGGGGCTGCTGTAACAAAGAACCACAAACAAGGTGGCTTCAAACAACTGAAATGTATTCTCTCACAGTTCTGGAGGTTAAACTCTGAAATCAAGGTGTTGGCAGGGTCTCTCCTGTTTCCAGGGGAGTATCCTTCCTCACCTCTTCCAGCTTCTGGTGGTGGCCGGCACACCTTGGCATTCCTAGGCTTGTAGACGCACCACTCCAGTCTTGGCCTTCATCTTTACATGACCTTCTCCCCCGGGTGTGTATCTGTGTCTGAGGTCAAATTTTCCTCTTTTTATAAGGTCACCAGCCATGTTGCATTAGAGTCCGTCCCACTCCAGGATGACCTCATCTTAACTTGATTACATCTGCAAAGACCCCATTTCCAAATAAGGTCCCATTCACCAGTACCAGGGGTTAGGACTGCCGCTTCCCGTATTGAAGGTCCCCGCCTTTCCGTTGGATGGCACTCAGCAGCAGGAGTCACTGTATTTTGTGATCACAACAGAAAGGCTCCGTGTCACACATCGCTTCTGGCATTGCAGTTTCTGTCAAATAAAAACATTACGATGTGTCCTCAACCACCTTCACTGGATTTGGCACCGTGTGACTTCTGGCTCTTCCCCAAAGTCAAAACGATTCAGGGCATCGAGGCAGCCATGACAGCGCAACTAAAGACACTCACAAAAGAGGACGTCCAGAACTGCTTCCGAAAGGGGCAAGAATGATGGGATAAGTGTGTTCAAAGCGAGGGGGAGTATTTTTTAAACTATTTATTTATTGATTTTATTAGTTTCAGGTATACAAAGCAATGCAATAGTTATACATTTCACCCCTCGCAAAGTGATAACCCCCCTCCCCCAACCTATTGTGAGGGGGAGTATTTTGAGGGGGATTAATGGCAATGTGTCTTTTGCTGTAATAATTATTTTTTTTATTTACACATTCACCACATTGTTTGATCATACCTCGTAGATTTAAGGACATTCGTTTTTGATATTTGAGGTAGGCGATGTTGATAGCTTGGCCTCACTGGAGGAGAAATCGGGAAAACTAGAGCAGAGACCAGGATTAACTGCAGCTGAGACTGGCATTAAGTTGGGATGCAGTGGTTCCCCTTTACAGGCTGTTAAAATATCAGGGGACCTACCCACTGCCCTGTGCACTCCCCTGACCCCTGGCTGCCATGGTGGCAAGGTGATTTGTTCAGAATTTTTCCGTTACTGGAGATTCTGATTGGTTCTGGTTAATACATTGAGTAAAACAGGAGTTCCATCGTGATGTCAGGACACCCTCAGTTGAAAGGTAAGGCCATGGTGGATGAGTTCCACTCTCTCCCCCATGCTGGCCATGCAGTAGATTATAAACTCCACGAAGGCAGGGATGTTTGTCTGTCTTGCTCATTGATGTATCAGCAGTGCCTAGTGCGGGGGATGAGAGGTTGGAGCACATAGTAGACGTTCAACAAATATTTGTTGAACGGATACAAAAATCTCTGACAAAGCTGATGACAACCATAAGCAAGGGAAACAAGAAAGAATCTGCCTGCACCAAAATACTCTCTTGAAATTTTCAGTTTTTTTTTTTTTTTAATTTGTATTCATTCATTCAAGAAATAGCCATCTTGAAACTTGGGATGTGTCCCAAACTTTTATATCCACTTTTGTAGCCACTGACAGTGTACCCATTTCCCAGCTGAGGCTACTGAGACTAAGATAGGCTGAATTGCTCCTCAAAGGCCCATTAAATATAAGTGACAGAGACTAGAAACACTCTGAGACAATCATGTAATTTGTTTCCAGCCCCAAGTCCCATCCATACATAATCACATATTTCTTTGTGTGGTTATGGAAGTAATACCTGTCTCCCCCACTAGACTGGGAACGCTGTATTGTTCAGAAACCCCAAACTGCGTCACAGAGTAGGTGCTTGTTTCAGGCTTCCTCCAAGATGGCACCCAATGACCCTTGCCTTCTGGTGTTCATACCTTTGTGTAGTCTCCTCCCTTGTTGAATAGGACTGATCGGTGCGACCATAGGGTATCATGAAGATAACGAGGATATGCAACATAAAAGACATTGTAACTTCCAGTTTGTGCCCTCTTGGGTCACTTGAGGTATCATAGGTTGGGACTCGAGGAAGAGGTGGTGTTCCACGCATAATACACAGTGAAAGCTCCTGGCTCTCTCTGCACTGCTTTTGGGGGTCTTGCCCTATTTCCAGGTCTTGTCCTGGTGCTGTGTGCCTCTTTTCATACACCTCGCTTGTCCTTCCCTGAGCGGATGAAGTGAACTCACACTCCATGGAAACTTGTAGTTGTTGAGGCCACAGCCCTTCCCTTCCCACAGTCAGAATGTGTCTCCCCTGCCTGGACAAGGGAAAGTGACATTGAGGCTTGTTTTCCTTCCCCTCATAGCTGCAAACTCTGTCTTCTCCAAGGTAAGGAGAACCCTTGACAAATCCATTCTTTGCCCCTTGGTCGGCAAAGAAACCTACCCTCACCCCTACTTTTGGAACTAAGAAATCAGTCCTGAACGTTTCAGTCCAAACGAAAACCTACCTCCATCATCCCCCTGCACCGTGACCTTGGGCATGTCACTTAGCTTCCTTGAGCCTCAGTTTCCCCATCTGTAAAAAGTGAACCATTACAGTTCTTACCTTCTAGTAAACACTTAAACAAGACACTACTAGCTAGTTATGTTTGACACTACTAAGTGTTCTGAGAAATATCATGTGGGTTAATACTGTTGCTGTTTTTACTATTTGAGTTGCTAACTCATACCTCTCTTCCGGAAAGGTTCATTTGTTGTGGAAAAGATGGCTCCAGGAGAGATGATTCTCAATTTCCCTTCCCACACCATACACAACGTTCCCTTGAACTTCAAAGAGAAGCCCCCGCCATGAAACTGGACTTGTTATAAGTAAGTACAGCAGGATAAAGATGGGAGTGGCTGTGAGGGCCTTTGAGCAGCTGTTTGATATCACACTGGGGTGGCCAAGACTTCCGGACGGGCCTGTTTACTCCTAGCAGATAACATCTCGAAGGGACTATGGGGAAGGCTGAGGAGGACGTCAGGGTCAGCCTTCACCTTTGTAGTTGTTTAAAAATATCCATTATAATGCATCTGAGGCTGATTTGGGCTCGGGTGAGGAGCGAGTGATGTGTTTGGAGATATTCCATATATCCACTTGAAACTTCATTTAAAGAGTGTTAAATCTCTTCACAGAACGGGTGATTCACAACCATCATATTTCCGGTTCAGAAAGTGTTAAGCCGCTCCTCGTTAATAACGCTAATTGTTAAAACCTCTTTCTAAGATACCCGAGGCCCTCCTCCATCTTGATTACATTTTCCAGGGAATATTAGTGCAAGATTGAGATTTCTCACCAATCAGAAAAGGAGCAGGATGCTAACTGGATTTCGGGAAATAAGGATTCCATGGACAGAGATGTTTGGGAAACAACTTGTTTTTAAAATGCGTTCGTTTTCGTAACTGCAGGATTTCTCACAGTCTACCGTACGTTCATGTGCCTATTGTGAGTCTTTCCCCACAGAGATGGATCTAGCAGGCCATAGTTTTGCAACCTCTTTTGGGTCACAGAAACTTTAATTTATGGAGTATATTATGAGATTAGCTTTCTGGGGAACACTTTGATCAAGGCTACTCTAAGAAATAAAATAGGTGAAGTATTTAGAACAATACAGACAACACATCATATGTGCTTGGTAAATAGCAAATATTGCTACTGTTATTATAGGTTAACTCCAAGTCTAAACAACTATGATTCTAGTATCATTACAAAAGAGTGACGTGGGTTTGTTGGCTTGGAAGAAACGGAAAAAAAGAAAAAAAATGAAACTGAAATCAAATAATTAATAAGGCAAATCAAATAATCGCCACGAAAACTCCAGAGCACACATTGCAGCATTTGGAGGAAATGCGTTGTCTTGGAAACGCATTGGATGAGTTCTACTTTGGTGGAACATGGGTTGAATCTGTGTCCTACCGTGGATATGGATTAGCTGTGACCATATGGAAACCCCCCTCACTGACTGAGCTCTGGGCTTCTTGACTGTCAGACATAAATAAGACATGAAAATATCTTCTTGCCACTCAAAGTGTGGTCTGCAGTCAGCCGCGGTGCCATTGTCCCATAGTTCTCCTTTTTCTTGGAGTTCGGTCCTTTTGCGCCTACTTCCCACTCCTAGATTTTGTTTGGCGACTTGGTAAAGTGGCCGCTTGCTTCGCCACAGGTCCCCAAACAGTTTGAAACTCCAGGTCAAGGGCAGTTCCTGCTTTAGGAGAGAGCTGGTGCTGATTGTACTTTTCATTTCCAGTTCTGGCTTTGTATGAGAAAACCTCCTCAACCTGGCAAATCAACTTTCCTGCTTTCAACTCTGAGTTCTCTGTCGCCTCCCTGACTCCTTGCATTTTCTCTCTCTCTTCCCCCCCCTCTTTCTCTCTCTCTCTTTTTTTCATAATAAAACAGCAACGTAATCAGACCCTGGAATGTGCTTTGGCATGATGAATAAACTCAGGCAGCTTGGTTTATTAGCTGTTTCCATGGGAGAAAACTCTTGGGGCCAAACAGATATTTACAAATATTAAAAGCACTAGGCTGATCCCAGCAGTGTCCCAGTGATTGTCTGAGGAGGAATAGCCTCTCAGAGAAGTTGTGCTTTTTTTTTTCTATACCCCTCCTTTTCTGGCCCTCATCTTCCCTGTTCTCAGCTGGCTCATCCTATAATGAGAAGATCTCCAGAAGAAATGCTTCACTGCTTTTGGGAGTTCAGAACCTGAGGGCTCGAGATTTAGTACTTTGGGGAACCAGACTAGAAATGGGGTGGTGAGAGTGGAACATTTTGATTTATTCAGCGTTTTAGCTAGCCAAGAGCCTTTGCGAGCAGAGGCAAGTATCTTATAAGGGGGTGTTTTCAGCCTCACAACTCCTCAGAGTGGACAGAAGACAGAGTCCAGAGTGATTATATTATATTAATATTAGTATCTTCCTGCTCCGAGCACTTATTCATTTAACAAATGTGCATTGAATCCTTAGTGCATACAAGGCACTGTGGCAGGCACGGGAGTTACTGTGTTATATCTGTCGGGGTCTGGACTGAAAGCAACATCGTGAAAGATCCTTCAAGCGGAGAGGATTTAATACAGGGAATTGAATTCATAGGTGATGGAAGAGTCGAGGAGGCAAATAGGAAAGTGAGGCAACTGAGAGATTACCAATAGCAGGAATTCTTCACTGCCTTTGGGAGTTCAGTCAGTACAACCCGCTGGGAAAAGGGACAAAAGAGGAGCTTGTATGACCAGAGCCTCGGTGCCAGGACCTCAATCTCAAACCAGAGTCATGGAGTAGACATAGCTCCTGCCGACACAGGATAGGTGGGTGGAGTGAGAAATACCCTGACTGCCTCCTCTTCCCTCCCTTCATCTTCAGCCAGTGCCTCCCCTTGGCTGAGCCTGCCAGGAAGCCAGAAGGCAAAGGAGCTTGGGAAATGTAGTTCCCTGTGATTTGGAGCCAGCACTTGACTGGCACAAGTGGTGAAAGGGACCTGCACGTCCCTGATCTCTTGGAAAGATGTAGGTGCTAATTGTTGCCTGGCCCTACCCCTAACCCTCGATACCCACGACCCAAACCAAAAGTGAATCAAAAAGAGTGAGACATCATGGGCTTTCCATTTTTTTTCTTCATCTGCAAATTTGGGAACTTTCCAAAGGAAAGGCAAAATTCACATTTTGGAAGAAAATTCACTTAGTGGATGAGCAAAGACTTGGATGCACAAGTCCCCAGTGGCTTCACTTTAGCTGTAGATCCCCAGACTGAACTGAGCACTGGGGCTTCATGCACCCCAGAAAATACCTTTTTCTGTAATAATAAGAACTAACATTTATCGAATACTTGGCATTCATTGTGCTAAGTGCTTTCCAGGCATTATCTCATTAAGCCTTATATCATTGACCTTTACATCAATCCCAGGAGGGAGCTATTCTTATCATATCCAATATCTAGATTAGAAATCCAAGGTGCAGATAGGTTATCCCCTATTATTTTCATTTATCACATTGCCAGGAAGTGGATTTGGAGAAAGTTAATCTGAGTTAAAAACCCATATTTTTAGCCACTCCTTGATGGTGCCTCCAATTTATTTGTCTTACATGTAGGAATTGCGTAATAAAAGTGTGTTTAATGTGCGGCAGATGAAAGGAAAACGATATTATGTCAAGTAGGATATAGTTCAGCTGCTAGAGGAGCAACCCCAAATAACTTAGCTTAAATGAGGTAGATACTTCTTCTTGCACATAAGAGACTGTGTTGGCTGGTATGGCAACTCTGAGCCTTGGAGTTTTCAGGGGTTCAGGTATCTTCTGTCGTTTTTTTCTTCATCATCCTTAGTGTGTTTTCACTGTCGACACTTTTCTAGATATTGCACCACCAACTGTACTTAGTGGAAAAAGGAAAATGAAGGCGGGAAAGAAATGCCCCTTCAGTCTAAGGACATAAAGGGGAAATTGCACACATTGTTATCTGTCCCATTGGCCGGAACATAATCACATGTTCCCATCTAGCTGCAAGGGAGGCTGGAAATGGGCAGCCCAGCTATAATTCAGTCATTCTATCAACACAAGAGAAGAGAGAAACTGATATTGAGGGATAATTGTCTGGTTCCGCTTGAAAGCTTTTCCAGGTTTCATTGCAGCAAATGTGCAAATCATCAGTTTGGGCTAATTTTGTCTTCAGTGTACACAGGAGGCAACTAAGGACAAGAAAGGTGAAATGATTTGCTCCAGGTCACCAAATAAGTCATGTATGTGGGGAATGAGGTTTGAATGAGAATTAGTTCTACGAGTGGCCATTCATTTACAAATTCTTTTATATATAGGAGCGTGCCAAAAAAATGTATACAAGTGGACGCTTTGGTCAACATTGCTCAAGCGGTAGTTCGCCATAATCAGAAGTGTCTGGATGCTGATGGTAACCACTTTGAGCACCTCTTGGCATTGCAGAAGTCGAACATGACTTGTATTCATCTTTTTTTGTGATCAGTATCTATTGAGTATTACAATTTTAATACAGTTTTTTCCTTTCTTAAAATGTGTATGCATTTTTGGGGGCACCTTCTGTATTATAAATGAATTTTTGCTTCCAGATATAATTTCATTGCTGTGTTAGAATTGAATGATAAATTCTTATGTAATGAAGACCCTGTGCCTAGAAACACTCTTTGTTTCATGCACAGTGTTATTCAACTATAGTCATGGCCATTAGTGATGGGGACGTGTCCTGAGAAACGCGTTGTAGACGATTTTGTCGTGCGAATATCAGAGTACACTTATAGAAGCCTGGGTGGTAGCTTACTACCACCACCATAGATGCAGTCCAGCACTGATTGAAACGTTGCTGTATGGCACGAGACTGCATTATTAGGAATTATTACTGAAACTATTACTAAACCCCATTTTTTGACCTTTCCACATTTCTAGCAAGACTGAACTGAATCCCTCATCTGAAACAATACAAAGTAAGCGTGAGAGCTCAAGTGTCTGGAGGGTTTAGTTAACAAATATTTGTTTTCAGTCCAGCTCAAGCCAAGAGGATGAACTCCAGCAAACAGCAGGTGATATCCTGGGTGCTCTAGGGTTAGAAACAAAGTTGAGGAGTTCCCATTCATTGGGAATTCGTTGCCTACGCCACGTGGTGCAGAGTTGTGTAGGGAAGCAAACGTGATGCTATGAAAACCATTACCAGTAAACGCATTACTTATCCCCACATTCCCTCCACAGACACCTACTTGCACTTTTCAGAAGCACAGCTACCCACTGGCATTGGCACCTTCCTTGGGGCCTCCCTCAGAGATGGCCAGACGCTGTGAGGTGTCTGACAGTACCATGCAAAAACAATGCAAAGAGTCTGCAAAGCGGAATCGCGCATCTTGCAGAAGATGCAGAATTTCATAAAGTGGATGAAAATTTGGCTGGAGAGAGGCTCTAATTACAAGCAAAGCATTTGATGGATGAGAATGTGGTCGCATCAGGCCAGCTGACACGACAGGTGCATCAAAAGAGAATGATTTGTGTATCAAAGGATGAAGAGGGGCCCTTAGGGAAATGGATGAAGCCCTCCAGTGTTTCTGAAAAAGTACCCTCTTTTATGCTTCTCCTGCAAAATGTCCAAGGTGAAGGGAATGTGTCATGTTACGGTATCCTAGTATCTATCTATCTACCTATCTATCAGGAGCGGTAGTCTCAGAAAACTTGCCAAAACTTGACTCGAGCTTTGTTCGTTCTAAGAATTAGGACATGGTTGACATTATAGCTGGACTGTTGCTTTTATGATTTTCAGTTTGAAGAGTTTTCAAGCCCCTAGGGTCCCTTGAGTGTTTTATTAGATTTTGAAGTTTATTGAATATATCTTCTTCCAGGGTGGGGATGGAGATCTCAACTTGCCTGTCAGCTTTTTAGCTTTAGCTGGCTGGAAGGGTTTGCTGTGCAAGGGAGTATGTGATAGGAGGACGTCCATTCTTGGCAGCCTGTCTGGGCCCTGGAGTAATAAGGATGATGCTGATAACTACAAAAACAATAACAACAAACATTAATTGGGCTTTTAGTATGTTCCAGGCACTGTGCCAAACCCTTTGCATGGGTTATGTCATTCAATCCTCAGATAACCCTATAAGGTAATTACCGTTTTATTCCCATTTGACAGTTGAAGGTATTAAGGGTTTAGCGAAGTTAAATATTTTGTCACTAAAATTTAACATGTAAATTGGTGAATTTGAGCAAGAGCATTTAGCATGACATTGAACACATTTTGAAGTACACAATATGGGGTTGCTAACTACAGGTACTGTGTCATACAGCAGATCTCTAGAATTTATTCATGTTGCATAATTGAAACTTCGTACCTGCTGAACAGCAATTCCCCATGTGCCCCTCACTCCAGCCCCTGGCAACCACCATTCTACTCTCTGCTTCTACGAGTTTGACTAGTTCAGATTCCACGTGTAAGTGGAATCATATAATATTTGTCCTTCTGTGTCTGGCTTATTTCACTTAGTATAATGTCCTCTAGACTCATCCATGCTGTCACATACGGCAGAATTTTCTTTTCTTTTCTTTTTTTTTTTTAACGCTGAATAATGCTCCACTGTAACTGTATACCACATTTTCTTTGTGCTAAATTCCCTTTTGATTCTTGCAAGTTGATCCAACACAGAGAAGGAATTGGGAGACACGAGAGCATGGATTTGAGATCAACCAGGATTCACGTCTTAGCTTGCTATTTACTAGTTTAAAAACCTTGAGAAAGCAACCTAACCTGTGGCACATAGTTACCAGTACATTTTTGTGTTGACGACATTTAAGATCTATACTTAGTAATTTTCAAGTACTGTATAGTATAGTATTATTAACTGGAGTCACCATGCTGGACATTAGATTCCCAGAACTTACTCAACTTATAACTGGAAGTTTGTACTCGGTCAGAATAATTTTGATGTTGTTTTTCTTCTTATAGTCTTATAACCAAATCCAGCCAAATCTCCCCATCTCTTACCACCTCTCCTAAGTATGACTCACAAAAACTCACATATGCCCTGCGCTTTGCAAAATACAAAGGATTGTACATTTATCTTCCTACTTCAGACCCACAGTGCCTCTGTGCTGTAGGAATGAATGATTAACTCCATTTGCAGATACAGCATGTGAGGCGCTCAGAGAGGTTAAGTGACTGGCCTAAGGCTGCACAGCTAGTAAACATTCTTCCTCACAGCGCTTATATTACTCCTGACTCCAAATGTGTGTCCTACTTGCCCAGCCCAGTGTCCCCATCCCATCGTCATTGTAAGCCTGCAGGTGCCTGCCTTACAGCCTGGCTGACGGAGGCAACCGTTTATTTATTCTTGCGCATTTCCCTACCAACTTAAAATGTAGCAGAGTGAATCAAGGGAACACTAAGTTGGTTTTCGCAGTGCGTGCACCCTTAGGGAGATCCCAGCTGTCAGGGAAGGCTAGCCACGTCTCTGCACGCTCAATAATCATACTGTTGATGGTTTCCTTATGTATCACCCAGGCAGGGCAAATGCAGTTACCCAATGACATCCGTGCCCAAAGTTGAACTTATTTACAGTAACACACCTGCTTCTCCAGTAAGGAGCTCCTGCGTAATTGAGTGGACCAGGCAGGAATTAGATCTGGTCCATGATCTATATAGCCTGCCCATAGCTTTATCTATGTCAGTTATTTCCACGGGTCGCTGTGCTGTAGCAAAGTTTAACCATGTGACTTTTGGAAGGCTAGCAGAAGGGGCAGTGGCAGATGCAGTCAGAAGAGGGTCATCCGGATGGCATGTGACTGGTCAGTCCTAAAGCTAGAAGAACTCTGGGGTGGGCTTGCTTATTTTTCACGTAAATTCCAAGTGTCCCCCTCCCCTTTTTGACATCCTGGGCGTCTTCTCCAAGGAGCTTTCCCTGCTCCTCCTGACAGTATCCAGCCCACGGGTGTCCAAACTTTTCTCAACGTTTTTCACCAAGGGCCATATGCGGTGAAATACACAAACAGCCGGGCCACTCACTCGAGGTGAAGTACGTATTGCCTCCCCTGGTTTATTTAAGTAAACTAAATATATGTTTGGAATTTGCTGCGGGCCAATTAACAATGAATCGTGGGCCGCAGTTTGGACACCCCTGCTCCAGCCTGTATTGAGATATCGTTCTTTGTCTTACTCTCCGGCTAGAGGTTCCTGTGTCCTGTTTATTTCTGTATCACTGGCATGTCATCCAGTGTTTGGCGTGTGGTAGACACAGAGGGATTACTAAATTGTTGAACTGGAAGTGACTAGAAGGAAAGGGACGGAAGAGTAGCACCTTCCACCCTAATGCCCCATTGCTCTCCTTCCCCCATTAACTTGACTCTTCTTTCTGACTAATGTCAGCATAGGGTGCAACGTAATTTGTCGTAAGTAATGAACTAGGTGTGCCGGAATCGAGATGGGATGCGAAAGGTCACCTGAATGAGCCTAGAAACACACCCTTGATCAACGCGAGTCCCCAATTTTTTTGTAAACTGGGACCCTTAATGTTATGGTTTTCTTTTGGAGAGTCCAATTGTATAATTAACACATTGATTCAGGACTCAGGGAAAGTCCTGTTCTAGTAAAAAGAAAATTAGAATCATTTTCTTTAACACCAGAGTTAACTCAATCATTATTTTGACCATGGGACGTTTTTCATGTCCCCCCGTCCCCCACCTTGCACAAAGTCCCATTGAAAGTGTTATCTCACACTCCTTCTTGTCATATGGTGGCGGGGTGTGTGACAGGGTTGCTGGGGGTGGGACTGGTCTCTTTTGGAGACCTTTATTGTTCTCTTAGGAAGAATGCAGTTTGCAATCATCCCTGGGCTCTTTCATTCAAGTCCTCTTGGCCTTAGTCGCTATTAGCCAGAGTTTCAGTGGCAAGAAACCCAACTGAAGAAAAAAGAAAGAACCAGAAAGTAGTTTATTGGCTCATCTAACTGTGAGGATCAGAGATGGACCTGGTTTCAGGACTATAAAGTCTCTCACAGTCTCTCTCTCTCTCTCCCCTCCCGCCATCTTTAGCTGTGTTTCTCTTTCCATATTGATATCTTTTTCTTCTACAGAGAATGAGTTTTCTCCTTCCGTGAGGGAGTGGGGAAGGAGAGGGTTATGATCACACGCTGTTTCAAGTCTATATTATCCCAGCTTATTAACTCCAGGGTAAAAAGCTCCTTTTTCTCCAGTATCTTTGTAAAAATTCCAGGCAAGGAATATGATTGGCTGGTTTGTGTGAATCCCTACTCCTTCCCTATGTCGCCAATTCTGGCCATTGGGATGAGATTCTGTAACACCCAGTTTGGGTGGTATGCCTACACCAATGACTAGGAGGCTGCGATAATTTGTGATTTGTCAGCCCATCGAAACATCATGGAAATGTGTTTTCCAAAGAAAGAGGAAATGCTGTTTCTAGAAGACGGGTTAGGCATAGAAGGCTAGGCAGACAAAAAGAGCAGATTCCTTCATACCTGCTGACTCAGCTAGCTGTCATCTTGTAACTTTTGACTTTTGCGTAGTCAAACTTTTGCCCTTCAGGAATTTACGTTGTGCAATATGGCAGAAACAATCACTTGGTCTCTAGCTGGGCCATGCTAAGTTAGTGAACTTAGTGAGTAAGTTAGGATTTCTTTTGGGACATGAATCAATATTCCTTGCACCTGAAGCTTAGCCATCTCATAGCATTGAGCTCTGCTTGTGGGAGAACATAAGTGTGTCACAGCCTACAGACATCATTGTATCCGAGGAACTCACTTTACGAGGCTTCTTAGATTCTAGCAAATGGAGATCTTTTTTTTCCCTCTGGTTGTGGAAAGGCTACTTGGGTTGGTCCACTGGTTTACCCACTTTGAGGGTGCCCAACAGGGATCTCTCAACTGGTTATCATTCCCACAATCCCCTTCTCTGAAGACTGAATGCTTTTCATTCGGGTGGTGTTCGCGTGGAAAGCTGCATTCATCAAGGCTTTTTGAGGTTTGAGGAATATATTGTCTACTCAAACAAGTTTAAGTTAAAAGGAATTTTATTGTAAGATTATTCTCAATAATAGAGAACAATAACGTTATTATTAATTATTGTCATTAATTGGATACACATTCTCAGAAGCCCTAGGCACAAGAAACAGAATGATACCTTGAAAGATGTGGAATTGAGAACGAGAAGCAAAAACCACCCTTCCTCCCTGGCTGGGGCCCTGCGGCCTCTCTCATCTTTGCTCCTCTCTGGGGTCCACTTGATTCTCCTTCTTTCACCTGGTCTGTCACTGCCCTGGGTGGCAGCAGCCCGTGGCCTCATCGCTCCCCATCATGACCTCTCTGCTCCCAGTGACCTGACTGCACTGGCAGCTTGGTTTCCCAATTCTAAATTCTCAGAACTGGATTGATATCTTGAATCATGTTTTGGTGACACATGGGTGACTGGCTAGAGTATGGACGGTCTCCTGAGGGTTAGATTTCCTCCTCTGGGTCAGCCTGGGGCAGGGAGCATGTGACCTGCAGCCTACTCAATGGGGGCCGAGGACAGGGATTTGTGGATGGGGAATGATGGGCAGCCAATTGACCTCTTTCTTGCTCCAGACAATTAAGGTACGAAGTGGGCTAGTGTGATCCACATTTTTAGTAAAACAGAGAGGAAGCATGTTTCCAGTTCAGCTGGCAAAGTATGGGTGCTCATTCAGCTCGATAAATGTATACTGAGGGTCAGTTATGTGCCAAGCACTCCCTCCAGCACTAAGGGAGGTCACAGGTAAATTCTTTCCTCCCTCTAAAACCCCGGAGGTACATAACCCCGTCTGTAGAACACAGCCCAGAGAAGATTTTCATCCATTTGTGTAGGAAGGACGTACTCAGGAGAGCAGTACCTTCTGAGACTCTTGCAGTGACCAGGTGTTGTGCAACAGTAATTTGGGAGAAAGCCTGCTAAAGAATAACAACTCACACTTGCAGACAGAGTGATTTTTTTCACAGGGATCTATCATTTTACAAACCCTACTCACATGCTGTGGGCCTCACAACCACCTTGCAAGGCAGTTGTCATTCTTGTTCCCGCAGATGAGGAAACAACAAGCAGAGGGATTGTCCAGCCTGCTCAGGGACCCATCAAATGTACATTGGCCTGAGAACTCGACCTAGTCTTTTGCATTTCTAATTTGTACTAGCGTTCACCACAATAGTTGTGACAAGGGACAGGTGTTGAATGCTAGACCCATCCTGTATCGATCTATATATTAATATTATCTGTCATCTGATGGGTCACCAAAATTCTGTGTCATTAAAACATAAGGTGTTCCTGCCATGACAAGGGTTCAGTGCGTCTTAATTCATCCCAGTGTAGCAAGTGTTAAAATGGGACTTTCTGAGTTTTGGCTAAAGGCCCAAACAATCAGTCGAACCATCGCCACCTTCCATCGCCACCTCCAAAGGGAGGTGCTAAAGCTTTGACTATTTGGATGGGACTTCCAGAAGAGTGGGTGAAAATAAAATCGCTAACCCTTAGCCCAACCTGAAGGCTCCAGGCTGACTCTCCTTTCCACACAGGCCACTTGGCGGTCATGTGCTCCATGGGCAGCTTTCACACTAGGTTTGCCACCTGACTGCTGGAAGTGCAGGCCTTTACCCAAAGGGGTTATGTGTCCGAGCTCCATCTCAATCACAGTCTCTCCTGGTGAGGACATTTTAAGGAAACCAGTTCGTTCTTATTTCCTTGGGGCCTCCGCTGAAACTGAGACAGGGAGAGAGCCCTATTTTAGCGGCTTGGTACCCTTAACCATGCTTCCCGGTTGCAAAGAACCCCTTTGGATATTAAAGAGAGATATCTGAAAGACGTGTTCAGATCTGATGATGATGACGACGACATTCCTAACAAATGTCATTTATTGAATGTCTCCCAGGTGACCAGATTTCAGGCAATGCATTGGCCACTCACTACTCATGAAATCCTATTGAATTATTATCACACCTACATGCCGTAGACGTTATTATGAAACAGCCCAATCCTGTTTCATAGATGTGGAGCTAAGACTCAGAGAGAGTAAGGAACTTGGCAAAGACCAGGCGGGAAGGAAGGATGGTGGGTAGAACCTGAACATCATGAGGTCCTGGTTGGGACGTGCAGGTGAGGCCCACCCTTGAGCAGACCTGGAGCTTCTGGGCAGGAAGTGTCTAAGTTTCATTTGTCTAGCGATTTATCCCTGTGAAGACTTTGCTATCAGAAGTGGTACTCTATCTTTCTTTTTCTTTCTTCCTTGCAGAATGAATTCACTATGTCTATGCCTGCTTCTATGTCCGTGTCTGTGCCTATACCTGTACCTATACACCTCTACCTGTAATTAGACCTGTGTCTATACTATATGTATCTATATCTCTATATACTGATACTTTAACTTATCCTAAACAAGGGTTTCTCAACGGTACTACTATTGACATTTGGGGCTGGATAAATCTTTGTTGTCAAAGGCTGTCCTGGGCATTATAGGACGTTTAGCAGCGTCCCTGGGCTCTGTACACATTAGATGTCAAATAGCACCCCTCCCCCCAACCAGCTGTGACAACCCCAGATGTCTCTAGACACTGTCAAATATCCCCCAAATTATCTCCCCCAATTGAGAACCACTGTCCTAAAGGAATAAGATGACAAAGTAGGTGCTGACTCCGTTTTGGCTAAGGCCCGAGACCCTAGGTTTCAAAGGACCTCCGTGCGTTTCAAAGCAAAGTGCTAAATCACCTAGGTGAGCTTTTCAAAGGAACTGGCTGAAAGCCAGATCCCAACAGCCTTCGTAACTGAGGAGGCTACTCAAGGAAGGCACCTGCTCCATCATGCCACGGGGCAAGCCTCCTATACCCCTCCCCCACTTACAGCCCAAGTCATGACTTTTCCCCTGATTCCTTCTTTCCATCTATTCATGGCCTATTCAGGAAGGGGTTGGCAGCATCCAAGTCCACTCATTTATCATTTTAGTCATTTTGTTTTTCACTCTACAAGCTACCCTGTCTCTATCTAATCAGGGGGCTGCTTCCTGTTTTTGTTCGTCCTGCTGGAGTGATTTTTATCATCAAACAGTATGAAAATAGAATGTTAGGAATTGGCACCCCTCGCCCGTTGAGAGGCCATGGGGCTGGCCAGTTGGCTTGGGCAGAAGATACGGAAACAGCATGAGACTCAGGGATGTATTGTCTACGGGACAAATACCAAAGCTTGCCTCTTGTTCCCTTCACATGGACTCCCCTCAAAATGTAAAAATAATGATGCAATTTGTTTAAACCTAACGACATGTATTTACAAGCACTTCATGGTCCTTCTTCCTGGAGAACGGGGGGAATTTTCAGAGTTTGATGAATGGGTTCCTTCTGCCATTTGGAATGTGCACAAAGGTGGGTTGTTCCCATTCAAGGGCGGTTCTTGACTTCCTCCCTGGTCAACGTCTGCAGCTGGAAGGAGCCGTGGTTCTCAACATTGCAGGAGAAAGGCAGTGTGTGGGTGAAGAGATTGACTTCAATTTTCAGGGTGAGCAGGAAAACCCAATGACATGAATGCCTTAAAGAGACTTTTTCTATAGGCTTGACAATTTTGCTGTCGCATGACCTTGGGTTACTCACTCTCTGGGAGAAAAGATGGCGATGGTCCAAGTCTTTTCTGATGCCGTTAGTTCCCCTCTGTGACTTGTAATTCAAAGTGTTGGGTTAGTGTGTAAAGCACCTACTGAGTGCGTGGCATCAGAAGAGCTGCTTTGAGGGAAGAGCAAGAAGCAGAAGACCAAGAAGGTGAAAGCATAATCACTGTGTGTTGACAAGCTTGAAGTTTCAACACTCAGCCACATTTCTATTTCTTTTACATCTTCGCTGACAAATGCTGCTTCTCTATCTCTTCTTCCTCATTAAAAAAAAATGACCCCAAGTTCAGTACCCCATTGATCCCATTTATTACACATCATTGAGAATCGGATCTATGGCTGTAAATATGTAGCTGACGTGCCTTCATTCTCCATCCTGGACCCATGGCAGCCATTGCTAATCAATCATGATATTCTTTCCCCCGATTGTGGTTGTGTCTTTAAAATCCTTCTCAGAACAGCAGTCCAAAGTCAAAAATGTTATCTGCTTGTCCCCACTGGAAGCTTCTATTCCTTTAGGAAGTATTGTCAACTGAACGCAAGGCAAAAAGCAAACCAAGTGAATGAACGTGGCGGAACACGTGCAAATAGCTCTTAACCTTTTCCTTGCTTTCGAGTTGCCAGATAAAATACAGGATACCCAGTTAAATTAGAGTTTCAGATAAATCTCTAAGATTTTGAGTATAAGTATGCCCCAAATATTGCATGAGACGAAACTAAAAATTTTACACTAAAATTTTTTTCATTGTTCATATGAAATTCAAATTGAGCTGGGGGTTCTGTATTTTTACTTGTGATATCTGGCACCACTACTTAAACCCACTTTTAAAAACAGAGTTAGGAGGTGCTAACCTATATAAATCTCTAGTGTTGTCATTTCAGGCCTGGGCGACAAAGAGGTGAGATTTTTACTAGTAGATCTTGGGAGGGGAAATAGTTTGGGGCCTGCTGTGGTGGGGGAAGAGAGCCTTTCTTTGTCTTGAAATTATACCCCATCTTCCTACTCAGCCTGTAAGACAAGTAGCAGGTACTCAGACACATCAGGTTCACAAAGCTTAATAGCTTTTGGGTAAATAACCCTTTCCGCATCACTTGGGGGAATGGGGCTAGCAAGACAACCTGTCACTAACCAACCAAGTCTCCTTGTCACCAGTCTTGTCTTTGAGGGTGTGGAGTTTTGCTTGGGGGCACAGTGAGCAGGGAGAGGGAAGACAGGCAGAGCCCCAAGGGGTCTGAAAATCTTTGTGTGTGATTTAAGATGCTGAATGTCCAGATGAAAACACTCCTCATCATTTTCTCAGAACCAGTCTTCACCTGGCACGTAGGTATGGCCTTCCTGGTTGTTCTAGCAGGGACATGTTCTACCAGGGATGGCACCATGCCCTCTGCAAGCTGTGAAATGTTTTGGGCATTGCCCCTGATTTTCACGTGTGCAAAGGTGGCAGGTGGGCATGGATATTTGAAACAAGTTCTCTGTCTTCTCCAGTAGTTCCCCAACTTTTCTGTACATTTGAGTCACATGGAGAGGTTTTACAAATCCTGGTGCTTGGGTTGTGCCCCGTACCAATCAAATCGGAATGTCTGGGAGTGGGGGCCAGGCATAGGTGTTTTCTGAAGATCTCTAGGTGATTCCAATGTGCGGCCGAATTTGGGAACCATCGGTCTACCCTAGACTCTGCTCCAGCAAACACATTCTCAGCTAGACCTCCAGGGATATGACTGGGGGAAAAGTCACCCTTCCTTGTCCGGCCAGGGGGAGGAAGAAGGAGGAGGGAGGGGGTCCCCTCAGGATAGAGTGGCATTGTTTTGTATCAGTTTCTGGCTTTCTAGCTTGGCTGGGCTGGCGGAACAAAGAAGGCTTCATGCAGGACAAAAGCGCACTGTTTCACCTAATGAAGAACAGTTGAGAGGTCTGGAGACAGCACCCCATCAGCGAGGGACAGAGGGCGGCAGAAGAGAGGGTTGTCGGGCTGGCCTAATGAAGACCAGTTGAGAGGTGCCGGCCAGACACCAGACTCGCCTTTCTTTGTGAGCCCCCAACACCACCCCCTCCCACCTCTCGTGTCTCAAGGGGCTTGGCCCTGCTTCCAGAGAGAGAGGGAGATATACTTAGATTCATCTGTCACAGTGACGGGTCCCGACCCCGCGACCTCTGGAGCCGTGCCCTCCGGCCCCTGGATTTGACCTTTCTAAAGAGCCCCCAGTCCTCTGCCAGAAGGTCCCTATTGACTACCTGCTCGTGGCCACCTGCTGAAGCAGCCCCTGAGAAATTAAAGCCGGCAAATGGTTCACCAGGGAGTTTTTGAGGCTTTGCTGGATGAAGTGCTGTGTCCGGGAACGTGGACTCATCTTTCTAATTGTCCTCCGCAAGACGCCTTTCCACTTCTTTGTAGGACTTAGAGCTTCGTTGAACTTGGGGGCTTGGAGAAAGCAGCACCATGAGGCCAAGAAAGTGGAGAGTTGTTGGCAAAGCCTCTAAAGACCCCCACCTTGCCTCCAGGCCTCGTGGGGAAGAGGAGAGCATGTGCAGGTTGGTGAGCTAGAAGAATTTTACTCTCCTAGGGCACTAGCTTCCAGAAATGTAGCCAGCTTCTGTGGAAGACCCCCTTTTGGGGGTGGGGTTAAATCGACCCCTAATATCCATTGCACACTGTGACTCGGTGATTGCAGACTTGGTCCCGGCTATGGCATTGGAGGCTAGGCTCTCAGGAGGTGACTCTGAGATGATTAACATGCAGGACATTTATTAGGGAAAACTCTTGGGATCAACAGCTGTGGAAGGCAGGGCGAGAAACCAGGATAAGGGGGCCGAAGCTGAGGTAGGGACAGCTGCAACCAACGCCATGGGGCACTCTGGAGCTGAGATGGTCCTTCACAGATATCCCAATTGGGGTGAAGGATCCGGTCTCTCATACCTTCACATTGGCCGGTCACTGAGAGTGGACCTCATCTACCTTGGTCCTCTTGGTCCATCTTGGAAATCCCCAAAGACAGTGGGCTCCTGAATACCACCTTTTAGCAGCACTACCTGCAACGAGGAACATAAGCCCTCCATTTACGAAGGGGTACCTGGGAGGCCCTTCGCAGCATTCTGTGTCAGTTTCTAACCCAATTCAGAAGGTCACGCATATTCACACAGACTCACGATTGTACATGTAGACACATAGGCGTCAACAACTGCACGGAAAATCGGCAATTCCAGGCAGCAGTAGAGAATGAATTCAGCCCAAAGAACTCACCTGACTGTTCAGAGGAAGAGAGAAAATACTTCTGAGATTTTCATGGGAATTCCCTTCCTCTGAACTGCTCCCGTTATCATTGTTATACCCTTTACTTCTATCCTTGGCACAGATACATCTAACCAACAAACAGAATACCTACGTACGCAGTCCATGATGCAATATACCCAGATTCACAACGGACACATACTGTACTACACACCTACACACAGACACAATCCATTTGCACACACACCATCATAAGTGCATACAATATCCACACACGTATGCATATATTCACAACACACACGTGCCCATTCAAACACAAGACACAGCTACATATACCCAGCATGGCTTCGTGAATACACAAACACGCAGACAGTAGAATTCGTCTGAAGTCAGTGAGAAAAATCTCTTAAAGATGTAGTTATCGTTGAAAATCTATTAAATTTCTATATTAGGAGAGACACATGGGGAACTAGACAGGTTATGGGAACAACAGAGGCACATCTGGTATCTTACATCCTTCCTGGGTGTCAGACGCTTACTGAATAGAGTGGTGGGCAAAGTTCTCCTTATATCCTTTCCTTTATCTCTCTTTGTTTCTCTGTCTCTGTCTCTCTCCCTTCTCCCACCTTTGTCATCCTCTCTCTCAATAGTTGAATTAGTGTTGAATAAATAGACATGTGATGTTTCTGCACTGTATCACATTACCTAGACACACACACCTATACACACACACAAACACACACACACACACACACACACACACCAACGATGGAAGAGAATTCTAGTAAAGATAGAAAGCCAAGAATTCCTGCCTCTCCTCTCTGGCGTCTTTCCCTCTGAGCCCCAAGTCACCATATCAATGGAGCAGAGGTGGTGGACCTGCTGCTGTCCTCAGCAGCGCCACAGCAGGCCCCGAGTCTACAAGCCTAGTTGTCAATAGAGGAGAGTGTGGGAGGAGATTCCCAGGCCCAGCAAAGGCCAGTCAGCCTCTTATCAAGGGAGCAAACACTTTGTATGTCTGAAGGGGCTGTGTCAGGTCTCATAAGGCTGCCTCTTCAACTTCACCCATAGTCGGAACAGTGCTTTCTTTTCCCTTTCTGTTCTTTTCCTTAAGCAGTGGACTTTTCCTTTCCCACTTCCCTGAATCCTCTCTCTTTGCCTGTTCACCTTTCATTGTTCTGAACAGGTCACCTCCTGTCTCCACTACTCCAAGATCACCCCTCTTCTCTCTCTGGAAAATCTATCCTGACTGTAGGCTGCCCATCTGTGACTTCACCCTTCATTTGTCATCCAGGGCTTCCTTCTATCCCCAAGTCTCATTTCAACATTCTTCTCCTGCTTTCCCACAGCCCATAACTCTCAGACTAGGGGATTAACATGGTGATTTATCTGCGAAATTCCTTGAGTGAGGGATGAGGAGGGAGGAAAGCCCGGAGAGACCCTTGTCCCTGAATATTGAGTGGTTCTACTGTCCATTTAGCAAATGATAAAACAAGCTCTAGGGGTCTGGGATGGGGGGAGGTGACTGGATGGTTTGGGTTCAGTGAGGGGATATTGTCATTCTGGAAAGTTCCAAGATTTCTTCTCCATCCTCTGCCTAGCCCACACATAGAGCCTGATCTATTTTTTTGTTGGCAATCTGATTCTCAGGTGTATTCAGTGCCCCACCAGCTCATCTACCTTCTTGTAAGACCCGCTTAACCCTTGTGGCGATACCAGTTGGTTCTATTAGCAACCTGTTGACCAAATTGGGGACAACATTGGGCAAAAGACCAAAGAAACTGCCTCCCTGGATCACCTGTCATGGAACAGGTGAGGAAGAAAACAGGAAGAGGGGATGGAAACAGAGTGATCAGAGTTACTTCCCCAGCTTGACTTTGGCCGTGATAGGTATGATTTGAGGTTAATACCCTTAAAGATTTCCATGAGGATAGCTATTCATTCACTACCTATAACTCCTTCTGTTGCAGGTGCCTCTCCTATTAGTTGGGAAGGGTTAATCCAACAACTCCCACTCTCCTTCCTGGAGACCTTAGGATCCGGTGCCATCTATAAGGCAGACAGCCTAAACCAAAGGCACAGTTTGTTGATGTAACATAAAAAAGGGCCCAAGGCATGTTTCCTCACTTCTTTCTAGCCCTTCATTCTATTACTTTGGCTCCAGAACAATTAGCAAGGAGGGAGGTGGCAATGCCCCTTGGATATGATAAAAATGCATAGGGAGGGCCTGGAGGGAAATTGTGGTGCCTGAATTGTGTAGACCCTAATTGTAATTAAGGCACAAATTAGAGATGCCCCACGAAAAGAAGAAGTATGTTTTGTTGGGGGCGGGCTGTGTTACTGTGTTATTGCTGCCATGTTTCCCTGAAAATAAGACCTAGCCGGACCATCAGCTCTAATGTATCTTTTGGAGCAAACATTAATATAAGACCTGGTCTTACATTATATAAGACCCGGTCATATATCATAGTAAAATAAGACCGGGTCTTATATTAGTTTTTGCTCCAAAAGATGCATTAGAGCTGATGGTCCGGCTAGGTCTTATTTTCGGGGAGACACGGTGTTGATCTATCCAGAGGCTGGAGGACCTGGGGAAGCTGAAATAATGAAAGAATAAAAGTAAACATGTGGGAGGAGAAGTTGGTGAGGTGGTGATGGAGACACTCTCCCTCCCCTGACCCCTAGCACCTTCCCTTCATTCCAGCTGTTGGCTCAAAAGACTTCAGGGTGACATTCTAAAATGAATCTCAGAGTTCACCAAAGAATCCTTGTTCCAGAATTTTCAATCTCCCGTGATTTAACCCTGTCCACTTAAAGACCCCCTCCCCCCATACCCTTTATTGCTTCTGTTTCAAAAGGGTGTCAACAAGCCATTGGAGATCAATACACATTAGTCCATCTGTTTTCACTTTGAGGAGGCTACATTCAGCATATGTCTCGCAATTCTGATTGATTACTCTAAGCACTGCCATTTTGATTTTGGTTCGGTGTTTTCTGGCCTTATCTGCAGTCACCATTTAACTTGTAACCAACCAGTTTTCCCATGACCACGCTGGTGGAACATTGCCTCTCCCCAGTTTTGGCCAAACCAGAGAATGAGGTAGCAAGGATCAAACCAGGAATATAATATTTTTTTTTTTTGGTTCCCTGGCTTGGTTCATCCTTTTGGGCACCACTAGTGACCCAAATTCTAGCCCAATGCAAATCTGTTTATTTACACAAGGTTCCACCATCTCTAGCCAGATGCCAGTGCAGCCAGTTGAATTTAGAAGATGAGCTGGTGCATAATGAAACCTGAAAGAGACTAATTCAGGAGTGGCCTCCCCGAGTGCATTAAGTTAGCTCTTGACGAACAGGGCACTAGTAACTTTGCTCTGATCAACAGTATTATATAAACCAAATATAATGGCATCCTGTAATTGGGCCTGGTTCAATGCTCCAGCCGTTCATTCCTGTCTAAGACGTGGGGGTCAGATGACTGGGTTCTGGGATATTTCCATGGCTGTGTTTGTGGATGCAAAAGTACAAATTACTGAAGGCTGACCAAAACCATGTCATGAAACCCCTAATTACTCACGTCCGCTGAGTGGCGTTTTAGCACAGATGATACAAAAGTGAATGCCCAAGGTGTCATTTATCTTTGGTTTTGGATTATGTGCTTCTTTTTGCATCAGATTTTCCATGTTTGAAATTGTTATCATTATTATTAATTTTACATAAATCATCACATTGCAAAATTGCAGAGCTAGAAGGAATGGTGGGGGCGGGGGTGGTTGGTGGTTTGTTAGTCTCATGATTTTCATACTGTGTTCAGTGAAGGTCTAGGGTTCTGGAGAGGAGCCCTGAAGAAGGGAAGTCAAGTGGGGATGCAGGTCTCCCACTGTATAGATTGCACAGCTGAGTCCCAGGGAAAGGGTGAGAACTTCCAAGCTGGTTAGTGCTAAAGCGGGCACCAGAACTCTGATCTGGTTCTCAGGGAAAACGCATATCTCTAACTTTCAGATTTAAGAGAATTTCCCAGAAATGCAAACCAATCTCAAAAGCTGACTGATAGAGAGTTTTAAAAGGTGTGGTCCAAGAATCATACCGTAAAGATTTCAAATACAAAATGTTTCACACAAATTTTAGTTATCATCTGTTTTACTTTATCAGGGTTGACCTGCAAATTGGGGTTATAAAAATACAGAACAAGTGTGCCAGCCAGACTGCTGGCCAATACAGTGTGTGTGTATGTGTGTGTGTGTGTGTGTGTGTGTGTGTAATGTGTATGGGTGGAACATGTGTGTGTGTGTATCGTATGTATGTCTGTAATGTGTGTGACATGAATGTTTTATATTTGTATGTATATGTGGTGTGAATGTGTTTGTGTGTGGGGGTACGTGTGTCTGTGTGGAGTGTGTGTGTGTGTTGCATATGTGAGTGTATATGTGAGTATGTGTGTTGTCTATGTATCTGTAATGGTGCATGTGTTTGTGTGCATGTAGTGTCTGAGTGTGAAGAAAGTGAGATACGTGTGTGTGGTGTGTTTGAGTGTAAGTGATGTGGACAAACGTTATGTGCTTGTGGTATGGGGGTCATGGTGTGTGTGCGTGTGTGACATTGAAAGCCAGAAAGACTGAGAGACACATCGAGAGACATAGAAACAGAATGTCGCAGACAGACACAGACAGAATAAGACAAAGGGATTTGTTAATAGAAATTCCGAAAGGGGAAGACTAAAGCCCACCTCCCAGGGAATCTAAAATCCCCCAGGATATGAGCTCAGGCTGTGGAGTGAGAAGAAGCTAGATTCTTAGTCTGCTTGTACCGCCTACCAGTATGTGATTTAGGGGGAGACATACTTTCTCTTCAAGATACAACTTCCTCTTTCAGTAAAATAAATTAATAACAATGCCTTTTGCAGAGGCTTGCATGGAGAATTACATGAGATAGTATACAGAAAGCATTTAGTAAACTGCCCAGCACGTACTTAGTATTTAAGAAATAGGAGTTGTTATTAATGCTGTCATTACTATTTTGATTATTTCTATTTTATTATTATGAACACCCAATTATATGCCAGTTAAACAAAACTGAAAATTTTCCATAAGGTAGAAATTCATATTTCTGTCCCTATTTTTCAGCCTCTTTTTTCATGTTTCCAGAAGTCTTAGATTTCCTATAAATGTCTCCAGATAGTTCAGGAGTGGTTTTCTTTTCTTTTTTTTTTTTTAATTTATTGGGGTGACAATTGTGAGTGAAATTACATAGATTTCAGGTGTACAATTCTGTATTACATCATCTATAAATCCCAGGAGTGGTTTTCAAGTATAACAACTTCTCAAATGAAGGATATCATTTCCATTATTGATATGATTATTGAGAAAAGGAAAATGTAGCCCAAGTAATGCCTGACTGGTAATTATATTCTGAGTTCCCAGATCTATGGTATTCTTCCATTGCAAGGAGAGAAACTCTTTTTTCATTCGTCCTTCAGACTTGGCTGATTACCATAATTTTCACTAAGTAGTTCCTGGCAGTTAATAAGTAAGGAGAATTTGGATTTAGGGAGGGAACAGAGGAAAAGAGAAGGAAACTCATCTTAGCCTCCTTTATGTCAGACCCTTACAGGATTTATTTCATTAAATCTTTAAAATAATCTAATGATGTTCGGATTATCATCTCCATGTTACAGATGAGGACACTGGGACTTTAAGAGATGACAAAATGTCTTGCCTAATGTGGACACAACCAAAAAGTGTCAGAGAGTGGATGCCATGCTGCGTGTGCCAACTCAAGAGCTCAATCTTCCCAGGAAGGAACATTAAGAAAAATAACAAACAAAAGAGGTGGCTCGGTTCCACCCAGTAAAGATGGCGGCACATGAAAGTTCAGGATGCATTTTCAGGGTGTGGCTCCATGAGCAGTTGGGTAGCGTGAATGCAGGAGCCATCACGATAGTTTGCTCTGTCTTTATAGTTTTCTCTATGGACCAACAGGGCACCCCCTTCAGAGATAAAACTCAAAATGTATGAACCCCTAATTTACCCAGCCAAGGAGCAGCCACACACCAATACTTTCCTGTTTCCCAGTTTGGCTGGGGGTCCTTTTCTTTTGTAATCAGCCCCATTTTTTTTTTTTAATTTCTTTTTTCTTTTTCTTACATGTAGCCCTTGGCATGCCTCCATGCCACCCAGCTCCCACAGAGAAGGGATATGAACTCTTCCCCTAAAGCCAAATTCCTTGGGTGTTAAACTTGTGTTGTTTTTAAAAGGCTCCTGGTGGCTTAGCCACAGAGCAATGAATATGATGCTTTTGCTCCTTGCTGGGGAGGGGCCTGTGAGATGGTGTCACCTGTCAGTGAGAGACAAAGAAAGTCGTGTTCTGTCACTCTTTGAATGGCATCTCTGTTGGAGTCACTGACCTTGTTTGTTCAAATCCCGCTTCTTGTCTGACAGGGTGCAGGCTTTTTTTTTTTTAAGGCTCTTTACCAGAATTCTTTTGTGAACACCATCCTCTACGACAGAGATTTGGGGTTTTAGGATACTTGTTTCTAGTGGCTTCCATGAGTTCATCTTTCTGTCTGTTGCTCCTGAGAAAATTGGCCTCATTCAATAGGGAGATTTATGAGTCTGCCCAGCAGCTTTCATAGAAAGAGTTACCAGAATGAGTCAGGAGATATCTTTTCTCTTTTCACCTGTACCAGAATTTTGGGGTGTGAAGAAACCAGGCCTAGCCTTTTTGTCTACCTGCCTACCTCCCACAGACCCTCAGATAAAAGAGAACTAGTTTTATGTAAAGCAAGCAAATAACATTAATTATGAGGAACATGATAACGTTTTTAAAAACCCCTCGTGATTAAAAAAAGACCAATATTCATCGTGGAGATGAAAATTCTAGAAGCCTCCTCGGTGACACCCGTCAATTCATATGGAATCCTAATATGTATTTACTATTGCATGCTAAAGATATTTATTGAACACCTAACTACATATCAGGCATTGTCATAGGCCATAGATGTAAAAAAGCACACCAGACAGATATGATTTCTCAGAGAATTGATAATAAGCCATTGGGGGCAGGATAGACATTCAGACAGTATTTAATCAATATGAGTCCAATGAGGAAGAATGAGTAGTAGTAGGAGGGGAGCTTATTAGAGGAGGTTGCAAACTCCCTGTATGAAGATCTTTGGACCCCTCTGCGCCGTCTCCTCTTCGTCCATTCTGTGGGACCCAAGCTAAAATGGTGGCCTCATCTGAAACTTTAATTCCCTCACCCAGAAGATTCCATGACCACCCAGGGGATGATAAACCTGGTGAGCTCAGGACCACCCATCATGTTTTGACACTCAGAGGTGCTGTCAAATCGTAGACAAAAAGTCTTCTTTGAAGGATGCTCTCCATCGAGACATGATGGTGGGGTCTAGGTGTGTTACTCTATTTTAAATGTGAGTATTCAGTGATGGAGGGGGAGGCATCTGTAGCTCAGATCTTTGTTACGACATGATAACTGTCATATCGCCTATTAACTACCTTCCCTCTGACCAGGCTTCCTCTCCTGCGCTCCCTCACCCAGCCTGGGTGATCCCCTCATTTCAGCCTCTTGCACTTTATACTCACCCATCTCAGAACTCTTAACCTATTGTGTGGCAGTTGTCTTTTCCACGACCCCCTTTCCCACCAGCCCTCAAGATCCAGAAGGACAGGGGCTGGGTGTTCTTTGCTATTGGATCCCCAGCACCCAGTCCGGTGTGGGAACAGATCAGACTCTCAACACCTGTTTGCTGGTTGAGTGAAGAGGGCATAGATGGGTAGAATTTCTGAGCACCACAGTGAAAGAGTTTAGGGAAGTAATTACAAAATGGTGGCCCCAGGTCAGTTAGAAGGAGACTGAGTTCCTTGGCCTGCTAATGTTTGTCTTTTCTCCAGTGGGCCCTCCATTGAGGGTTCCATTTGAGGTCCTGGTGTCACGAAATACTGCACTGCCTGACCTGTGCTTCCCATTAGAAGTGGAGAATGTCCCCTGGCCTACCCATAGGAGGCCTTTGTCCTGCTTCTCCCAGCTCCCCAGCCCTGGCTCCCTGGCTGGGGCCTTCCCTCCATTTTCCAGTCTGGGGCCTTGTCTGCTTTTGGAGTCAGGAGGGGACTGTCTGCACCTTCTGCGGAGACAGCAAGGGAACATGACGTCTCTCTCTGGCCCCAACCCTGAGCGTCATTGGTGTTGGCTGGGGATCAAAGCCGCCGTTCCATTTTTAACCTTCATGGGGCCCCACCTCACCCTGAGCATGTGTTCCAGACATTTCATTGTGTGCCAGGGGGATAAACAAAACCCACCCCCTGAGTCTAGGGAAGGATGCCTTCGGGGGAGCTCTGACCCGGCTGAGGCAGATAAGTGTTTTTCCCACCCAGGGCCCCCCTTGAGCTCTGCGGATTTTTCCTGCACTTACATGACTCCACCGTAAGGGAGATGGATGGCTTTATTTTTATTAGAACAAATCTACAGATGGGGACCCCAACCAAGAAACCAAAAAACAACAACAACAACAAAAAATAGTGTGTGGGTTTGGAGTAGGGGGCAGGCAATTCTGTCTTTGGCTCTCTTCTCTCTGTCTCTCTCTGTGTTTCCTTCTCTCCTCTTCTCTTCAGTCTCCTATAAATATCACCGATGTCCCCCTCTGTGTTTATTGGGGATATTGACAGGAAACCATTTTATTTTCAAATTATCTGTTAAGGTACAAATAAATACATGCTTTTAGAATTTTCAAGCACTTAAAAGTAGGTATGAAGGAGAAAGATGGTGTCTGGCACAGAGTAGGAACTCAATAAACATTTGTGGAAGGAAGGAAGGGAGGGAGGAAGACAAAATCCCCCCATACTCCATCTCTATTAATATTTTGGTGAACAGCCGTCTATATGTTTATGTATTTTCCAACTACATATACAACAGGACCGTAGTGTTTTCATATATTAATATATTCATACTTTCCATATATGTATAATAAATACTGTCCTATATACTACTATATCCACACATAATATACTCATTGTGTTCATATATGCTACATGTTCATACATAGTTTGTACGCATAGACATGTATACATATGTGATATCTGTATTATCTACTCCACTACACTGTACTATACTACACTATAGGCTAACAGGCCATGAAAAGCATAGTAGTATGTTCGTGCTGTACATGCAAACAGGACCAGACTGTTCATGGAGTTTCACAATCTGCTTTGTTTTCACCATGCCTATGAAGTTAGAACAAAATCGTCACACTTCACAGCTGCCAAGCCGTCCTCTGTGCCGTCACTTACTTCACCAGTTCAAGAGAGCCGGTTTTGAAATCCCCACTTTAAAGTAGGCTGAGACTTTATTTATTCGCTTGTACTCTTCCTCTCGGCTGTGTTCAGGCCACGTGGACATAAGGTCATAGTTTTCCGCTTCCTCGTTTGCAACTGTGTCAGCGTCGAGATAGTGAATAAACATGTGCAGGACTCCATTGGGACTTCTCTGTTATGCTTCAGCTTGGACAAAACAAGCCTCTCCTTTTCACCTTTATCCACTGAATGTGTTTCCACATTGGGTTCTTTGTGGTGGCAATTATGCATCAGACTTTCTAGGGACGGGTTCTGGAGAGGTATAGTTTCTAGAAAGCTCTGTTGTGTTCTGATGTATGGCCAGAACCAAGAAACATGGAAAGACATGGAAAGAAATAGCTCTGGGGGCGGCCGGTTAGCTCAGTTGGTTAGAGGGCAGTGCCCTTAACAACAAGGTTGCCAGTTCAATCCCCACATGAGCCACTGTGAGCTGTGCCTTCCACAACTAGGCTGAAACAACTATTTGACTTGGAGTTGATGGGTTCTGGAAAAACACACTTAAAATAAACAAAAGTTTTTTAAAAAAAATTTAGATTTAAAAAAAAAGGAGGAGAAGAAGGAGAAGAAGGAGAAGGAGAAATAACCTCTGATGTCCAAAAGGGCCAAGATCTCATTCTACCTTTGACCTTGGGCAAGTGACTTAATTTATATAATTTATATAAAACCGTTTTCTTGTCTGCAAAATTGGGGCAATTATAGTTGAAGCAACCTTGCAGGGTTATTAGGAAAACTAAAGGAAGTGCTGTTTAGTAATATCAGTTTTTTCTTATTTTCTGAGAGGCTTTGGGTGTAGGAGATGATAGGTTCTGGGGTTAGCCATATCTGGGCTTGAATTTAGCTCAGCCTCTTCTCTGTTGAGTGAATCAGCCCCGTAATGAGTTTCCATTTCCTCATCAGTAAGTTGGAGCTGAAATATTCATAAAAAATTGTCACAAAGCTTACAGATCATCTTTACAAAGGGCCTAGTCCAGGGCTCTCAAATGGTAGCTGCTCTCAGGGTTTCCTAAATTCTAACCTTCTTGTCCCCAAACTCTAGAAGAGGCCTGAATTGTCCTCTTTTCCTACACCCGTGGCCATGTTTTCAGGGCTTTCTTGCCCTAAGAAGATGCTCGTTTACATTTAGAAAACATGGAGACAAAAGTAGAAAACTTCATTTTAATCCTGCTTTTTCTATTCACTGCCCAAATGACCTTGGGCAGACAGCCTCTTACTTTTCTTGTGTCTAAACTGTCGGTGTTGTTTGTCATAAAAACAACTCTGAGTCCATCGTTGGTACTTGGCCATTGATAAAGCGTTGTCTTTCACAGTCCTCATGCTACATGAACGACCCAGCCAATGGATGGAGGTTTAGAAAAATACACATTTAATATAACAACATTCAATCAAATTCAGAGCTCTTTTGGAAAAGTTTTATTTTTCTTTGTCAGGAAGCAGAGGGGTGGGCATGGCTGTTAACACTTACCGGGCTATATGACAAGTACTCACTTATCAATTCATTCAATGAGCATTGTGTGTTGCTTGTAATGTGCTACTCACTGTGACTAGATCTGGGGATAAAATACGGCATTATCATCATGCTCAGGAGTCTCCTTGTCTACTGGGAAAGATGTCCATGGAAACATTTCATACACCAGCGTGGTGGCAAGTATTGTAATCACTGCGTGTGAGGAGGGCAAAGTGGAGGGGCGAATACTTCATCCTGCTTGCTGGGGCCGGGCCGGGGATCTGTGCTCAGAAGAGGGTTTTTTTGTTTCGTTTTGTTTTTTAAACAAAATTAAATATATTTATGTAATTATCAGCCAGAAGAGCTTTTAAGACAAGGAAATCCTTAAATTTATCCTCAACAATGAATTCACTAGATCAAGATGGGGTGGATGGGAGTGATGGAATTAGGAAGGGAGGTCTTGACAGATGGTCTCACGTGTTTATGGGTATAGAGGCAGGATCGTGATGCCATTCTCCAGGTCCTCCAAGAAGTCTATCGAACAGTGATGTGGGAGAGCAGGAGATGAGGCCAAAGCAGTCAGCAGGGGCCACAGCTTGAAGCACCTCGTCCCGCTGTTACGGAATCTGCCTCTTCTGAGACCAGTGATGGGTTGTGCATGGGGGAACGCAAAGGCCCACGTTGTGTTTCTGGATGACTAGATTTAAACTGGTGACTTGGTTTGGGTTCTCCAAAATGCAGACCCTGACACAAGGATTTGGGTTGAACTGAATTATTTGGGATGTGCTCTGGGAGGGAGTGGAGAAGTGAGTAGGGAAGGAGAGGAAGCCAGTGAAGGAACATACGGGGCAATGGGGGCTTCATTCCTCCAGACATCGGGGGATGTTGTGGAAATGTCAGGGGTTTTCAACTGTGGAAGTGGAAGCTGGGTGTTTACCCACCGTCAACCCCGCTTCACTGGGTGAGGGACGTTCCTGGGGCATCTACTGCCTGGCACTTCCTGTATGTCCCTCCCGGGCTGAGATTACGCTGAGGCAGAGAACACCCTCACACAGAGAGTTGAAGTGATTGAGGCAGGAAGCGTCAGGTGAGTTCCGAGGTGCATGGTGGGGGGGTGGACAGGGCACCAACTGGGGCTGTCGTGGGGGCAGAGGGGAAGGAAGGTGCTAGACCAGAGGCAGAGTGACCAGAGAAGACATAACTGAGGCCTGAATCAGGGCAATTATAGCAGAGAAAGAGGGGAGAGGGTCACCAAGTCTACCGAGTAGTGCCTGTAACTGTCCCAAAGCTGACAGTGGCCCTTCAGAGTCATCGAGGTGACAGCATTGGGAAGACGGTGGTATATCCACTCTAGAATTTCACTTAGTTCATTTCTTTCCCCTCTTCCACTCTCTCCCTATTTTTCTGCCCCATTGACTAGATTATCCCATCCGTCTAAGGACTATAGCCTCTGTGATGGTCTGTTTTATGTGTCAGCTTAGTTAGGCTATCGTCCTCAGTGATACATTCACACACTACTCTGGGGGCTGCTGGGAAGGAATTTTGTTGATGCGATTAGGTCCATCATCAACTGTCTTAATCAACTGAGTAAGGGAGATTATCCTTGGTAATCTGGATGCGCCTGATTTAATTAGATAAAAGGCCTTACGAACAGAACTGAGACTGCCCCCATGAAGAAATTCTGCCTGTGGACAGCTGCTTCAGTTTATGCCCGGGCCTGCCCTTATTCCTGGTGGCCTGCCCTCACCCAACCAGCACCCGCAAGCATGGAAGCCAATTCCTTGCCACAAATCCCTTAATATGTATCTTACTGGTTGTGTTTCTCTGGTCAAACCCTGAGGGATACAGCCTCCTTCTGGGATGTGTGATGGTTCATTTTATGTGTCAACGGGACAGGGCTACAGTGTGCCCAGATATTTGGCCAAACATTATTCTGAGAGTGTTTGGGGATGAGATGAGCATGTAGCTTGGTAGGCTGAGTAAAGCGGATTGCCCCTCTTGAATGTGGGTGGGCCTCATCCAATCAGTTGAAGGCCTGAATAAACAAACAGGCTGGTGCTCCCCCCATTAAGAGAGAATTCTTCCTTCCTAACGGTCTTTGAACTGGGACATCAGCTTTTTTTCTCGCTTTTGGATTCACATGGAAACATTGGCTCTTCCTGGGACTTGAGCCTGCCAATCTTCAGCCAGGAAGTAAACCATCAGCTCTGTTGGTTCTCAGGGCTTTGGACTCAGATTGGAACAAACTGCCAGGACACCCGGGTCTCCAGCTTGCCAGCTCACCCTGTAGAACTTGGGATTTGTCAGCCTCCATATTTATATGAGCCAGTTGCTTGTAGTAAATCTCATAGTAATCTCTTTATTAATATATTTCATTGGTTCTGTTTCTCTCAAGAACCTGACAAATACAGAAAGTTAATATTCTTTGTGTGTAATTCCTTGGTCTTGATACCCAATGGCACCCTGGTGCCATTGAGACCCTCTCTGTGTTTGGCTTTAAATGGGAATGAGGATTAGGCTTGGCTAACCTCGTCCTATCTCAAAATACGGCTTCTACAACTGCTCCTTAGATTCTGGAACTGCCTCCGTGTCTGGGTAAGAGTTATTCCAGCGACCTGGACTCGTAGAAGGTTTAGCTCTTGTTTTTGTCTCTTCAGAATCTAGTCTCCCTTCCTTTACCACAAGTAACTTGATGTTCCTTCTAGGACTCTCCCTGCTCAACTTTTTTTAAATTTATTGGGGTGACAATTGTTAGTAAAATTACATAGATTTCAGGTGTACAATTCTGTATTACATCATCTATAAATCCCATTTTGTGTTCACCACCCAGAATCAGTTCTCCTTCCATCACCATATATTTGATCCCCTTTACCCCTCCTCAACTTTTAAGTCATGTAATTTCAGGCCCAGGCTCAATAATCAGGCCTATGACCTAATCTAGCCAACGAGAGTTCCAGTTCCCTTTGGCCATGTTCATTGGTGGGATTCTGAGCACTGTGACCCACCCTGCCACAGTCAGAGCCAATGAGGCGAGGCCCTGGGGTTTTCACTGGAACTGTTGGACAACTGGAATTCTCTTTGTGATGTGCTTGCCAGGTTGGTGGGGGGTAGGAATGAAGCTGCCATCTTGTGAGTAAATTTAATCCAGAAGGAAATAAAACCAAGAGATGGGGAGTGAGACTAAAACTTGATGACATTATTTGAGTACCTGGATCCAATCATGTCTGAAAGCAGACGGCTCTACCCTTAGACTTTTTTATTATGTGAATCAATAAATTATCTTTATTTCCTTAAATCCATTTGAGTTGGGTTTCTCTCCCTTGAAAAACGTAAAAGTCCAAATCAAAGTATTAATAAAACCTTTGGGGCATAGCCCTCGCTCACAGCACTCCAGGTTCCCTCTTTCTAGGTGGTAGGCATCTGAGATGTTGAAATCTTGAACCATAAATAATCATAACTACTACAACTTCAGCAGTTCATTGCGGAATGCTTCCATACAGTACATCTCTAACTACATCCTTAGGCACTATTAATAACCCCATTTTGTACATGGAGAAATCGAGACTCAGAGAAGTTAAGCAACTGTTCCAAAGCAACACAGCTAGTAAGCGACTAGCAATCACACTCAGCTCTGTCTCCTGACTCTGCTCGGTCAGTATCAGCTTTCCACTGCTTCTGCCTGAGGGGTTGCAAGTTCCCTACTGGACAGACGGAGATATGAGCTGAACTTTGCTAAACACCCACTGAGTATCTGTTGTGTCACTTCATTACCAAGGTGTTAGGAGAGGTCAATAAACAGACAAGAGAAAGGTCATGCTCTCACTCTGCACTTTTAGCTATTCTTCCCCTCCATGCCCCGCCACCCCCAGCCAATCTGTTAGAGTGCCAGCTTTGCTTGGAGAAATGCCTGTCACCAGATACTCTCCCCTTCTCAGGGTTTCTGTATACAATCTTATTTCCTGTCGTGATTGGAACCTCCATTATACGGGCCGTAACAAAGGCTGCCCCATAAAGCATATACACACATAAACTCTCTGTCTCCTGAGACCCCCCGAATCTAGACTATCAGGTGTACTTAGCCAAATATCTCCTAAAGATTTGAAACATTAATCCCATTTGCTCCTAGATCCTGGATAGCCTCATGCAAAAAGCGGGGAAAGAGCCCTGTCTTGCGGCTTTTCCAGATTAAAAATTGTGATAGCATTGAGTGGAGCTCCGCTATTGAGGGTCTAATAATCATTTAACTAAGCTGTGGTACCAGCAGATGCAAAGAGGAATACTGGGGTGTGTTCCATATCAGTAGCTGCCATCAGAGAAGGTAAAGTCATTCCAGTATTTGCCACCCCCCCCCAAAAAAAAAAGTTCCCAGTCAATTCAGTGTTAATGGTCTGTTAATACTTTTAATGGCTGCTTCTACAAATGTGCAAAAAGAAAAAAAAAAGTTTCTCTTTCGCAGTTTGGTTTTAGCTATTTTATGGACTCTGCTTGGGAAGAAGGATAGAGTATGGGGGGGGGGTTACCTCTGGGAAAAATGAGGAAGTGGTAATGGACTGAGGCCCAGCTGGTCTCTCGCTGGGAGCTACAAGGTTTTGTGTGATCTAGGGAGTGAAGAAAAGGGCCTAGAATTCTCCATGTTTGTTCTAAGGACAAAGCCAAGCTGAGAAAAAATACTCTAGCTTTCCCCAGAAACACTCCAAAGGGGTCGAGTGTAGAGGAATCAGAAGCCTGGGTTAGAGTCTCATGTACGAGATTGGACGATTTAGTTCGCGAACGCATCCTAGAAAAAGTGCTACACACCTCATAGCTGAATATCACTACGGTCGCCTTCGAAGTACTCCCGTTGGGAAGCTATGCACCAACGCCAGTGCCTAGTCCACCCTTCAAAGCAATTTTGGAACTCTTTCTGGAATGGCCATCAGAGCTGTCGTATTAGCCTTGATGTCCTGAATGTCATCCAAATGTCTTCCTTTCAATATTTCCTTTATCTTTGGGTCAAGAAAGAAGTCACTGGGGGCCAGATCAGGTGAGTAGGGAGGGTGTTCCAATACAGTTATTTGTTTACTGGCTAAAAACTCCCTCCCAGACAGACGGTGCCTTGTGAGCTGGTGCATTGTCATGATGCAAGAACCATGAATTGGTGGTGAGAAGTTCAGGTCGTCTAACTCTTTTCACGCAGCCTTTTCAGCACTTCCAAATAGTAAACTTGGTGAACTGTTTGTTCAGCTGATACAAATTCATAATGGATAATCCCTCTGATATGAAAAAAAAGGTTAGCAACATCGTTGCAACAAGTTCTCAAACTTAATTGTCAGACATCGTATGCCACTGGTTGGCTTTGGACAAGTCATTTTCTTTCCCTGAGCCTCAGTTTCCCCATCTGTTGCAACTGAGCTGGATCAGTCGGCGTCTCCAGAAAGTCATCCTAGAGTTTCCACGTTAGAATTACCAGGGACAAAAGATATTAAAATGCAGACTTCCAAGCTTCAGCCTTATTGGACCAGAATCTCCCCTCACAAGACCCACGAACCTGTATTTTTTAACAGGCTTTCTCCAGTGATTCTTAATCAAGGCCAGGTTTGGAAATCACCAAACTAGCTCAGCCATGGTTCCTTCCAGCGTTAGCCTTCGTGAGAATGGTCTGGGGGCAGATTTCTGGGTTTTCTCTTCGCTGTTGGAAGAAAGACTGTTCTCTTGCTGGCTTCTTGGCTGTCTCAGTCTCAATCAGTCCTGCTAAGTGGTCCCAGCTTCAATCCCTCCCCCGTCTTAAACAGAAAACACTGTTGGTGAACTGAAGGGAAATCAAGGCAAGGAAGTCCAGTGTTTTTGGTTTCCAGTCAGAACTTTGCTTTCAATTTTTTTACACAGTGGTTGTTGGATGCCCTTAATGAAACAATCAGCTTTCTCCAACCCAGCTGCATGGAAAATACGCTGCAAATCCGTAGACCTCAGGTGTATAGTTTAAAGAAGAACTAAATGAGAAACCCCATTTCCAGGTTAACATGCCACACCACAAGTTACCATTTACTGAGCACGTCTTTATGTGGGCCAGGCACTTCACATGTATTATTCCTTTCAACCTGCCCATCCTACAAGATAGAGGCTACTATTATCATCCCCATTTTACATGTGAGGAAATTGAGGTACCTGAAGGTGAAGTCATTTCCCCAAAGTCCTCTAGCTAGTAAGTGTGGAAGCTATGATGACAACTCCACGTAGTCTGGTTCCTGAAGCCGAGCATCTTAAAACCATGTTTTTCCATCCCTAGGGCTGCACCAGCCACTAGAGTTTACTTACATCTACCATGTGCCAGAAATCCTGCAAAATCTTTACACTTATTGACTCTTCACGAAAACCTTACAAAGTAGATATGATAAACTTTCCCCCATTTTGAAGATTAAGAAATCAAGGCGAAGAGTGCTGTTCTGTATCTCACCCAAGTTACACAGTAGCTGGTCTTAAATATCTATGCTTGATGGACAAATCCTACCCATAACATAAACTTATAGAGGGTATGTGTGTGTGTGTGTGTGTGTGTGTGTGTAGCTGGACAGTGAAACAACCCTTTGTGTACAAAGGATGGACCATGCATTTATCCAGAAAAGTTTAGAGGGTGCAGACTCCACTGTTGAATTCTCTTTTTGTACAAAGTGTTGTCCAAATCACATAAATGAAACTTGTAATGGCTCATTGGACTGCTGGCTTTAGCCATGTTGGGTGTCCGACATTCTGTTATCCCACCTGGCAGTTACTCCCTTCACTAAAGGGAGCTGGGGACGTCAGCAACGGAGTATCTTTTTTAATTATAGGAAGGGATTGTTTAGACTGATCTTAGAGCCATAACACGGAATAATAGAGTGACAGGTTGAGAGTGATTTTTCCAGGCTGAGAAAGGACTGATGTTATGACGATTTGGGTGATTCTGCTTCCTGGCCGAGATTTAGAATGTAATAGGAACTAGGTGGGATTCGATCACACTTGGCTTCAGTTTACCATGGATTAAAGCACATGCCAGGTTTATTTAGCACGTCATTTTGCTGCAAAATCTGAAACGGGAGTGAAAAGTGGGGGGGGGGGGGGCTGAGAATACAGACCTTTGGTCCTCTGTGCGAATGGGGCAACTGCTTTCTTTCCATCGCCAATCTCAGTTTGTCTGTCTGTGTAATAGGAAGATGGGGCTGGAAGTTTCCCAGACCCCTTCTCATCTCTGACATTTGATTCATTTTAATTCAGATCCATTCAACCAACAGTCCAACAGCTAGCTGCTCGATGCCAGGCTTTTTGATAGAGAACTGGGGACCCAATAAGGAACAGAAACTGTCATTACACCTGGTTTGCAGGCAGATGTTGTATACAGTAGTTCCCCCTCATCCATGGGAGATACGTTCCAAGACCCCCAGTGGTTGACTGAAACTGCAGATGGTACTGAACCCTATATATACTGTTTTTTCCTGTACACACACACACACCTTACCCCATAAAGGAAGCACTTTTGGGCTTCTCTGGCAAATCCAAATTGCCAGCATCGCTACTCTTGTACTTTGGGGCAAAATAAGGGTTACCTGAACACAAGCTCTGCGATACCATGAAAGGTGATCTGATAACCGAGGCGGCTACTAAGTGACTAATGGGTGGGGAGTGTCCACAGCGTGGAGATGGTGGACAAAGGGACGAATCATGTCCTGGGCGGAACGAAGCAAAAAAATGCGAGATGTCATCACGCTACTCTGAACAGTGTGCAATTTATAACACATGCATTATTTATTTCCTGAATTTTCCCTGTCATATTTTTGGACTGCAATGGGCTCTAGGTAACTGAAACTGTGGAAGGCGACACTGCGGATAAGGGTGGACCACTGTAGTGCCAGGAGTTTGGGACCTGGAGAGAAAGACCCTCCCCTGTCACTGTCCCGCTGGAAGAGCTTAGGCAAGCCACTGCAGCTCTCTGAGTTGGTTCCTCATGTCATGAAGTTTACGGAGAGAAGTTTCTCAAAGTGTGACCAGATGACTTTTTGGATCAGCAAACCCTGGGGTGCTTGTTATAACAACTTAGATCCCTGGATCCCAGCCCAGGTCTGCGGAATCTGACTCTCTCTGGGTGGGAAGAGCGGACAAGGGTCAGCAAGGACCCAAGGTGATTCTTAAACACATTGACATCAGATAATGTGTTAAAGTGCCTGACAATTTGTGAGTGAGGGCTCCATGCATACTTGGTGACTTTTATGAACTCAGGCTCTGGGAAACCCTTGATTTCAACGGTGCTCGACTCCATTGAGCAGGCTCTTCTTATTGCACCTGTAGGTTTTCTCTTTTTTAATAAATACCGGTGGTGCCAAAAAAATGTAGACAAGTGGACACTTTGGTCAACGTTGCTCAAGCCGTAGTTCGCCGTCATCAGAAGTGTGTGGATGCTGATGGGACCCACTGTGAGCACCTCTTGTCATTGCAGAAGTGAAATGTGACTTGTATCCATCTTCTGTTATCGGTATAGATTATGACAATTTTAATACAGTTTTCCGTAAAATGCATATACATTTTTTTGGCACCCTCTGTATATGTGTGTGTGCATGCATGCATGTGTACACGCACGTACACACATATATTAAAGCCCTGTTTATTGAGGGTTATCATGTGCCAGACTTTTAACTAAGCACTATTTAAAGTGAGAAACGTGAGCTTCAGAGGGTAGATAGCTGGCTCAGTATCCTGCGAAGAAATTGGATAAAGATAGAGCCACATGTGGACCCAGGTCTGTCTGACTCCCAAGCATATTGAATAGAGCACTTCCTGCTCTTTCTCAACTGGGGCTACCGTGATGAACATCTAATACACCCCTCACGTGACCTGATGCGTGACCATGACACGCACAGAGCCCCCTGGAGTGCTGCAGCGAGGCTGTCCTGCAACCATCGCACGTCACATGACCTTGTAGTTCTCAGTGTCCTTCCCTCATCTTCAATACCTCGTTGATTCTTAGCTCCAATCTCCTTATTTCTGGGTCGGATGATCCAGGGTGACAATGCTTTATGTTCTACTCCTCAGTGTTCCGTGGAACAACTGTAGTGCCCTTGGGAACAGGTTGCGAGTTTTCCCTGCCTCCCTTCCACCCCCGAAATGTAAAAAAAAAATGTTCCATTTCTTTTGTTCTCTAGAGCTGCCTAACAAACTGCCCGAAACTTAGTGGCTTGAAACAAAAACTATTTTGTTTTTTTTAACGATTTTTGCAGGGTAGAAATGTGGGCAGGGCTCGGCCAGCCAGGGCTCTGTTCCATGCAGCATTAACGGAGGTTACTGGGGCTGGTCCAGAGCAGGGATCTGAAAACTATAGCCTGCAGACCAGATCCAGCCTGGCATCTGTTTGTGTAAATAAAGTTTTATTGGAACACAACCATGCCTATTCTTTTGCATGCTGCCTATGGCTGCTTTCATACTGGAAGAGGCCAGTGGATTCTGTATGACAGAGATTCCATGGCCTACAAAGCCTCAAATATTTACTGTCTGGCATTTTACAGAGAAAGTGTTCCGACCCCTGGTTTAGGAGATCTGACATGGTTCACTCACTTCTCTGGTGCCTCGGAGGGTCTGGCTGGAAGACTGGCTCAGCTAGGACTGTTTACTGGACTAAGTTATAAGTTGCCTCTCTGCAGCCTAGAGACCCTGGGGTACTTAATCTTATTCCTAGGCAGCCGAGGGCTCGTAGAAAGAATGTCCCAACAGGCCCAGGCGGAACTCAAAAGGCCTCTTGTGACCTAGACTCAGAAGCCTGGGAATGTCCCTTCTGCCATACTCTGTTGGTGACGTTGACTAGAATCAGTACAGATTCTAAGGACAGGAATTAGGTTTCATGTCTGAGTGGGGGGAGTAGCAAAGAATTTATGGCCATCTTTAATCTACCACACCTCATTTTTGAAAATCTTTTCTAAAATAGCTGCATCTTCTTTTTGGCCTTGGCCAATGAAGCTCCTGATTGAAATCTTCCTTTGATGATTAAATATCTATGAGACACTTGGCGGTGGAGGGGGGAAGGGGTGTCAGCATTTATTCCATAAATATTTACCGCACTCCTACTAAGTGCTAGGCACTCTGCTGGGTTTTAGGGATGTAACTGTGGATGGAAAAATGTCCTCTGTTCTCACCAGACTCTCAATCTAGTGAATATCGTTGAAAGAGATACAGAAGGTATCGGACATTAAGTTGAATATGCTCTGAGCTCCCCTTGTGACTCAATTTCTGAATCCAGCTTCATTTATTTTTCTGACTCATTCTTCTTTTCCTAAAAGTGAGGGAGGAGATAGGCATTCCGGTTAATTGAAGATTTTAGATCATAAGGACTTTGGATAAAAAGGCTTTTTCATTTTTCATAGTGTTTATCCATAGATGATGTTTTGTTATTCATATGCTTTACAGTTTACCCTCTTTTCACTGTTGACATTAATTCTGCCAAATGGATTTGGAACTGTCTCCATTCATATTCTAACATTATCGCTGCGACGTTCGTCTGTAGCCGAACGATATTTCCATGCCTGCTGGTGGCATCGTTCAATTTTACCCCACGACCTCAGTGTTCCAGAAAGGAAGTTTAGGAAAGCAGAGGTCCATTTTCCTATATTTTTGTGTTTTTCAAGAATGAATAATCATAGGAAATTTTTATGCTTGAAAGTAATCATCTGTTTTAATAAAATGTAGCACCTTCACTGTATTTACTTCAAAATATAAATACTGTAATTATTTTCTGTGGATTTTTGACACATTTTGGAGAACAAACTTGAAATCTGTTAGCTCAGTGGAAAGGCTAAGCTCCATGGTGGTGATGGACCATGTTCCGGCTTCTCACAGCCTCTGGATTGGAACTCTGAAATATCAGCGGCTGCATAAGGGGTGTTGCACCTACACGGCTGCCAGCGAAATGCCTTCTGGGAATCTGGAATAAGGAGGGATCAATTCCAAACCTCAGCTCCCAGTGTCTGATCGATGCTTTATAGTTGTGCGTTGTCCCAGTCTGAAACATGGAATGTTCTCCACATATCTGTTAGTTTGACCCACAGGTATTTCCTAACGGTCTTGACCTATGGGCCCCCTGGGAGCTGATGTTCCCATGTCACATCCTGGGGCCTCCGTGGCCAGGGTCTCAGGAAGAATAGAGGCTTTATTAGTCTTTTCTCACATCTATCACATTTCCATCAAACCTCTCCCCTCCCTCGGACCTTTCCATGTTGAATATCAATGGCTTCATTGTAGTGGTGAGCTCTCATTATCTGAAAATTCCTTTCTGCTCACCTTCCTTTTTTCCCTTAATCTCTGGACATGGAAATTTCTCTCTCTCTCTCTCTCTCTCTCTCTCTCTCTTTCTCTCTCTCTCTCTCTCTCTCAATGAATCTACCTATAGATCCGTTGATTTACTTTGAGTATGTTATGCTTAGGGGGTAGTACTATTTTTTTTCTGGGGAGTGGTGTAAATAGTTGGGATCTTTTTTTTAACTACAATATTATTGAGGTATGATTGGTGCACAGCAAGCTGTACGTTTATAATGTATACAACTTGATGAGATTGGAGCTACGTGTACACCGCTGAAACTGCCACATCTATACCGTGAACCTGTCCATCACTACAAAAGTTCTCCCGGCCTTATTTATTTATTTATTCTTTTATTCATTCATTCATTCATTCAATTATAATAGCTTTAACACAAGACCTACTGTTGTAGCAAATACGTAGGCGTAGCAGCGTGCTGTAGATCGGTAGGATTTATTTTTCTTGCACAGCTGAAGCTTTGTTCCCGTTGACCAACACCTCCCTGTTTCCTTCCCTCCCTGCCTCCCCCAGCCCCTGGCAACCACCATTCCCCTCTGTTTCTATGAGTTTGACTAGTTTAGATTCCACGTGTATCTGAGACCATGCAATATTTGTCTTTCCGTGTCTGGCTTTCTGTACTTCGTGCAATGTCTTCCGTGATCGTCCACGTTGTTGTCGCAAATGGTGGCATTTCCTTCTTTTTCAAGGCCGCATACTGCTCCACGGTGCGTACACACCACATTTTCAGTATTCATTCACTCATCCATAAACATTTAGGTTCTTCCGTGTGGTGGCCATTGGGAATGATGCTGAGTGAATATGGGGGTGCCGATATCTCTTTGGGACCCTGATTCCAGTTCTTTTGGGTCGTCACCCAGAAGTGGGGTTGCTGGATCATACGAGCATAGTAGTTCTATTTTTAATTAATTGAGGACCCTCCATACTGTTTTCCATAGTGGCTGCACAGATTTACATTCTTACCTACAGTGTACAGTAGGGTTCCCTTTTTTCTGCACCCGTATCAACATTTTTCTAATAGCCATTCTAACAGGTGTGAGGTGATCTCTCATGGTGGTTTTGATTTGCATTTCCCTGACAACTAGTGTTGGCGAGCAGCTGTTGGCCATTTGTCTTTTTTGAAGAAATGTCTACTCAGTTCCTTTGCTCATTTTTTTTTTCTATTGAGTTGTAGGAGATCCTTATGTATTTTGGATATTCACCTTTTACCAGCTATATGATTTACAAATTTTTTTTTCTCATTTCATACATTGCCTTTTTTATTTCGTTGATCGTTTCTTTTCCTGTGCGGAAGCTTTCTGGTTTGATGCAGTTCTACTTGTCTATTTTGGCTTTTGTTACCTGTGCTTTGGTGAATAATTCTGTTAGGAGGTGGCACGTTCCTGCAATCATCTCACTGAATTCTCCCTTCAACCCTTGTGTTAACTCCATGACTAGGAGCTTCTTCTCCAGAGCCAGACAGCGGCGGGTCCTTTCCTGGTTTTGCCATTTGCTCTGTGACATTGGGCCAGTGGGTTAATCTCTGAGCTTTGGTTTTCTACGGAGTAGAAATGATAGCTAAGAGCTGAGAATTAAATTAGCTAATGGCACAAAGTCAACATTCAACAAAGATAACCTACACTTACTACCACCCTCTTCCCAATTCACCGGAAAGGCTGCCGAGGCTCAGAAAGGTGAAGTAACCAGCTTAAGAGCACAGCCAGGATTTTAGCACCGCTTAGCCTGATGGTAGCGTGTGTTCTTTCTCACTGTTCCTCTAGCTTCTACCACCCAATACTGCTCACAGGGCCTGTCGTGGAGAGCAGAACAGATCCTTGTAGATGCAATATCACTCCGGGTGTTTTTTTCCTTCTCATTTTGTTTCCTGTCCAGGGCGCTTCTCTTTCCTCTAGATGACCTTCATTCTTTTTGGTGAGGCTTCTAGATGGAGCAAAATGCACATAAGCAACTAAACAAGGTCCATATTTGCCATCAAGAAAATACTTTACAGATGTCTTCAATCGGGAAAGAGTGCAAAAATCAAAACAGATAAACAATTCTTGCCTGATACTGCCCGAGACTTGGAAAGCCAACGTGCTTCCTGGAGAACCAGGATGGACTGGCCCAGCCTCATTCCGCCAGAATCGTTCCATGGGAGAGGTTTCAGCCTGGAGACCCTTTTGGGAACCTCCACACATATGTGACTGTGGGTAGGAACTGACAAGATCTCAGCTCACAAAATTTGGCAGTTATGTTTTTCTTGACATGTGTGTAGTTCACAGAATTAATTGTGAATTACTGGGGACTGCCAACCTCATTTGGGGAGGCCGGTCATAGTTTGGAAACTGTTGAGTTGAGCAGCCTTTTTGGTCCGTTTCAAAAATCTATTTCCCCCCTTTTGAATTCAAATCAAATGCAAATTGAAGGAATTAGCTCAGATGAGAAAACAAACCAACAAAAAAACCAATTCTGCCATTTTAAATCCCCTGTAGCTGAGACTTAAGCTCCTACCCACATCTCTCCAAATCGTTGTAGTCTATTGACTTGCTAATTCTTACAGCAAACTGTTGGCATCCATACCCCATTTTAAGGATGAGACAAGCAAGGTAAGGATATGTTGATTGAAAGCACTACAGAAAAAGTATCTTCCAAAATGCCTTACTCATGGAGTAATAATATTAAACAATTTGGTTGCTAATGGAAGAAGAGGCTCATTGTCTGGTTTTACAAGGTCTGACAATTAGGTTCCCAAACTTGTTGCAACGATGTGGCTAAGCTTTTTGATGTCAGAGGGATTATTCATTATGAATTTGTACCAACTGGACAAACAGTTCACCAATTGACTATTTGGAGGTGCTGAAAAGGCTGCGTGAAAAAGTTAGACGACTTGAGCTTTTCGCCAACAGTTCATGGCTCTTGCATCACGACAATGCCCCAGCTCACACGGCACTGTCTGTGAGGGAGTTTTTAGCCACGAAACAAATAACTGTATTGGAACACCCTCCCTACTCACCTGATCTGGCCCCAATGGCTTCTTTCTTTACCTGAAGATAAAGGGAATATTGAAAGGAAGACATTTTGATTACATTCAGGACATCAAGGATAATACGACGACAGCTCTGATGGCCATTGCAGAAAAAGAGTTCCAAAATTGCTTTAAAGGGTGGACTAGGCGCTGGCATCGGTGCATAACTTCCCAAGGGGAGTCCTTTGAAGGTGACTGTAGTGATATTCAGCAAAGAGGTGTGTAGCGCTTTTTCTAGGATGAGTTCGTGAACTTAATTGTCCCACCTCATATATTAGCTAAGTACTAAGCAGTAATCACAGCACAAGGTGTTAAGTTCTAGCGGGCTTGGGTTTGACACCAGTCTCCACTGTGTGATTTTGAGCAAATTGTTTAACTTCTCTCATCCTCAGTTTCCTCTTTTGTGCAAAGCCATTACTGACAATTCCTGCCTCTAGGATTGTTGGGAGATTTGAGATGACTCATGCAAAGCACCTAGCACCACCTTTTTAGGAACTTTGCAATGGAATATATCTATTCTTAGCATTAAGAAAATACAGTTGTCATGGTTATTCAAAAAAATTATTATAGTAACTATAATTCACAATAGTAATTCCAATTTATTAATAATCATATATATATATATATATATATATATATATATATATATATATATATATGAGGTTTTATAACCCGAATGCTCACTCTGCCCCTTGCAAGCTCAAGGGCATGATGAATCTATTTCATTTCATCTGAAAGCCATCCATCCGTAGGCAGCAAGCCAGGGAACCCAATTTATAGCCTGTGCTCCAGGGTAAAGAAATAACTCCAAGGAATATAGCATCACTAAAGTTTTGTGTTGGACTACAATCACAAAAATTCACAGTGAGTCTCTGGACTAAAGCCTATTTCATTTCTTTTATGAAGGATACCACCACCTAACTGGAGACTGAAAGATACTTTCCTCTCTGTGAAGAATTCCAGTTTAATTGGAGTAAGTTGGCTTGAGGTACCAACTTTTCGTAGAGCACTTAAGAAAAAGGATGTCTGAAGCCATGCTTGGGTTTCCTTGGAGGATAGCAAAAAGCAATGTATTGACATCCACCCATTTACTGTGGCTTAAAAACACACAAGGACAGGTACTCCTACAAACATTAAACATTTGATGCAAAAATACAGGCTGAAAAAAATAATCTCATCCTCCAGTATTTCAGCCATAGCAAGCATGGCTTGAACAGTTTATGAGAGGCCACCATAGATTTCAGAGACGTGGCAACATTCCTTAATGTGTCTAATGTCAGTGTGACATCTTAATGTGTCTAATGTCAGTTGGCAATCAACAGAAGATCACCAATGAGCATGCAGCTGTAGGTGTGGCAGAAACGTTACAAAGCCACACTGTATGGTGAAACTGTCACTGCTCTTCTATTGGCCAACAAACCACCTGCAATGCTCTGGACCTCACACACAGATGACCAGGCCCAGCCATGTGGCTGTAAGGTGGCCATTGGCTCTGATGGTCCCACCATCCCTCCAACATCCCAAAGCCTCCCACTTGGAGGCTCTCGCTCACTGGGAACCCAGGTACCTTGTAATGTCCTGCTCTGCCAATCTTAACACATCAGTTGCAGAAGAGAAATCCCTTTCCTCTAAGAAAGCTTCCTGGAAATAACACCCCACACTTCCGTTTAAGCTCTGTCGACCTAAACTTTGTCCCGTGGCTTCTCTTGGCGGTAAGAAGGCTGAGAGAAGTGGGCTTTTAGCTGAGACATAGCTGTACTGTGAAGAGTCAGGGTGCTGACACTCAGAAAGAGGAAGAGAAGAGATGTGGGAATGAGCATCTAGTACTCTGTTGTCCCACTTCTTACTCAGCTTAGGGCACATTAATGGCCAACATTTAACATTCACTGACCGTTAATTGTGTACTGTGCAGGTACTGGACAGGTACTGCGGTAAGCACTCTGCACCTATTACCTCTTTAGTCTTCAAAACTACCCTTTGAAATTAGGATTTCCATACGGCTAAGAAAGGGGAAGTGATTTCCCTCAGGACACACAGCTAAGGAGTAGTGCAGAAATGGTTTGATCGCATCTTGATTTCGCAAAACAATCGAACAAAACCCATGCTCTTCACAACACATTTATAATCCAGCACCCATGCACCAGGCTCTTCCGCTCTCTTTACCTTACGATTTGCCCAGTGGATTCCTGATTCACCTGTCAAGACCTGTCATAAATGCCTCTCCTTCTGTGAGGTTTTCTTTACACCCTCCACCCTCTGCAGTGTGACCACATGGTGTTTCAACAATCATTTCCTGATATCGCTCATGTATTAATCATTGCTCCAGGGGAAAACAGAGGGCAAAATATATGCCTATGCTCAACATCTGTAGATCTCTTAGGATACCGAGAACAATGCTGTCCAATAAAACTTCCAGCAGTGACAGAAAAGTCCTATATGTGTACTGTCCAACATGGCCACCATTAGGCCATGGGGCCATCGAGCATTTGACGTGCAACTAAAGTAGTGAAACTTCAATTTTATTTAATCTTGATTAACCTAAATTTAACTTTAAACACTGACGTGATTAGCTTTTGGAAGACTTTTAAGTTGTTTTGGAGCAACTTTAGTATGTGACTCTACCCTTTTCAATGATAAATTTCATGAATTCTAAATATAGACCAAGAACTTTCAATGGAAATGTAGCCTCACATAAGGTGTGCTATTAGTATAAAATATACATTCCTGTGAAGGCGTAGGATGAAAAAGAAAGACTGTAACATAGCTCACTGATCATTTTTATGTTGATCACATGATAAAATGAGAACATTTTTGGATATATTGTGTTAAAAATATATCCTTAAAACTAATTTGACCTGCCACTTTTCACTTTTGAAAATGTGACTTCTAGAAAGTTTAAAATGACAAATGGGACTTGCCTTAGATTTCCACGGGACAGTGCTGGGCTGGAGTGTAATAAGTTACTGAAGAAAGACCATTGGACAGCTTTGTCCTTCCAATGGTAGAAGTGCTACCACGTCATCTGTGGTCTTAGCAGGAACGGAGCATATACCAGGTCCTCACTTAACAGCCGCCAGAAGAACAAAGGAATGCCTCTGCGTAACCTAAATGAAATATTTTTCCCTTTCTGGGCTGTGCCACCGTTGCTGAAATCTTTCTTCCATGTCATGTGAGAGGCTTCCCTGGATATTTCACATTTTTTCAGAGATTCCGTACCTGAAATATTTTTCTTACGTTGAGCCCCCAGGCAAGATCTCAGAGTTGCCATCAACCTAGAAATAAGGAAGTAAAGGATGCTTGGATTGGCTTTATTCATCCATCCATCCACCCACCCATCCATCCATCCATCCATCCATCCATCCATCCATCCATCCATCCATTATTCAACAAATAATCATTGAACTCCTACTATGCACCTGGCACTGTTCTAGGAGAATGTGGATACAACAGTGAAGGAGACTGACACAGTCCCTATGTTAGTGGGAAAACAAATAACAAGAAACACGTAGATCCTTAAATTAAGAAGCTTATCAGCTGGATTTCCTTCCTCGTGATCTGTCAGTTATTTGTTTCTTGGAGACTTTTCTTTTTCTTTTCTCCCCTTTCCATTCCAGGCAAGGTTAGGGAGCACCAAAGAAGAGATTTGTGATGAAGTTCTTGTCACACAGACGGCCTCCTGGAGGAACGCAGGAGAGGAAGCCGCAAGCCAGCTCTTAGAATTAGACAATCCACCCAACACTTGGATGACTTGTGTCTCCAGTGCTTAACAGATACTCAAGATTAGTCAGCAGGAGAATTGACTGTGGTTCTTTCAAGTAGCATATAATTATAATGCTTGGTACTTAAGGGTGTCTTTTATTTCAAGCTCTTTCAGCACATAATGAGTCTTACCTCTATAATCTTGGCAGGTTTTCACTACATTATTCTTCTTTTTTTTTTTTTTTACTAAATAGTAAAATAACTTACTTGAACAACATTTTAAGACAATCTTTTCATTAAAAAAATATTAATCTGTCATTCTCTGTCTCTTCTATTACAAGCAATTTGCGGAAAGTTTTGTGACCCTACTGTGTGCTACGTGAAGGTCTGTACATCCATGTCATGCTTATACAGTGCCAGATAAATGCTTTTTTCTTTTTCTTTTTCTTTTTTTTTTGGCTTCAGTTTAAGAGATGAGGCCATTCTATTCTTCTACGCATTCATTGCGCCAGCCATAATGTGTTGAGTGAGTTAAGGAATTTTAATGTTTGGGAAGCAAACGTTCACCATAAATCATACCAAAAAGTAGAATGGATTGGAGACAACCAGGCTATGTTGAAGAAGGCAAGAGCTAGGGGATATGCTAGCCCTCATAAGGGCCTGGAACCAGGACCCCCAAAACTCAGGACCCAAGACGAGCTTGTCCATTTCTCCTGGCTCATGTGACTTCTTACCTCTGCTTCTCTTTCTGTCTACCAAAGACTTCTCTTTCCTCTGTGGTCTGTTTTTATCTGTTTCCTTGCACGTGGGCCAGACAGGGCCACTTCAGTTCATGTGTACTGCAGAGGTAAATGCATATGCCCCTATGTCCCCACACCATCTCAGGAAGGAGACACTGACTGGTCCAGTTTGGGTCATGGGCTCCCGTTTGGTACCATCAGCTATGGATGGAGAGGCAAGCTCATATGTTTCATAGATTCTTTAAGAAAAGGAGTTGATGCTTTAGCCACTTTGGAAGAATGTCAAAAATAGACTTACCCTAGGACCCAGCCAGTCCACTTTTCAGCATTTACTCCAGAAAACTAAAACCTACATCCACATAAAACTTGTACAAGAACGTTTGTAATAGTCAAGAAGTAAAAACCACCCAAATGTCTATCATCTGGTGAGCAGATAAACAAAATGTGGTGTATCCATGCAATGGAATGCTACTGGGTAATAAAAAGGAGCAAAGTACGGATACGTGCTACAACATGAATCTCAGAAGCATTATGTGAAGCAAAAGCAGCTATTAATACATGCAAAGACCACATATTGCCTGATTTCATTTATATGAAGGTCTGGAAAAGGCAAATTTATAGAGACAGAGAGTAGGTTGGCGGTTGCCTGGGGCTGGGGGTGGGAAAGAGGAGTTTCTTTTTGGGGATGCTGGAAAAGTTATACAATTAGATTCTGGTGATTGTAGCACAAATGAAATATACCAAAACCTTCAGTTATTTAAATGAGTAAATTTATGATACAGAAATTATTTCTTGATAAAGCTGTTTTTTTTTGTTGTTTTTTTTTAAAAGAATTATTGAGAACCAGTGGTTTGCGGTCCCAGTAGATGGGTTTCCTTCCAGTTGCCCCAACCTGCAGGGTGAAATCCTGCTTCTGTATCATTCCTTCTGGTTACACCCCCCACCCCTGCCGTGCCTTTAAATGGCGGGCTTCTGTTTCACAACCTTTTGAGTCATCTGCAACTTTAGGCGTCAGGAATTTCTTTTTCCTATGAACTTCTTATTCCTAAGGCACACCATTGTCCCTGAACGCACTTCCTGACACTCTTCTCCTCACTTGCGCATTCTTACGACTGACCTCCTTTCCTTTATTGAATCACGCCCCGCTAATCTCACTGAACATCCTTGCATTCACTGTTCCCTATTTCTAATATACTGTTTCCCCACATCTCTGCAAAGCTCACTGACACCCCTCATGCAGGTCTCCCCACATCTCTGCAAAGCTCACTGACACCCCTTCTATGTCACCTTCTCATAGAGGTCATCCCTGACAACTCTTTCTAAAATAGTGTCTTGGTCCCAAGTATCTTCTGTTCCCCCTTTCCTCTCCAGATCACCCTCCACCCTTCCCTACTCTGCTCTGTGCTTCTGGAAACTGACTTCTATGAAGAGCATCAATGGGCTTTCTTGCCCTCTGGTTTCTGGTTGGGTTTGGCCAATGGGAAGCCCTAGTTGGACTTGGAAGGAAGAGAAGGAGGCTGGAGTACTTATCCCCTGGATCTATCGCTATAAGATGGACTGAACTATAAGATGTGTCCCTTATCTGAAGGTCATTGCTCCTCGCGAGGCTGCCAGCTCTTCCTGTCTTTTCCATCCAGTCCAGTACTCCCCTGAGCCTTTCTTGGCATAAATGTAATAACAGCTCTTTGCTGTTAGCCCTGAGTTACCGTACTATCCTTTTTTTTTTTTTTGTACTATCCTTTATGGTTCCCTAACATACAAGCCTTTCTCAATAGTGTCTTTGTAAGTAAATCCTGTTTATGTAATCATATTTCAGGGGTGCTGTTTCCTGTTGAGATCCTGACTGACACAGCTTCCATCCCCTTCTTCCAATTCTTAGTCCCCTCCTTTGCTTTCTTTTTCCTCCTAGCTTCATATTGGTATGTGCTTATTCTCTGTTTCTCTCCTTAATTAGGAAAATTTGCTTAACTGCCACAACAGACAAACCCCCAAATCTCAGTATCTAACTCAATGAAAGGTTATTTCTCTCTTAGGTCACAGGCCTACGTGCTTGGGCAGCTCTTCTTCATTTGACGTGCTTCCACTAGAGCATGTGGCCCCAAGGTCATCACAGCAGAGAAAGAAAGTACTGGAGAGTACATGGGCAGGGAGTGTGTGTGGGGGTAATTATTTCATTTTTTTTTTCAGTTACAATTGACATTCAATATTATTTTATGTTAGTCTCAGGTATACAGTATGGCGGTTAGACATTTATATAATCTATGAAGTGATCCCTCCGGATTAGTCTAGAACCTACCTGGCACTATATACAGTTGTTGCGACATCATTGACTATATTCTCTATGTTCTGCTTTACATCCCTGTGACTATTTTCTAACTACCAATTTGTACTTCTTAATCCCTTCACCTTTTTCACCCAGCTCCCCAACCCCCTCTCATCTGGCAGCCATCAGTTTGTTCTCTGTATCTATGAGTCTGTTTCTCTTTTGTTTGTTCATTTGTTGTTGTTGTTTAGATTCCACACACAAGTTACATCACATGGTATTTGTCTTTGTCTGACTTATTTCACTTAGCATAATACCGTCTAGGTCCATTCATGTTGTTGCAAATGGTAAGATTTCATTCTTTTTTATGGCCGAGTAATATCCTGTTGTACATATGTACCACCTTCTTTATCCAGTCCTCTACTGATGGGCACTTAGGTTGCTTCCGTATCTTGGCTATTGTAAATAGTACTACAGTGAACACAAGGGTGCAGATATCTTTTTGAATTAGTGTTTTGGATTTCTTCACGTAAATACCCAGAAGTGGGATTGCTGGGTCATAAGGTAGTTCTATTTTTAATTTTTTGAGGAACCTCCATACTGTTTTCCATAGTGGTTGCACCAGTTTGCTGTCCTACTAACAGTGCATGACGGTTCTCTTTTCTCCACATCTTCGCCAACACTTGCTGTCGTGGAGGGTGTTTTTAAAGGCTGGGCCACTTCTTACCACATTCCCATGGAGTCTGCTCCCAGTCACTGGACCCCACCCTAACTTCAAGGGTGGCTAGGAGATGTGGGGGAGCACATGGAAATCTGGCAAGACCCATTTCCTCTACCACAGTCTCCTGTTAGAATGTAACCCGCCTTCCCACTCTCTGGCTCAGGGCAGGGACCTGATTTAGCCTCGTCACTACTCTCTCCTCAGTGCTTACCACATGCTGAGCAAACAGTAGTCTTGAATGTTTGAATAAATGAAGATGTGAATGAATGACAGCTTATCGTCTGGAACTTCCATTTAATTCTTAGCAATGTGCTGTGCTGTAAACTTTGTCGTGAGGGTAGAACTCTATCTTGCTAATTCCATTTTCAATCTTATTTGGGCAGGGGCTAATCTTGACATTATTTTGATCCATTCTGTAATACCATCGCAAGTTCCTTGCAGATGTCCTTCTCTTTGTCCCTTGAGGTTAAGAACTGCCACATTTACTATAGTTCCCCAGAAGAAAAACTGATAACAAAATGCTAATTTATTCTATGTGGTTTCTGTTCTTTCATTGCTTTAATGATTTTACAAATGCTTCTTTACTTAAAACCCTTATTATGTGCCAGGAATTAGAGACCTTGCCTCCCTGCCATGCTTTCTCTCCCCAATCCACTTCTTTAATCTGTTGAAAGTTCTGGGGCTTGAGGCAGTGCCACTGAGGGTCCTAGCATCCAGAGATAATGGCTTCCAGGTGCAGCTGAAAACAAATCCCACAAATTACTATTTCTAGGATAGTTTTGGGGAAGTCTGGAAGACTATGACTTCATAAGCCAAAATCTAGTTCCTTGGTCATGGACTCTAGTCTCCAGATTTGGCCTTGATTCCAAGAGGATTTGGGGATAGAGTGCGAATACCTCCAGAAAGGCTCAACATCTCTGGTGGAGACATAGGAGGTCTGACAATTAAGTTCGCGAACTTGTTGTACCGACGTGGCTAAACTTTTTTGATATCAGAGGGATTATTCATTATGAATTTGTACCAACTGGACAAACAGTTCACCACGTTTGCTATTTGGAAGTGCTAAAAAGGCTGCGTGAAAAAGACGACCTGAACTTTTTGCCAACAATTCATGGCTCTTGCATCACGACAATGTATCAGCTCACACAGCACTGTCTGTGAGGGAGTTTTTAGTCAGTAAACAAATAACTGTATTGGAACACCCTCCCTATTCACTGATCTGGTCCCCAATGACTTCTTCCTTTACCTGAAGGTAAAGGAAATATTGAGAGAAAGACATTTGGATGACATTCAGGACGTCAAGGGTAATACGACGACAGCTCTAATGGTCATTCCAGAAAGAGTTCCAAAATTGCTTCGACGGGTGGACTAAGCACTGTGTTGGTGCATAGCCTCCCAAAGGGAGTACTTTGAAGGTGACCGTAGTGATATTCAGCCATGAGGTATGTAGCACTTTTTCTAGGATGAGTTCACGAGCTTAATTGTCCAACCTTGTAACTCAGACTACAGATCCTGGGGCCTCATTTTGCAAACTTGGTTCAGTGGGAGTTCTATCCGAGGTCAAAGAATGCTCTAACAGAAAAAGTTCCCTGGTGAAAGAAATTTGGGAAAAACTGCTGAGTATATCCTCCTTTTGGAAATTCACACATAAAGTACAGTATTAAAGGCTAGGAAAAGGCTTACAAATCAACAAAGAAAAAGCAAGCAAACATAACTTAATTTCGGTTCGCCTAGTTTATCCCAAACTTATTCAACCATGGATCCCTTTTTCATGCAATATGTGTTAACATCTTGTGGATTTAAACCCTTCTGAGCATAGTTGTGGAAACTATGTCTTAACCTCTATGATTTCCCCTTCTTCTGTCCATCCTGCAAGCTTTTCCATATGGCAGAATTAAGGCTCAGAGAAGTGAAGTAGCTTAAGCACTGTAACTTAAACTCATGAATTGCAGAGCTGGAATTTGAGCCCAAGCCTGACGGATCTAAAGCCTTTTTTTTTTTTTTTTTTTTTTTTTTGCATCTATCCTATACTATTCCCAAGGTATGGTGAATTGTCTGGAATTCATTTTAATTATTTGATAAAAATAATTTGTAATTAATCATTGATTGCCTGTCAGTGAAGGCTATTCTGAAGAAACTGAAGACGGTTCACTCTCAGCTCCAACAGTCTGCTTTGCATTATCCATTTGTTAGAAAACTCTCTTTTTTGGAGAGCTGTGCAAGAGGAAACTTCCATCCAGACTGTCTGAATTATCCAGAAATTCTGAACTGATGGCATCCAAATGAATAAGACTTTACAGAACTATATTTGGAGAGTTGATTGGATTTGTCAGTTTTCCTGTGGATATAAAGTCCTGGGTGGCTTGACCGAAAGTATGCTAGGACATAAATAATCACCAAGTTTTCAGGTGAATTCCACAGAGTCCTTGGGAAAAGAAAACTCTGGCTATTGGGGAATCTATAGGCTATTGGAGAAAATCTTGCACATAACCCCAAAATGTGAACTCAATGATGAGGATCTTTGGGAGAAAAAGATCAACCATTTTCTTCTTCTTCATCTTCTGTGTTTTTTGAAACCCAAGTACTTTCCAGCAACCAGTGTTACAATTTCACAGCCAAGAAGGTCAGGGTGATGAACTCGCAAGCGTTCACGGACACTAAGCGCCCAGTCGACTCCCTGAACTTCGAAACACTAGAGGGTCAGAAAGCAAGGAAAACATGTTTTTACAACCGAAAAGATTACGTCTTGGATCACATTATTTATTTATTTCTTTATTTCCCACAAAGGGCTTTTTTTTTTTTTTTTTTTTTTTACAATGTCACGTCTCTTGGCTTTCTGAGCTCTTTCTCCTCTGTTTCAGGGAGGGTGAGATATGGGGCAAGACCTTGCAAAACTAGACTTGGACCTTTCTCATTTATATTTTCCAGAGGCTCCATGCTGGTGATGAAAGATCTGACCCAGGAATTCGAAGTTCATAGTGGGGTGGGGTGGGGAGGGGGAGCTGGGAGGCTTCCCAACCCCAGCTTCCGTCTGCCCCTGTTGGCTGGACTCCAGTGACTCTCATTCTTGAAGACTTGGGTCAGTGCTGCAGTTTACCCGTGGATCCATCTTCCCTTACAAGGCAATGGCTTTTGCTTCTTTCTGGGACTTGGGGTGTGTTAAGTGTTTATTCTCAGCAGAGCTTCAAATGAGGGTCAGTATCCACTCATTCATTCAGTGGGTACTAGTTGAGCATTTACTCTGTGCCTCCTAAGCACAGAGGATGTCGGGAATGGACACCACCATCTCTGTCCTCCTGGGAATTCCCATACGTTTTTGAATTCTGTGACAATAGCCACCACGGTACCTCACTTGGACTCCGAGGGATGGATCATATTAGAAATCATCTCTTCTAAGCCTTCCTTCCGTTTTGCGGATGGAAGGACAAAGGTTCAGAGAGAAGGAATGGACTTGCTCAAGCTCACATAGTGGATTAGTTACAAAACCTGTAGAAGGATCCAGGTTTTTTGTTTTGTTTTGTCTGTTTTTTGTTTGTTTTGTTTTGTTTTAGTTTCAGGTGTACAAGACAATGTAATAGTTAGTCATGTATCATTTATGTCCCTCACACAGTGATAACCCTCCTCCCGTCATCTACTACCCCTCTGACATCACATACAACCATTACATGTCCACTGCCTCTATTCCTAATGCCATATTCCTCTTATTGTAACCATATATATATTTATAGTTGACATTCATTATTGTTCAGCTTCAGCTTCAGGTGGACAGTGCAGTAGGATCCAAGTTTTTTGCTTTCTATCCCAGAGCTCTTTTCGTTGTACGATGTTGCCTCTCACGGTTCATTCAGCCTGTCTTTGCTGAGAGTTCACTAAGCACCATCAACAGTTAGCTGCTGTAGAAAACTCCAAGATGTCACTCAAGAAACTGAAAATTCAAGCTGGAGGTAATGGACCCTGAAGCCCTTGATTGGGAAACATACAGGAGAGAGTGCAGACTTGGAAATCAGACAGGCTTGGATTCAAATTCTCATCTTTCATTTATTTATCACGTTCTTTGGGGCAAGTTACTTAGCTTTTCTGAGGCTTAGTCTTCTCTCCTTTAAAACAGGAATGGTGATAGTACCTACTATCTATGAATATTGGGAAAGGAAGCAAAAATGCAAATTCCTGGCACAAAATAGGGAACACTGCATGGTTCTCATGAATAATAATCACTGTGATAAATTATATATATGTATATATGTATGTATGTATATATATATATATATATATATATATATATATATATACACACACACATACATACATATATACACACACACACAATGTTCTGGAAATACCTAGTAAGGAGCAGCTAATTTTGTCCCTGGGCGTGGATGAGAAAAAGGAGACTCTCTCTTTTGATTGGATTTTTCTGCCTGATTTGTATTTGGGGAGAGTGTATATTTTATGGCTGAAATCTCTCTATAGGCATTTCTACTCTAAGAAGTTTATTGCCCTAGAAGAAGTGACTACAAAGACAGAGCCACAAACCGATGTAAATGTAGAACAGGACCCTGCCACGGTTGATCAGCCAGATAATGGGTTCTCTTAATGGATATAGTCACATGCTCCAAGCACAAGAATAAGTAGAGGATGATCCAAGATACAGGAGATCTCACAACGCCTTATGAATCGTCAGAGATCAAACGGGCTGAATCATCCAGGATTACATCTCTCTCTTTTTTTTTTTTTTTATGTTGGAGTGCTTTGAAAATTGGTAATGGTGTAGTTTGTTCTCTGACGATGCTTCTTGCAGTTGGTCTTGACAAGTGTTTTCCAAAGCCTGCTTTGTGGAACACTAGACCCATAACATGCTCGGTAACTTTGGACAAAACGTGTACCCAGATATTCCCAGTGTACCTTCGCTACTGCACTGCATGATTCATGAGGAAAGAATCCCATTTACCTCCTTTAACCCAGTAGAATTTTCTTTAATCCCTAGATTATAAGGTCTGTGAGGGCAGGAATTGCCCTGTTTTGTTCTTGAAGGGAACAATCAATATCGGGGTGACAGATGTAGCTAAATGTGTTTTAGGAGGAAATGTAACTGTAAAACACATTTGATTATGGATTCATTCATTCATTCATTTGTTTGTTCGTTCGTTAATATTTATTGAATGTCTCTATGTGCCAGGCACTCTTCTAGACCTTGAAGATACAAGTATGGTGGACAAGGTCTCTGATCTTTAGTGGGGGGAAGAGTATTGATTAATAAACCAATAGACAATGACATAACAAGCATGATTTCATATAGAAACACACACTGTAAAGATGACATAACAACCAGATAAAAGTGAGTGCTAAGGGGAGGGGTGGTGAAGGAAGGTTCTACTAGAAGGAGCCATTTGAGTTGAGACCCAGAAGACATCTGAAGACTAGAAGGGAGGGCATCCTGGGTGGAGGGGATGGCAAGTGCAAAGACATGAAGGCAAAGACCAAATTGGTGTGCTCAAAGAACACAAGGCAAGCCAGTGTGGCCAGAGTATAGCAAGCAAGGAGTGAAATGCAAGTGAAGATGTTAGCAGAGGCTGTTTTCTCGGTGCCAAGTATTGTGTCTAACAAAGACCAGGTGCCATGGATATCTGCCGAATGTGCAAATCAATACAATTAATTAATTGTTTCCCTTGGTTCCTGTCCTCTACAATCTCTGGTGCCATTGCTTATGCATATTTTATAAACTAAAGCTAATTTTTTAAAAAAAATTGATATTTTTTTGCTGTTATCTGTGGGATCTGTGTAAGGGATGATTTGATATTGACTGTCTTAGTCACAATCTAAGACTTAGATGAAAAGTCTTGCCTGATTAACTGTCTGGAATTACAGAGGAATTGCTATCTACTACAGAAGGACTCCCTTTGAGGAAAGAGGGCCAAGAAGAACCGATGACATGGTCAATGTCACACAGGGCACTTGTGGGAAACCAGAGGTGGGGACCCACCTTCTCACCCTGCCACTGAGCTGGTAGCTGGACGGATTAGCTGATCCATCTAACTCCATTTACTTTGACCTGCTCCCTCTTGAAGCTTCTCTACTACAATGTGCTCAGTTCCCAAAATATGGGATTTTAAGTGAAACCCTGACATTTAGCTCTAGGGCTAAACAGCAATACTCAAATCCCCCAATTAGAAGCAGAGATGGAGATGAAATGGTCCCAAGGAATCTGGAGACACAACAGTTTCGAAAGGCAGCAACAAACTGGGACAGAGAGGGGAAGTTTTAGATCTCGCACAAGGAATGTGAAGCTAAATGAGAACCATTCGAAAGCTCTGGGGGTTATAAAGTGGAATTCCCTCTTGTACAGTACACAAGAGTTATTAAGTGTGTATATGAGACTCCTGTTTTACTTCATGTACATGATTATTTTATACAGGCGAGTTTGGAAAGAATTATAGGCTGAGAGCTGGCCAAGATGCGAGATGAGCGGCGGGGAATGGGGGTGGCTGTTGCAATGTCCTCGTTGGGAGCTGGGGCTACTTGGAGAAAGCCAACGTGGGGTGCATCACGGGCTAAGGGGTTGGGAAGAAGTAGAGTGGAGTTAGATTCTGTATAGGCTCATCTCCAAGAAAAAGGCATCCTGGTCTTGGTCTTCCTAGGAAGGGGCTGGGTTTAGAACTAAAGGAGCAGAAACTGGGACAAAGCCCAGCAAAGTGGGTTTGGTCCACTTAATGTCCAGAGACCAGGAAGAAAAAGAATTTGGATTTGACTTGTTTGACTTTAAGACATGAGAGAGACTATGGGCCATTCTCAACACACCCAGTGATTTCAAAAGTGAGAAATACATTATCTTTCTGAAAGAAGTCTAGGAGGCAGGGAACTGGGGATGAAGGACTGCTTTAGGAAAGATCCAATTACCAACAGCCTGGGCTGGCTGCATCTTTCCTGAGAGTGGTCAGAGGCAGTGGAATTTGTCTACTCAGATCTTTCCGAGTTACATTCCTATATAAGAGAGGCGGGATTCTGGTGTCAGACTTTGGATCCCTTGTTTTGCTTCTAACTCTGTGACCTTGAGAAAGGGACTCTCTTGGAGCTTCAGTTTCACCAATTGTAAAATGGGGATGGAAGCAGCTACGTATATTGAAAATATAATATGGCAGAGGATACACAACGTTGAGTCTCATTAAGGGACAGCCATCATACCAATCGTGATGATTATATTGATAATAATTTGAATGAAGGACAATTGATTGGCCTGGGGTGGGGAGCAGTACTGTCAGTGCATGATATCCTGTTTGATGAGCAGCAGTGTCTTCCGGCCTGTTCTTTGGGCTGTAGGCTCACCATGGCGCAGCTACAAAAGCCTTTAACTTTATTGAGTTGGCAAAGTGGTTTTCTAACTGGAATACATTGTCTTTATGGTGACCTGACTCTCACTCCTGGATAATTAAGATTCTGTAGACTCTACAGTGGCTAAATGCCACCCATATATGCCACCCATAAATGCCAAAGCTCTCCTGTTGGGTGCCCCCAAGGTATGCTGAAGCCCTAATTCCTTGAAGCTACAACTTACCTAAATGAAAAAATAGTGCTTGTATAACTTTGTATTATTGGGGCACTAAATCTACCTCTTTTCTTGAGCTTAAACCAGTGAGACATTTATTTCTCTCTCACAGCAGGGCAGTTTCTTCTCCATAAGGCCATGCAGAGACACAAGCTCCTTCTGTCTTTTACTGTGCTAGCTCTAAGACATTGTCCTTCATCGCACAGTCTACCATGGCATATAGCCACCTCCATATTCCAAGTGGAAGAAAGAGGACAAGAAAGGGCAGGAAGGACCCTTCCTTTTAAGGGTATAACCATTGGTTAGATTGGAGTCATGTGACAGGCTCACTCACAAGGGATGTTGGGTAACGTAGTCTTTATTCTCAGTGTTCATACGTGGAGCTAAGCATCAGGGGTTCTTAAGTGGAATGGGAGAATAGATATTGGCTGACAGCTGACCATCTAAGCCTTAGTTTCCTTCTTATAAGTTAAGCAGCACAGGTTCAGGTCTCAGCAAGCCTCGGATTTGAATCCTGTTCCTCTTGCTTGCTAATAGGATAAACTTAGACGCACCCTCCGTTTTTTCGGTGTTAAGGTAGGGATAACATCAGGATTATTCCAATTCCACAGGACTGTTGCAAAGATGTAACAGCGTAGAATAGCTGCTGCAGGACCTGCAACTGATATTAAAACCTGGGTCGGCTTCCTCCTTCCTTTCCTGATCTCATTGTTCTCCTTCCAGACAGTTGCAGCTCCTGGAATATTTCTTGCACTTAGCTTGCTACAGGCCCGCTCTCCGCAGACTGTGAGGTCTTAAGAACAGGGACCGTGCTTGTTTTCATTCTGGCGTTCTGAGTAGGTTACAAAGTGCCTGGAACAGACTAGGTTCTCACTAGCGTTTGTGCCAATGAATGAAGGAATGGGAAGCTGCTTGCGATGAAGCCAGATGTGACCATAAAGAGGGCATATGTGCTGGCCCTGCATGACACCCGACATGCCAGGTACTGTGCTAAGTTCCTTAGATGAGCTCACTTACTGAGTCATCATTAGCAGATGTTATTATGATCGTGCTTTTCAGGGAAGGCAACTAGGATACAGAGATGCTGCTTAATTTGCTCAAACCCACACAGATATTACGCGGAAGAACTGGGCTTTGAACGCTGTTGGTTTCAGGATCCATGCTTTCCATCACCACCTCATACTGACACTGCTTTGGTATAGATTGAAGATGCCTCATTTTAAAGGTAGATTAAGGTGGGCCTATTTACCTATGATTTTCAAGAAAAAAATGATCTCCATATCCTTAGTTACTAGAAGAGTCATTTCATCTAGTCTAGTTTTCCTCCCTTCCCTCCTTTCCTTTCTCCTTCCTTCCTTCCTTCCTTCCTTCCTTCCTTCCTTCCTTCCTTCCTTCCTTCCTTCCTTCCTTCCTTCCTATTTTTCTTCTTTCACAGGACAACACACTTTTCCTTAATAAATCATTATAATATATAAAAAAGAACACAGCAGAGCACCAGTGGTGGAAAAGCATACTCCCATGTTTTATCTACTAGGTTACCAGGTCTCCTCTGCAAGGGCTCCCTTGAATAAATCAAAGATTCTATGTAACATACTTTGTAAACCATCGATTTAGTTTACCTTTCTTGTACAAAGGGGGAAACTGAGGCCAACACAGGAAGGGATTTGCTCAAGTCTATGTCAGAAATGTAGAAAGTGTCCCCGTGTCCAGCTCAGTACTATGCTACGAACCTCCAACAAGGCCATCAGATACAACCAAGACACCCAAACTCAAGACTAGGAGGTTACAGTTCAGTTATTGTGAATTATAGCTTCAGATAACTAAAGCTAAGACATTGATTATTTAAAACTGCTGTTGTTAGGCAAAACTATATGTGGCCAATATTTGGAGTCAGAACATTTGTTGCGATTCGTGCTTGAGAGGCGGATGTGTTTGTTTATTCTGTGAGTTTGCAAAGTGCCAGCTCCCCAGCAGCGAATAACTTAATGACTCAAATGCAAACCCCAAACTGGCTCAGGAGAGCTGGCGACGATGGAAAATCCTGCTTCATCTCGCCCAAGGATCTGACCACCCGTGAGCTGGAAAACAGACCTCAAAGCAGGAAAGATACAGAAGTGTCCAAAGAAAAAATGGAAAACACAACCCAGGAACAAGCTGACCCTCGAGAAAGACCATGGAGGAGCTGAGTTGGGGGTAGTATCCCCGGATGGGTTTTCAAGCCTGCTGGGCTCCTGCGTTCTGGATGAGGATGTGATGTGAAGACAAGAACCGTCTACTTTAAAAGGCCCCAGAGAATTTGGCTACCAGATGCCTTATACTCCTCTCTTGGATCTGGGGCTGCACATTCCATGTCCACCCAGGCCAGGCAGTAACTTAGTAAGTGAGCCGAGTGTGAGATGATAAAAGGCAGCTGAAACTCAGTCTCAGTGTTGGGGGGTTGGGGGGCGTGGGGGGCATGTCTCAATTCAAGAGAGCAGCTGCTGACCCCCTAGCCAATCGTTGCCATGTGGAAATGTGGGGCTGGTGTTGACAGATGCTCTGATTTGTCAAGAATCTAAAAACCTTGATTTTCATGAGTGATCTAGTTTTAAAAGATTGTCAACTGAATCAGGGTTTTAAAAGCAATCTGGGAGCTCTCTCCTCTCCCTCATTGATATGACCACTAATAGTGGCCATGGACCACCTGTTGTGGTCTTCTATTTACGATGCTTGGAGTGGAAAGAGAACATCTTATTCTATCCCTTCATTCTATAGATGTGAAATATGGACCTCAGGGTTTATCTGAAGTCACACAACTGTGTTGGTGGCAGAGCTGGGATGAGGACATTCTATCTTTCTTTCCTTTGCAATGCAGATTCTAGAACAGTGTCGGTTTTCCATAACTGAGCAGCTATGTGTACTGAGTAAGGACAGGCTAAGGCTCCTGCTTTCCATGGAGAAAAGCAAATCCTACCCTATCCCTTAATCAGGATGTTGCTGACAATGATAATAAATACCTGGTAAAATGCTTTGGGCAGCAAGTAACAGAAAAATCTTGATTCAAACTGGCTTAAACAATATAGGAAATGCTCATGTTTCATGCCTGATGATCAGAGGAAGGAGGGTTTCCAGGTCTGGTGTAATCAATTATATAATCAGGAATCTGGTTTCTGGCTTTTGCCCTGTAAGATTCCTTCCTCCTGTCCTCCTTCCCTCCCTCCATCCTTTTCTTCTTTCCTTTCTCGATTTCTCTCTCTCTCCCTCTCCCCCTCTCTCTCCCTCTTTCTCTCTCCTTCCTCTTGGCTACAACAAGTCTGCCAATAGCCAGTCAGTCTCTGTGCTGCATTGTTCTATTCAGAAAGAGAGAATGAACAACCCTGAGACTTCTCCCCCAGGCATGGACCATAGAGCCTTCTCTTCCATCTAGTTGAGCCTACTGCCCACCTCTGGCCCAATACCAGTAGACAGGAAAAGCTGTGTGCTGATTGGCTGAACTGTGCAGTCTACCCCTGAGACGAGACCCTTTGGGGGAAGGGTTTGCCTGTGTGTGGCCACCTTTTTGTTCACCTGGATATCTTGGCTCTTTATGGAGGTCAGTGAGCCAGCTTATGAATGCTCAGAATATCGTCATGGTGGACTGGACCCTGGGATTTCCCACAAATATCCGGAAGCTTGTTTCTTTGTTTTCCTAGCAAACCTTGCAAAGAGCAGGACTTTTTAACCTTTAATTGCACTAGATCCCCGCTAAGGAACTTGGTAAAATGGAACATTCCTGGTCCCCCATCCCCAGAAGAGTCTGGTTCAGTAGGTCGGGGGATATGTGTGCTTTACAAACTCCCCAGGCGATTTTGAATTGAGTGGTCAAATATCATATGTTAAGGGATGTTCTTCTCGATTATGAAAACTGGACGGCCCACACCTCAAGAACATTCAAGAAATGCTTAGGTTCATGAAGGGCAGAGTTTGAATCTGTTACCTCACAATAGAAATTTCTTTGTTATAACTACCTTTGAATTCTTGGAATGAGAAAATGTCATCTGAGTTTCCAGGCATGGTTTACTGGAATACGTTGAAGGCACCTTTGGACAAGAGTGAGGAAGTATTGGGAGGAAGATTAAAGGAACGTCATTGAGAAATGCCCTTCCTCAGCTTCTGCCCGCATCCTGAATCACCCTCAGTGGGTGGGTTACGCGATATTGGGTGGGAGAAGAGGGCGTTGTCCTTATTGTAACTAATCAACGTAACCCTCTTTGTGGGGATTTAGCTATTATATGATTTAGGCTATACTTACATTAAATAAAGTGAGAAATCCCAAGTGAGAAAATTATTTCCTTCTCTTGCTCCTTTAATCATTCTGATAACTCGAGGGAGTTTGGTACTAGGGTTTAAACTCCTCTCTGTGACTTGCTATCTTCTTTTTTGACAAAGAGAGAGCAGAGCTTAAGACCAGAGGCTTAAAATTGATGTCAATATAATTACATTAACTTTAATATAATTAAAAGCATCTAGCTATCATTTAATTATATTGTTTTGCTTTCATCGTGTGTCAGACAGGATACATGCTAGATTACGCTGACCTAAAAAACATTCCAGTAGCCCTAAAACAACACAGTCTTCTGTGACACACTACTTGACCATCGTGGCTCTCAGGGGGGTTCCAAGTGTTGGAATCACAAGGTCACTAGCTCACACATTGTCGGTTCTCATGGCAGAGAGCGAGAGAATTTTGAAAGTTCTCACAGTGGCTGTTAAAGATTGTGGCCTGGGTATGACACTTGGAACTTTTGCTCCTAGTCCATTGGCCAGAACATGTCACATGGCCCCACTCACCCACCCACCCACCCACAAGGGCTCAGAAAGTGAGAGGTTGTCATGTGAAGAAGAGGGGAGAACTGGAGCTATTTGGTAGAGAACACAGACACTCGCTATCCATGGTGGTTGTTTGCTGACTTCCAGCCAATGTTCTTCCTTCACTGTTTTCTTCTTGATTCTGAGGGGAGGCTTCCCTAGGGACGTGTTAACATAGAGAGTTCAGCCAAATGTCACTGCACAGCTGTAGTGGGACAACCTGGTCTTAATCTGGCTTCAGTTCCTTCCTGTCTATGTAACTTTGGGTGAGTCACATCACCTCATTGGCCCTCAGTTTCCCCATCTGTCAAGTGGGGTAATAACAACAGCATCAAGTTCAGAGGGTCATTTAGGGATTAAAAGAGTTATTATATGGAAAGAACATGGAATGTGGCCCAGGGCATGCACTGGGTAAATGTAAGCCATGGCCTGTCTTACAGCCCTAGAGTCCATTAGTTACATAAGCAATCACACTGCAGTATCATGGGTGTCTCCATAGGGAACACAGGGTGTAGGAGTACCTAGCAGTGGGAAGGGGTCCAGCTTAAGGCTTTCTGAGCAAAGGTCTCCCTGCAGAAGCGGAGCCTACAGGAAGAATGTGGTTTGGTGGGCCTGGTGAAGAGGGTGGCAATATATGTTCCAAGCCGAGGGAACGGCAAAGGTACAGAACTGTGGTGAGCTTAAATGGACTTCCCTTAGAAATCTGGGGTTGCGAGCTCCTTTGCATAAATGCTTTGATGTGTTTCCTTTGGTGTCTTATGAGCCATGTTGCTTTCTTGGCTCTTGCAGACTGTCCTGAGTCTCAGCAAGGGGCCCACCTTCCAGATTAACTTTTTGCTTTGCCCATTGGTGGTTAACTCCCTATGGTCCAAGACCAATTCATGGAGACCTCAGAACTACTCTCTGGGGTGGCCTGGGGATGACTGCCACCAGTCGTTTGGAAACATAGGGACCAAAGAAATGAGGGTTTGGATGACGTTAGCAAGCGAGTGATTTTTCAGAGCCTAGGAAGCTAGGGTGTTTGTTGTGCCAGGGAATAAAGAGAGCTGGGGGGGAAGAAGCAGGAAGAGATCCACCGGGTATTCTTAGAAAAGGCAGAAAATTGCAGGGCTCTGGTCCTAGAAGAGCTAGAGCCCGACCTTGTTAATTTCGCACCGGTTTCCCTTTCCCAGTCACTTTGTCTTGGATGTGCTCACCAGGAACCCTCCACCAGGTATGTAGGTGTAAAGAAAACTCCTGGAATTCTAGTCGTGGCTTCAGCAGCCAGCCCTCTGAGACGTGGATAAGGCTGGTGGGTGGTATCGTTTGGCCGGTACCCTGGCCAGAATGTTATTCACTGAACCAACCTGACTTTCTAGAAAGAACATCCACTTGACCACCAGGCAAGAGCAAAGCGCACAGAGGTGAGGCACAGTGGACATCTCCTCCTCTCCAGGCATCGTTAACCAAACAAGCACGGTGCTGATTAATTAACAAAAGCTACAATTGTGGCGGTGTTGTTTGCTGCCGTGACTTAACTCCCTCCTGCGCGCTGGGCACTGCAAGAAACCCCCTCCCTCGATGATCACATCAAACTCCCACGACAGCCTTGGAAGGGAAGCCCAATTTCAAGAAGGACCCTCTGCTAGATGTGATTTGACACAGCTCATTGGAGGAAATAGCCATGGCCAAATGGAAAATCATGGTTTTTATTACTAGGAAACATGTGAAGTCGATGACCGCTACCCGATTCCTGACTCCGTAACCCATCTCCTCACTCAAGAAAAAGTTTGAGGATTTAATATTTTACCGCTTTGGCTGTGTTGCCCCGAAAGAAAACATGCTATGTGCTGGTACTGAAATCCCCATTCTGAGATGAGGAAACGGGGCCTCACAGAAGTCAAGTCATACAGAGTTCCAAGGTGGCAGAGCGGAGGCTGGGTTTTTTCCTTTAACTTTTTATGTCGCCATGATTTCACACTTGCACAGCAGTTTCAGAGAAGCCCTGTGCACTCTTCGCCCAGTGCCCCCAAATGTCAATACTTTATCACAGTTGCGTCACCCTCTGCCTTCCTTTTTTTGTTGTTGTTCAAAGAAAACCATTTGAGAGTCATCTGCAGACTTCACGCCCCTTTACCTCTAAATGCTTTAGTGTTTATTTCCGAAAAACAAGGACAGTCTCTTCCATAATCACAGGACAGCTGTTGAAATCAGGGCGTTGCTTCTGACACCGATATAATATTATTGTCTAGTTTACAGATTTTGTTTCTATTTCACCAGTTGACAAATTATCCCGATAATGTCCTTGATAGCAAAACAATAAGAAAGAAGGAAAGAAAGGGGGTAGGAGGGGAGAGAGAAAAAGAGAGAAAGAGAGAGAGAGAAAGAGAGAGAGAGAGAGAGAGAGAGAGAGAGAGAGAGAGAGAGAGAGAGAGAGAGAAGAGGAAAAATACTGACTCACTCAGTGCATTTATCTGCCCTGCCTCTCGAGTCTCCATTAATGTGGGAGAGTCCTCCATCTTTCTTTGTGTTTCACGACTTTGACAGTTCTTGTATAGAATGTTCATCAATTTGGATTTGTCGCATTAGATTGATGTGATGTCCTTTTGATAGGAACACTGCAGAGGTGATGTTGTGTCCTTCTCAGGGCATCACAGCAGGAGGCCCACGACATTAAGATTTGTCCTAGCTGGGTGGCGTTGGCCTCCATCATTTGGTTAAGGTGCTGTCTATTTCCCCCTTTGTACTGAGTAAGTAACTTGTGGGAAAATACTTTGAAACGCCATGAAGTACAGAGCCAGGACTTTTTCACCCAGCAGTCTGCCTCGAGAACTCCACCATCCTCTGCCATGCTTACCATTTCCCTAGGTAGCTGGCATATGTTCGGGATTTACTAGGCACTGTGCTAAGTGAGTTAAGTGCATTATTTCTTTAAACTCTCCCAGTAATTTTCAGCTCTGTGAATGCCTCATCTATCACACTCAGTCCCTCACCTACATTAGACACTGTATTCAGGATCCAGATGAGTTAATCACCTCTTGCTAAAAGAAATCTGAGAAAGGTAAACTCCATTTCCATCCTTTGGTCTTAGAGCCCAAACTGGGAGCTGAAATGGCTCTCACAGATTCCCAAGGAGCAGATGTCCCCAGAAGTATTATCCAAACAAAACCTCCGCCAGAGATGTGAACTAATAGGGGAAAATCCATGTGCGTGCAACTCAGAAAGGGCCTCCTGGATCGGCTGCCGGAATGGCTTTTTATGAGATTTAATATTCCCCTCACTGGAGACACATTACTATCGAATAATAAACAGCAGAGTCTATGGTGTTGATCTTTAAAGTAAATCCTATTGCTATTAGCTTATCTACCCAACTATTAAAACTAATAAAATAATAAACTTTACGACACAGACACTTAGCTCAATTCAATCCCTCCTTCTGACTGCATTTTCTCCTTCTATGACTGTTGGTTTTTCCAGCAATTTCCTGCTTATCACTAAACTATCTGGAACATTTTCATATGTTTGGATGACAGTTTTCAGTTGCCCTGGGATATTTTTATTCATTCTCTCCCTCTCCCTCTCTCTCTCCCTCTCTCTCTCTCTCTCTCTCTCTCCCTCTCAATTGAACTTTATTGTCTCTCTTTACTTCAATCTGTGTTTAACTTTTGCTGCCTGTCATTCCAGCAGGCAAGAATGTCTCTCGTTATCAGGTTCAGGATCACCAGCCTCTTGGGGTCCATTGTGAACTTGCTAAAGAAAAGGAGGGGGGGGAAGCCACTCCAAATTAACTGTGGGGTGGAGGATGGGGACAGCCAATACTCACATTCAGTCTTCATCTGGTCTGTGTTTTCTGAAGGCCTGGCAATGGCATGTTACCAGTTTGGGGCAGATCAGAAATAAACAAAAACCACATATAGAAGGGTTGCTTCTTATGTGGGAGTTAATTCTCTGCAGCGTGAGGACGTAAGGCTGCAAGTGCACAGGAAAAAATGTCCTTGCATCTCCCCGAGGGATGATGCCTTATTAGAGACCAACATCTCATCTCTCCATCAGCTTCCCAGACCCAGTTTTGTTTCCACCATTGAAGATCGCTTTCTGTATTGAGAACCAGAACAAGTACCTGTCTGTGTGTACGGGGTGTGTTGTGTGAAAATATACATCGAAGGCCCAGAATGACACTCCGCATGGAAGATGCTCATGCCAGAGGAGGTCATTGGAACTGGGTCTGACTGATGAGGACCAAATTACCTGCATCTCGTACTCACTCTGGGACATGTGCTCATAGCCCTCGCGATAGCAGTTCTCGCTAGTTCCCTTCCCCTCTTTGTCCCAGGGCATAGAGTTGGGTTTTCTTGTAACTGTGGAGATTAGGCTACCTCACTGCATTTAATTCCTTCACACCCAGGTCTTCTCCAGACACAGATTTTACAGCTTCATTTGACCGATCTTCTTGTGGCCTCAGTCTTAAGAGCATCTCTAAGAGAAAGGTAGATCCTGGGGTGAGAAACTGTTCTCTCGTCTTGGTGATCTTACGTTCTATCTCCAGTCATTCCTAGGAGCAGTGTTTTGCTGCCAGTGGTCAGAAAAGCATAGTATCGGGTAACCATTGACTGACTGAATGGTAATTTGACTCACTGCCAAAACCCCGCAGGTCTTACACCTTCCCCCTTCTTAACTTGGAGGATTTGTGTATGTCTGTGTCTGAATGAGGTGAGAAATATGTTATTCAGGCAAGAAGAAAGAGGTGCTTAGGAAGACTTTTAATTTAGCCTGAGTACTTTTATACGTTAAAAATCACTTTTCTCCACGACCTGCCCCCACCCGAGTATAAAAGAACCATGTACGCATTCCAGAAAATATGGAAAAAGCAGTGTATCGGTCAGGGGGACACAACTGCTACATAAGCCAACTCCAACAGGCTTGAGCAAAACGTAATTTAGTTGATGCATAGTCTGGATCTCTCGGAATTGGCAAGAGGTTTTGCAAACTAGGTGTAGAAAGTGGGAATGAATCCTGGAAGCTAGAGGAGATGTGGGGTGGGGGCGGGGCCCACGGCTACAGTGTCACGGTGAGAAGATTCAGGTGAGCACACCTCTGCTGTGGTAAAGGACATGGGACCCGTTCACGAAGGGTTAGGGACTGAAATGCGTCCCCTAAACTTCATAGGTTGATGCCCGAACCCCCAATACCTCAGAGTAGGATTGTATCAGAATAAGCAGTAATTAAGTCACCATGAGGACACTAGGGTGGGTCCTCATCTAATTTGACAGGTGTCCTCATCAGGCAAGGAAATGTGGACTCACAGAGAGATACCAGGCATATGTGTACACAGAGAAAAAGCCGTGAGGACACAGCAAGAAGGCAGCCATCGGCAAGCCAAGAAGAGAGCAACCGGTCTTGTAGACACCTTGGTCTTGGCCTTCCAGCCTCCAGAAGTCTGAGAGAATATGTTCCTGGGGCTAAACCACCTAGTCAGTGGTATATTGTTATGGAAGCCCTAGCTAACTAATAGACTAAGGATATAAAATCTTGGGAGAAGATAGACAATTGCCTGGACTGAGGTCACATGACAGTTTCCAGGATCTATCTCTTGACTTCTGGAATGAAGGGTGGACAGTTGGAATTCCCTGGCTGCCAATGTGCAGCCAGGCAGGGATAACCCGTCAAAGTAAAATCTGGATGTGGAGCAGGCACTGTTGATGCTGGTGGGAGCCACGATCCTCGATGGCCCCCAGTGAGCCGTGACATTCACTCACTGTGTTCACGCCTTTGTATGGTCCCCTCCCATATCGAATCAGACCTGGCTTGTGTGACCAGAGAAAACTGTGTCTGGCGTTGGCATGAGGTCCTAAAAGCCATTGTGCTCGCTCTGGGGAGGTCGCTGTCATGTCATGAGACCACTAAAGCAGCATATGGAAAGGCCCCTGTGGGGAGCAACTGGGCCTTCCCGCCAACAGCCAGCATCATCTTGCCAGCCATGTATGTACATGACCCATGTAGGACGCAGACCCTCCAGCCCCAGGTGGGCCTTCAGATGAGACCGCAACCTCACGTGAGACTGAGCCAGAACCACCCAGATGAGCTGCTCCCAAATCCTTGATCCACAAAAACTGTGAGGCAAAATAAATGGGTTTTATTGCTTTAAGAAGCTGCGTTTCAGAATAAGTTATTATTTAGTCGTAGGTAACTTTTACAGTGTCCCCACCTACCTGGCTATCGCCAGTGCTCCTACGGTGCCTGGGGAGTTATGGCCTTCCCCACTTCCTCACCCCCAGTAAGGCCTGCCCAATTTTTGCCTGGATTATGGGTACAAAAGCCCTTGTCCCTTATCTCAATGAAGGATAGACTCTGGGGCAGTGTACACTCCAGAACACTCCACAGGATCTGGCTGAGGCTACACTGCCTGTGAAAATACATCTTTGCTCTTTCTCCTCTTCCCTACCTGTTTCCCTCACTCCCTTACAGGTTGAGGACACACCCTCAATAAGTAACTTGCTCAGGATTTCTGACCTCAGGTTCTGCTTCTAGGAAAACTGACCTCGGATGGAATGAATCCAGAAAGGAACAATGGATACCAAAGCAGCAAAAGACATGATAGGACGAATATAGTCCATCCCTTCCTGGCCCAACTTGAGTTCTTTTCTACGTTTACACTTTAAAGTATAACATCCACACCTCCCTGGACAGAGACAAATTTGCCTTCGCCCCGAAGGGAAATAATCCGTATCTTGTCAGTGAACGCATTTAACCAAAAGTGCATGCTTCCTAAATCGTGTCGAGTCTTCTTCTATTCTTTCGTGACTCTATTTCAATATTCCGCACCTATGAAATGGTAAATTAACCATTACCATACCCCCATTGGGGGTGAAAGGGAGAAGAGAAGCACAATTATTTAACATATATAAATATGGACCTGACACACACAGACACACACAACTAATGTGGCTAATGTTCATGACTCCTACGTTACCCACTTCAATTTCCTGGTTGAGTTGTTTGATCCAAGCCTTTATTTCTCAGGCGACCATACCCTTGCTGTCCTTGCGTGTGAGGAACTGCCATAGTGTTCCATTAACTCTGTCCACCGGACATGGCTTCATGGGGGTGAGAGATACTCAGGAATTCCATTCATACTCCTCTGGCTCGTGCCGTGAATCAGAATTTCTATTTTCCTTTGATAGAGAGAGTCTTCAGTTTCAGCCCACCAGCACTATAACCCTCTCTTTATTACTGGGACATGGTGAGTCTCAAAAGCCAACAGGCAGCCTTACCTCCCAGTTCAGTGAAATCACTGAATGGGGCTTCCGTCACCCAGACAGATTCAGGTTCAGAGGTCACGTGGTGGTAGAGTCTAGACTCAAACCACATCTATCGGATCCCAAAGCCTGAGCTATTTCAAGGACTTCAGTGGGATGCAGAGACCCTTGTATTCTATGTGGCTCTTGGCAGAAGACAAGTATGGATGGTACTAGTAAATAAACGGCACCCAAGGTGGGGGGACAGTGGAGCAACCCATGGCTTGAATCCCAGCTCTGCAGTTATACATATTCAATTTGTTAGATATTATTTAGTGAGTCCCTTCTACACGGCAGGCACTGTTGTAGACACTAGAGTAGCATTCATAAGCAAAGGTCTGCATTTTCCTTCTTAGCTGGGTGGCCATTGGCAAGTTATTTCATTTCCCTGAGCCTTAGCCTCCTGACCTATGAAATGGGGCTATTAATACTTAGCAGATGAGAAGTCAAGTTATTTGGTCACTAGAATAAATGGGGAGGATACTATGTGATGTGGCTGCGAGAATTAAATCAGGCAAACATACATAGGTTCGTTCATTCAACAAATAGTTATGAAGCCTCTACTATGTGCCAGTGACAGAGCTGAGCGCTGAGGACACGTCGGTAAATGAGGCAAATGCAGGTGACCTTCGGACAACATAGGGGTTGGGGCACGGACCCCCTGTGCAGTTGAGAATTGGCATATAACTTTGGAGTCTCCCCAACCTTAACTACCAATGTTGACTGGAACTTACCGATAACATATAAACTGTTGATTAACACATATTCTGTATGTTCTATGTATTAGATACTGTATTCTTAGAATAAAGTAAGCTAGAGAAAAGAAAACGCTATTAAGAAAATCCTAAGGAGGAGAAAATACCTTCATCGTATTTATTGAAAAAGATCCGCGTATGAATGAATGGACCCCTGCAGTTCAAACCCATGTAGTTCAAAGGTTGACTGCATCATTCCTGCCTGCTTGGACCTTACACTGAGTGCAGTCAGATAGTAAGTAAAAAAAAAATTACAATTGTGAGTAGGGTTTCTAATAAGCATGCCACCAACTACAGCTACTGCTGGAATTCTTCCTTTGGCATTGCCTTGTTGATTTTCAGTAGCTTCCTTCTTAAAGGTCTCCACGGGTCAGAGAGCTGTGATGATGGAAGCCTTTCTTGACCGAGTTCCGAATAGGAGAAGAACACGTCAGTGCTGGAGCAGCAAAGACAGGGAAGAGTTAAAAGGGAAAAGTAACTCAAAGGAACAGCAACGAACGCGTCTGCTGCCATGTTGGCTGAGTCTCGCTGTCACTTTGCCATGACTTTAGGTTTATGGAAAAAAAATAAGCCCTACAGAGAGGAAGAGAGGAAGTCGTTTTTCCTACAGCACAGCTGAAAATCCCATCGCTCTGTGGAATTTTCCCCCTCTCTCTTCATGTGTACAGTTTTTAGATGGATGTTGCTCCTTTGCTGGCTTCCTTTAGACATTTTATCATAAGGTGAATTTATGGGCTCTGAAACCAAATGTAAGTGGCCAGGTACCAATTCTGTGGTCCTTCAGTTCTAGCAGAACGTACCTAGCTTGGTGGCTCGTGTGGAGTAGATGCTCGACAAGTGTAGGCTGCATGAAGTTTTGACTTCAGCTCATCAGACCTTTCTGGAAATGCTGTCCTGTGGGCTCGTCTATGCTTACGGAAGAACGAAGTGTCAGCCTGTCTTTCTGCATCGGTGAGCCTGTTTTGGACCTGCCAGGGTGGACACACAGCAGGGTTCCTAGATAATTAATGTCTGAGGGGCGTCTGTTCGGTGTAAGTGATTGCAATGGTGTCTTACATGTCAGATCTTTGAAACAGTTAAGAAACAGGGAGGTGAAGGCGTCACGCCCATTGCCCCCTCCCGTGAGAAGAGGTTATGAATTTTGTCTCCTTCGACCCCTAATTCATTTCCATGGGGATCATGCTGACTAGTTGCTGTGGGTCTCTGGTTTCTGCCGAAATGTGTCTGTCTTCTTGTTGGCTGGTGGTTTTGTCATTAGTCTGATGAATAGACTTGCTCTAACATTCTTCCACTACCAGAGTAGATGGGATTCTCACAGCCACCCTGCTGACGCCGTCGTGTTACAACACAGAAAGCCTCCAGTTGGATTTTAGTAAGGAGACAGAGTAAATGGGAAACATGTTTCTTTTTTCTCTGGTCAACTCATTTTGGATTGAGGGAGTATAAAAGTTGTGTTCGAGTTTGAGGACTGCCCAAGAAAACAAATCGCGTTTTTGGTACAATGATTACAATTTCGCTACGAGAAAATTCTCAGTTACGACCCCAAGAACACTGTAGGTATATTTATGGACTAGTCATTGAATAAAAGGGGAGAAAAATAAGTGAAAGGAAAAAGAACAAATAATGATAGATGTGTAGTTGATATTCTACAAATATTGATGAATAAATAAAGACAGGAATAAGCAAATAAAATAAATGAAGGAAGGAAGGAAAGTAATTAACCGGGATGAAATAACATCAATGACTGAGACGGAATGTGTGAGAGAATGGTGGGGAAGGTCTTTGTGTGGATAATGGTGCCCTTGATTGTCTTCCCACAGTTCACAGGGTGGTTTGTACCCACCTTTGTCCCTGTGGCGCGTCCCTTCTGATCACAATTGTCTGGACCAGGAATGGCATCTAGGCCACAGGGGCAAATCAAAATATCTTCCCCAGGAAAGACAGAACTGGGGCTGAGACTGAGATACTGTCTGTCTGTATTGCATAGACTGTACTATCCTCGTGTGGCTACTATGGTAAGCTGTCTTCCCCTCACCAAGGAGACAAGGGATAAGGAAAAGAGGGTCTTCCATGAGGCAGAAGAATAAATGCAGAGAGAGAGAGAGAGAAGAGAAATGGAGAAAGATCAATTTCTGGTTTCCTGAAAATCTTCTCGTTCCTGGAGAGAACCCTGAATCTTTATAATTGCCCCAACATTTTCCTTCAAGTTAACACAAATTGATTTACATCTGTACATTCCAAAATGGACATCACACAGAAGCCCCTCGTTGGGATGGCCTAGACCTCACACTCTTGTCTGTGCATGGTCAAAGATGGGACCTCTCAGCAACCCTGCCCGGCTCCCAATTCCTACTTCATCCCTTGGGATTTAAAGATTAAAATAAAATCAAGTAAAAGTAGTAGAAAAAGAAGAAGAAAGACAAATGAAACACCTCTGCCCTCATCACTGTATGTTGGTCGGGGTGGGGGAAGGGTGTTATTTGATTTGGTTTCCATTCAGTGTGGAGGCTTCTAGCAAGGGTTTCAGTTGCTTTATCTTGGCTTCTGGTTTGTCTGGAGGACTGAAGGGTGTCCAGGGCAGGGCTGTGGTATTTGTATTGGCTGTGAGAGCTGCTGGGGTAGTAGCAGGGCCTGACCTCAGTCTTCCGTGCGCCACGAGTTTCCTTTCTGGGGTGCCTTGTCCCCGGAATGAGGAGAAAGTGCACCCACCGTTGAGTGCGAATCCAACCTGATTGGAGTCTCCCAGAAGCGTTTTCTTTTGTGGGGCTATCACTAGGGATCCTGGGAAACAAATGGTCCTTCTCTCCCCTCTTCTCCTCTCCAGCAAGGGAGGCTGGTGGTTTTGGCTGCCTCCGTGGAAAAACAAATACCCTTCCACAAATAAGTTCTTCTCACAGCCTTGAATTAGTGTTGGCAAAAACACCTCTAAGTGGGGATTCCACAAAGGCACAAGCCAACCGCACCTTTTGAAGAGAGAGGGCCTGGAAGAGGTGGGGTGGATGGGTTTGGGTGGAGCATTCGTTTTGGGGGCAAAGAGGGCAGGGAGTGTCCCTAAATGGAGATGTCAGAACCGAGAGCTGGGAGGGCCTGGAGGGACAAGGTGTCCTGGCACCTTTCTCTGGATCAGGCCGGATACTTTAATTTCAACCCACTTCCTAGGTGTTGGCAACGGCATCTGTGAATCCTAGCAGCCAGCAGATTCAGGGCTGCCTGGGGAAAGCACAATTATAAGAAGAAGAAGACGAAAAGAACTTGCTTTGCAAATGAACTCGTGGACCGTGGAAATTGCACATTAGGGAAAGTTTAAAATCATGGCTCGTTGGTGGACTCTCTGTCTTGAGTCCCAAGCACACCTCTTTCTGAGTATCACTAGAGAGTCCCCCTATCTCAGCATCACCCTTTGCCACCCCGACCCCCTTGGCTGGTCTTTTCCTCCTCGTGCCCTCACCCTCAGCTGGGCCTGCCAGTCGGAGGGCTGGGGCATGACATATTTGCACCATGCGTAAACACCGCTTACCATTAAGAGCTGCATCTAATGAGAAACAGAGCCACGGGGGGAAGCTTCAAAGTGGTTAACGGAAGGAAGTGCCTGGAACGAAATCCGACTTGATGTCCCAATTAATACGTCCCCTAATTCTATTTCCTGCCCTTGCGGGCTTGTAGCTGCCTCCCTCTAATTTCTGTGGGAGACGGAGACTCTGCTGATGGGGAGGAAGGAACCTGGAAATGGGGAGGCTTCACGGATGACTTGATACGCAGGCAATGGGCATATTAGGACAAATTAGAGAATTAAGGAGGAGGAAAAAAAAGAGACAACGACAGTCAGAGGAAATGTCATCCCAAGTAATAGTATTAATGGAGACTGGGCCTCTGCTGGAGAGGGCGGCCGCAGACATTGAGAGCTAAAAGCACCAGCCAAATAGTCTTTTGTTTCAGCCTGGGAGAGGGGAACTCTTGCCAGACCCTTTCCTCACTGCTCTAGGACCTTGGGATAAAACCAGCCCTAGGTTTTTTTCAGGAGGATAAAAGGCAGGACCAGAGATCTCGGCCAAAAGCTGTTGAACCTGGATGAAGGTTTTGGATGGAGATAAAGTTAAGTAGAAAGACTTTAGCCCAGGAGCAATAGTCAAGTTTGGCTAAGCGGTGGGCTCTGAAAGTGTGAAAAGCTCTTTGAAATAACTCTATAACCAGCTTGAAGTTCTACCCTTCCCTCACTCGTTTGCCCTCTCTGTATCGTCGCTGACAAAGGCAGATGTGTGCAGAGGATAAAGCATGCCATCCCCGATGCAGTGGAAGGCTTTATCAGACACATCGCTACCCCAAGAGAAGTGGTGACCAGAAGACCCTCATCTACTTTGTCAGGACAATTCAATCTCTGGATTGGTTCCCCTGACGCCACCATCTAGGCTTATCTCAGTCCATTTTGCACACACCTGCCTAGGGAGCTTTCTAAAATACAGAGCCCATGTCATCACCCCACACCCCCTTCAGTACCTGGCGGGGGTCCTGGTGCCTGTGTGATCAAGTCTGACCCCCTGAGCACGGCATTCAAGGCCTCTCCTATCCGAACGGGCTTTCTCTGGAGCTGTGTCATTCTCCATTCTCCTCTTAGGCCTCCACACAACCCCACTGTTTCTTTTTACATAGGTACTTGCCGTCCCTTCCTCCAGCTCTGCCCTTCCCCCTCTCCTTGGCTCCCTGTTTGTCCATCAAGTCTTTGTTTAAATGGCTCCTCCTTGCTGAAGTTTTTCCAGGCATCTCAGTCACCTTTCTGTGTACCTTTCTTTGCTTCTCATCACATGTCCTGCTGTAGTGTAATAATTTGCATTTTTCACCTGGCTTTCCTAAGAGGATGTCTCCCAGAAGACACACAGAGGACAGGACCAATGGAATAAGTTTCTCTACATTCACAGGGCTGACATGACATAGGGTCTCGGCGAATGGGGAAGGAAAGAAAGAAGGAGAAAAGAGAGGAAAAGAGAAAGGAAGAGAGAGAAGGAGGAAGGTGCAGACAGAACAGAAACCATCTGGGGCTGCACTTTCCGTGGCACATTTTTATCATTCTGTAACAAAGACATAAGATCAAGTTGAGTTCACTTTAGAACGGGTTCGACTTAGACGAATTGGCCAGGCTCCCCAGTGTGGCTGGAGATTAAGAGACTATGCTTTGGAGACCCGAGTTCAAATCCTTCTGCACTCACACAGTTATTGGGGAGGCTTTCCCTCTCCGAGCCTCAGTTCCCTCATCACTAAAATGGGAAAAAGTGGTTATGAGGATCCCATAAGGTAAAGTACTTCAAGTGCTTTTTGCCCAATGCCTGGTGCATAAAGTAAGTGATCAATTAAATCTTACATACGTGAGAGTTGCTCCTGGGAACTCTGCCACTCGTTCGGACCATCTGTGGATCTCTCTCCTTTCCCTTATTGGCCTCTTCTGCCCACGCCCTGCTCCCTAATCACTCTCCTTGCTGCCAGGATAGAAAAGCCCAGCATTCGTGCCAACAGCCACGGGTATCTGGGTTACTGGGGAACAATATCATTGCTGTGGCTTTGTTCCCTCAAGGATCCGATGCCTGCCACAAACATAACCCCAATCAAAACCTCCCGCGAGGAGAAGCAACAGCAAAAATCGGCGGGTATGAGATTCGAGGCCGTAGTTCCTCAGCGGTTTGTCAGCCAGTGGAGGAACCTAGAGGAACGGCTGAGACCACCTTCAGGGGTCCTTTCCATCACGGGAAACCTCTACACAATCCAGATGCTTTCCTTTATGTCCCCAGGCTCTGGTGTTTCTGCCTGGAACAGAAGTCACCACTCCCTGGCCAGACAGTGCCGGTTGATACAAATATTGATTGAGCAGCCAAAGCAATCCAGGTTGGAATTTCTCCTTGGGAAATCACTGAGGGCAAAGAGAACGATTCAGAGTTCAAGGCTTCATTCTCCAAAGGGTTGAGCTGAGTGTTGGAGACATTGAGAACTTGCTTAAGACAAGGCCTTTCCATTTGTATAGTCCGTGGATGTGTTTGAGGTTCACTAGTGACCCACTTTGAGCAGGAGCCAGCGAGTCTTCCTTTTCTCGATATATTATGACATGTGCAGAGTGCTTCCTTCTTCTTATCTTCAACTTCTTCAACCTGTTCAAAGCAGTTTCCTGTCCGTTATTTATTTTAGGTCCTCCCTTGGGGTTTGAGAAGAGGGTGCCATCATCTCAATTTGATTGATTAAAAAAAAGGCACAGAAAGGCGAAGGCCAAGTGTTGTTGGATCCATGATGTTTTACGCAGAATCATTTCAGGAAAGTGAAAAGTGAAAGTCTCATTTCTCTCAGCTTCTAGAAGTTTTGCCAGCTGAATGCCTTTTGCTTCCAGCCCTCACTGGGTTTTGCACTCAGCTGACAAAATCCATCTTGCTCAAGATTACGACCTCTTTCAAGGGCAGCCTGCATCCAAAAACTGGCCATGCAGGGGATGAAAGGCCTAGTTTTGTGGCCCCAACATGAAGGGTCATTCCATCTTCAGAACTCCCCTGTGGTCAGCTGAGAGGCGTTTGTTGAGACTGTCAGAGCTCAGCTTCTCCGTCCATCCAACCCAGATTTCTTTCCTTTTCTTCCGTGCCCCAAAAAGTGTCCTGTACCTTAATCTTCGTCCTAGCAGCTGCTTCTCAGGGAACCTGCAACCCTGAGGTACCGCAGGGAGCTTGGGGCCAAGGTGAGGCTGGAACCCTAGTGTCAAGACTCCTGCTCATACAGCACATCCTGGGTGCCAGCCACTGAGCCAGGTGCTGGGGATGAAGTGAGGAGCCCTGCCCTCATGGGACCATGTCTGGAAGGAAAACGGTCCTTGCATTTAGTTGTGTACAAGGGTGATGAGTTTTAAGAAGGAGAGGTAGCAGATGTGTGGGAAGTAAGGGGGTCCTGTGAGGCTTCCTGAGACAGACATGGTTGAATTAGGAACCAAAGGATGAGGAGGACATGTAACCAGGCAAAGAACAACTTGTTCAAAGAGCTAGATGGTGGAGGGGGCATGGCGTCATAGTGGAATCCACAGGACTCTTGGAGACATGGGGAGCGTGGCATCTTTCATGCCTGAAGGGCATGTGTCATCAGACCACCTGGATAATTCAGAAAGTTCTGGACTCTCTGTGGTATGTAGCCTCCAAAGGTACCGACCATTGAGGACGCCATCTCTGAACATACCTGCTGCTCCTTCCACACTTTGAATCTAGGTCAGACTTGGGACTGGCCTTGGCCCATAGAATACAGCAGAAATGTTACTGTTTTAGTTTGGGCTCTAGGCCTTAAGCAGTCTGGCGGTTTGCACTTTCATTCTGGAAGCCCAACATCAGGCTGTAAAAAAAACTCATAGTACTACTGGATGATGAGAACCGCGAAGAGAAGGGGAGGCCACAAGGAGAAGCCAGACGTGGGAAGACATCTTCCTGGACTTTCTAGCTCAGTCTGACCTCCAGGTGAATGCAGTGAGTGAACCCAGCCAAGCCCACGCGGCCTAGGAGAATCACCCAGCTACGGCCTACCTGGATTCTTGACCCACAGAATTGTGAGAAATAATATGTCATTGTCATTGTCAGCCTTGAAGCTTCGAGTTGGTTCATTACACACAATAGCCAACTGAGACATTCTCTCTTAGGAAAAAAGAAAAAACACCCTAGATACACATCCGTTCCCAATAGCTCACATTTACTGGGTGCCCACAGTACGCCCGCCTTTGTGCTGTAGGCTTTTGAGACAGGCATCCCTCAGAGATACTGTGGGTTCGGTTCCAGGCCACCACAACAAAGCGAGTCATGACGCTTTTGCTAGTGGAGAGTCGTGCCTGAGATTTGTGAAAAACACAACCTTTGTGGAACACTGTCGAACGAGGTATGCCTGGACCTTATTTCATTTAACAATCCAATGAAGGAAACACTTAAGTTCATTTCCCAGATGAGACTAAAAGAGGCTCAGAGTGAATGCGACATGCCCCGTTTGCAGAGCTAGGAGCTTGGTGGAACATGACCTTGAACCCAGGCAGTGTGGTCCTGATGGTCACTCTCTCCGTCACTATATTGACTGTTCTTGCCTGGGCATGGGGTCAACACAAGCTGGATCTTTAGAAGAGTCACCTGACACTGGCAGGCATCACTGAGCCAAGACGCACATGTTTCGGACAGTCATCTCCGCATCTCAGATCCTTCCATGAATGTCCATAGACTCCCCAAATACCAGGCTTTGCAATCAGCAGAATTCGTCTCACAGAAGCCAGGGTAGGGAGCGATAGACCCCAAACTGCAGCTAGGACACCTGGCTTGTAGCCCACTTCTGCCTGCAACTTGCCAGGTGACCTTGAGCCATGATGTTCCCTACCCTGTACTTCTATTTCTCCATCTGTAAAATAAGAGCAGAGTTTTCCAGACGTTTCCACATTTGTCATATTGGCAAATGACCAGATCAATTTTTTTATACAATTGCTTTATAAATCACCTCACATTTGTAACTTAAGCCTCTTGCCAAGCTCTAAAATGTGTTAAGCTAAGGACTTAGGGTCCATTGTAGATTTTCTGAATACACCTGAAAACAAATATATAATTTTGATAAGTGCCCATCGGTTACCACCTATAATCATGAGCCAGGTGTTGCTGTGGTGTGGGTGCCACTGGAAGCCTGGGGGTAGGTGGTCCAAGTGGCCATATGGATGTTGGTAAGGGCTAAAGCCTGGTCAAGGGAGGGCTCCTGAAGCTTGGGTCTTACTAGATTGGCTAACTGTCCTTTGGTAAACAAAGGTGCTCTTCAGGCCCTGTGTGCGCCACCTGGCTCCACCTTCCTCTGTGAGTGGGGTGGAAGCTGGGGCTTCACATGCCGTCACACTACCTCATTATGGAATGGGCGAGTTAGCTTTCGAGTGAGTCAGGCTGGGGAGGAAGGCAGTAGGCAGGGAGGGGGCAAACGAGCTGAGAAGAGGGGGTTCAGTTCCTCCAACTGGCCTGTAGGAAGTTTCTGTTAATCTTCCCTTCTAGAGCAGTTTGGCATTTTACGTGTCCCTGGTCTGAGGCTTGGCTGCCTGGAAATGGAGAAGGTCCAGCTTGAGATTGGTCTGCTGTTAACGGGGTAACCATAGTTGGAGAACGAGGCTGCTGGGAGGGTTATGTTTCATTTCCTCCACCTCTGGCTGGGGTACTGGCGTGTGACATGATGTCTCAGAGCCAGCTGTATAGAGAGAGCTCTGGACTGAGAGAGAAAAATAATACATAATAATAATAACAACAATCATTATCATCGTTATAGGTAACGTTCATTAGTGCCTCGCTGCTCTTGACATGGCTTAACTCACCTGACTGATCCCCACAACCACTGTATGAGATGGGTCCACTCTTCTCCCCATTTTACAGATGAGGAAACTAAGGTTTGAAGAGATTAAGTCACTTATTCAGGTTTTTACACCTGATTAGTGACTGTAAGATGTCACATGCCACAAGTCTCTTCCTCTCTCTGGACCTTGAAGGTCAATTCTGTAAATTGATGGTGATTTAGGGATTTTGTTGTTTTAATCGTGGACTCTTTCTGTAAATGAAGCCAGTCAGAAAGCCTGACCTGTAAACAAGAGGTAAGCAGATTGCTGTCTGACGCAGAATGAAGGGGATGGATCCCAAGTCGTGCTGACAGAGCCAAGCCTGGCTTCCCTGGGCCACCTCCTGGCAACTTCCAGGGCTCAACAACCAGAGGGACAAAAAGTTCTCTCAAAGTTATCTGATGCTTTGGGGAATCTAGTCCCTGGAAACCTCTGAGGCTCTGTGGATGGCTTACGGCATCGTCCTTGGTGCTCCCGCACACGTTAGCAAATGTCCCCGATTGCAGACTTATCCCACCATTCACTCCTCCAGCATTTTGGGTCCCCATCTGCGTACCTAACCTGATGTTGAATATATGGGATAGAAAGAGACAAGAGATGCTCTTTCCACGGTTCAGATCTTCTATCTTTGGAGGAGAAGGGCGTGGGGAGGTGGAGACAAGTTCACGGGCAAATCACAATGCTGAGTGATACGCATTTGAACAGGAATAAGCAGAGAGCCCTGAGAAAAAAGGCTTTTAATTCAGGCGGGGAAGTTAGGAAGGCTTTCTGGCAGGAAGAAAGGGGTGAAAGAAAGAGCAAAGGTGAGTAGGGGACGAGGGGCACGGTGGGCATTTCAAGCAGAGGGAGACGCTTGCTCAAGGCTGCAGGAGAGAGAAGAGTGAGGACTGTTCCCTCTATCATGTGACTGGGGCTGCAGACAGGAGAGAGGGTGCCGGTACTGGGCAGCGTCTCCTTTGTGACCCCCTCCAATGCGTTGTCTACTGTCTCGGGCACAGTGAGGGGTACAGGGTGGGAGGTCTACGTTTGGCAGTTCCTTGGTTCTTGGTTGACTATATTGCAAGAACCCACGAATAATTAATTACCTTTTCCAAGAGGCTCAGCTCTTGCCCTGTTAATAAAAACAAGAAACAGGAAACTGCTACCCGCACTCACAGCAACCTGGACATTTTCAGATGAAGGAAATAAGGAGAAGTGGTGGGAGGAGGAGAGTCGGGAAAACATGGCATGTTTCATTGCTATGAAATTGCTATGTTTCATT